>NC_090268.1:62551127-63168627 GCF_040414725.1 Anabrus simplex | reverse complement strand
TCGTTTCACCCTGTATAAACATCTGTTTGTATCACCAATCATACTCGCTACTTTCTTGTGAGTTACTTCTAATTTGACAGTATGGACCTGAAGACAATCATTTCTTTATTGTAAAGTCGGTCTGTAAGTCATAAGTGCTCTTGATGTTAAATTCTTTATACTGTTAATGGTCTTACGGTACACGTTTTTTAAGTTCACTTCGTCCGTAGCTATTCAGCCAAACAAGTTTTAAACATTCACTTACATCGTATTCGTTAGAATAATTCACTTATATACAAAAGCGTACCTACGTGAAAGCTTTTCACGCCATAAATCTCATTAAGGACAAAAAATGCTCAGAAATAGCTTTGTTGACGTAACAATTGCGGAACACTACTGATGTTAATTGTTGGTAATTCAATATTTATCGAGAGAGTATGGAACCGCCAAGGAAAACGCTTGACCATTATCAAATAACAGGTTTAATGTTTGTCAAACTCTTGCCCGTTTCCCTACGGGGTCGGGTATGAGGTCAGATGAATCTGTCGTGGCAGGTTTTTATAAACGGATACCCTTCCTGACGTCAAACTCATCAGAGGAGTTATACTAATTTCGTGTGGCTATTTCCAGCCGAGAGCAGCTCTTGTAAGGCAGACCGTCCGATGGGAGTGGGCGGCATCTGTCATGTGTAAGTAACTGCGTGTAATTGTGCTGGAGGGTAGTGTTATGTGATGTGTGAGTCGCAGTGTTGTTGGGGATAGCACAAACACCAAACCCCGAGCCATTGGAATTAGCCATTGAAGGTTAAAAATCCCCGACCCGGTCAGGAATCGAACCCGAGACTCTCCGGGCCAAGGCCAGCACGATCAGAGGAGTTAATGAGATGAAGTGAGTGACGTGATATATGATAGTAGGGAGGGAGAGGGTGAAACCCGGTACCGGCACATAGCCTTCTCCTGTCGAGTAGTACCAAGGGGTGTGCTCAAGGCTTAACGTTCCCATCCGACGGACGAATCACCATCAACAGCGTTATATGGCTTCACTCCATATGAGCACTGCGGAGAGGTTTGGAATTTAATCCAAACACAATTTCTAATGATTTGAAGAAGATAATAATAATCGTATGGCCTCAGCTACCATGCGAAAACTTTCTGATGTGGTGCCATCTAGGTGGCCTGCCTAACAATTTCGGCATTCCGATCGTGCTGCTCTCTAACAACGAAAGTGGAAACCTATTGGAACGAGTACTATAGCTGAGTTTTTGGGTGACTCTGCGACGAAATTTGGAAAGTGGTACAAGGACTGTAACGGGGTCCAGTCAGCATCAGGAGATCAACTGAGTAGAGGGGGTTCGATTCCCACTTCGGCCATTCTCGAAGTGGTTGTCCGTGGTTTCCCACTTCTCCTCCAGAAAAATGCTGGGATGGTACCTAACTTAAGGCCACGGCCGCTTCGTTCCCTCTTTCTTTGTCTTTCTCTTCCGATCTATCCATCCCCCAACAAGGATTCTGTTCAGCATGGCAGGTGAGGACGCCTGGGCTATGTACTGGTCCTCATTCCTAGGTGTATCCCCAGACCTAAAGTCTCACGCTCCGGGACACCGCCCTTGAGGCGGTAGAGGTGAGATCCCTTGCTGAGTCCGAGGGGAAAACCAACCCTGGAGGGTAAAGGATCAAGAAAGAACAAATAATACCACACAAAATTATCTTTCTGCGGTCTATTTATACTTATTATTATTATTATTATTATTATTATTATTATTATTATTATTATTCCATAAGACGCATATTTCTATGGAGAATGAGCTGAGATGACGTTTAAATATAATTTCTGCCTTACATTTTACAAAACTCACCTTAAGGTTGCCTACCTACTAGGAGGAGATCAAAGTTTTCCTTATTATTATAATCCAAAACATCTTACAGTATCAATGCATACAAGAAAAATCTCGCAGTTTCTGCTAAATACAGGTATCTAACTTCTTCCAGAGCCTTTGGTGTACGATAGTTAATGACAAGTCCATCATAATAAATCTTGAAGGGCACAAGGTACGACAATTTACATGTATACTGTAGTTCCCCATAATAATAATAATAATAATAATAATAATAATAATAATAATAATAATAATAATAATAATAATAATAATAATTGTGTGTGTCTGCAGTGTTTGAGAAGCTGCTTGTCATTGTAGAGGAGCATAGGGGTGTTATATGAGTTTGAGCAATATTAAGGACAGCGAGCCAAAACAATTTGCCGATAACGACTAAAATCCCACAGCAAACCTGGAAATCGAACCGAGTGCCCCGAAGCATGGAGGTCAAGACATCGACCACTCAGCCATGGACCTGGACTGTAGTCACAGAACTGTGGATCGATTCGAGTGCGCCACTTTCGTAAGTTCATCCAGCTACTTCTATCCTTGGTCTGTTTAAGAAATGCTAAAGCACAAGCAAGGAAGAGCTTTCTTAAGAAAAGAAATTTGCTCACTTCAAACATTGATATAGGAATTAGAAAGATGTTTTTGAAGACTTTCGTGTGGAGCGTGGCATTGTATGGAAGTGAAACATGGACGATAACTATTTCAGAAAGAAAAAGAATAGAAGATTTTGAAATGTGGTGTTACAGAAGAATGTTGAAGGTGAGATGGATAGATTGAATCACAAATGAAGAGATACTGAATCGAATTGGCGAGAGGAGATCGGTTTGGCTGAATTTGACAAGAAGAAGAGATAGAATGATAGTACACATCTTAAGACACCCAGGACTTGTTCAGTTGGTTTTTGAAGTAAGTGTAGGTGGTAAGAACGGTAGGGGTAGACCAAGGTATGAATATGACAAGCAGATTAGAGCAGATGTAGGATGCAATAGTTACGTCGAAATGAAAAGGTTAGCACAGGATAGGGTGGCTGGAGAGCTGCATCAAACCAGTCTATGGACTAATGACTCAAACAACAACAAAATTGTCCATTTCTCGCCATGACGAAGAGTTAGGAATTCCTTGGCTTTCATCGAGATTTACTTTTTGAAGGTTCTTTCTACGTTGAGATTCTGGATGGTTTTTTCTGCTGATCCTTCAGTCTTACTCGAAGTTCTTAGTTCATTCCCGATCTACTCTTACGAATAAAGTAATAAAGTATATAAAGTATAAAGTATATAAAGTATATAAAGTTTAACGTATATAAAGTATATAAATAAAATTGTAACGACTGTGTGTCTGTACATTGACTATTCTGGCGTAATTTTCGTTCAGTTATCCGTTTCAGGTGCAATAATGACCATCTGTACGTATTTTAGCTTTGGTGTCTGTTTATCTGAGGGTTTATAACTTGAAAATTACTGGATATATTTCTACCAAACTTCATATTTAGAATCCGCCTTCCTTGGGTAGGTTTCAGGGCTAATATTGCTTCTAAATCCCTGAACTGACTGGATGTTTACACAAACCGAAATCGTGATTTTGCAATCCCCCAAAATATACACAACCAATCTTAATGGAATTCTACCTGCTCTCATGTCATTTCAAGTGGGTTAAATGGTTTAAGTAAAGAGCCATTTTACTCTTTTCGATAGAACAGGTAATAAGAGAGGTTTTCGTCAACGATTGGTTTCGTGAGTGTTCAGACACAGTGTCTTTGCCGGTGTCAGATTAACAACAATATGTAACCGAGAAGGATGGAGAATTACGCATAACTTCGGACCAGGAACTGTACAGACGTGCACATTAATGGTGTCCCGAAATAAACAATCAACACTGTCCCACTCCAGCACTGAAAAGAAGGGGAGAGAGTGAAGGGGTAGTGTTGAAGGCCAATCCAGTACAAAATATGGGGGAAGGGTGTGAAGGGGTGGTGTCGAAGGCACAATGACTCACCTTCTCGCTTAACGCATTGCTGCATGCAGACAGCCCGCTACAAGACTTCGTTGTGATCGAAATGGGCACAGTGGCGGATGTATTGAAGTATAGCATTAGTTTACCTACTCGTCCGGCCCTGCGGTGTACGGGGCAACGCGTCCGGCCGCTCCGGGTTCGATTCCCGGCCGGGTCAGGGGGTTTTAACTGTAAATGATTAATATCCCTGGCCTGGGGACTGCGTGTTTGTGTCGTCCTTAACGTTCCTCACATTCAACACTCAACACTTCCGCAATTCCAATTACCTGCAGATTCATATATTGTGCAAAAGAACTCTATAGGTCGACGCCCCGAACAAATAGTATTTTAACATAAAAAATTAAAAAGGTAACCTACTCTGATAATTACAGTATTTAGACGTAAAGGAGGTTTATACTAGTTAGGAATATTTTGAAGCTGTGTTATATCGGGTCTACCAATCCTTCTTCACCTCGTTCTCGCCATATTTCTATCCATCTATTGCTTGGGGGACCATGTGAACCTCCCACATGCCAATAATACGGCCTCGATTCACCTGTGATAGGATAGGTAAGGGTTATTCTGCCCGAAGGCAGGTCCGAACCTCCACAGAGGTATTCATGAGCCGGAGTTTACGTGCGGTAGGGTGGCCAGTTCCTTTCCGCTCCTCCATTCCCTTACCCCCACCAACAGCGCGTGGCAACCCATCCAACTCCTGACCACGCCCGATGTTGCTTAACTTCGGAGATCTCACGGGATCCGGTGTTTCAACACGGCTACGGCCGTTGGCTGTGATAGGATAGGAGCCATCTTATTACAATGTTAACAGTATAACGCCGGAATACATACACTGTGTATTCAGCACTACCTGTTCACTCCCTTCCTCTCCTTTTCAGTACTGGAGTGGCCTTCAACACTATCCCTTTACTCTCTCCCCTCCTTTTCAGTACTGGAGTGCGACAGTGTTGATTGTTTACGTCGGGACACCATTAATGTGCATGCGTGTACCATTCAATAAACTCTGTGATCATCCTCATTCTGTCACCACTTTGTTCAATTTTATCGTACCTCACGTTAGACTATTGCCACTTGCTTTTGTAGAAAAATATCAGTTTAACATGCAGTATTGAACGTTTGAATACAGGCATGTAACTTTCGTATAAATTCGTGAAGGAATCATGAAATGTATTACCAATTTCTGTGCGTAGAATGGGTACATATGCCAGTTAGAAAATATATTCCCTTTTCGGCGATAATAGATGTGGTTTATCAACATTTCTTATCACAAATAAGCTGTAGTAGTTCTGCTCGCAGGTTCAATGATCAACACAGTGAACTTGGGTTCATACGGCCCAGGGGTTGTTTCCCGGATGAGCCAGGGATTTTAGACCCATCAGGTTAATTCCTTTTGCTCGGAGCTTGACGTTTGTGTTCCTCGTAAATACACATCTTCCTATTTTTTTTAATTTTTTTTTTGGTGGTCATTTTACCTTCCATAGCCCATTTGATAGTTTAACGCCTTTTCTGCCTTTTTCAGGTTGTGGATATGTCCTGCTGTTATTTATGTATTATGAGACAGTATTATGTAGTTTGTGACCCCCCCCCCATAACCTTTTCGAACTGGCATGTGTGTTGCCATTTGGAAATTCTATGTCAATCGGCTTTCGCCAATATCTACCTTGTTATGATATGCCGCGCGCTGTTGAACGGAGTTTTGGTCTGCGCCTACTGCGCGTGAGCGAGTGGTGAGGCGAGTCTAGTCTTGACCCCTAGCAACTACTTCCGAGGGAGTCGGCGTGCTGTAGCCGCCATGGATAGACGTGTATGTGAGTGTTCCGCTATGCGGCGGATGGTGGTGCTGAAACCCCCATGAAACCAACTTAAGAGGGATTATCCCTTATTCTATTAGTTGCTGGCCTCCTACTGTTTCACTGGATTATGCTTTTGCTACGATAATCCCCAGGATCCTTGGTGAACAACTTTAGTTCACGGCCTCGTGGTTGCCGGCCTTCAATAACAATGGCCAAGGTTTGAACTTCTCAATTTTTCTGGACTCAAAGGTATGTAACTGTTTTGGATTAAAGTATTTCTGGGGAAGCAAGAAGATTTATGTGTTTCGGCGTACTTCAAGATAACTGTAATAATAATAATAATAATATTTGGATTAAGACTTCCTCTTCGAAAATTGTGCTGGATATCGTGTGCGTCTGTGAGCCTTAGGAAACGGTTTCGGCAATTAATCATTTTAGAATGCAGTTCGCACGGTGAAAAAAAATTGTATGTTTATCGTAAAATTCTGTAAAAGTTTTTTTTGCACTTGATTGTACAATAAGGTGTGAACCAAGGCGCAGTTTCCAAGGTAGCGGGGTTAGCTTTCCTTCGGGTTCCTTGCCTTTTGGGTTTTATTCCTCCTTTTGTTCTTTTTGCATTGTTTCTGGGATCTCTGTTTTATTTTTGACTTAAAACCGTTGGTTTTACTTCTCATTTGTAGACCGTGTTTGCTTGTCCGTTACTATGGCAACGTGTGTTTGGGGAATGGTGGTGGGTTTTGTTTTACCGGGATTGTTGTTGGTTGATGTGTTCTTGTGGGATGAATATATTTTTGTTGCCTGGTATCGTTGGCATTTATTTCATATAAAGTGATTTATTTCGGCCTACCTTTGGTCGTTTCGTCTCGTTTTTTTGGCTGGGCGAAATGTGTAACTTCTTCCTTTATTTTCGTGTGCCCTTGGAAATTGCCCTTGGTAGAAATTGGAACGAATTGTGGTAAAGTTAAAAGGCAACCGGCCTAAAGGTCATGGGACTAGGGTTTGTTTACTAAACATGGTATTTGTTTTTTTTTTCTTAAACGCGTGATCGATCACATTTAAATCAATATTTAATTATCTTGTTTGACGGTATGGAGGTCACTGTTGTTTTTTTTCTTTTCCCTGTTGATTTTTACGATTTAGTTCCTTTATTTTGTTAAATGAAGTCTGCATTTTCTTATTTAAAGCTGCCTCATTGGGTATTTATTTATTAATCATATTAATTTCTTGCAGGTTAATCCAATTATTGTTAGTCAAGTATTTACATTCTTTTAAACAATATGGTTCAAAGTATTTTCTGAATTAATAATGAACCTAGGTCCACTCCTAATATTATCTTGAAATGTTACCTCTCATTTAAATGTCTATTAAAGTTTCCTTTCATATCACTTAAAAGTTGGTTTTCATTTACCACATTTGGTGCAGCGCTGCAACTATTTTCTTTGTTTGGTTGTCCACGGACCTTAAGTCGCTTTTCCTCCACGGTTTGGGTAAGTGTCTCTTTTTCTTCCTTTGGGTAATTTTAGTATCATGTTGTTGGCTGGTGCCGTTTTTATCCTTGGAATTTTTTGATGTACTGTTACTTGTTGCTTCTTTTTCGCCCTTGTTCTCTCTTGTGTTCGCTTAATCTACCCTTATGGGGCGGACACAATAGCAACCTTCTCACCAGTCTCTCTCTCTCTCTCTCTCTCTCTATCTCTCTCTCTTTTTCTCTCTTTTTCTCTCCCTCTCTCTCTCTTTTCCTATCTCCTTCTTTTCCCTCAACTGGTGGGTAAGGTTATTAACCTCATCACCGCTAGGGTGTTACCGGGGCCCTAGAGGGTGGTGACCGGTTAGAGTGGTATCAGAGCGGTGGTTGTTTGTTGTTCCACTGTTGTTGCTCTGCTGCCTAATCTCTGTTGTTTCTGCCTTGTGCAGCCTAACTTTCCTCCCCTCCTACCCTTGCTCGGTGCAGTGCTGTGGCGAATGTTGGCGGATGGAAATCAAAAATTAAAAAACTAAAAGTGTTGTTGTCAATAACTATTGTAAAAGGGAGTGCAAGGATCTTGTGTAATTTTTTGATTATTTTGTTCCATGTTTGCTACCATGGCGCGTGCCGTTACGAACCCCTCCTTCCTGCGTCGTGCCGAATTGGAGTACGAGTTATCCATTCGTGGCCTTGAACCTGCCCGTACTGTTGCTGAGTGCGCTGCCTTGCTATCAGCCAACTCCCAGGTCCCCATTAATGTATTTTCTATTGACAGGAGTCGAGTGGGTGAGTACCTTAACCTGATCTGTGACAATCTTAACGAAATTAATATTATTCGTGAAGAGTTTATTGAATTGCCTCCGTCCAAAGCCCAAGTAAACCGGCTGAGGGCCAGAGCTGACCACTACTCGGGCCGAATTCAGGATATATTATCTATTAAGCCTGATTCTGTTTTTGTGTCAGAATGTGCTAGATTGTTAACGGTGGTTTCTGGCATCACCTCTGATTTAGATTTGCTGTTGATTAACAGAGATATGGAGAATTGTTCTATTGCGACTGCACTTAACCCTTCTGTACCTACCCAGAGTGTCTCTTCCCACCAAATTGCGTCCTCGACCCATGCCCAAGGTCCGTGTTGTGTGACTGCTCCTTTACTGGAAACCTTAGTCTCTAAGCTAAATTCGGCGTCATCGCCTAACTGTTTAAAGGAAGTTTTTCGGGGAGTGAAGTCCTTTTCTGTAAATTCTATAGATGAGTGTATTCGGTTCCTACGGTTTTTGGTGGAGTTGACCGAGACTGGTAATGTGTACTCAGTTGACGATTTGGGGATTTTCCGCGCCCTCTTCCCTCATTGTGAAGGGATTCTAAAGAGAGAAATTTCTGAAGCTATCTCGAAAAATTTATCGATTAGTACCTTTCATGAACTTGTCCTTTCCAAATTTATTCCCTCTCTTGCTCTCCAAAGTCTTGTGCCCCAACACTGTTTTCGGACCCAGTTCCTGCATGAGAACTTGCTAACTTATGTGCTGGATCTGCGATTCTTTTGCAAGGTTTTTAGAATTTCTGTGCCAGAATGTGAAATGGTCTCTAGAATTTTAAAAGGAATATCTCCTGCGTACCGCTCCTATCTTTCCTTAACCCGTTGCCCTACCTCCTTTCAAGAATTGGAAGAGGCCTGTTCCTTTGCTGAAGATGTCAAACATGGGGATGCCTCCAGACCTGTGAATTTCCCTCCCCCTACTACTACCAATTGTCCTGTCCTTCCGTCAACACCTAAAGTAGTGAATGCCCGTAAATGTTACAACTGTGGGTCCCGAAGTCATCTAAGAAATTCCTGCCCTGACGTTAGGCGTGGTCCAGGCGCTTGCTATTCATGTGGCTCTAGACAGCATGTTAAAAGAAATTGCCCCTTGGTAGACAGAAATGGTACTCAATGACTAGAAAGGGAAAGGGCAGAGTCTGCCAATTCTAAGTTTGTAAACCCTGAATCTCGTAAGAAACCGGTGTGTCCCCCTAGGTGCAATAGTATTTCTGTTCATGCCCCCTCCTCTGGCACGTGCACATTTGTCGAGGTCAACAATGAACCAGTAGATGCTCTTCTTGATACTGGAAGCGCAGTATGCTTGATGAATTATGCCTGGTATTGTCAAAAGAAATCCTCGTGTAAACTTCCGGAAATAAAACCCACTAATCTAAGATGCGTTTCGGCTAATTGTCAGTTTTTAAATATTTTGGGGACTGTGAAGGTCAAGTTAAGGATTGGGAATTTCACTTGGAAGATCAAGTGCTTGGTGACATCCAATTTATCATGTAACATTATTCTGGGTACCAATTTTCTATCTTGGGCTGGTGTCGTTTTGGATCCTCAGTGTCGAAATTTCTTTTTTAAATTTTCTCCTGACCTGAAATTTGAATTGATTAACGTTCCCTTGACAATGCCTAAAGTTTTGTGTGTGGGTTACCCTGTGTCAGATGAGTCTAGTGACATCGATCGGCTTGATCTGAATCATTTAGGAGATGCCGAAGCACGGCAAGTTCGTGATCTTTGCAGGGAATTTCCCGATGTGTTCACTAGCAAGTTAGGCTTGACCAACGTACTCGAGTATGACATTGAGTTGTCTGACCTGCAGCCTGTTCGATCCCCTCCTTATCGCCTTTCCCCACCCCGTATGTTGGAATTAAAGAAAATCATTGAGCAAATGGAAAGAGACGGAGTGATCAGACCTTCGACTTCCCCGTATGCGTCCCCTGTGTTCTTGGTACCCAAACCTTCTGGTGGTTATCGTGCTGTGATTGACTATAGGTCTCTAAATAGTAAGATTGTACTCCAATCTATTCCCCTACCCGACCTTCATACTTGTTTTGGATGGTTCTCAGGTGCAAAATTTTTCACTGTCCTGGATTTGAACCAGGCTTATTACCAAGTGCCCTTATCGAAGAGATCAATTCCCCTCACTGCCTTCATCACCGACTGGAACTTGTATGAGTTCCTCAGACTCCCGTTCGGGCTCAGCTGTGGAGCAGCTGTGTTGTCAAGGTTGTTAAATTCCATTCTCTCTGACATTAAGTTCAGCTATGTCTTTAATTACCTGGACGATTTATTAATTTATTCGAAGACCTTCGAGGAACATATGGTGCACGTTAGGGAAGTATTGCTACGGTTAAGGAAAGCCGGCCTTACAGTGAAGTTATCAAAGGTAGCTTTCGCCAGACCCAGCATGTCTTTCTTGGGACATGTAGTTTCTTCTGAAGGCGTTTCCATAGATCATTCCAGAACTCAAGCCATTAGGGATTTTCCACCTCCCAAAGATGTCAAGGGCGTTGCTCGATTCATTGGTATGGTCAATTTCTTTAGAAAATTCATCCCTAACTTTGCTGAAGTGGCTGCCCCGTTGAACGACCTTAGGAAAAAGAATGTAAAATTTACTTGGGGTAAAGCCCAGGAGGAAGCTTTCAATTCATTGAAGGTCGCACTGATTAATGCACCTTTGTTAGCTATTCCTGATTTCGAGAAACGTTTCATTGTCCAAACTGATGCCTCCGGGCGTGCTATTGCTGGCGTTCTGTTACAAGAACATGAAGATGGGCGTAGGCCCGTGGCCTACGTATCCAGGGTCCTCAATGATCTGGAGTCTAAGTACTCCATTTATGAACTAGAGTGTCTAGCTGTGCTATTTGCTCTGGAGAAATTTCGATCTTTCATTGAACACGTCAACTTTGATCTGGAAACCGATAATCAGGCTCTTTCTTGGGTGTTGAACCGACCCAAAAGGACCGGTAGAATAACTAGATGGGCATTACGGATCTCATCCTTTAATTTCAATGTTCGCCACATTCGTGGGTCTGAGAACGTCATTGCCGATGGCTTGAGCAGGATGTTTGAAGGTAACCCTTGTGTGGAAGCCAACCCATGTGTCGGTAAGCTTGCTGTCAATACCGTTGGAGTTAGTGCCATCCTCACCGACTCCCCATTGCTGTATCAAGAAATTGGAGATCATCAAAAAACTGATCCGGATCTGAAAAGGATCATTGATACAATCAGTAGCGGGATCGAAGTGAAACCTTACTCCTTATCTAAGGGTGTTCTCTGTTGTAAGGGTCGCAAGGACCATAATTCCAAAATTGTCGTTCCTAAAGTTCTGGTACCTGTCATTTTCAAGTATTACCACTGTTCACCCCTTGGCGGTCATCTAGGAAATTTCAAAACTCGTTTGAAAATCAGGCAATTCTTTGTTTGGAAGAAAATGGATAGTGATATCAGGAACATGGTCAAATCTTGTAAATCTTGCGCCATCAGCAAACCTAATTTGAATAACCGAGTGGGATTATTGTCTTCATCACAAGCGTCGCGCCCCATGGAACGACTGTTCATAGATTTCGTAGGACCCCTCCCCCGATCTTCCTTGGGAAACACCCACATTTTTGTCTGTATAGATGCCTTCTCCCGGTTCTGTTGGATCTTTCCCACCAGGTCCACTAATTCACGTACCTCTATCTCCTGTCTAAATTCCATCTTTGCATCCTTTGGCCCACCTAAGTTCTTAGTATCTGACAACGCTAGTTCTTTCACCAGTAACTCCTTCAAAAGGTATCTGTTTGAGTTGGGCATTTCACATGTCACCACTATTCCATACTATCCAAATCCTTCTTATGCAGAGAGGTTGAATCGGAACTTAAAATCTGCGTTGATAGCGTATCATCATGGCAACCAGTCCAAGTGGGACTCCTGTCTGCATTGGTTGGCCCATGCTTTCAATTCCGCTACTCATGAGTCCCATGGTAAGACGCCTATGTCTTTAATGTTTGGCTATACTCCGTACTCCCCTATGTCTAACCTGCTATGTATTGAGGATCTTCTCCCAGACCTATCTAGACCTAATGATGTTCAAAAGATCTGGAACGAAGCAAAAAGGAATCTAGCTGTGTCATACGAAAAGGTCAAAAGGCAGTACAATAAAGGTAGGAAACCGTCAAAATTCAATGTTGGTGATCTCGTGTATGTTAAGTGCTACCCAATGAGTAAGGCCGTGAATAAGTTTTCGGGAAAACTTGCCCCTAGGTACCAAGGCCCGTGCACTGTGTTGGAGTTCTTGTCTCCCGTTTCTATTTTAGTAAGCGACCCTGTAGCAAGGCGTATTAGGCGCGTTCATGTTTCTCAAATTAAACCCGGTTAATCTGGCAAATTGTACCGCATCTTCCGCTGGATGGATGCACCTTTGGTAACTGACCTGTATTGTTAGTGAATTTAGCACACATACTGTGGGATGGCGAGCGAGTCAATCTGGTCCTTCTATGCCTCGTGTTGGTGACTCTAATTTAGTACTTCTTGTATGTTACTGTTTCTAGGTGTGGATCCTTGTAGTTAGAAATTGTCTTTCCTTTATTGTCTTGTGATGGGGGTATTAATACCTTGGAATTGATATCCTCGTTATCTAACCTTATGCTTATGTAGTACGCTAACGAAGTTCCATTGGGGAAATCTGATGACATCTAACTTAAATTGTGCTTTGTTGTCCCTCTGTTTTCTCTAGGCTTTTAGTATGTAATTTCAAAGTTTTGTTTCTTCTGTGACTCCGCATCGGATTCCTTCCGCTGAACCCTTTGATCATCTTGTGACTTAATCATTGCTGAGCTATGGTGTGCCTGAGATGGAATGTAAGGGAGTGTGTCTGGTGCCTGAGTGTTTACCATTTTGTCATCCTTTCATGGTGTGCGTGTGTCTGAAGATGTGTGGTGCTTAGTCATGATTGGGTTGCTATTTGTGCCATTTTAGCATTGTACGATTTCTGATTGTGGTGTGTTTCGATCATTTGGTGTCGGATAAGTTCCCTGTTTGCCTTCTGCATGGACTCCGTGTCTTAAAGGTGTTTCTGTTCCGGATACTGATGTTTGTATTCATTCATGATTGAGAGATCTGACTCTCCTACTTTTGGGCACTCTTCGCGGCTGTTCTAAAGGTGGTTTTCTATGCGTGAACCCTCTATATTATTTTTCCTGTAATGGATTTTTGGGCTGAATTTATCTTCCTAACCTTTTGGTTTTGGGGTTATGTAGAATATCTGTCTCCGATTTTTTCCTGTGGGCGTTCGGTTGGTGCACTCCTGCCAGCATTATGGTTGTATCTCCTGTGTTGTAACTTGGTAATGTTGTTGTGAGTTGTTCGGATCCTTTTGAAATGTGGACCGTTAGTAACGTTGTGTAATTTTCCTTATCTACCGGTTGGCGTGTGGAGTTTTCGGTGGTACTGTCGGACTTCCTTCCTGAGGATATTTCTCCTTTTGTGCTTCTGTGGGATGGACCTAGTCCTTAATCTGTACCTGGTTTGCTATTGTAATTTCTGCTTTGTATTGTGCTGTTTTGTGTGGTCTGTGAGCACGCGTTGAGGATAGCTATCCTTTATCTCTCTATGAATAACCCGTGCTGCTAGCTTGTCATTATTTAGGTAATCGTGTTCGGATTACGTTGTTTGGTTGTCAAGACACCTTGGTTGGGATGTGATTTGTCCTTTAATTTACCTCTGTGTCACGGTAGATTTGGCTGTTGGTTTGGTATCCCTTACTCGGTGGAAGTACACCTTCGGGTGGGCAATTCTTAGTTATCTGTTGGCTCTGGGATTTTCGACTTGTTCTTCCTCACGCAGAATTAGGTTTGTGGTTACTATTCTGTACCACGTTGCCCCGGGCATTTATTTTTGGTAGTTGTACCTTGATGTGGCCGTTATGGATGACTGACTGATCGCGATTTTTCCATCTGGTAACCTATAGGAGTCTCCTGATTGCCCATCGATGCTACTGTTGGGTGTCTTACCTATCTGTAACTCGTGTGGTTTCTGCGTCCCTTCTCTCTGATGGTTTCCCGTTGGTCTGTTCAAAAATTAGTTTTCTCTGCTTGAGTCCTTACCTGTGTTTTGTTGGTGATCTAGGATAAGTTGCCGATCCCAGTGTGGTTTGTATTTTGCTCAGCCCCTCGTTCTTGACCCTTGGACCGATTGACGAGTTCGCCACTCTGTGGTTGTGTGTGTGCCACTCCAATATCTAAAAGTGTAATTTGAATAGGTCTTTCATGTGTCCTCTTAGTTTAACTCCTGCTATTCTAAACCATATGTTCCAAGGACGTCTATTCTTTGGTGTGGTCCTGTACCTTTACTTATATATTTTTCTTGTGGGTGATTTGTGCTTGAGTAATATTACTGATTTCCCTTCCGTTATGTTCTTGATCCTTAGGGATATCTGTCTTAGTCCTAGTTGGTATTATGTGTTGGATCGTACCCTATGTGTCTATGTGTTCTTGTTCATTGTTTCTCTACGTGTCATGGCTAAGTGTCCTTCGTGGCAGTGTAACATGGTGTGTTTTACGTAGTTTCCCTTTGATTTCTTAATTGTCGTTGTATGGACCCTTCTTTTCCTTCGGTACTATATTGGACCAAGTGGAAAGCTCTGGGCTTCAGCTAGTTTGTTGGTAACTAGCCTATGTAAAGTTAATTGGCGGATCTGTGGATCCTGTAACTGAATACTCACCTACTTTAAGTTCCTGGTTTGTCTTTTTTTTTCTCCCTCTTCTTGTGGTTTTGCCCCCATTCGGGTTTTCCGGTGCGTTTCATTTCCCCTGTTGTCTCCCTTTGCAACACAAGATCATGCATTTCCTTAATATCAAAGGAGACTTGTAAAGGCATTCGTGCATTAAAAATTAATTTACCACCGTGCTTGAGGAAATAACCTGGATGCGTGGACTTATAATTATGTGGTTTTCGTTTAGTTTTGGTCAGTATATCTGTGATTAGTGTGAGAGTTGCCGAACCCCAAGGTGAACTGCGTCATGTGTCATAAACTATATCATTGTCTGATGCATTGAAAACAATGTGTATTGGGTGAAACTGAATATTTGGTGAACTCTGGTCATTGTGCTCTCTATTTGATGACAAACTTTACTCTGGTGATTTTCCGAGTGCTCGGTTAACGTTTCTGGACACTGATGTTGATCGCACCCCGCCAATTATTTCTAAAAACTATGTGATATGGAACTATGTCTTGGACTATTAACCTGGTCATGTGAACTCCTAACTAAAATTAGTTAATCTTGGTGGTCGTTTCCTGTTGGACTACTTCGCCCAAATTTAGTATATATGTGACCACCACATCATCATCGTGTTATGCTTCAGATTTGTCGTCTTTCGGGGCGGGAGGACTGAGACAGTATTATGTAGTTTGTGACCCCCCCCCCCCCCATAACCTTTTCGAACTGGCATGTGTGTTGCCATTTGGAAATTCTATGTCAATCGGCTTTCGCCAATATCTACCTTGTTATGATATGCCGCGCGCTGTTGAACGGAGTTTTGGTCTGCGCCTACTGCGCGTGAGCGAGTGGTGAGGCGAGTCTAGTCTTGACCCCTAGCAACTACTTCCGAGGGAGTCGGCGTGCTGTAGCCGCCATGGATAGACGTGTATGTGAGTGTTCCGCTATGCGGCGGATGGTGGTGCTGAAACCCCCATGAAACCAACTTAAGAGGGATTATCCCTTATTCTATTAGTTGCTGGCCTCCTACTGTTTCACTGGATTATGCTTTTGCTACGATAATCCCCAGGATCCTTGGTGAACAACTTTAGTTCACGGCCTCGTGGTTGCCGGCCTTCAATAACAATGGCCAAGGTTTGAACTTCTCAATTTTTCTGGACTCAAAGGTATGTAACTGTTTTGGATTAAAGTATTTCTGGGGAAGCAAGAAGATTTATGTGTTTCGGCGTACTTCAAGATAACTGTAATAATAATAATAATAATATTTGGATTAAGACTTCCTCTTCGAAAATTGTGCTGGATATCGTGTGCGTCTGTGAGCCTTAGGAAACGGTTTCGGCAATTAATCATTTTAGAATGCAGTTCGCACGGTGAAAAAAAATTGTATGTTTATCGTAAAATTCTGTAAAAGTTTTTTTTGCACTTGATTGTACAATAAGGTGTGAACCAAGGCGCAGTTTCCAAGGTAGCGGGGTTAGCTTTCCTTCGGGTTCCTTGCCTTTTGGGTTTTATTCCTCCTTTTGTTCTTTTTGCATTGTTTCTGGGATCTCTGTTTTATTTTTGACTTAAAACCGTTGGTTTTACTTCTCATTTGTAGACCGTGTTTGCTTGTCCGTTACTATGGCAACGTGTGTTTGGGGAATGGTGGTGGGTTTTGTTTTACCGGGATTGTTGTTGGTTGATGTGTTCTTGTGGGATGAATATATTTTTGTTGCCTGGTATCGTTGGCATTTATTTCATATAAAGTGATTTATTTCGGCCTACCTTTGGTCGTTTCGTCTCGTTTTTTTGGCTGGGCGAAATGTGTAACTTCTTCCTTTATTTTCGTGTGCCCTTGGAAATTGCCCTTGGTAGAAATTGGAACGAATTGTGGTAAAGTTAAAAGGCAACCGGCCTAAAGGTCATGGGACTAGGGTTTGTTTACTAAACATGGTATTTGTTTTTTTTTTCTTAAACGCGTGATCGATCACATTTAAATCAATATTTAATTATCTTGTTTGACGGTATGGAGGTCACTGTTGTTTTTTTTCTTTTCCCTGTTGATTTTTACGATTTAGTTCCTTTATTTTGTTAAATGAAGTCTGCATTTTCTTATTTAAAGCTGCCTCATTGGGTATTTATTTATTAATCATATTAATTTCTTGCAGGTTAATCCAATTATTGTTAGTCAAGTATTTACATTCTTTTAAACAATATGGTTCAAAGTATTTTCTGAATTAATAATGAACCTAGGTCCACTCCTAATATTATCTTGAAATGTTACCTCTCATTTAAATGTCTATTAAAGTTTCCTTTCATATCACTTAAAAGTTGGTTTTCATTTACCACATTTGGTGCAGCGCTGCAACTATTTTCTTTGTTTGGTTGTCCACGGACCTTAAGTCGCTTTTCCTCCACGGTTTGGGTAAGTGTCTCTTTTTCTTCCTTTGGGTAATTTTAGTATCATGTTGTTGGCTGGTGCCGTTTTTATCCTTGGAATTTTTTGATGTACTGTTACTTGTTGCTTCTTTTTCGCCCTTGTTCTCTCTTGTGTTCGCTTAATCTACCCTTATGGGGCGGACACAATAGCAACCTTCTCACCAGTCTCTCTCTCTCTCTCTCTCTATCTCTCTCTCTTTTTCTCTCTTTTTCTCTCCCTCTCTCTCTCTTTTCCTATCTCCTTCTTTTCCCTCAACTGGTGGGTAAGGTTATTAACCTCATCACCGCTAGGGTGTTACCGGGGCCCTAGAGGGTGGTGACCGGTTAGAATTAAAATTAATCAATGAAAAGAGAAAGCATATAATTCCATATTAATAATTAAGGAAAAACCATTTTAACTTAATAGATAAAAATAACGTCCGCCTATGTGCTGTAGTGGTTAGTGTGATTAGCTGCCACCCCCAGAGGCCCGGGTTCGATTCCCGGCTCTGCCAATTAATTTGAAAAGTGGTACGAGGGCTGGAATGGGGTCCACTCAGCCTCGGGAGGTCAACTGATTAGAGGTGGGTTCGATTCCCACCTCAGCCATACTGGAAGTGGTTTTCCGAGCTTTCTCATTTCTCCTCCAGGGAAATGCCGGGTTGGTACCTAACTTATGCCACGGTCGCTGCCTTCCCTTTTCCTTGTCTATCCCTTCCAATCTTCACATCCCCCCACCCCGCAAGGACCCTGTTCAGCATAGCAGGTGAGGCCGCCTGGGCGAGGTACTGGTCATCCTACCCAGTTGTATCCCCAACCCAGAGTCTGAAGCTCCTGAACACTGCCCTTGAGGCGGTAGAGGTGGGAACCCTCGCTGAGTCCGAGGTAAAAACCGACCCTGGAGGGTAAACAAATAAAGAAGGAGAAGATAAAAATAACATTTACACATTACACAAATCTCTTCTGAAAACTCCTCAAGCCAAATGGTCCAGAGGGTTGCCACGTCCCGTCCTTCCTACGTAAAATTAAGTGCTGGTGGTGATTATTGTTTTAAGAGCAAGAACAACTTGGTAACCATCGTGTATTAACACTAATCAGAAGGAAAATGCAAGAGTTTCATTACTTTGAAAAATGAAGGTATCGGAAAAAGAAAGGGAAATACCACGAAGAGCGTGAAATTGAAAGACGCCCTAGACCTCGCAAATCTAATACCGTCGTATTCGGAAAAGAACAAGAGTTGACCGACGGGAGTAAGGCAGCAGAGGTAAATTCGTGTCCTCATCCCGAGGTTGTGCAGCTCTTTTCAGGCACACCCCCAATGTGCCAGCCCTCCTGCCGTTCTTAAATTTCTGGCAGGACCGGGAATCGAACCCGGACCTCTGAGGACGGCAGCGAATAACACTAACCGTTACGCTACGAAGGTGGACAGCAGAGGTAAGAGCGAGGAACGTGGCACAAGTAAGTGGAAGCAACGCCACACTTAGCTACGGGAACCGTGGTCGCCAAGCCACACTCCCAAGTTGAGAGGCCCTGGTCCCCCTTTTAGTCGCCTCCTCTTACGAGAGACTGGGGATACCGTTGACGTTGTTCTATCATCCCCACCCACAGGGGAATGTAAGATTAAGTACTAAAATGTGACACAGATATATGTTACGTAGCTTACATTAAAGCTTTATTATTTTAGTGACAATGTTATCATTATATTTTTTTTTCTCTTGCTACTGGCTTTACGTCGCACCGACACAGATATGGCGACGATGGGACAGGAAAGGGCTAGGACTGGGAAGGAAGCGGCCGTGGCCTCAATTAAGGTACAGCCCCAGCATTTGCCTGGTGTGAAAATGGGAAACCACGGAAAACCATCTTCAGGGCTGCCGACAGTGGGGTTCGAACCTACTATCTCCCAAATACTGGATACTGGCCGCATTTAAGCGACTGCAGCCATCGAGGTCGGTCATTATAAATAAAAGCAAAGCAAAGTCATCAATCAATCAATCAATCAATCAATCAATCAATCAATACTGATCTGCATTTAGGGCAGTCGCCCAGGTGGCAGATTCCCTATCTGTTGTTTTCCTAGCCTTTTCCTAAATTTAAATTTAAATTTAATTCTTTGGACACTGCAGGCTACGCTTTATCCACCTCGTTCTTATTCGAATGTCCTGGTAGCGAATAATCATATATTATTCGATATTTCTCCACGGATTGCATTAATTTAATGTTGATTTGTTCTTCATTCATGCTGGCACTTGTGTTCACTGGCACTGCTCAGAAAAATCAGGAACAGAACTGTACGAGAAAGTGTTTGCTTAAGACATGACGCTTAGAAATGGAACATGCAGTGTCTTATCGCCCGTGTCTGCAGCAGGATGCTGATGATATCATCAAGACGCAGACCGGTGTGCGGCGATTTTTGTTTTTCCATTGCTTATCACTAGAGCCCGGATTTCCATGCTCTATAAAATCTCAAAATATGCATGCATTCATGCACTATAATATGGCAAAACATGCACAATAAACAGGAAAATATGCACTATCAAATTTCAGTTTATTTTGAAACATTATACAAAAACTACCGTAATTTCCCCGAATCGTATTAATTTAAGCTCATCCGTTTATCTGTCAGCGTATCCTTAAACGTAGAAAATGATCTTTCTACGCCACAAGAAGTGACAAGTGCACACTTAAATGAAGACATTTGGGACAAATTGTGCGTCTTTTGCATTTTTATCACAATCCGTCTTATAGTGTATAAGCTTGAATTCAAAGTCAGGATTTTAACGGATCACTTTGTTCGACCTATAGTATCTCCAGCTGCCACAGCTACTTCTCCGTGCGATTATTGCAGACACTTTTGAATGTCCTAACTGGTAACGATTGCCGGCTGCGATAACAAAGACGTGTGACGAGTAAGAGTTCCGGATAGGAAATTCCAGGATAACAACAGAAGAGGGTTCGGTGCAAAACCAAGGTTTGTAAGCTGCTATCTCCGTAACACAGCGTCACAAAAGTGTGATACGAGAGATACAGCAATTCAGCCGTCAATGAGTAATGCACAATCTGAGGTTCAATTTATAGCAATGTATACCTCGGACATCTTATTCCTAAGAATTACAGAGATCGACTTGGGGACTTCCGGGTTACGTCAGTGTTTACTCAGGCAACAGATCAAGTACTTAGTTAATTGGATTATAGGACTTCTGTCGTATGTACTAACTTTTTTTCGTGTGGCTATTTCTAGCCGGGTGCAGCCCTTGTAAGGCAGACCCTCCGAAGAGAGTGGGCGGTGTCTGCCATGTGTAGGTAACTGCATGTTGTTGTGGTGGAGGATAGTGTCTTGCGTGGTGTGTGAGTTGCATGGATGTTGTGGACAGCACAAACACCATTGGAATTAACCAATTAAGGTCAAAATCCCCGATCTGCCGGGAATCGAACCCGAGACCCTCTGAACCGAAGGCCAGTACGCTGACCATTCAGCCAACGAGTCGGGCACTAACTTTTGTTGTCAGATAAGATGCCAGGAATACTTCGCTCCGTCTCTCAGTAATAGACATACTGTATAAAGTGGAAAAATGGTCCCAAATTCTGCACACCAATATCATAAAAGACACTATCATGCAAGTTAACATTATATATGCGCCAAAGGTAGAAGGAAAGTCCATTTTATGCAATATAAACGTCCAAACATTCGCTACTAAATCCAAAATATGCATTATGCATGAATTTTCTCCTAAAAAGGCCAAAACATGCAAACATGCACGGAAAAAGAACGGTTATTTGGAATCGTTAAGCCATAGAACGAATATTTACAAAGTTTGAGAAGTGTAAGTAGCTTATTTAAAAACATGCATTTGCATGGAAATCCGGGCTGTACTTATCACTGTGCTCCTTTCTGATGCGTCATGTTTCTGTGTCGCTGACGTGACTTGACGCGTCCGGTGTGTGGCCTGTCTTAGTCTTTTCCGGCTTCACTACGAGATGGCGCCAGCGAACAGTACGCAGCGTATGAATTTGACACATACGTCAGTTTTGTTCGTCTCACATTAACCTAGCAAGACAAACAAGTTGAGTCCGCCAAACACTAGCGTCTGTGTTGCATCGTTCAGTGATCATGTCGACGTTTGTGCCGGAAGAAGAACATTTGCGGAACGCATTGCTTTTCATATTTAATCAAAAGAAAAAGGGTGTGGAGAGTCATCGCTTGCTGGCATAAACATATGGTTAACACGCTCCTTCGATTAGAACATGTGAGACATGGTTTCGACAATTTCAACGTGGTGATTTCAATGTGACCGGCAGTGCGCGCTCTGGCAGACCTCAAAAGTATGAAGGCTCTTGAAGCCCGGCGAAACCGTTAATGCACAAAGCTTTCGCCAACAAATTCATTTAAATCATGCATTGATCGAAAGACGACCGGGATGGGCCAGAAGAGATGACAAAGTGATTGTGTTACACAACAGTGCGACAGCAAAACCAGTGAAAGACACCTTCAAGTCACTTGGATGGGACATCCTTCCGCAGCCGCCGTACTCTCCCGACCTGGCGCCAATCTGACTATCACCTCTTTGCATCAATGGGGCACGCGCTCGCAGAGCAGCACTTCAGCAATTTCGAGGAAGTTGAAAAATGCCTCCACGAATTTGCCGCAAAAGTCAAGCAGTTTTCTGGCATGGTATTCATAACTTACCTGAAAGATGGGCGAAGTATGTAGAAGCCGATGGCCAATATTTTGAATAAACAAAAGAGGAATTTCCTTGAAAATTACGTGTTTTCTTTACCACAAAAACTGGCAGTAACTTATGCATACACCTGGTATTTAACATAGAGACTGATTTGAAATCTACAATCCACTGAAAAGAAGAGTTTGAAAATAAGCTTTCCATTGTGTCAGCAATCCCCAAACAAGTAACAAACAATAAACCAACAGTGAACGTTATAGTCGATACATTTTTCGGAAATGTGATAAAATTACGCTGTTTTATATGATAGGTTTTTAATAAACTATGTCGTACTAAGCGACTTTTTAAATACAGTGTTTATATTGGATTTATACGGGATCGTTAGATTTCGCCGTTATATCCAGTACGTCGTTATATCCACTACGTCGATATATCCAGTACCTCGTTATATCCAGTACGTCGTTAAAAGCGATTTCGCAATAAACGGTTTTGACTGCTCATCCCTTCACATACGGTTTACGTCAGAAAGGGCACCTGACCGTAAAACTGGACTTATCTAGATTTTAGTGTGAAGAAAGAGCGTAATTATGAAAATGCCAAAAAGAGGAAGTAAATTGAAGTAGTCCAAAAACATTTGGTTGATCCCATTCAAAAAGCTCTACCTCTAATGATGATACTATTACAACGTTTTAATTAACTGAAATCTATCAACTCTAATCAGACCCAGGAAATAGTTTAATGAATAAGGAGCGAAATAAATTCATGAAGTAATGCACGATGACATGCCTAACAAATCATAGTGAAACATTTATCAAGATGAATATTAATCTGTGACAAATCGGAGTAGTAATTTATTACACTTCAACCGTACAGTTCTATAAATCTCGCAGTAAAGCAATCAGCTCATCTCATCACAGCCGTGGCGCTCCTTCATGAGAAGATACTGTCATACGGTGTCTACCAACCCCACTTAATAGAAATGTGAATAATGCTGATAAACAGATTCCATTTACGAACAGTAATTTGTCATTCTGTGTTTAAAAAAGTATTTCTGTGAAATATGACATGAAAATCCTCTTTTCTCCATTTTTTTCCATTTAGTTGTTTTGTAGTAAAATGGATAATATGATATATGAGCGGGGAATTAATTTCGAAAGCTTCCCAGCTGACCAGTACAGCTGTATAGTGGGAGTGATTTGGCTGTTAACCAGCGTCGAGCGATCATTAACTCTGCGGGGACTCCCCGCCTGCCTGCATGGCCTTGTTTACGATCTCACACTACCCCAAGTTACCTCACCCCCTACACACACACCTATCAGCTGAGAGATCACATTCCTTCCGGGTAAGTGTGTATCTTCCATTAAATTAAACATTTCCTAAGTGCAGAGAAAAGAGTAGCTAAGACGGTAAAGCGCTGGCCTTCTGAAGCTCCAGTAGATGGGCTCGAATCCAGCTTAGCAATGGGACGTATAAAAAATCATAATATTTTTACAAGGGCTCTGAAATTAAGGAATAATAATTTTTTTCTCGATTGTTCGAAGACGAGGCCCAACATAATATACTGACCGGGTCAGGGATGTTATGAATGAAACATATATAAGCTGTTATTACAATGGGGTCGCCACTCTCAAGGTGATTTTTATTAATGAGTGATAAATGCGATGAAATGATAATGGAGAGTGTTGCTGGAATGAAATATGACAGGGAAAACCGGAGTACCCGGAGAAAAACCTGTCCCACCTCCGCTTTGTCCAGCACAAATGTCACATGGTGTCACTGGGATTTGAACCACGGTATCCAGCGGTGAGAAGCCTACGCGCTGCCGTCTGAGCCACGGAGGCTACCTTCGTTAATACATTGGAAAAATTCCGTTAGTCTTTTCTGTTTGTTAGTGTTAACCTTTCCTCCCTTCACGTTGAAACTTATTGTCAATATCACGCAGCCGAGGTTCATAAATGGGGCTTGTCATCCGCGACTTCGATGGGTTCTTTCGTAAGTGACCGGTAATTAATTCACATCCGCGAAACAGCGAGGCTCCGTCGATTTTCCGATCACAAGAAGTTTTACTTTTTCGATTTCTGTCATCTCCCAGCATCAAACCACAAATGCCGTATTGCACAGTTAATGTTGCACAAAATTCAAGTTACAGAGTATTGTTTTTCTTCAAGGGAGGAAAGGTTTGCTTCGAGATATCGAGAAATTTATGCAACCAAATTTCGAGTAATAGAGAAATAAATACACGCGAAGAATAGGACAAACGGCCGGGAAATTTAAGTTGATTCGAGATACTGAAAATTCGAGTTATGGAGGTTCGAGATATCGAAGTTCGATTGTTCATATATTTGAACCATCTGGAAAGAGAGAAAATTAAGTGAAATGAAACTGTGCCTAGAAAACAGGGTTATCATATTATGTGCAAAATAAGTGGAATATTGAAAGGAGAAAATTTTGATGTGAGTGTTTTCTCACTTGCTTCATGTGTGAAACCTCTACATCCGTTGATGTGTAGACATGTTTCTCGATGTTTTGTAACGCGCTGTCTGAAAACCGACCATCCTTTACATCTAAGATGATTATTGTGATATTCTGGAAAGCCAATTGAGGTAAGGTTTCCGAATTCCAATTTCTGCAGCCCAAGTGTGATTAAGCCAAACTTGATTCCAGTTATACTAATTTTAACTTCTTTCTCCAGGATGTCCATTACGGGTTCACTGAATTCATTCTAAGTTGGAAAAAAAAATCATTCTAAATTCTGAAAGTACTTTTGAAACAAACACTGAGTTCCCTTTTCTTAAGTTATGGTTATTCTAAAAATATTCAACATCTGAAAAAAGAAGTGTTTCACTCACATGGTTTTGCACTGTATTGAACCCATAATTCCACGATGAGAATTTTGTTTTAATTTTCTCAATATTTATTTCAAATCAACAAGCTACTTTTATTTTTGAGGGCAGCCATGTTGCGCTCCTAAGAGCCTCGATGTCCCGCGGAAATGATATCACCCGCGGTAGGCTCGTGAAATACCGTGACACCTCGGTGGACTTCGAGTGCCCGATAATTCTTTAAATTCACGGAATTCTGCGTAACGACGGATTTTGGCAATACAGTAAATAAAGAAATAATCTAAATTATTCTTAAACCCTACGTGAAGACAGAGCCCCCAGGGTAAATTATAAATGCAGTTAAGCCTAAGTACAAGTCAGCGTCAGATCAGTGAACTAACTCCACGTGCCAAGGTCAAGGGATGAAGAAAACGCGCGAAACGTCCGGGCAGAAATAATTTATTTCTCCTGTTGTGAGTGTGGTAAAATTATGAGATTAACTTCAAAAATAATTACAAGTCTGTCCGGAAGTCTGGGACAAGTATCATAAAAAACGGTCTATTGGACGCGAAATTAGCAGATTACGCAATCAAGCTTAGTAGTGTGTGTAGCGTACCTCCTATAGACTATAACAGGAACCCCCCATTGCAAATTTTCAGTGTCGATCTGGTTTTTGAAGCGGCGGTAGCTTACGCCCGTCGTCAGCAGAAAATTGTACCAGATTGATCTACAAACGACTTAGTACATGTTCGTGGCTGAGGTCTACCCAGTCGGTTATAAAGGGAAGGTGACAGAAATTTTCTGAACTATTGCCGACAAATTGTGAAAGTATAGGCGTCTGTTAAAGTACACAGCAAATGTTACTGTATCACCTTATGTGCGCTTGAAAGTGGTAAGAGAATTGGGAAGCTAGTCAGAGTAGTTTTGATTTCGTTATCTGTTGAACACCTGGTGTGTTTGTGGGTGACAGAGAGAGACAACTCTGGGACGAAAGCAGACAGTAGCAGTTGACTGCAGAACTGCAGAACGAGGGAGGTTCGTGGTACACATTATAACGAGGAAAGTGCGTGATTTGTGTTGTAATTTAATATCGTGTGAAAAAGGCAGTGTTTGTAAGAGTGATATGTTGGAAATGATGATGTTATTTGTGCAAATGTACGGCTAAAGGCACGAGTTCAGCCGGCGACGATGTAGCCAGAATACTGGGAATGACGCCATGTGCAGGTCTGTCTATATTTGTATTATGTTGTAGTTAGATTTTTTTTGTTCTGTCCAAACATACTTTTCAAGATGATTGTCGGGTTGATATTTGTAATTATCAGGCGAAAAGTGTTATAATTTTGGTCAGCGTGTGAAAATTTTAGTTTGAAAATTTCACGTCAAGAAACTGTAAAAATGCGACGTTTAAATCTGGTGTTAATGTTCTATGAGATATTGTCCAAAGCGAGAAAATTTAGGAAAGCTATAGTTGTAAAATAGTCGTAGCGAGTGTCTTAATTTCAAATATCAGTTGAATTCAGAAATGTTTGTCGATAATAATAATAATAATAATAATAATAATAATAATAATAATAATAATGTCTACCGCGGGATAAAGAAATTTGTCTATGTTAAAAGTGCATTTAACCTGTATATTTTACAAGGATCACAGGCACTTAGAATATTTCAGTGAAATTCGATAGAGTTATATTTATTCATGCGAAGTAAAAATTTTGGTACATCGTGTATATCAGTGATACGGAAAGTCGCGGTGTGTTCTTGGATTCTCGAGGTCCGAAAGTCGTAGTAATAGTAAAATAAAGAGGTGTATTTCATAATGGTTGTTGTTTTCATTAGAGGATTGAAAAATGAAAGGGGTCTTGGAAATATAAGAAAAATGGGTTGAGAGCGAAGAATTTATATATGTGGAGATGAGAGGGATAGGAATATTGAAGATGAAATGAAGCCTGGATTTTTCAGTGATACCGCTGGGATAAGGCGAGGAGAATGAGTTTGAGACAGGCTGTGTTTGCCGAGGAAGTATTTGTGAAACAGACTGTATTGTGACAGGCTGTACAGTATTCCGCTACCAATCCGAAATTTGAGACGACTACTGTGTGAGGCATCGTAGATTTCTAGTAAGATCCCAAGTGAAAACGACTCCAGTAAAAGGTTAAAAATCTTGGTAGTAAAAGTCAAGTGACTAGTTACGTAAAGCCCATATGAATATTAAGATAATGCGACCTCAAGGATAAAAGAGCATTTCGAATACATGGTTGGTGTTGTATTGAATTTCGTTTCACTGGATATGTCATTGATATAAATATTTGGAATTGACGGTAGGCGATTTGAGAGTTTCTAATGCGGTAGTGATGATTATTATTTTGAATACATCCACTAAATGGTAGACGTGTGTTGGGAGTTATCATTTCTTCCCTAAAAACTTCATTGCACAGGCTGAGATTGTGTTTGAGTTGGAGAATTGTTCGTCACGTATATTTATTTTCGAGTTCACGTATTGTAACGAGATGGAGACTTACTGCATTTTTCGACTTGCATTCGTTTAATAGTAAGAGACGTGGTCCCATGTGTATTGAAATGTCAGAGTTGGTTTGAAATTGTTAGTTCGCCTGATATGCTAGGGGATACGTAGTACGATCCATTTTGACGCCCGACAATATATTTAGGACGTCACATGTTATCCTTGGAGTTACTGATGATGAGATGTCCTAGTTCACGCCCGACGATAGAATTTGGAAGGTGTTATGTACATAGAGATTAGTGTTAGGATGTACAGATTTTAAGTGAGCCCGACGATAGGTCTGGGATGTCAACTGTACATACTCAAGTCTCAGATTAGATGTTTCTTTTGTTTTCGCGAAGTGACTTGGGCGAAGGTAGCCTCTACAGTAAAATATGAAATATGAAGAGGGTTAGATCGACAATAATGAGGCCAACTAGTGCGTAGCTCCAACAGCTGAAGGGTGTTCCTTGAGATAACGGGGCCGCTATCGGTGAATGAGGGTTGCCCAAATATTGGATATCGACCTGATGGAGATTAAATATTTTTACTGTAATTCTCCATGCGTGTTGAGTTTTAATGACTTCGATATGTTATTTTATTTTACGGACTTAATTGTTTTGTCGTTCTGACGTCCGTTTCGTTTTGATAGTGTGCATATTGACACTCAGTGTATTAGCGTGAGACTTGAGTTGCGAATGCGGTTTCGATTCGTCAGCCAGTAATATTATTTTATTTTTCAATCTTTGTCGTACTTTCATTTTATTCGTAGTTGAATTCGATAAAGTAATCATTTTATAGGTAGTGTGTTGGGACAGACAATAAGTAGACGGATCTGTAAAGGTAGTCATTGTTTTTTTTCTTTTTTTGGAAAGAATTCCTTAAAGTTGTAATATTTTTTCAATGTGGACTGGTAATTTCATTAAGCGTAACATAACCATTTCTAACCTGAAAATCGGTTTGGTAATAATACTTTTCAAGTGATTTACCACTTTTTAATTAACTTCAGTGTTTGGCATTTCTTCTAAATGCGTGATGAATAAGTGTTTCCTGCATTTCGCAGTTTTGTTCCTTTAGAACGACGTAACGTAAGATCCTCGCGGATCATGTTGTTGTTGGTTCCTTCCGAACAGCTGTTTGGGTGAAGCACATTTAGCATCGGGATTACCTTATCACTTAAGGGTGCCATGAGTGACAAATACATGGTGGAATTTTATTTCAATTGTGAATGATGCTGTTAACTTGTAGTGAACACCATGCTTTCCCATAATATTTCGCAACCTACCCAAAGCAACTGATAGTCAATTTGGTTCGATTAAGGGTCCATTCGGCGGGTGTTCCGTATCCGTAAAGGGTATTCGACTGGTGGATAACCTTAATTGAGAGGAAATCAGGCGTTCTACTTGTTGAAATTCAGATTTTCCACGGATCGTGTGGATTAATTCTCAGTTCTCGTTTGGAGTAGTAGGTGCCCGGTTTTCAGGTCTTCCCTTTTTCAGTTTTTCAGTTTCGCTGTCCACTAATGTACTAATTTCACCGAAGCAGCTCTTCGATATTGTGAGAAATAAATCAACGCTATGCAATGTGACTGCGTTTGAAACATTCAATAATAAATAATTTATATTTTTTTCCTCCCAAGGATTTTTATTAAAATAACAATGTTGTCGTGTCATTTCGATTTTAATAAAAGTTAGTAAGCACATATTTGCTCCTCATTTCAAGTAGTTAGGCTCTCTTTTGAACCCCATCGTTTGGTTAAGATCGTGACCGAATTTATTCCCGCAACGACCCATGATTTAAGAGTTATATATTGTTCTACTGTAGCAGCCGTGGCCGACCAACGATGGAATGGTAAGTTCAAGGGTTCAGTATGTTGCAGGCATTCCACCAGAATTTTGCGTCCGGCTCCATGGCTAAATGGTTAGCGTGCTGGCCTTTGGTCGCAGGAGTCCCTGATTAGATTCCCGAAAGGGTCGCGAATTTTAACCATCATTCGTTAATTTCGCTGGCAGGGGGTGGGGGTGGGTGTATGTGTTGTCTTCATCATCATTTTATCCTCATTACCACGCGCACGTCGCCTACGGGTGTCAAATCGAAAAACCTGCATCTGGCGATTCAAACATGTCCTCGGACACTCCCGGCATTAAAAGTCATACACCATTTCATTTTTCACCAGCATTTTGCATTTTTAAACATATTTCTTCTTAAAATATGCAAGTAAATAAAAAATTATGAATTAATTTCTATCGGATTTTAAAGTCCTTTTTGCCACTTATTAGGTCCTTTTGTTGATATTTTTAGATTTTCTTATAGGTCCTTTCTAGACAATGCATAGGTCTTCAAATTCCAAGCCCAAATTATTTCATTATCCAAGCATAATTTGAAGTGTCTTCAGCATAATAATAATAATAATAATAATAATAATAATAATAATAATAATAATAATAATAATAATCATCATCATCATCATCATAATAATGAAAACCTGCAACCTGTTTTCCAGTCAATAACCGGGTCAGGGATAGGCATTGTGCCGGCTGCCGAGGCCCCCACTCCTCTGTGGCAATAATTAATGACTGACAGATGAAATGAAATGATACTGGAGAGTGTTGCTGGGATGAAAGATGACAGGGAAAATCGGAGTACCCGGAGAAAAACCTGTCCCGCCTCCGCTTTGTCCAGCACAAATCTCACATGTAGTGACCGGGATTGGAACCACGGTATGCAGCGGTGAGAGGCCGGTATGCTGCCGCCCGAGCAACGGATGCAATAATAATAATAATAATAATAATAATAATAATAATAATAATAATAATAATAATAATAATAATAATAATAATAATAATAATAATAATGTATGCGATCCACATTTCATTCCGTTAGCAGATTTGGACATGTAGAAATTCAGGAATAGTATGGACAAGCCTAGAAATTGGTATATATATTACTGAATATATTCTCCACTTAAGGGAAACTTAAAATGAAACTGTTATAACGTAAGGTAGTCAATACTTGCCATAAACATAAACACTGCAAAAGCTTAACTACCAAAAGTGTGTTCGTACTTCCGTTCTTCACCAAATTTATGAAAAATGCAATGAATTTTAATGTATTTTTCCTTTCTAACCTTACCAAATACTTTTCCCATAGTGAATTACTTGAAGGCCATTTATGAACAATATCATCTTGGTATTCTTTCTAACATTGTCTTTCAGCGTTGTTCGTTGGATGCTAAACACTTTGCTTGTACGTTTATAACTCATTATCTTGTCCCTCACTGCCTTATTAGCCTTTATAATAGCCTCCTTATCCCGCTTCTTGCATTTTTCCCTCTGAAAACAATAATACAATGAAGGGGGACGAAATTACGAACATTCCCTGATTTATTATATTGGCCGCTACAATAACTCACGCCAACCACTTCACTATAGCGATTACACGCCAGGAACTACACTATATATTTGAAATGCAGTCCAGTATTTCATACTTCTCTAGGAATAACAGGCGCTTAATTTGAAAGTTACCGGGCGAGTTGGCCGTGCGCGTAGAGGCGTGCGGCTGTGAGCTTGCATCCGGGAGATAGTAGGTTCGAATCCCACTATCGGCAGCCCTGAAGATGGTTTTCCGTGGTTTCCTATTTTCACACCAGGCAAATGCTGGGGCTGTACCTTAATTAAGGCCACGGCCGCTTCCTTCCAACTCCTAGGCCTTTCCTATCCCATCGTCGCCATAAGACCTATCTGTGTCGGTGCGACGTAAAGCCGCTAGCAAAAAAAAAAAAAAAAATTTGAAAGTTGCACTAACTCAGGTCAGTATGGAAAATGAATCCTGTTTGTACAGGGAAACTAAACGTGGTGCACACAACCAACTCTCACAACAAGACAACGGGATGAGGCTACGCGTGTGCGCGCGGCTAAACATTAGGTACCAACCGTGCAAACTGGAAATACCTAGGGGGACCAAATAGGTATAGTTTTCAATCAGTATTTATATTTTGAAAAGTAAAATACAGCTATGGTAGCGGAAATTAGTTTTTCTGATGGTTTCAACCACGTAAAGGAAAATGGTTTTATGGGAAGAAGTTGACAGTACTAAGAAGCAAAACCAGGAATAAAAATATATGAAAGTGACGCAAGAAGAAGAAGAACGTAACCTTTGTTCACTTAAGAGTCTGCCATACTGTATATAGCACCACAATTTTCAGTAAGTCTGTGCCTTCATGTATATCAATGTCTAGAATGTGTTCCTTCTATAATTATTATTGTTTTTATTCCTTGCCCTTATTCTATATTTCGTTTATTTACATACCATTTTCCCTTCAGTAGGAACTTTGAGAATTTTTTTTTTACAACTTACCTTACGTCGCACCGACACAGATATGTCTTACGGCGACGATGGGACAGGAAAAGGCTAGGAGTAGGAACCACGGAAAACCAATTTCAGGGCTGCCGACAGTGGGGCTCGAACCCACTATCTCCCGAATACTGGATACTGGCCGCACTTAAGCGACTGCAGCTATCGAGCTCAGTGAGAATGTATTAAGGGACATTTAAAGTGGTCTGTTGCGAAATGGTAGAAAATGAACGAGTAACACTGATCACATTTGCATAGATCAAACCTCTTCATCTTCGAATATCCATTGACAGCTTACTTCGCTTCTCTTTTCTGCCTGCTTGGTTATTTTATTTTCAGAGCTTTCGCAGTTGAATCAGATGGGTAAATATGTGAAGTCGTATAATGTATGCTATAGAAAATGATTTATCAACTGAATATACGACTTCTCAACTACTGATGACAGAAATGATTCAATTCGCATGAGTTCACAACCAATGGGACGTCACTTGATAGAACTACAATTAATTCATCATTATTACGTGAATTATTCATATGCAAGTAAAGTTAGGAAAAAAGGACATATTATCATAGCAGGTAGGAGAATGTTTTTTCTCGAAGGTTGTATTCTCATTAAAATTGGCTTGGCTTTCTGAGCTTAACCACTTATTTTTTACCTGGAAACAAACTAGGGTTATTTATTTAGTTTAATTTCCGGGCTGAACCTTGTTGTAGTTGTTTGTACATCACGTACAGATTGCCGACGTTTCGAATACATTGCAGTATTCTTTGTCAAGGCGGCTGAAATACCCCTACTCGATCCGAGGTAATCAGTCTCCCAATTTAACTGCAATGTATTCGAAACGTCGGCAAACTGTACGTGATTTACAGACAACCACAACACGGTTCAGTCCGGAAATTAAACTAAATAATTCTTCACACCGTGGAAGCTTCATCTCTAAGAAACTAGGGTCAAGCACACAAACACAGACCGACTATTGCCAAGAACGGATCCGTTAACCTTGAGAACATGAGGCGAGCCGCCATTCTTCTCGAAACAAATTCGTAAGAAACGAAGTAATATCTGCATGTCAATCAATCAATCAATCAATCAATCAATCAATCAATCAATCAATCAATCAATCAATCAATCAATCAATCAATCAATCAATCAATCAACATAGCATTGATCTGCATTTTGGGCAGTCGCCCAGGTGGTATATTCCCTGTCTGTTGTTTTCTTAGCCTTTCCTTAAATGATTGCAAAGAATTCGAACATTCATTGAACATCTCCCTTGGTAAATTATTCCAATCCATAACTCACCTACCTGTAAACTAATATTTTCCCCAATTTGTTCTCTTGAATTCCAACTTTATATTCATATTGTGATCTTTCCTACTTTTGAAGACACCACTCAGACTTATTCGTCACCTAAAGTAATTCCACGCCATGTCTCTACTGACAGCTCGGAACATACCACTTAGATGAGCAGCTCGTTTCCTTTCTCCCAATTCTTCCCAGCCCAAACTTGGTAAAATTTTCGTAACGCTACTCTTTTGTCGGAAATCACGCAGAACAAATGGAGCTACTTTTCTTTGTATTTTTCCAGTTCTCGAATCAAGTAGGGTCATAACCTTGATGAGGGTCCCATACACTAGAACCATACTCTAGTTGGGGCCTTACCAGAGACTCATATGCCCTCTCCTTTACATCCCTACTACAACCCCTAAACACCCTCATAATCGTGTGCAGAGGTCTGTACCCTTATTTATAATCCCATTTATATGATTACACTAATAGAGATCTTTCCTTATAATAACACCTAGGTACTTACAGCGATCCCCATAAGGAACTTTCACCCCTTCAACACAGTAATTAAGATGAGTTTTCTTATTATTTGCGAAACACACAACCAGACTTTTAACCCCGTTTATCATCATATCATTGTCCGACTCGTTGGCTGAATGGTCAGCGTACTGGCCTTCGGATCAGAGGGTCCCAGGTTCGATTCCCGGCAGGGTCGGGTTAATTGGTTAATTCCACTGGCTCGGGGGCTGGGTGTGTGTGGCGTATTCAACATTAGAAATCATCCTAGGTAGGGCCCTCATCTTCACAGACTTGCAGGTCGCCTATTAGGCCGTCTGCTAGAACAAGACCTGCACCAGGCCTCTTCGGAGGCCATACGCCATTATTATTATTATCATATCATTGCCTGCTGCCCATCTCACAACATTGTCGAAGTTTTCATCAGTTACTCATAGTCTTGTAACTTATTTTTTACTCTATACGGAATAACATCATCCGCAAAAAGCCTTATCTTTGACTTACTCCACTTCTTTACTCATTTCATTTATATATATTCATCGGCGAGTTGAAAGTCGTCTCGGTAATAGAACGGATATTTCTCATTTCCTGCTAAGCCGATCTTATCCTACTAGACACGTACTGCCCTAACTTTAAATATATCCACAGCCATATGGCATAATGACTTCACGAGGATGAGGTTCATAGGAATGACTACTACTACTACTACTACTACTAATAATAATAATAATAATTGTTACGGAGTTATCCGTGGAAGGCAGAGGTGAAAGAAGGTGCGGACTGGAATGGGTCTAACTACAAGTCAGAAAGATGAATTTAAAAATTTAAATAAAGGTTATATTTTCAAATGATAACAAGATTTAACAATTTTTACTAGGTGAAATAACAACGGAAAATCAGGTACAATGCAATTTTATAAACGAAAGCACAAGTTAAGGGTTTTTTACAATTCTGGGCTACGAGCCCCAAAATTTAACAATTTCTGAGCTCTCAGCTCACAACCACAAATTACCGAAGGACAGAAAATCCCTAATTACATGGAGCATTTGCTCCCACCTCGTGAAGTCAAGCCTCCTAGAGGCACCTTTCAAAATACCAGAAAGAGCTGACCCGCTCTCAATCGTCCAAGCCTATTAAAGGCAATAACAGCTTATTACACTTAACTGCCATCAAGGCACAACTTATAATGGCACAGGGGTACCTCGTACCCAATCTACTGGGCCTTCTCAGGAAGGAAACAAAACGGGTTAAATTAATGGCCCAAAATACAAGATTGAATGGAGGCGATTACTTGCACTCCTAAATACACCTTTAAAACCTAAGAGGCACTAGGCCTATTGCACAGGGGCTAATTCCAATCTATGGAGGTGACTTGTATACAAAATAAATTTAACACATTAAGAAGGAAGAGAAAAACGGTTACGAAAATATAGTCACTTCAAATTCAAAATGGAAGGGAGCTCGAGAGGGTAAGGCACTCTCTATCCCCGAATTACATTTAAAGATATATGTTTTACAAAGTAGGAAAAAAATTACATGTTTGAAGGTTACATATTAAAGGTTTCGGACCTGCCCCGAAGGTTAAACTGCTGAGCTAGCAAAGAGGAAAGACATATGTTAATAGGCCATTACCTTGTTGAAGAGCTGCTGCCCGAAGGAAGAGGCGCTACCCGCCCCCTGCTATGCTTCTATACACTACGCAAGATGTTGTTGAAATGGCCAAAAAGCCGAGAAAATCAGCAGTTTTTAAACCCTTCATGAATAATTAAGACACACCCACTCAACTTTATTGGGTAGCTAAAGATGTACATCAACATCGAAGAAGAAAGACACTATTGGTCAAAAATTAATTAAAGAAATTCGGGATTGGCTGAGTTCAAAACTGGCGGAAAGAAAGATTAATATTGCCAACCCAAACAATGAAAGAACAAAATTTAGTAAAGACAAACTTTCGAATACAAAATTTCTTCAAAAAGTTCCTTCCCTTCGCACCAGGGTGCATGATCATAGGTTTTTAAGTAGAGACATCTGTCAGAGAAGGTCCACACTTCTTTGTCAACCACAAAAAAAAAATCGAAATACATACAGTGGCATCTACTGAGGAACTGTTGAATTAATTCAGTTGTTAAAGTTCAGAGTTTCTCCGGTAGAAGTAATTTAAGGCGGAACATTCAAATATGCGGCGTATAGGTGCACCAACCGGTACAATAATAATAATAATAATAATAATAATAATAACGTGCGCATTAATTCACTCATTAATTTTACTCTTCTTGATCAATCCTTTAAATGATACAGTGTGCATTTCTAAAGGCACCCCAGAATGTCCTTCCCGAGTAAGGTCGGTAAAGATGATTGCTTTGTGTAACTGCAACACATTCAGTTTTGGAAAAGATGAATATGTTATAGAATTCAAATTCCTCACTGATGCCAGTTGTTATAAATGAGTTTACCTCGTCTTCTACAGTGCAATTATTTGTTATCTTTCTTTCTTTCTTAATCTGCTTACCCTCCAGGGTTGGCTTTTCCCTCGGACTCAGCGAGGGATCCCACCTCTACCGCCTCAAGGGCAGTGTACTGGAGCTTCAGACTCTGGGTCGGGGGGATACAACTGGAGAGGATGAATTCATCTACAGTATTTATTTGTTGCGAATGTGTTTTAGGCTTAAATTCGGTGCGTAATTGTCTTGTGCTGAGTTATGCGATAAACCTACGTGTGTGATTTCTTTCTTTAACATTAATAATGTGATATTTTGAAGAAGAAATGTATTAAATGGAATTAAATGCATCCCTCCAGCCCATAAAAATTATTTATATATTTTCTACCCAATTTGCATTGCACTTCAATGCTGAGGTTTTTTATGTGTCATAGTTTACCTCTGATTCTGTACAAACCAAAAACAGCCCCTGTAAACCCGCCGTTTTCTTCAGTTCATAAAAATAATTTGTAGCTTAGTTTCTTCCGCTTTTTCTCTTGAACTGAAATACTGAATTTCACAAATTTATATGTGGCCGTTTTCCCATGATGGTGTCAAGCAGAGCCGTTCGAAATGGCAACCATGTTGTCATAAGAGCAATACTGTTTTCTTAACATGGAATGAACTATAGTCCCTATCTTGTAGGGAGCCGGTTATTCGTCTCACCAGCTTTATATATGAGAACTAGAAACATTTCCTCCAGAGAACGGTTCCCTCTGAGAAGAAATACCAATCCAAACTTGACACTTAACACTACATCCGTATCTCCTTCCATGGTGATAAAAGAAGAATATAGAGCGTAAAATATCATTCATGGGCCAAAATACAAGAATATATACCTTCATTTCGCAAAGCTATGTATACTTTCTTTACTCCCTTGATTAATGGTACCGTACTTCACCGCGTGGATCGCAAACACACGCAAGCGCAAGTTTCTTCATAAGAATATAACATTTAATTATAATGGGAATGCACATACATCATTAATGGGACAATATTTCTTTCCTACATCATTTATGTAAAGGAGAATTAATGTTTCTATCATGTTTTATATTCTATTTCACTTTTATATTAGTGAGTGGGAAGCTCACCGGACAAAACTGTAGTCACCCTAGTATGCACGCACAGATGAATCTTTAAGCCAGGCGGTTATCAAGTCCAGAGGCAGAGTTACACGGCGTTAAGTGATGCTTATAATGATTTTCCAGGGGAGACTAATGGCGCAGCGAACGAGCCCAGTGCTCAACCGCACGCAAGGATGTGGCGGAGTGGCAAAAAGTGGCAATCGTGTTTGGCCGTGCCCATGGTCATACGGTGCGTGAAGTTGCTGGAATTGTTGGATGTTTTGCAGCTAACTGTTCAACATGTCTACAAGCGGTGGTGTACTACACGTTACCACGGAACACGACGTCGGAATTGTGGTCGGGAAATTATCCTGACTGAGAGGGACCGGAGACGCTTTTTCCGGCTTGTGAATCAAGTTTGCTTCTAAGCCCGACAGGAATTGCTGCAGTCAATGAATGAAGGTCCATCCCGACCTGTAAACGAGAGAACATTGCGACGCGAACTGCATGCAGTGAACATTTGGAGTCGGTCTCCTCGCAAGAGGCCATTGCTTACATAGGCAATTAAAAGCTGCGCGTGTTCAATGGGCTAGAAACCATGGAACGTGGACAGTAGCTGACTGGCGGAATGTAATATGGTCTGACGAATCACGTTTTGGCTTGTATTCCAATGACGCACGTCGTCGAGTGAACCGAAAGCCAAATGAATCACTTCATCCTGTATGTGTGCAACGTCAGGTTCAAGCCACCGTGATGTTTTAGGGGTATTTTTCGTACCTTGGATTGAGCCCGCTCACTAAGGCGACCAGTAAGATGAATCAGCATGTTTATTTAAGCATTCTGGTTGGTTAGGTGTTGCTTTTCAGTCAATATCTGCATGATGAGTATGCTACTGATACCCTGATTTGTCAAGATGACACCAGCAAAGTTCATCGGGCTGGAGACATGTGTGTCTAGCTTTATAACACTCTCCCACCCTATTACACCTCGATTGGCCTGCAAAGTCACCTGACTTGAACCCCATTGAAAATGTGTGGCACTTGTTTGAACAGGGGGTAAAACGCCGACATCAGCACCCCCGCAATTTGGTGCAATTGCGCGATCAAATCCTTGTGGACTCACTTCCTAATCGAATCCGGGCGGTCATTAAGCCCAGAGGCGATGTTACATGGTATTACGTGATGCTTGTAATGGTTTCTCCAGGGGTGGCTCATTTTTTTCCGGTGAGCTTATACACCTGTTAGTAATCTATGTAACTCTTTTAAACATACTTCAATTTAAAGGATTGTACTTTCACAAGTAGTTTTATTTTCCTACTATTTGTTGTACCCGTCTTTAACAGGACAATCACTTAAAATGCGTATGACTACGATTTGATCGAACAATGATTAAACATTTTACCAGACTTTGAAATATCCAGATATTGGTTTAATACCTTCATGTCTTGAGTTACGCTGTTCTGAATACGCTGCCTGAACTATTATGAATACATTAACATAATATGTGTAATATTTGTACTCTTAATAAAATACTATTAGGCGGTGCTTATAACGTCGTAAATTATCTGAGTGTTTCTATGACGAACGTTCTGCGTACCTGAAGTACAGCGTCTTGTAATGCGTATGCATTTAAAAGAGAGTAGTGATTGTCGATGGGTTAAAATATCAATACCGTGAAGTACCTAAAACACGGTACCTGATTAATAATAATAATAATAATAATAATAATAATAATAATAATAATAATAATAATAATAATAATAATAATAATAATGAAGGAGTACTGGTCAAAGAAGAAAGCTGCTAGAGATAAGAACCACGTAGTCCATAGCAGGCCCAAACGGAACTAAAAAAATATGGTTTAGAAAAATCTGCAGTAGAGGAGAGGGTACATAAAATGGAGAGAGCTTATGGTGTCACCAAAGATATCTACAATAAAAGATGCCTATCCAAAAATGCAAAAATAAGGCATTACAACACAGTAGTGAAGCCAAAAGATATCTACAATAGAAGATGCCTATCCAAAAATGCAAAAATAAGGCATTACAATAAAGTAGTGAAGCCAGAATGCCTATATGCAAGCGAATGTCTGGCATTAAACTATAATTTAGATAAACTAGAAATACTAGAAAGGCGAATCATGAGGAAAATATTAGGCCCACAAAACACAGCAGAAGGTTGGAAATTACGAAGTAATGCTGAAATATATCAAAAAATAGAAAATATCAGATGTAATGAGGAAAAGGAGACTTATGTTTTTTGGACATTTATATGGAATGCAAGATAGTAGATTAACCAGTAAGATTTTTAGATGTTTGTGGGGTAAGAAATCAACGACAAGCTGGGTCAATGAAGTAAGAAAGGATTTAGAAAAAAACAATATAACAACAGAAGAAATAAATAATAGAGAAGGCTTTCGGGAAAAAGTATTGAAAATAGAAGGATTCCATGGTAGGAAAGTAAAAAGGACTGGTTCAAAGTGGTCTGAAGACAGAAAGAAGAAACATAGTGAACAGATGAAAGCGTACTGGGAGAAAAGGAAAGAACAAAGAAGATGGAATTGAAATTGGCACGTGGTCCTCTGGTGGCCCATTCGAAAGAATAATAATAATAATAATAATAATAATAATAATAATAATAATAATAATAATAATAATAATAATAATAATAATAATAATAATAATAACAATGTTATTTGCTTTACGTCCCACTAACTACTTTTACGGTTTTCGGAAACGCCGAGGTGCCGGAATTTAGACCAGCAGGAGTTATTTTCTTGCCAGTAAATCTACCGACATGAGGCTGACGTATTTGAGCACCTTTAAATTCCACCGGAGTGAGCCAGGATCAAACCTGCCCAGTTGGGGTCAGAAAGCCAGCGCCTCAACCGTCTGAGCCACTCAGCTCGGCACGTACCTGACTATGTATGGATTTGGTTATATCACCTGAGCAGACATCTATGTATCCATCTACCTATTTTATATCTATTATAAATAGGTTTTATACATCAGTCGTCACTTAGAGAGATCGTAACGTCACATATAAAGTAATTGGCAGATTTACGTAGGCCTAGTGAATGAAAATGAAAACCTTCAACCTGTTTTCCAGACTTTGGCCGGGTCAGGGATGAAATGAAAGAATCATATATAGCGTATTAGTACGTGTACGATGGGGTCGCCACTCCCAAAGTGACTTACTAATGACTGATAGATGCTATGAAATGAGAATGGAGAGTGTTGCTGGAATGAAAGATGACAGGGAAAACCGGAGTACCCGGAGAAAACCCTGTCCCGTCTCCTCTTTGTCCAGCACAAATCTCACACGGAGTGACCGGGATTTAAACCACAGTATCCAGCGGTGAGAGGCCGACGCGCTGCCGTCTAAGCCATGGAGGCACGTAGGCCTAGTATTCATGATCAATTCACTATTCATTAAATTCGCACTCAAATAAATCAAATTCTAAAAAAAAAAAAAATCTATATGATACATATTTATCTATTCCTGTATTTGATACTTGTATGGTACTTGTCATGGCTGCAGTAGTTTATTCGTGATGTTTTCCAAGTGCATTTCATTCATTTCAATCTGATGACTATACTTCTCGACATTAAACCCATAACAAGTGTTAACACTTTTCAGAAATGAGCAATTTTCTGAGATTTTTGATCAAATATAATGTGGTGATGTTATAAACGGACATATTAGCGAATCAAGATTTTTTTTTGGTGTGTTCAGGCGTTCTTCTCTGTCATTTTCTTCGAGTTGTTTCACAGAAAACATTTCTGTTCGTCTTCCAGTCATTACACTTCAATATTTAATACATGTAACTATTCCTCTGATGATACTCTAGTGGTGGTGGTGATTATTGTTTTAAAAGAAAGTACAACTTGGCAACCATCCTGGATGATACTCTGGACAACAGCAAAAACTTAACAAAATCTACCCACACATTTACGAGTTGTAATTGAACACGGATAGAACGAGAGACATAGATTTTTACGTAATGCATGTTTATATAATTGGCCCCTAATAAATAAGAATTTGTAAAGCCTCTGTTTACAGGTTTTTGTGCTGGGTAAGTTCGGTATTATATTTCATAGAGAAAAGCTTGCTAATAGTTTAGCACTAGCAGTTTCTTTGTTCTTTCCAGCTATTTATTGAATAATTTATCTGCGGAATAGACTTCTAAAGGAATTTTATATTAAATTTCAAATGCATTTAGTGACAGTTATGAAATAATCTACATGAAAATTTGAGCTTTTCCCTGGGTGTGAAATCACCCCCGTTTGGTAGCGTACATAACATAAGTAGGTTGGTTATGAGAAGATTCAAGTTGCTGCATGTTGTTCATGTTTCGCGCAAAATCTTGAGAAATATTGTGTTTTTACTTCCGTATGTGAAATGTTTAAGGTGTTAGCTACGAATCTGTTGTAATATACTGTATTCTCCTCAGGGAAAACAATTATTATTGTTATCATTCAAAGATGTAGAGTTGATCTTATATCTGAACGCAAATAATTTAATTTGCACGTCCACCTTTTGTTTTGTTTAACAAATTGAGGATTCAGAAACTACTGACTCTGACTTGTATATCCTGAGCAAGCAAGCTTCATTTATTAAATACTGTTCATAATTTTGCATTAACAGAACTTTGGTTATGTCACACATGTTAACCAGTATTTTGCACGCAGAACATATGTAATTTTGGAGATTGGAACGAGCCTTCGGAGGGCTATAAACTATGTATTGGATAAGTTCCAAGTCCATGGAGTATTCTGGCCAAGTTTAAAGTCAATAGGTTCGATTATTTATTTCGGAGGCCAGGGGAAAGGAGTGAAACAAAATGCACAGTAGTTGGTTTATAAGAGGGCTAATAACGCGTACAACTGTGAATTGGAATATTTATTTCTCAGAAATTATATTCAAACATGTTTAGTAATAATTACACTGTTCTACAAAAATGTCCTATTTCTGGAGGAACAATGTATGATTATTATAGACATTTTAACGCTGAATTCATATCAGGTTTTAGTTTTCATACATAAGGGATAGTTTAAGAGTAATCCAATTTTTAATTTATTTTAATATTTTCATATCATTATATATACATTTAATTTAGTCATAGACATACTGACAGAAATTCAATTAAATGGCCTATAAACATTAGGAAAGTAACAGGTGATAGTTGAAGTGTTCACGTAATTTTCTCACTTTTTAATAGCCATTCACAGGAATGTTTATACATGTTTATGAAAAATGGAATATATGGACAGAAATTTGGCATCACAACGTTTCACGTCTTTCTTCCTTTTGTATTGAGCATCCTTCTTGTCCCGAATTATACTCCAACAATAATCGGCTAACATTGTGGGCATCCATTTCCCTTCATATCGTTTCTCCCTTTATGAAATCTTTCTCCATGCTCATCTGATACATCACCTCAACTCTCCGGAAAGAAGTCTAGATGCGAGTCAAGGAGCGTTCTTTCAAGGACATATTGCATCCTGAAAGATCTGATCATTTCTTTCACAAGCTCTTTATATTTTTTACTTCCAAGGAAGTTTTGTGTTACTTTCTTGAAAAATACCCAGTCTTGCTTTGTTATCAGACATACAGACATATCGAATATAAACACAAAATAAGAGAATATTCACAGAAATACTCACTTGGTATATCTGAAGAAGTCAAATAATTACATCTTAAGTTGGTAGAAATCGTTACCTTCTCACTGTGATTTTGACGTTAACAGGCCACACTATGTGAACAACAACATCAGTGTCTGAAAAAGAATCAGAAACAGTAAAGTTAATGTTGCAAACTATTTATTTTATAAAAGTAGCATATTTGCCGCAAATAATGTTACCACATGTATACGTTCATATTAATAGCGCAATTCTGATTTCAGATGTGAATTTAGCAATGCAAATTCCTTTAGAATTACATATTTTCATCCCGGAAATAGAACCTTTGTAGAACAGTGTTATTATTACTATCCGGTTCAGCGGGCGAGTTGGCCGTACGGTTAGAGCCGCGCGGCTCCGAGCATTCTTCTCTAAAATCAGTGTTGTCTTGTCGATAATACGAGACTCGTGTGATGACTTGTACTCGCTTAAATGACATGCCTTCTGCTCATCCCGCTGTCATCAACCCACTGTGATGGACAAGCACTCGCCCGAGTGTAGTATTTTGAATAATACCAATATCTACCTTCTTGGAAAACTGCATCACTTGATCAGGTACACTTATAAGCTTACTGTATATCTAGTTTACAGCGAAACATTACGACCTTTATGACAGTACTCCCTCATCAGTAGATGATATAACATAAAAACTGTTTCAATTAACTAGCCAAGAAGGTAATATGAGAAGATTCCTTGCAAACACCACTTATTTTTTTTACACATGTTTGCTTTTCTGTTAAAAGTTCTTGTTAGCATGACAAGTGTAATACCATGCAAAAACATTTAAGTAACACCGAATTTACATTCGAAAACGCGCGAGCACGTCATTCTAACAAGAACTTTTAGCAAAATATATGTGTTAAAATGACTTAAGTGGTGTTTGCAAGAACGATCCTCATATATAGGTGAGTCAGCTATAATAGTCACAACAAATAATTCGTAAACCGTTCAAGTCCTGCAAGGCGATTATGAGCTACATGGTAATATTGTAAGGCGATATGCGATATCATTAACAGTTTACGAGTTATGTGAAGAGGGCATTTCTACTGACTCATCTTGTATATTTTTATTCTTGTACGGCTTTTCCCACAGCAGATCACATGTGATTTCAATGTCATCAAACCGCGCGTTCTCCAAAGTAAAAATTTCCTCTTTCATGGTAAACTTCAGTTAGCGTAATAAGTTCTTAATAAATACAATCATTCTCTATAGGATTACAATCATGGAAATGTTATGACGAAGCAATGACATCCATTTCTTGTCATGGATGTCCTCACTCTGTTTAAAATATGGAAATGAGAGAAGGTCGTGCTTCAAAATCAACTGCTAGATTCCATGTTCCTCTGTTATATTTTGTACCTAAGAAACAAATCTTCCTAATAAATGGGAATGCATTTTTCTGTATTCACCATTCTCCAGATATAGTGGTCCTGAAATTGTAGACAACCGTTCAACATAATCTTAATATTAATTTCATTATGTTCACATTAATTTTCAGAGTGCCGTTTGTATAGACTTTGATATAACAAAAGTATGTAAGGTATGTATACAGAGAGTGACCCCATACCACCACGTATAAAATACACCCAATATCGTAAATGAATTCATAATCATCTTGAGTCTAAATCAGCACTGCTCTGGCTTGGGAAATTACAAAGTACAGGTAGCCAACAAACATATGCTAAATACGGAACAGAATCAACCTATAGTTGATAATAATAATAATAATAATAATAATAATAATAATAATAATAATAATAATAATAAAGCTTACCGCGATCCATAGTTGGCCAATAAATAAATAAATAAATAAATAAATAAATAAATAAATAAATAAATAAATATATAATCGTACTTGGATATTGAATTGATGCCATTCAGGCTACATGCTTATCAATTCCGACATTTATGGGTGGGGAATAAAATACAGTCCGCCTCTGTGGTGTAGTGATTAGCGTGATTAGCTGCCACCCCCGGATGCCCGGGATCGATTCCCGGCTCTGGCACGAAATTGGAAAAGTGGTACGAGGGCTGGAATGGGGTCCACTCAGCCTCGGGAGTGAACTGAGTAGAGGTGGTTTCGATTTCTACCGCAGCCATCCTCGAAGTGGTTTCGCGCGGTTTCCCATTTCTCCTCCAGGAAAATGTCGGGATAGTACGTAACTTAAGACCATGGCCGCTTCCTTCCTCCTTTCTTGTCTATCCTTTCCAATCTTCCCATCTCGCCACAAGGCCTCTGTTCATCATAGCAGGTGAGGCCACCTGGGCGAGGTACAGGTCCTCCTCCCCAGCTGTATCCCCCTACCCAAAGTCACACGCTCCAGGACACTGCCCTCGAGGCGGTAGATGTGGGATCCACCGCTAAGTCCGAGGTAAAAACCAACCATGGAGGGTAAACAGATTAAGAAGAAGAAGAAGAAGAAAATACATCGGTGGTTATTTCCCCCATATCGATTGAAAGCGAAAAATCCACAGGGACTCTCCCCCTGGCAGCTTGAGTTGACGATGACGTCCCTCCTAGCTGAGTCTGGTGTTGCTTCAACTTATGCGAGGATCCTCGTTTTCATCTTTCCATCAGACCTTCGATCAACTGTTGTCCTCATCCAAACCCGAAAGTATATGGTGGGCGAGACCTTTAAAAGTCTTCCAGTTGCACGTCCATCGTGGGCCTTCCCTTTCCTTTGCCGATATCCTTATTCTTAGGACATCTTCATTCAGTTCGACTGGTTCAGTTGGCTGAATTGTCTGCGCAGTAGCCTTCGGTTCAAACGACTCCGGGTTCGATTCCCGACTGGGCCAGTAAATCTACCAACGTGAGGCTGGAGTATTTGAGCATCTTCTAATGCCATCAGTCTAAGCCGGAATCGAACCCGCGGACTCGTTCTCAGCCCAGAAACAACGAATGTTTATCTAGAGCACCTTTGCATGCTGACATTTTACGACATTAAGGGACCCTTCACATATCCGACACCTCGGCTGGGTTTGAACCCTTAATCTTGGGTTTTGAAGGAAGACACTCTACCAGTGATCAAATCGGGGAGTTACAACTACTACTAAAATGTCTTCTCCTAGAGCAGAGATGCTCAGCTGGGCGCCCGTTGAGGCTAGCCCAGTGCGGCCGGGCTGGCGTGACGTAAATGCGGGCAGCTTACGTAGCAAGCATACGCCACGATCAAGCCAGAGAGCGAACACACTTTGCAGGTAAGTGGGGCGTTCACGTTCGATTGTAACTACGAAGCTCCCTTCCACTACGCAACGAAATGTTGATTGGGGTACAATATTATTTTAAGAAGACGCTCTATTCGCAAAAAAAAACACAGCCTTTTCAAGATATTCCGGTTTGATTTTTACTGCGCTCGATTTAACAGTCTTATATTTATACATTCAAAGGAAACTGAAACGTTATGATTTTGGTATAATAATGTACAACGATACGGGGTTTATCCGTACAAGCTACGATTTACAATTCCTTGGATGAGAATGATAAGATTTTCATTGTATGTTGGGTATTCAGCCCGAAGGCTGGTTTGATCCTCTACAGCTCCACCAACAGCTGTCATAGATAGCCTAGGTGTCACTGAAGAAGCATACTAGGAAAGTGAGTGAGGTAGTTTCCCGTTGCTGTCCTCACTGAGCCAGAAGTTGTTATTGCATATCAGGCAGCCAAGCCCACTGAAATGCATGCACCAACCGACCCTATGAGCGATATTTTCACACCATTCATAACAGGAACTGGCTGCATAAGGAATGGTATTACTGGCATCGCTCATACCTCAGTCACTTTCATATTGTCAAAGCCAAGGATGAGATTGAGACAGGTCAATGAAAGTAACAAATTTATTCTAGCCCATACCAGAAGGCATAGTGCACTGTAAACACTACACCCTGCCAGCAAACGCATAGATTTTCATTAAGGAAAGTAAAATGTAATATATGTACATAAATCAACAAGTTTACTGCTTGATTTTGCAGTGTTGTAGTGTTATGTGACTTCCCGTTCACTGAAAATGAATATCCACAGCAGCCTGCTGCCGAAGCCTGTCTCACTCCTCTGGGGCAATGATTAATGACTGACAGATAAAATGATAGTGGAGAGTGTTGGTGGAATGAAAGATGACAGGGAAAACCGGAGTACCCGGTGAAAAACCTGTCCCGCCTTCGCTTTGTCCAACACAAATCTCACATGAAGTGACCGAGATTTGTACCACGGAATCCAGCGGTGAGAGGCCGCCGCGCTGCCGCCTGAGCCACGGAGGCTTCCGATGATAATAGCTAGCCTCTAAATTGCGAGGGAGTTTCAAGTACAACAATGTAAATGAAGTTACCAAATAGATATACAGTACATCTTCAAATAAACTAGTAGTTTCCCGCTGGCTCCGCCCGCAATGTACAAAGTATGGTGTTGTTGTTCATTACTATCCTCACGGGTGTATTTGCAAAGTTTCGAGTTAATGAAATAAAGCACATGATCTGCTGTGGTAATAGAATGTAATATTATGTCAACAAAACACTTGAAAGTACATCACACAAAGAAATTGAATCAAACGTTCCTTGGAACAACACTAAGCGCCGAACTGTTAAGAAGTCCTTCAAAGATCTCCGTCATGGAGACAAATGTACTCATAACTATTATCATGATCTACCAATGTAAGTAGTTATTACATCAAAGGAAAGCGCTTGATCCACTGAGTGCTTTTAGACCAAAACGAACTGCGTACCTCATTTCGAACGAAAGATGTGATTGCTTCAATGAGAAAAAATGTTGAATAAATGAGACGTCAAATTGAATGTGCACTCATAACTTTCCTCACATTCAACCAATTTGAATAGTTAAGAGCTGAAATGAAAGAACTTGATCCACTGAGTGTTCTTAGGCCAAAACGAACTCCGTGCCTCAATTAGAACTAAAGATATGATTGCTTCAAAGTGACACAAAATTAAAAAATTAAATAATTTGAGGAAGGCGAAAGTTAAGTGATTTATAGTACCAGATGACAAATCTGTGCATGAATACCTTTCTGTTAAAAGAATAATGAAGTAAATTGACCGGATAGAATGGCCGGACTGACTGACTTTAGTTTTCATTAAAAAAAATTAATATATAGATAACCTAACTGATGTTATTCCCTATAAGGATGATTAGATTGTTGGTGAGTTTATCAGATAATTTAAATCCAATCTACCACACGCCTCAGCGTATTCACTTTAATTGCGTATTATATTAGAAATGTTACTAAAATGCATCTTAAATGATAATAGTGAAAATTGTAATTCATTAAGTACAGTATATTTGAAGTTTTAGGCCTAACTCTTAAACAGAATGAACAGAAATAACGTAAATAACTTAACTGAACGTAAATTGAAAATGGCATGGATGTGTGCCCTCGGTCTTTAATTATTTTCTACCAGCGTTTCAAACTTGAGCCCGCCTCTGTAGTGTAGTGGTTAGTGTGATTAACTGCCACCCCCAGAGGCCCAGGTTCGATTCCCGGCTCTGCCACGAAATTTGAAAATTGGTACGGGGGCGGGAATGGGGTCCTCTCAGCCTCGGGAGGTCAACTGAGTAGACGTGGGTTTGATTCCCACCTCAGCCATCCTGGAAGTGGTTTTCCGTGGTTTCCCACTTCTCCTCCAGGCAAATGCCGGGATTGTACCTAACTTAAGGCCACGGCCGCTTCCTTCCCTCTTCCTTGCCTGTCCCATCCAATCTTCCCATCCCCCCCCCCCGCAAGGCCCCTGTTCAGCATAGCAGGTGAGGCCGCCAGGGCGAGGTACTGGGCATCCTTCCCAGTTGTATCCCCCGACCCAGAGTCTGAACCTCCAGGACACTGCCCTTGAGGCGGTAGAGGTGGGATCCCTCCCCGAGTCCGAGGGAAAAACAAACCCTGGAGGATAAACAGATTATGAAGAAGAAGATGTAATAATCCAATATTTTCTTTACATACATACATACATTATCATTATAGACTGTTATGCCTTTCAGCGTTCAGTCTGCAAGCCTCTGAGAATTTACTAAACGTCGCCACAATCCTCGATTTGCAACTAGTGTTGTGGCCTCATTTAGTTCTATACCTCTTATCTTTAAATCGTTAGAAACAGAGTCTAACCATCGTCGTCTTGGTCTCCCTCTACTTCTCTTACCCTCCATAACAGAGTCCATTATTCTCCTAGGTAACCTATCCTCCTCCATTCGCCTCACATGACCCCACCACCGAAGCCGCTTTATGCGTACAGCTTCATCCATCGAGTTCATTCCTAAATTAGCCTTTATCTCCTCATTCCGAGTGCCCTCCTGCCATTGTTCCCACCTGTTTGTACCAGCAATCATTCTTGCTACTTTCATGTCTGTTACTTCTAACTTATGAATAAGATATCCTGAGTCCACCCAGCTTTCGCTCCCGTAAAGCAAAGTTGGTCTGAAAACAGACCGATGTAAAGATAGTTTCGTCTGGGAGCTGACTTCCTTCTTACAGAATACTGCTGATCGCAACTGCGAGCTCACTGCATTAGCTTTACTACACCTTGATTCAATCTCGCTTACTATATTACCATCCTGGGAAAAAACACAACCTAAATACTTGAAATGATCGACCTGTTCTAGCTTTGTATCACCGATCTGACATTCAATTCTGTTGAATTTCTTACCTACCGACATCAATTTAGTCTTCGGGAGGCTAATTTTCATACCATACTCATTGCACCTATTTTCAAGTTCCAAGATGTTAGACTGCAGGCTTTCGGCACAGTCTGCCATTAAGACCAAGTCGTCAGCATAGGCCAAACTATTTACTACATTTCCACCTAACTGAATCCCTCCCTGCCATTTTAAACCTTTCAGCATATGATCCATGTAAACTACAAACGGCAAAGGTGAAAGATTACAGCCTTGTCTAACTCCTGTAAGTACCCTGAACCAAGAACTCATTCTACCATCAATTCTCACTGAAGCCCAATTGTCAACATAAATGCCTTTGATTGAAGCACTTAACGAGGAACTGCTGGTAAGAGGTTTTAAATATACTTCATGAGGCAGCATCCTTGATGTCTTTGGGGGAGAGCATTCCACCATTCCGAGGCGGTGACAGTGAATGATTGATGGTATATGGTTGTTCTGTGGACAACCACATATAGGAGGGACACTGAGCGAGAATCAAGGATCTGTCCCAGCATTTGATTTAGTCATCTGCTGAAAGATATAAAATGGCAGGGAGGGATTCAGTTAGGTGGAAATGTATTAAGCAGTCTGGCCTATGCTGACGACTTGGTCTTAATGGCAGATTGTGCCAAAAGCCAGCAGTCCGTCGTGTCGCTGACACAGCGCCGCCCGCAGTCTGTACACGATTGAGCAAACGGTCTCATCTAGGGTCGAACCGCTACCTCCCAGTACAAATAATAATGTAAAATAAGAGTCAAAAGTCAAAGAAGACAAGTCTAATATCTTGGAACTTGAAAATAGGTACAATGAGTATGGTATGAAAATGAGCCTTTCGAAGACTAAATTGATGTCAGTAGGTAAGAAACTCAACGGAATTGAATGTCAGATTGGTGATACAAAGCTAGAACAGGTAAATAATTTCAAGTATTTAGGTTGTATGTTCTCCCAGGATGGTAATATAGTAAGTGAGATTGAATCATGGTATAGTAAAGCTAATGCAGTGAGCTCGCAATTGCGATCAGCAGGATTCTGTAAGAAGGAAGTCAGCTCCCATACGAAACTATCTTTACATCGGTCTGCTTTCAGACCAACTTTGCTTTACGGGCGCGAAAGCTGGGTGGACTCAAGATATATCATTCATAAGTTAGAAGTAACAGACATGAAAGTAGCAAGAATAATTGCTGGTAAAAACAAGTGGGAACAATGGCAGGAGGGTACTCGGAATGAGGAGATAAAGGCTAATTTAGGAATGAACTCGATGGATGAAGCTGTACGCATAAACCGGCTTCCGTGGTGGGGTCATGTGAGGCGAATAGAGGAGGATAGGTTACCTAGGAGTATAATGGACTCTGTTATAGAGGGTAAGAGAAGTAGAGGGAGACCAAGACAACGATGGTTAGACTCATTTTCTAACGATTTAAGAGGTATAGATCTAAATTAGGCCACAACACTAGTTGCAAATAGAGGATTGTGGCGACGTTTAATAAATTCCCAAAGGCTTGCAGACTGAACGCTGAAAGGCATAACTTTCTATAATCATAATATATGTATGTATGTATGTATGTATGTATGTATGTATGTATGTATGTATGTATGTATGTATGTATGTATGTATGTATGTATGTATGTATGTATGTATGTATGGAAAACCATTCTCAGGACAGCCGACGGTGAGGACCCATCCCTTCGCCTCCAGGACTCAGAACTGCAAGGCTAGTAAAACTACTGTAGCCGTTGTTGAGGCCGAAGCGCACTCTGATCAGTGGAGTCACAATCCCTAGTAGCTGGTGAGTGTCAGCACTGGCAGGGCACACACGAGATCAACTCATGATATCCTACAGCCATTAACCTCTGCTTACGAGAACAGGTTCACTGCTTCATGTCATATGATATCACCGGACTAACGCACGCTCCACCAGGTAGGTTTTCAACGTATTGAATTAAACAGAAGATTAGAGCACTTTCGGGAACTGCAATGACACTGAGGGTCGTAATATCCCAATAGACCTGCTATTCAATACAAATATACAAACTTTGTCATATTCTTGTTTCCTATCGGAAATGTACAAGAGTAACATTGACGACTGTCTTCATAAAACTGAAAAAAATTAAAATAAAAATACCTTAATATTCCAGTGGTGACTCTCAACTATGTAACTTTTTTTTTTACCCGGCAGTTCGGTTCAAAATCCAGACAGAGGACGTAAGAATTGGCAGAAATGAGTTATTATTACCTTTTTTTATCCAGTAGAACTATTATCGCAGCCTGGTACTTAAGAGAAAAGTAATGAGATTCCTCCTAAATGTAGACTTAAATTGATAGCCTCGTAATCCCTACAGCGAATTTTCCTTCGTAATTATTCGTGTTTATTCGCAGAAGTTTCTCCTGGAAGTACGGCTGGCATCTTCAAGACGTCTCCCAGCGTAAGGCATTCTCAAAGCTAGGGTTCTATTCTTTCTGACTGAAAGGTGAGTGGCAGTAGGGCTACTGCTACCGACACCACAATAGAGTAAATAAAGATTCACTAACAGTGCCTTTTCTAGTAACGTCAACATGCCGCTATTGTAGGCTCATCTGATGCCCTCTCTCAGGACAGCTCCTTTTATACTGTACCGGGCGGTACACGCCTACTCTGCAATTTTAAATCTTGCGCCAATAAATCCTCCTCTACAGGAGAAACTCTGAAATTTAAAAACTGGATCAATTCATAAGTTTCTCAGAAGATGTCACTACCGAAAATTTTGTGATTATGAAGTTGTCAATACTGTGGGGATTTCAACTTGTTTTGTTTTCCATTGATCAAGAAGTGTGGACATTCTCTTATAGATGTCTCTACTAAAAACTATGATCATGCACTCTGGCGCGAAGTGAAGGAACTTTCTGGAAGAAATTTTTTATTCATAAGTTTTCTCTTTACTAAATTTCGTTCATTCATTTGTGGGTTGGCAATATTAATCTTTTCTTTCCGCCAGTTTTGAATTGAGCCAATCCAGAATTTCTGTAATTAATTTTTGACCAATCGTGTCTTTCTTCTTCGATTTTGATGTGTAACTTTTTGTTGTAACCAAGGTTGAGATTTACAAAACACAACTTTATTATTCGCTTCAAATGCAAAATACACTATTTACACAAATAAAACTGAAATTTAACTTGAAGCAAAATGAATTAGGAATCTTGAGAAAGAGTCTATCTTTTGTACACTATATACAAGTTTGCAGTATTTACATCCACTACTATCTCGAAAAGATAGTCCTCGTGATAGGAAAAGTTGATAGTCGAAAACTATCAGAAGTACTGACATAAATGTTTTGGAAAGTCCTTCCTTGCTGAGTTCATAAAAGCAAGTTCAATGTTGGAAGAATTCTTACTTAGCGAAACCAAGGGAGCTTGCATTAATTAGGGAAATATAACGGTATGTAATAGTATGACTGGATATGGGCAGCGGAAGAGGAGCGGTGACCAGAGGTGAGACCTCGTACTGCCAGAAATTCAGTCCACCTGGCCGAAGCACATTTTCAAGAGGAGTAGCCTCCGTGCTCGACGTAGGGTGTATTCTGGAGCTGGACACCGGGGCAAGTGGGGATCTGGACAGGCTGGGAGTTCCTCTTTATAGTACACACACGACAGTTCAGGCACGCGCACTGAGAGCTGCGCGTCGAGGCTAGAAGAATGACACACTGGCGCGCGTGTAGCTGGCTGGCGGAGCGAGAAGGGAGCGCCGGACATACAACACCCTCCCCTCCTAAATACGCCGGTACGGCGTGAAACGGCGGCGGCGCTGGCGGCGGCTGCGATGCTGGGCCGGAGCTGCTGATGTCTCTGTAGGATTGTCCGGAGCTGGGACCGGGCGGAGTGGCGCTGTCTCGTCCTGAAAGGAACCCATGGTTATTAAATGGTCTAAAGCTCTTTCAGCAATAGATTTATCTGGCTGAGCAATAGAATCAATAGCTGGACATGGGCGGTAGCGCAGACGTATCTGGTCTTGATGGCGGCAGATACGTTTCTCCGTAGTCTGTATTTCGTAGAGACGATGACCCAAAGATCTGCAGATGACTCCAGGTATCCAGAGTGGGTTTGACCTGAATGTCCGGGTGTAGACCTTGTCGTTGACTGAGAACTTCGTTGGTGAGATCTGAGACTGGGCCGGAAGAGGCTGCAACAGAGAAAGTAAAGTTCTGTGAGGTCGTCCATGGAGCTTCTGTGCAGGAGTGATATTATCAGCGCCGGGCAGAGTTCTGTAGTTGCTTAAGAGTTGGAGCAATGCTTGGTCTTTAGTTAAGCCTGAAGAGACAGCTTTTTTCATACTTCTCTTAAATGTTTGTACAAAGCGTTCAGCTTCACCATTAGATTGAGGGTGAAAAGGCGGTGCTAGGATATGACGAATGCCATTATATGTACAAAATTTCTTAAAAGCAGTAGCTGTAAATTGAGGTCCGTTGTCCGAAATGAGTACTTGAGGTAAGCCTTCTGTAGTAAATATTTTCTGTAGAGCACGAATGGTAGCTTCGGTCGTAGTAGTCGAATGCATATCCACTACATATGGAAAGTGCGATAGTGAATCGATGACTATTAACCACATGGAATTGAGGAAAGGACCTGCGAAATCGATGTGAACTCGTTCCCATGGAGTAGTAGCAGGAGGCCATGAAGCTAGATCAGAAGACGGGGCGTTCTGATTCAGTTGACATTGTTCACAATGACGGATGAGCTTTTCGATGGCGGCATCAATACCGGGCCAGTAGCAGTGTTGACGTGCTAGTTGCTTCGTTCGGGATATACCCCAATGGCTTTGGTGTAATAATTCTAGAACTTGTTTCTGTAGGCTAAGTGGGATAACCACTCGGAAGATGGTGCCTGCTTCTAGTAGTACGACTCCAGCACGAGTCGTGAGACGATGCTGCATACGATGATAAGGTGCAAGGTGGGCGGGAAGATTGCTCTGAAGAGGCCAACCGTTGCGGATGTACGTACGCACAGTAGCAAGTGTACTGTTCTTATCCGTAGCTTTAGCTATGCAGGTAGCATCAATAGGAAAACTGGAGACAGTATCTTCAAGTTCTATGTCCAACTGAAGACATTCAGATTCTTGAGAATCGAAGGCAGTATCAGGACCAACTGGTAAGCGTGAGAGGGCATCAGCATTACAATGCTGGGATGTGGCTCGATAGACAATCTGATAGGAATAATCAGAAAGGAACATGGACCATCTTTGAAGCTTTCTGAGGGAATTCTCAGGGATCTTATTACCAGGATGGAATAAGTGTACGAGAGGCTTATGATCAGTAATGATCAGGAAATGGTTGCCATAGAGATATTCATTGAAACGGCGAATACCAAAGATGATGGCTAAAGCTTCTTTCTCTATCTGTGAGTATCGACGTTGATGGTCATTAAGTGTTTTCGAAGCGAAAGCGATGGGGCGTTCCCGTCCATGACGATCCTTCTGGGAGAGAACGGCACCGACACCGTAGTCTGAAGCGTCAGTAGCTAGCGTGATGAGCTTGTCGGGCTGAAAATGAGTGAGTTGTAGAGCTTGAATTAAGGCGTTGTTGATGGTTTTCCATGCCTGTTGGCATTGCGGAGTCCATTGAAATTTAACACCTTTTTTACGTAGAGCGTTTAATGGAGCTGCTACTGTAGCGAAGCGGGGAATGAACTTATTATAGTAGTTCGCTTTGCCTATGAAGGACTGGAGCTGCTTGAGGTTCTGAGGTGCTGGCATGTTGACGATAGCTGAGACATTCTGTGCACTAGGGCGAATTCCAGTCTTATCAAGTATATGTCCTAGGTAGTGAACTTGAGGCTGAAAGAATGTACATTTAGCGAGATTCGCTCGTAGGCCATTGTCTTTTAATTTCTGGAGAAGGAGGCGTAGATTGTTTAGATGTTCCTGATGATCTTTTCCAGTAACAATAATATCATCCAGGTAGTTAGCACAACCGGGAATGGAGGCAGTGAGTTGAGCTAAATAGCGCTGAAAAATAGCCGCTGAGGATGAAACACCGAATGGGAGCCGCTGGAGCTGGAGCAGTCCGAGAGGAGTGTTGAGTGTTAGAAATTTCTTAGAGTCTTCGTCTAAAAGTAGCTGGAGATATGCTTCTTTAAGATCAACTCGAGAGAAGAATTGTCCACCAGCGAGACGACGGAATAAGTCTTCTGGACGTGGAATAGGAAAGATATCTGTGTCAAGTTGTGCGTTGACTGTGGATCGAAAATCGCCACAAAGTCGAACATTACCATCAGGTTTCTTGATTACCACGAGTGGAGTAGCCCATTGACTAGAAGTAACTGGTACCACAATTCCAGTTTGTATCCATCTTTCTAATTCTTTCGTGACCGGGTCTTGAAGTGCTAGGGGTACTGGACGTGCTTTGAGGAAGTGAGGCTTAGCTCCGGATTTCAGCTGTATGTGAGCTGTATAGTCTTTTGCTGTTCCGAGCTGAGAGTCGAAGACTTCAGGAAACTGCTTTAGGAGATCGGTAACGTCAGAAGTAGGATGCAATGTAGATACAACGTTAATGTTGTCATGTATCTGGAAACCAAATAAGTTAAATAGATCCATGCCCATAATGTTGGATGCAGTGTAGTTGTTAACTACGAGAAGAGGAATGGCCTTCTGAATTCCTTTATAACTAGCCTGAAGCTGGATTTGACCTTTAATGTCAATTTTCCTTTTGTTAAACGTCACAAGCTGGATGTCAGCTGGAGAGCATGAAGGGGAACCTAAGTCATGGTAGGTAGCCAGGTTAATAATAGAGACAGGTGATCCAGTGTCTAATTGAAAATCGACAGATCGAGTAGAGAATGAGAGAGGAACGATGATCTTGTGAGAATTCCTTGTGGGAAGAATAAGATTGATCTGATCAACTTCCATGTCTTGGCGGGGCGGTATATGCTTCGGGCGTGCTGCAGGAGTCTTAGCAGGGCGGAGCGAACTCCGACATACAGTCTTAATGTGTCCAAGTTTATTACATCGTTCACAAGTGGCTTTGAAAAAACGACAGTCACGACGTTCATGATGCTTGAAACAGCCTCGGCAGGAAGGCAGGAGTTTCGAGGTGCTTTTAGAATTGGGCTTCCTTGTAGCATTACGAGAGGGAACCTGGCGAGAATGCTTGGTAGAGAGCGCCTTATCTGGACGGTTCACTATAGCAGAGGACTTGCGGGCCTGAGTCGAGACTTGAGCAACTTCGTGTGGAGAAGCTATGGCTGCGGCAGTCTTGGTAGTAAGCTCATAAACCGTAGCAATACGCTGGACGTCTTCTAAAGAAGGGTTACTCTGCTTGACAGCGTCAAAACGTATCTTGTCCTCAGGAGTATGTAAAATTACCATGTCCCGAATGAGAGAATCAGTGTAGGGTGAACCACAACCGTCCTTGGAGCATATGAACTGGCAGGGTTTAGCTAGACCACGCAATTCAGTTATCCATTCAGTATGTGTCTGATGGGGTTGCTTTCTGCTCTGAAAAAATTTATAGCGAGCAGCCACTATGTGAGGAGCTTTGGCATAATGTTCAGTGAGACGGGCCAGGAGCTGTGCGAATGGTACCTCAGAAAGGTTTTCTTCTGGACCTAATTTACGTAGTAATTCACACGTAGCATTGCCAACCGAACTAAGAAATAGTGCGCGGCGGCGTTGATCATCTGTGACAGAATGGCAGATGAAATGCTGTTGTAAGCGTGCTAAATAAACTGACCATTCTTCCTTAGCCGGATCAAAAGCAGAGAACGGAGGAATAGCTGATGGCTGTGTAGAGACAGAAATAGCTTGAATAGCCTGAATTAATGCTGCCTGTTGTTGTTGCATAAACTGTTGTTGTTGCTGCTGTAAGGCTTGGAATACCGTAGCGAGTTGCTCAGCTGTAGCCATTGCGAGATGCGTGCAATAAAGAGCAAGGAGAGCTGTGTGTCAGAACTGGTTCTAGGCGCGACCTTGACCGGTATATGCTGGGAGTGAGAGAGAGAGCAAGCAAACACGCTGGAGCGTGCCACACGGGTGGAGCGCACGACAGAGCTGTGGAATGTCTGCTGAGTGGGCGACACACTGGGCACTGATTGACTTCGTCGCCAATGTCTAAGTGTATGAGGGCACTGAGTTCGCTGTACCCCGTTGTGAAGGAGTGGATGAATTGCAAGTTATTATCCTGTCGCCACAGAGTTGGTGACTGGGGCCGATGAATTGGAGTGTTTGTTGCGTTCTTTTTTTTTTTACCTCGTCGCCATAGAGTTGTGTTGTAACCAAGGTTGAGATTTACAAAACACAACTTTATTATTCGCTTCAAATGCAAAATACACTATTTACACAAATAAAACTGAAATTTAACTTGAAGCAAAATGAATTAGGAATCTTGAGAAAGAGTCTATCTTTTGTACACTATATACAAGTTTGCAGTATTTACATCCACTACTATCTCGAAAAGATAGTCCTCGTGATAGGAAAAGTTGATAGTCGAAAACTATCAGAAGTACTGACATAAATGTTTTGGAAAGTCCTTCCTTGCTGAGTTCATAAAAGCAAGTTCAATGTTGGAAGAATTCTTACTTAGCGAAACCAAGGGAGCTTGCATTAATTAGGGAAATATAACGGTATGTAATAGTATGACTGGATATGGGCAGCGGAAGAGGAGCGGTGACCAGAGGTGAGACCTCGTACTGCCAGAAATTCAGTCCACCTGGCCGAAGCACATTTTCAAGAGGAGTAGCCTCCGTGCTCGACGTAGGGTGTATTCTGGAGCTGGACATCGGGGCAAGTGGGGATCTGGACAGGTTGGGAGTTCCTCTTTATAGTACACACACGACAGTTCAGGCACGCGCACTGAGAGCTGCGCGTCGAGGCTAGAAGAATGACACACTGGCGCGCGTGTAGCAGGCTGGCGGAGCGAGAAGGGAGCGCCGGACATACAACACGTTTAGCTAGCCAATAAAAGCCTGTGGGTGTGGCTGTTTTATTCATCAAAGGTCTCGAATTTTCCTCGAGGGTATAAAAACTGCTGATTTTCTTGTCTCTCGGCCACATCATCAACATCTTAGTGTATGGACGTATAGCGGGAGGCGGGAAGGGCCTCTTTCTCCAGGCAGCAGATCTTCAGTAAGGTAATGGCCGCTTAACATCTTGATTTCTTGCTAGCTCAGCAGTTTAACCCGTGGGGAAGGTCCGAAACCTTTACCATGTAACCTATCTCTTAAACATGTAGAATTCTGTAAAAACATCATATATCTATAACTGTAAATCGGTGATAGAGAGTGCTTTACCCTCTCGAGCTCCCCTTCATTTTGGATTTGAGGTGACTACGTTTTCGTAACCGTTTTTCTACTCTTCCTTAATGTATTAAATTTATTCTGTATACGAGTCGCCTCCATAGCTTGGGAATAGCCCCTTTTTCATCGGCCTAGTGCCTTTTAGGTTTTATTATGTGTGTTTAGGAGTGCAAGTTCACGCCTCCATTCATTTTGCATTTTGGGCCATTAACTTAACCTGTTATTTTTCTACTAAGGCCCAGTAGGTTGGGTACAAGATACCCCTGTTTCTTTGTGAGTGTGCCTTGAGTGCAGTTAATGGTAAAGTTTGTTGTGGCCTTTGATAGGCTCAGAAAATTGAGAGCGGGTCAGCTCTTTTATATGTGGCAAAAGTGCCTCTAGGAGGCCTGATATGGTTTTTGGAGCAAAGGCTCCTTCATTGAAGGGGTTTTCTGCCCTTTGGACAAGAATGTACCTTGGTAAAGTTGAGCTGAGAGCTCAGAAATTGTAAAAATTAGGGCTTGAGGCCCAGATTGTTAAATTGTCTCTAAATCTTGGCTTTCCTGGTCTTGTACCTGATTTGACTTCTTGTTATTTGTTAAAGCTTGAAATTTTATGTGAAAATTGTTAAGTTTTGCTATTTTCGAAAATATAACCTATAATGCAATTTTAATTCGTATCTCGGCCTTGTAGTTAGGCCCATTCCAGCCCGCACCTTCTTTCACCTCTGCATTCCATGGGTATCCCCGTAACAATACCATACACGGGTCTTAAGCGGCATCACTGACATGTTGCTGTCCAGCGTCATCTGTTGGCCTGTTTGCGCACTCGTTGCTGGTGACAATAAAACGCCATGTCATGTCAAGCATGTATGACCATTTGTACCTGACGTATTGCTGTCCAGCGCCATCTGTTGGTCATTTTGTATACTTTATTTGGTGTCAATAAAATCCTGTGTCATGCCAACCATGTGTGTCAATTATTACCTCTCTAATATTCCGCGATGTATTGCCGCGTCAAATGTTAACGGACTTTTGGGTCTGACAAGAGCTGCACCACCTCGGGTGGAAGAGCACACGAGTTTACAATTCTACTAGCGCCAGAATATCTTCACCTTCCGAGAAAGCCGTGTTGGTAGATGTCGACAATTCTCTTCAGTAGGCGTTAAGATACATACAAGGTGCATCACTCATACGGTTCTGTCACTTTAATGCTACATCATTTGTCACATCTCTTCAGTGGGTATTAGTAGCGGCTGCTGAGGGGGACTGGAGAAGAAGCACTACTTTATCACAAATTTGCATTCTTATGGTTAGTCCACACCGAAGTTAATAAACAATGTTAATGAAAACAATTCTCAACATGCTAAAAAACTTTTGTTAACAAACTTCTTAACATTTTGTTCACACCACAATGCTACTTTTGAGGATACAATGGATAGGGTCAGCAATAAGGAAATACTTACAGTTGCAGCTTTCATTATTTTAGTGAATACAATTAGACACAAGCGCAGACGCAAAGTGTTTTCTTCTTCTTCTCCTTCTTCTTCTTCCTCTACACACACGTGTGGGGTCGCGGGTGTGAACTGTGTCACACATGTAGATCTGGCCCTGTTTTACGGTCGGTTGCCCTTTCTTACGCCAACCCTATATGGAGGGATGTAATCACTATTGCGTGTTTCTCTGCTGGTTGGCAGTGTAGTGTGTTGTCTGAATATGAAGAGGAAAGTGTTGGGACAAACACAAACACCCAGTTCCCGGGCCACAAGAATTAATCAAAGGCGATTAAAATTCCCGACGCTACCGGGAATCGAACGTGGGACCCCCTGAACCGAAGACCTCAACGCTGACCATTCAGCCAATGAGTCGGACGCACAGACGCAAAGTGTGTCAAAGAAAATTATTGGAAAGGCGTTTAGAATTAAGTTTGGAGAGAACGAGTATGTCAGAACTTTTAATTCCTGATGAAGCAGGCTTTCAAAATATTCTTGAAAATGTCCCCACATTACTTTCAGTTCTTGTTGACAGTAATTAGGCCTGAAATTGCAAGAAATGATACAGATTATCGTAAAGCCTGCTCCACTAATGACAGGCTATTTTTAAAAGGTATAACTTTATGATTCCTAGCAACTGGTGACTTATATTTGTCTAAGTATCAAAACAAGCAATTTCAGTGATTGTGCCTGAGGTGTTTGAAGCTTTATACAATATTCTCAACGATTTGTAAAGGTACGAAATAAAAAATCATTTTACCTAGTTAGGATAGTATTATTTTGGCGATTTGCAAGTGATTATCGAAGGTTAGGTTATTCGGCGAGGAATGAAGCTGAAAATGGAACTACATTAGAACATAGCTATGAAACAGAATATGATACAGAATTAAAGTTACTGCATATTAGAACTTTCGCTTGCGATTTGATAGTCAATTTTTAGAAGAAATCAGAAAATCGCATTCCGCGCTCCGAATTTGTGTGCTCTAATTGCGTCCTTGCGCATGTGCGAACCGAAATGTTAACGAAAACTCGAACAGTTTCATTCACAAAAGTTAAAGATACATTGTTTATCAACATCATCGTAAAGTTAATTAACGCGCCATTTTATTTATTAACAACCAAAAATATTCATGAGCATTTTTCATTCTCTCTTTCTTTCTTTCTTAATCTGCTTACCCTCCAGGGTTGACTTTTCCCTCGGACTCAGCGAGGGATCCCGCCTCTACCGCCTCAAGGGCATTGTCCTGGAGCTTCAGACTCTGGGTCGGGGGATAAAACTGGGGAGGATGACCAGTACCTCGCCCAGGCGGCCTCACCTGCTATGCTGAAGAGGGGCCTTGCGGGGGGGGGGGGGGAAGATTGGAAGAGGGAAGGAAGTGGCCGTGGCCTTAAGTTAGGTACCATCCCGGCATTTGCCTGGAGGAGAAGTAGGAAACCACAGAAAACCACTTCCAGGATGGCTGAGGTGGGAATTGAACCCACCTCTACTCAGTTGACCTCCCGAGGCTGAGAGGATCCCGTTGCAGCCCTCGTACCACTTTTCAAATTTCGTGGCAGAGTCGGGAATCGAACCTAGACCTCCGGGGGGTAGCAGCACTGATCTCTATACCTGGATGGCTGGTAGCTTGGGTAGCAGTAAGCCGAATAGAAGATGACAGGCGTAGTAAGATGGCAGCGAGTGCACGGTGCAATAGACCATGAGGAGCGCGCTTGCTTTGTTTATGCTTAGTTCAGTGACGCCAGGCCTCTTGATTGTAGTTCCACGAGTGTTCTGTGCTGTGTTATTGCAAAGTAAATAGTAGTGTATTTTACGAATCTAGGTTCGTTGCCTTGTAGTATACTTGTGGATTACAAGATTCAATTTAAATATGTACGCGTTTATCTGAAATATGAATGGAGAAACATTCAACGGGGTATTAACATACCGCAGTGTTCAGCTTATGGATGTACAAACAGAACCGATCAGGAGAAGGAGAAATCATTTCATCGGGGAGTTTTATACTGTACATAAGAATCTTCCTAGGGTAGTATTTTGAGTTTTAGGTTTATTGTATCTTATTTCGCATATTCCGGGAGCAAAATGGCAATTAATTTTTGTAGGTTTCCTTTCTCGAGACCCGAACATCTAAGATCATCGATTAGGAGTATCAGGCGGGAGAATTGGGAGCCTTCTAAAACAGCTGTTCTCTGCTCGGATCACTTAGAGGAAGACTGTTTTGATAGAAATGGACAAATTGTACACCTTAGAAGTGATGTACAGCCAACTGTTTTCAATTTTACTGAACATTAACTGCAAGTAAAGATTTACTTATATTTTTTTTATTTCTCATAATTAAACTGACGGTTTCGATGAAATAATTGACGTGACCTTATAACAATCTTAGAAAATTAAGTCTGGAGGAATTCTAGACCTTATTTACATCAGTAATAATTATGGGTTTCAGACACTGGAGTGGTGGGAGAAGGGAAAGTGTGGTGGGTGTTTGGGGCTTTCCCATTATACTATTCGTGGTATTTGGGACTCTTTTAACTGGTGTTACATATTTCTGATGATGACTATCAATATCGCTTTGCTAGCTGAATTTAATTAAAGAGGTCTGTAATAGTAAATTAAGCTGCAGGTAATGTGATATATTGACAAGTTTTGAATATTTGCTGGTTTTATAAATGTGTACATTTGCTTCAATGATATTTTAATTTGATAATATGCGCGTTATTCCATGGAAACAGGAAACAGAAATTCATTATCAAGCACCGATTACGATATGTCGAATCTAGGCCTGTATAGTGAGCTACGTTTATAGGTACATCATTTTAAGAATGCATAATTTCGTGGCATACACGTATACAATTTACAGCAATGTTTCCAGAAACTTATTTTCACTCTCGTATTGTGTTACCGATCGCTAATGGCATGTATTCAGCACCTAAGTTAATATTTGTCGGCCGTTACTATACACTCATGTTTATTGCTATCCCGGAGATTTACTGGGCTCGGAATGACGTGTCAGTGATCCCAATGTCCATATGCTTTGAGTGAACATGTCTCTATATTTTTAATTATTCCAATGCGCCATTAATTGCGACTTAAAATTGAGTATATTATCATTGCTTCCCCATAAGGAGAGCTCTAGGTTGGGTACGCCAACATGGCGAACCGCGCGCTCAACTTGGCGTACTTTCTCCTGCAGCGGAGACCTGCCATCAGCGATCCATGTATAGAGATCAGTGGGTAGCAGCGAATCACACTAACCACTACACCACAGAGGCGGACACATTTTTTATTAACAAATTTAGCGAAAACATCTTGGTGTGGATGAACCTGTACTGAACACACACAAGTAAACAAATGCATACTGTGTTTTTCTTAACCTGATCGTTATGTTTGTTAATCGATTGGCGATAAGCAGATTACAGTTTCAATCACCATACTCGTATATGCCATGCATTAATGAATATGTTGTAAGGAACTTTCGTGTTTTTAATTATTTCTCTCAGCTTTCGTCCATGTCAAGTTCGAATGACGTGCAAGGAAAACAGGAAAAACTCATTCGGTATCCGACTCCCAGCCACACAAGCATTCGCGTCTTTGCTAGAATTGGTGCCGATATTCGCGGCCTTCATATCGCCGCACTTGTTCTCGTTTTAAATGAGCTGCTATATCCGCACACTGTATATGACAGGTTTAATTATCACCAGTAGCGGCGATTGGGAATAAGAAATGGGCGGGAGAGTCACAAAAATGTGTAGACAACAAAAAATATCCGGGTCTGGGGGATATAGCGTCGGGGGATAGACATCAAAATTGAAAAAACAGCCATAAAATGGGAAGTTTTATATGCCCAGTTGACAGTCTGCCAACTTCTGTGCAATAATAATTGTACTATGATATAAAACTTTTATCAAAAGAACAATAATTACACATGTATTACAATTGAAGTACGGCGTAATTATACAATTTAAAAGTCATTTAGTGTTTGACGACAAAGTAATAAAGTGACGGCCACCAGATAGAACTAAACAGACATATACACTGACAAGGGGAGGTCACGATGTCCGCATCACCGATTTTGTTCAAACTTTTTAAGTTGGTAATAATAATTTCGTGTGGCTATTTCTAGCAGAGTGCAGCCCTTGTAAGGCAGACCCTCTGATGAGGGTGGGCGGCACCTGCAATTTGTAGGGAACTGCGTGTTATTGTGCTGGAGGACAGTGTTATGTGTGGTGTGTGAGTTGCAGGGATGTTGAGGACAGCACGAACACCCAGCCTCCGGGCCATTGGAATTAACCAATGAAGGTTAAAATCCCCGACCCGGCCGGGAATCGAACCCGGGACCCTCTGAACCGAAGGCCAGTACGCTGACCATTCAGCTAACGAGTCGGCCGGTAGGTTGGTAGTACTACATCACAAAAACACACTGGCAGAGTAGTAGCACGCAACTCTCAAAAATTTTCGAAAAAAAGCGAGTTTGAAATTGTCGAAAAAAGTTACGAAAGGTTTAGCATGACAGGTACCATCAAGCGAGAGACTGTAGTTCATACTGCTACCAGCTTTTTATCCCTCCCCCGTTCCCCCTTTTTTCATCTTTTACAAATTTATTTTCTTCTATTACTGTAAAAATATGCCTTTGCTGGCTGGACCTAGTGTTTACAGTGCACTATGTCTTCTGGTATGGGCTAGAGCAATTTTGTTACTTTCATTGATCTGTCTCTGTCTTAATAATAATAATAATAATAATAATAATAATAATAATAATAATGCTATTTGCTTTACGTCCCACTAACTACTCTTTTACGGTTTTCGGAGACGCCGAGGTGCCGGAATTTTGTCCCGCAGGAGTTCTTTTACGTGCCAGTAAATCTACCGACACGAGGCTGACGTATATGAGCACCTTCAAATACCACCGGACTGAGCCAGGATCGAACCTGCCAAGTTGGGGTCAGAAGGCCAGCGCTTCAACCGTCTGAGCCACTCAGCCCGGCTGTCTCTGTCTTATCCTTGGCTTTGACAGTATGAAAGTGACTGAGGTATGAGCGATGCTAGTAATGCCATTCCTTGTGCAGCGAGTCCCTGCTATGAATGGTGTGAAAATGTTGCTCATAGGGTTGGTTGGTGCATGCATTTCAGTGGGCTTGGTAGACTGATATGTAATAGCAACTTCTGGCTCGGTGAGGAAAGCAACGGGAAACTACCTCATTCCTCATTTCCCTAGTACGCCTCATCAGTGATGCCTAGGCCATCTATGACAGCTGATGGCAGAGCTGTTGAGGATCCAACCAGCCTTAGGGCTGAAGACTGAACCTACATACTGTAAAAATAGATTTAATTTTTTTCTTTCCCAGTAATTCGAGCTCTTCTGTAATCTCTCCAGAGTCTCCGGGATCCAGTAAAAGATTTAGACAAAGAAGGTGCTCGACGTAAGCCATGAACCTTTTGATGTTGTTTGCTCTCCTGGGAACTCGTTTGCACTTTGCGTATCTTCACATTCAAAAACACTTCCGTTCGAACATCATTCAACATGCGAGATCTCAATGCAGATCGAACTTCTCATGAGCACATCTGGTTACATCGTACACAACCGCCACACGACACAACGCGGTCAGATAGTGACTAACTGCTGCTCTCATTCGCAACACGAGGAAAAAGGGGATCAGGAAATGCCAGAAAAAGAAAAGTTAAGACGAGCTTGACTCGAACTCGCCATCTTCATAACTGAAGTGGAGAACCTTAACCACTCGACCACCGCAACACTGTCTGAATATGAAGAGAAAAGTGTTGGGACAAACACAAACACCCAGTCCCCGAGCCAGAAGAATTAATCAGACGCGATTAAAATCACTGACGCAGCCGGGAATCGAACCCGGGACCCTCTGAACCGTAGGCCTCGATGCTGATGGTACCTAGCATGTTAAACCTCTAGTAACTTTTCTCGACATTTTAAAAATCGCTACAAAGTTTGAACAAAATCGGTGATGCGGACATCGTGACTTCCCCTTGTGAGTGAAGCTGCCAGATTGACGAAATACACCCCTGCTACACTTCGTCACAGACGAAGCTACACATTGCTCCGCGGGTCTCCACTACTTGCTGTGGCGATATACAATTCGGTTAACAGCGACGAACGGCATATTGTACGCATTTCCGCTAAGTATATTTCATAATCTTCTTCCCCTACTTCACCGCTTTTCCTACACTTGTGGGGTCGCAGGTGTGAACCCTTCCTGATGCTAACCCTATTTGGAGGGGTGTAATCACTATTGCGTTTTTCTGTGGTGGTTGGTAGTTGTCTGAATATGAAGAGAAAAGTGTTGGGACAAACACAAATACCCGGTCCCCGAGCCAGAAGAATTAATCAGACGCGATTAAAATCACTGACCCAGCCGGGAATCGAACCCGGGACCCCTGTCACCGTATAAGCTTAAAAGGAATGTGAGCATTAAGATTGTTTTCCTCTTTCCCCTTCAACCTTAAGTCCATTATCAAAACAACTTCCAGGAAGAAAGCTACCCTTGGCTGTCTTTCTGAACCTTGCCTCAGGCAGTGGATGATCAAACTTGCAAATGCTAAAAATATTACGGGTCCAAATTACACGGACTTCCCCTATGAAAATTATTAGACTCAACATTAAGTTTCTATTATTTCAATTGTAGCTTTACTCATTACTGCCTGAACATAAAAATGACCATATATCTCTTTTCTGCTACTGCAGTGGATTGTTGTCCGTTTAAAGTAAATTACAGAATACAAGTTATGTTTCCTTTAAATTACATCAGTGATGTTATTCTAGGTAATTTGGACTCCTATATCAATACTAAAACCCAATGTAGATGACTTTTCATTTCTTTTGACTGTACTTACATACAATGGGATTATATGAAGTGATTGTGTGATATCTTGCTTTAGGCCTACTTGACCACTGGTATGATTCACTGTGCTTTGTACTATTTATTATCGAGACTCTTCGAAACTGATGCAGTTCAGGGGCGCGCAGCTGTGAGCTTGCATCCGGGAGAGAGTGGGTTCGAAACCCACTGTGGCAGCCCTGAAGATGGTTTTCCGTGGTTTCCCATTTTCACACCAGGTAAATGCTGGGGCTGTACCTTAATTAAGGCCAAAGCCGCTTCCTTCCCATTCCTAGGCCTATCCCATCGTCGCCATAAGACCTATCTGTGTCGGTGCGACGTAAAACAAATAACAATAAAAAACTGACGTAGTTTAATTGTCAACAGACCATACAAAAAGATATAATTTCAACGTAATATTTTGAAAATGAAGGATCTCAGTTCGCAGATTTTAGTTTGTCGGATTAATAATAGACTGAACGACAGAGCGCTTCATGATACAAATTAGATGGATAAATCAGGACAAAAACTAAGGCATTTTTTTCTCTTTTGAGTCTAATAATTTTTACATATCTGTACAACAGTTTCTTAGTTGGAGGGCCGCATGCCCCTCTGCCCTTTGGAGCCAGCCGCTATTGGTGGTCATCGTAATCAATGGAATACAAACGTACTAGCCATGGCGTGCCTGACAAGGCATGCGCTTGACCGCCCCTCAGGATACGTAAACGAAGTTTCACTCGTTATTAAAGACTTCGGAAGTTTAAAGCAATAATTACAGGAAACTCCATTTAGACGATGTAATTTTCTTGTCACAGCATGTGTGTGTTTGCTTGTCTCACGTGTGCAGATTCAGTTTCATGTCAATGTTTTGTGCTCCGGACGACACGTGGCGGAGAATAGACCTGCCCACGATCCATCACTCACGCACTTCGACCATTATTAATGAACTGGAAGTAACTCACTGACTGCCTGCAACTGAATTATATACAATGTTCCAACCCACAGTAAGAGGCGTACATACAGCAGTGCTGGTGTCGTAAATAATTAAAATGGAAAATTTACAGAAGTAGTTTGTGTGTGTCTGCGTGGTTTAAATTCACATAAAATGCAACCTTTATCACGCCTAGTGTGGAGTATGTGTATATCAGAGAACATCTTGTTTCACGTTGAAAATATTTCTTGGCAAAGTAGGAGTCTTCATATACGGAAAACGTAAAATTAAACAGTTTCCTCGATTCTGACGAAATTTGAAGGGCTAAAGCGCTACCAAACTTTAAAAAAATCGAAAATAACTTCCGGCCTAAATGCAGTTCCAGAAAAACAGCCTGAAATCGCTTGTTTCTTTACTCTTTTTTATTCAAATTCTAGTCAAATTAACTTATTTACATAATTCTTTTTGCATTGTGTTCTTTGGTTCAATAGCATCAGGCGTTTCTTGATTTTTTTTTTAAATGTACACACCGAATGTAGTTATTAGGGCTTAAGTGAGACTCTGCATTGGCTCACATTAGCAATTGTAGTGGTGCTTAAGTGAAACAATGTATTGCCTCGCATTAGCGCTCGTGGTGGTAGAAAAAGGCAAACTGCTAATCTAATCCACGGCCAACTGGACGCCTCGCTGCGCTCCTTGCACCAGCCTTGACAATCGCTCGTGAAGCCCAGCATAAAGCAGAAATTGGAAAGTTTCACCTTAATGCCGCTGGAACGCTGGCCGCCTAAGTCACTGACAGGAAGCTCTTTATCGCAAATAACCGCATTTCAAGTTTCATTTATATTGTTTTGCTGTCTTAAGTGTTGGTAATGTGTTCTTAATGAGATGTTTGTTGGATTGTTATTGAAAGTTGATAGTTATGCGCTAATTACCTTACTTGTTTATTGTGTAGTGTGATGGATGGATTTTTTAAAAAAAAGTGCTTACAAATCTTGGAATATGTGATATTGTTGTGCGCCTTTATTTTTTTTTACTTAAGGGATTTTTTTAAACAAGACGAAATGTTATGAATTGCTCAGTTGTTTCTCGCCGTAACTTCGTCCTAAACAAAAATGGTAATTTGTGCGCTAAATCGTTTCTGTAATTGTGTATTGTAGTGTTTTGTCTTTTTTTAACTGTGTGTGGAAATATTCGAACATGTACTGCTGTACTTCGAACTGGTAAAAGAGCAAAGGGAACTATAATTTCACGAATTCTCTGTAGACCAGGACAAAACTAAGGAATCGCACAAAGCAATGAATTAACACTTTCAACTTAGTATTCCGTTTCTATTTTCGGATATTTATTACCCCTACAATTTCTTTCATTGAATAATCCTTTAGGCGGAGTCATTTTTCCCACGTGACATGAACAAAACACGTTTTTATCCAAGATAATCTAAATTTTAACATTTAAACACTGACAAGTAGGAATCATTACTGTTGTGACAGTAAGGCCAACGTATGAAGCTAAGTGTTACCTGTGAAATGAACAGGTTATCAAGTATTTGTCAAAATACTTTCCTCTCACTGAACTTTTATTTAAAATTCTAGTGCAAGGTATGAATGAAAATGATCTGAATATATATCTATTGAGATTAAAATGTAAACATGTTAAAGTCAAAATATTTGTTATCCACACATCGTATGTTTAAGTTTAAAAAATAAGACTTTTGTGTTTTGACAACTCCCACTTCCTGACAGCAAAACTTGAAGAATTTTAAAACTCTAATTGAACAATGATTATTAATCTCAGGATTAACACCAGAAGACAAAAGAATTGTGGTAAGTTCTGTTATGTATCTAAATGTTATGGATAATAAAAGTGATTACTATTATTCCTTACAGTTAAGGAACGTCAGTTGGACTACTCCATCTCTCCGCAGTTTCATTTCACGACGTTATTTTGGCAAATATCAACAAGGGTAGCCTTTAGGATTAATCATTTTTAATAGTATTAGTCAATTATTCCAAACGCAAAGGACACGCTAAAGGTTTCTTACAATGTGTACCATATCCGGTCGATTAGATTAGCACTTTGCATTTTTCCACCACTACGAGCGCTCATGCGAGTCAATGAAGAGTTTCACTTCAGCCCTTATAACTATATTAGGTGTGGACATTTTCAAAAAATCAAAAATAACCTGAGGGTATTGAACCAAGGAACACATTACAGAAAGAATTATGAAAATAAGTTAATTTGGTTACGATCTGAATAAAAAAGAAAACTGGTAAAGAAATGCGATTTTGGCTATTTTTCCGTAACCGCATTTAGACGGGAAGTGAATTTCGTTTTTTTTTGGTTTGGTAGACGTATCCACAATTTTAGAACCTTTCCTGGCGCTTTAGCCCCTCAAATTTCGGCACAATTAAGGACATTGCTAAATTTTACGTTTTTCGTAGTATGGGGACCTCTACTTTGTCTGCTGAAGTATGTTTTCAAAATTAAAAACTAATCCACAAGTTTTCAAAGAAGCCCAAAAGATTTGAAACTGCTCAACATTAAAAAGAACAAATTGCAAATTGAAGAGAATTTAGGAAATCGATATTTGATGGTAAATTTTCAGCGAAATCCAAAAAGAATTCAGGCAGTAAATGACGGAAGAAAGAACCTAACTAACTACTAAACGTTTTCATTCCTTCCCTGAAGGGGGAGGCGGGCCTCTTAGACGGTGACGCCGTCTCTCAGGCCGGGAGATTTGTTACGGTGAAGAGATGCTCAGAGAAGGTGAGGTGGTAGGCGGCCGTGGCCTATACTACGAACTGTCCCGGCATTCGCCTTAGTGCAGGAGAATGGAAAAAACACGGAAAACCATTCTCAGGACAGCCGGCGGGTGGGACCAGGCGTGAAGTTCGGCACTGTGCCCCCAGGCCCGTCTCCCGAATGCAGAGGCGTAGAGCCACGGTAGAGCCGTGGCCAACTTTCCTCTGCACGGTTGGCCGGTCAGAGTACAGAGCATATGGGACAACAACCCACTCTGCATCCACCGACGCGAAGAAAGAAAAAAACAACACGGGGAAAGTGAAAAGAACTTTTGGGAATGGGAAAAGGTGAAAACTGCTTCATGTGGTCCTAAGATTGCCTAATCGAATGAATGAATAAACACAGAAGATATCATATGTTGTAATTAAGAAAATATTGCATTTTTAAATCTCAAGTAGACGTACACAGGGAAATGTACGAGGGCAAGTCAATAACTATCTGCAATTTTGCTTTAATTGTTTTACCGACATTGTGTGCTCACCAGCTGCTAGATGGCACCGTTGTCTACGTCTGTGGTAGGTTTCAGCGTTATCAGATGAGTACAGCTTGCCCTGTTGCGACGTAAATGTGGCCGCGCCACTCTCTGTTTGCACCAAGGAAGAACAGTGTTCTGTAATCCGTTTTTTTGTGGTCTGAGGGTGCACCAGGAGCGGAAATTCATAGAAGACTTTCAGCACAATACGGGGACAATGTTTGGACACAGCGGATGCTTCCATTTCATGCTCTGACGTTTGCTCTCTGATTCTATGTGGTGAACCCATATTTCATTTCCAGTGATTATCCGTTTCAGAAACGTTCCACCATCGTTAGCATGACGGTCCAGTAGGTGCTGACAGATTCTCACACGATTGCGCTTCTGCTCTTCATTGAGTTATTTTGGAACCCATCTCGAACAGACTTTGTGAAAGTCAAGCCTGTTATGCATGATTTCATTTCCAGAACCATGGCTAATGTGCTTATGGATTGCCACGTCATCAAGAGTCACTTGCCTGTTATTCAGGATCATATCACGCGCTTGTTCAATATTGGCATCAGTTACGGCTGCCAATGGACGTTCGGATCTTTCCACATCCTTCACGCTCATGTGACACCTTTTGAACTCTTCAGTCCACTGGTAAACACTTCGCTGTGGCAAAATATTGTCTCCGCATTGTGCTGGAAGTCTTGTATGAATTTCCGCTTCTGTTGTTACTCCCTCAGACTACAAAACACGGGTTACGGAACATTGTTCTTTCTTGGTGCAAACAGTGTGTGGCGCGGCCAACTTACGTGGCAACAGCGCAAGCTGTACTGATCTGATAACGCTGAAACCGTCCTACCTGCCATCTAGCGGCTGGTGAGCACACAATGCCATAGAACCAACCTAAAAACAATTAAAGCAAAATTGCAGAGACTTATTGACTAGCCTACGCATATTAGGTGAGTTGTCTTCTAAAATAATATGTAGGCCCTACTTCACATGTCGTATGTAAACTAAGACTGGTTTCAAAACATAGTGTTTATCACATAACGCCATATTTCAGTAAAAATGCAAAAAGTGTTTATTTAAAATATTGTCATTTGAAAATTATCACTATAATTTATAAATCAATGTTTGCAAATCCACTGGTTAGTGAGTTACACATAATGTCTACGGTGTAATTTCCATCACATGCTTAGAGAAACCAGGAATGTAATAACGCTGCGGTTACTCCCACCGCATATTGAGGAACTACAGACAATATTGCGGTTAATGTCGCATATTCATAACCGAGATGAGCGTCTGTGGTTACACTTATGATGAAAATTAATCATTCAAACACAGAATGGAGTTTCAAAAATAATATACAATTTTGCCTCCACACTTCAAACTTAAGCCTCATACTTCTATCTCCGAATAAGTTAACAATTCGATAGTTGATTCAGTTCAGTGTTTTGTCTCTCTCTGCTGTAGGGGGGCATATTAGGCACAAGTTTAAGGTAATCACAATATTATGCAACTTTCGAGGAAAGCTAAAATAACGCTTTTTCTAGAAAATATAAAAGAATATTTTTCAGTGTTTGTTTCACTTGCCCACTGTTTGATGAAAAGTTTCTTAAACTTCTTTTACATGAAACATAAATAATTTTCGAGTTTCAAACATACATTTCTGAAATTCTGATTATTTGTTTGATGTTTTGGAAGTAAACATATGTTCAAAGCAAATTTCCGTAAAAGAAAAAATAGTGGACATACTGGCAATTACCTCACGTGCACATAAACGTCGCATCAGTTTATATCTTTTTATCAAATTTCGCCTAGTTGTTCTTCTCTCACCAACTTGTCCCAATAAATTATCAGATGTGATACGATCTACACTCCGGGCCACCTTTTGTGCAGACTAAAGCAGAAGGGAGAGTTTAGGCCAAGGAAAGAAGCGGGTCAGAGGGGCTGTGCCTACGGTGTTGTCACATGTTAGGAGAGGGGCAAGAGGGTGCGTGTTTACTGCCACCTGTCAGTACGAGTTATGGCAATGGTGTACCCAATGCGTAGCTGTCATACTTACTCAGTAGATGTCTCGACCAGGTGGGTGCAGTTATGTTTAAAACAGCTGTGGCGGTATGGGATTCCACTAATACGAAGAAGTTAATGCCTTAATTTTTTCAAATGTGCTGAAGTTACAATCGGTGAACTGTGCTGTGTTATGGTGTTGGAATACAACTTTCAATTGCGCGCCGGTTCATTTGGCAACCACTGCGAGTGTGACCAGACAATGACGTTGCTTCCGCTTTAGTCTCTTCAAAAGGTGGCCTTACGTTCGCCATACTTCCGTATATAATATTTAAAAGCTGCTTCTCTGTTTTTCTGTACTAGTTATTGTCCATGATTCACTTCGATACAATGCCAAACTACAGATAAATGTATTCAAAACCAACTTTCTAATATGCATTATTTTTGTTTGAAGGGAGCAAATTCATTTTCCTAAGAAAGGCCTCCCTTACTTGCTATAGTCTTAATATTATGTCCTCCTTATTTCTACAATCCTTATGCCCGGGTGCATCAACCTCGGTTATGACTTAACGACGGTATGAGTTTTACCGCAGTTTCGTAACGCCTGATATATACCCGGGCATTAGTTTCTACCATCCAAGTAAAAAATCATATACACTTCCCCTATGACTTCATTTCCTACACCCTAAATTCCATTGCTTCAGTTAAGGTCAATCGTGTTCGCCTCAATGTGACAGCGGACTCGTCAGTTGAATTGCCACACCCCACCGAGACCCTGGAGACTAGTGTGCAGTTTAGACATATTTATTTTTATCTTGTGCTCCTTCTCCAAGACTGTTACCTTATTTACTGAATAGGCGAGTCGTATGACTAGGAAGACTCGACGAAAGGAGATTCATGAAGACATAGTCTAGTTTGGTGTGATCTGATGCGTCTCCTCATTTTGTGAGAGTAGTTGCTCTTTAAATTATACACCCCGTCATCTCTCATTCTTAAAATTCCATAAGCCTTTCCCTAACTCCTTGTTTGGGGACACAGCAACAACTGGGTTGAGCTTTATGAAAAAAAATATCCCTTTATAAAAATCTCTTCATCAAAGTAAATGGGGTGTGAATTCCTCAACCGTGTTCCCGCAAGATGGTCCTGTTTTACACCCCATTAGTCAACCAGCTTTTATAATGCAAACTGTTTTCTGATGTTAATCCACTGGGAGTGAGAGAAGAAACCAGTGTACGAATCTAATTCGTAGATACTGAAGTTTGATATCAGTATTATATGTGTACAGGACTGTTTTCATAAGTGATAGAGAAGTTTCTATCATATTCATTCATATCTTATTTGCCCTTATGGACAGTGTTTGAACTAGAATAGCTCATGATGACACAATTTCACTTCTTCCCCTTCTTCCTCTTCTCTTCCCAAAATCTCTGTATCCTTTGGCCGTGCTCTTCTTTCCTTTGTTCTGTCCACAATGTTCCTGTCTTCTTCTTCTCCTTCTTCTCATTTACTATGAATTTTGTATTCCTAATTTTGTTTCTGAATTCGTTTCTGTCTCCTATCATTTGCCTGTTGATCTCCACATGTCGTAAGTCTTCTTCTTCTTTATTTGTTTACCCTCCAGGGTCGGTTTCTTCCTCGGACTCAGCGAGGGATCGCACCTCTACCGCCTCAAGGGCAGTGTCCTGGAGCGTGAGACATTGGTTCGGGGGATACAGCTGGGGAGGATGACCAGTACCTCACCCAGGCGGCCACACCTGCTGTGCTGAACAGGGGTCTTGGTGGGGATGGGAAGATTGGAAGGGATAGACAAGGAAGAGGGAAGGAAGTGGCCGTGGCCTTAAGTTAGGTACCATCCCGGCATTTGCCTGAAAGAGAAGTGGAAAACCACGGAAAACCACTTCCAGGATGGCTGAGGTGGGAATCGAACCCATCACTACCCAGTTAACCTTCCGAGGCTGAGTTGACCCCGTTCCAGCCTTAGTACCACTTTTCAAATTTCGTAGCAGAGCCGGGAGGTAGCAGCTAATCACACTAACCACAACACCACAGAGGTGGACTGAAATAATTATACATTGCTTATTATTTGAACTCTGGTAGGAATCAGGCATCCAATAGTTGACCCCGACAAGTATCTCTGAGAGAACAACATAAACCTTCTGGTTACGTGTTCAACTCCCGAGTTAAAAGTTATTTAACCGAGCGAGTTCATGCTGTCAGGGTCGCGCAACTGTGAGCTCGCATCCGAGAGATAGTGGTTCGAATCCCACCGTTGGCAGCCCTGAAGTTTGTTTTCGGTGGTCTCCCATTTTCACACCAAGCAAATGCTGGGGCTGTACATTAAATGAAGCCGCTGCTTTCCCCTTCCTCCGTCGCCGAAAACCTTTGATGTGTTAGTGCGTTACTAACAGGAAAAAAAAGGAAAATCCGCAGTTCTAGCCCTTCAGCTAAGCAACCCAATGCTGGAAATATCCTTCGGATATGAGCTACGAATTTTAGGTAAATAAAGTATAATAAAGTATGAGAATATATTCTTTATTTATTCCTAAAAATTACAATCCTTTTCTTCACTGGTAACTCAATCATATCCGGTCGATTAGATTAGCAGTTTGCCTTTTTCTACCACTACGAGCTCTAATGTAAGTCAATGCATTGTTTCACTTAACCACCACTACGAGTTCTAATGTAAGTCAACGCATTGTTTCACTTAACCACCACTACGAGTTCTAATGTAAGTCAATGCATTGTTTCACTTAACCACCACTACGAGCTCTAATGTAAGTCAATACATTGTTTCACTTAACCACCACTACGAACGTTAATGTAAGTCAATGCATTGTTTCACTTAACCACCACTACGAGCTCTAATGTAAGTCAATGCATTGTTTCACTTAACCACCACTACGAGCTCTAATGTAAGTCAATGCATTGTTTCACTTAACCACCACTACGAACGCTAATGTGAATCAATGCACAGTTTCGCTTAAGCCCGCTTCGGTGTGGACATTTTTCAAAAAAATCAAACAGTGCTTCACTGTGTCGAAGCAAGGAACACATTACAGAAAGAATTATAGAAATAAGTTAATTTGGCTAGGATTTTAATTAAAAGAAAGAAAACGTGTAAAGAAACAAGTGATTTTAGGCTGTTTTTAACGGATCTGCATTTAGGTCGGAAGTGATTTTAAATTTTTCTTTTTTTGTTTTCTAGAGTTATCCAAGATTCACAATTTGAAATATTTTCGGGCCCTTTAGCTCTGAAACTTTCGGCACAACTGAGAAATTGCTCAATTTTACGTTTTTCGCACTATGGGGACTCTTACTTTGTATGCCAAGAAATGTTTTCAATATTTAATAAAGAAAAGAAAAGACTTACATATAGAATTTTTGAGTGCCTAAATCCAATAATTTCATTTCTGCAAGTTTACTGGGATATGAAAGAAGCACATTCTGAGCACAGTTTCACGGTTTAGAGGCTAATTGGAACATGTGCAGGTTTACACATCATTTACTGAAGTTGCCTTCCTACGCGGCACATACAGCCCAGTAAGTCTCTTGTATTGCCAAGACAATTGCTGTCCGTCTACACGGCCTGTGTATATAGGAATCCACGTAGTCAGCGTGACGGGATTCTAAGCCATATTATTTGTCTTTCGTGTGTCCGGTGCCTCTCCTGTCACAGAACTCTCTCAAGAGGCAAAGTAACCGCGGATAACAGGCAGGTCCGCTAATCTTAAGGCTAGTACACACCTAGCGACAAAGTCGCGGGACATTGTATGGGGACAGTTGCGAGACACTGTCCCTAGACTGTAGCGACACAATGTCCCGCGTCCACATCAATAGAGCCAGTTGCACCACAGGAATCGGCGCGAAATGGCACAAGAAATTGCTTTATGTGCTTTTAATGTTGTGAATCTTTTTCTCCATCTCGTGAATGGACATAGTGAACTTTTTAGCCAGAGACTCCATTGCTTCCCTCCTTTTGTCTCTGTTTTGATACTCGGTAGACATAACATCCCAAAGACAAGGGAGGGTGTGTAAATCCCGAATGATTTTTAGAGTAGTTTCCATCGCAAAACAATAGAACACGAAACACAACACCAACACGTGGCGGCTATATGCACTCTGGCATCGGCATGTCCCGGAACTTTGTCTCGCGACATATTCAGATTACATCACGTTGCGCAACATTTGTATCATGTATCCCATTTCGAATGGGACCTGCGACAGGCAACTTTTGTATCGCGACAGTCCCTGGAACTTGTCGCGATACACGTGTTCCGCAACTTTGTCGCTTGGTCTGTACTAGCCTTTACACGTAGGGAACCCGGACCCTATACATGATGGATTTTTGATTTTCAGTTTATTACGAAATAAAATACTACAGCTTTTCCTCTTTAAAATGACATATTAATAATAATAATGTTATTTGTTTTACGTCCCACTAACTACTTTTTAAGGTCTTCGGAGACGCCAAAATGACATATTTATCTTCTCAGTTGCTCAACTCCAAGTGTTTAAAACAATTGCTGTAGTGGGGCGTGTCACCACATGCAATTTCCATGGATACATGTTGAGTGTAAACACCGTTATTCAAATTCTCCGGTGTTTCCAAAGAGATTACATTATGTATTTAGGGCATATTTCTTGTTATGGTTTCTTGATTTAACAGACTATTCATTCGTCTGCATTGCTGTATTCCTTGGATGCCCTTGTTTACACTGAGTCATTTGGTGGTTAGTTCAAGATTTGGATTGCATTTGTATTGTGTAACTGGAACTTATCAAACATGCCTCGATTTGGTAAACTAGTGGAACTCCGACAGTTTATCATACCGTAGGAAATTATTCTGAAAATAATGAGGTTATACCTGTCTATAACACAAGCAAGAAGTTACATGGATCGACCGAAAAAAATACTCCAATCTATTAGAATAGTGTATTGAGGATAGTGTGAACGGAGTAATTAACATTTCATTGCTGTAAAAGGTGATATATAATTCAGTGTTGTGTAATGAAATGTGGCAAAGTGACCTGTGTCACTAAATGTCAGGCGACTGTAAAAAGAAGGCTAGATGAGATGTCTAGTGACAATGAAAATCTCTTTTATGATGCTGGACTCCACTAGAAAGTTGGTTAAACTTAGAACCTCGCTTTTTCCACAAGTTTACATATTCGCCATATAATGAACGTTCTTCCCCAAACTATTAGAGATACAGACCTCACATTTTTAGGGATTTTAAATAATACAACAATGCCAATACACACCTTTTATCATAGCCCTTTTGCCGTACTTAATTTTATGTCAAAGTTACTACGTCAAAAATGTGCCAATTATTTTCATTAACAAAATAATAATATCTTCCCGGAAAATACCAAATTAAAATTCCTATGGTATATAATGTTGAATAAATATAGTATACTACTGCAAAAGTTTAATCATTCTGTTGTTAATAATTTACAAGGAAATGTTCCTTACATTTAACGTTGGAGGTATAAGAAGGTCCGGGTCCCCTGATTTAAAACATTACTCCGTCCGCAAAGTCTATCACTTGGGTCACCTGTTTAGGTTTGCTGGGCTGAGTCGGAAGACACATGAGTGTCAGCCCTATCCCTTCCATGGTTCCCAGTTGCTTGGGACATGCTTATAGTTATACGCTCTCTCCCATAGATGTGAGCTGTTTCCAGATCTATCTTCAATAATTGAAATTATTGCAAGGTTTAATACACTGCCTATGACAGAGTAATGGCCCATCGCCCATTCTAAGGAGACTCAAATAAATAAATAAATAAATAAATAAATAAATAAATAAATAAATAAATAAATAAATAAATAAATAAATAAATAAATATTAAGGTTAAACATTATTCAGTCCCCAAAATCTGTCGAGGCAAATTAACTCCATACCATGGGAGGACAAGAAGTCAAAGCCGATTGTTTGAAATAAAGGGCGCGGCTATTTTCAGAGGGCATTCGTGCGTGCTTTTCATAACAGCGTTTTGATAAATAAGTTATATAGCGTATTTTTAGTAATTCCACCTACACAATACTTATACATCTGTATTCCGTTTTCCGTTTATAAAAGGGTCGTGTTTCGCCTTCAAATAGAAGACATCCTCAGTCTAGATATAAAAATGGCTTGTCCGTGTGCATGTTTTTATTGACGCATTTGACTGAGTTATGTCTAACTCTGAGAATTTATAGCTATGTAATTTGTTTATAACAGTTTATTAAAAACGCTACGCATTATTACCTTTTTTCTTTGGGCTGATGACGACTGCTATTTGGGGACGAAACATGTACCTTTTATAAACCAAAAAGGAATAAAGATGTATAACTATTGTACAGGTGGAATTACTCAAAGAAGCACTATATAACTTACAGTATTAGAGGTTGACAATACGGATTAATGATGTAGTTCATTTCTTATAGCTTTTCGATATTCAATTTATTATTTTATTCAGAGCCTATGGGTGGTAGTGACGTTATAGATTAGATTTAAAGAGACTCCGTGCCAGTAAATCTATTATAATTGGTTTGGTATATTTGAATAGTCTGAGGAAATGCCTCAGTCCAGAATTAAAATCGCAACACTGGCCGGGAATCGAAACTGGAGCCTCCTTAAGTGCCACAATCATAAACCGAGATGGAATCTACTACCTTGGAAACAGAAGTACAGCTAAAAAGAGGATAACGAGACTAATCGATGGCTTCACTGAGGACAGCTTTCCTCCCATACATAATCCTGCTCGATTCTAACGTGGAATTTTCATCTGAAAGAATAGCGTGGTGTCAGAAAGTACACCCCTCACCAAACTCAAACAACAGCCGGGGTAGCTCTAACAACCTGAGAATAAACTAAAGAATATCTACTGAATTGTCTGTGTGCGTAGTACGAAGGGTGTGGTAGCCGGCATACTGTACATGCTGGCCCATTGGCGAAAACACTCGCCTGGGTTTTCGTGTCACGGTGATTTCAGGTGGAATTTTTGCTACTCAGTGTGTGATCGTCGGAAGTGCATCCGGTTTTAAAATCCTGTCCAAGTGATAAATTGAATCTTCTTGCTCCGCCGACGCCTCATAAATAAGAGAAGGTGAAGTCAAAATAAAGGAAACAGGCCTGCACTAATACAGAAAATGACTGTCTAGAATAATTATTTTAACATTAGACAATTTGTCTTCTAATAACAATCGCTATTATCAATAATCACCGAAAGTTAATGGAGCTGCATTAATTAAATTAATTAATTAAATGACGATGCATTAATTTAAGTCACACGAAACACAAGATCTGCATTCACTGCTATCCCCGACATCATCCTTCACGGAATTTTGATGTATTGTGGAGATATTTGTGTAACTAATCTACTATAACATGACAGATGGTTCTCATTTATAAAGAGAGTCAGAAAGCTGTCGTAATTATTATGTCGTAAACCCAGTTGAACTCAGAGGGACGATCACTAAGTCGGATATATTTCACGTGCGTTCCCTCGGTGTGAGGAGAATTAAAGTAGACCCTCAGGAAGTCGTAAATTATTTAGTTCTTTGGATAATCCGTAAGAGAAAGGCACACATTTGAGTACAGCGCCTGTGGTTGTTATTATTGTTATTAATGCTTGTACGTCTAATTACTTTTACCGTTTTCAGTGCCGCAGACATGTCGAAAATTTGTCCCACAGGCGTTATATTTTTGTGCCAGTAAATCTATTATCATTAGTTTGGCATATTTGAATAGCTTCAAACAGGATATCACTTGACTGACAGGGAGAGACCAGACCCTGCGTCCAACCGTTTTCAACGAGCTTCAATGTACCTGTGGGAGAACACTCAACAGTAACTCGTGTATAAGCGTTTAAGTTAGTACGCTTTCGTTTTCTAACAAAATGAAGTAAAATGTAATGACACAGGATCTGCTTCGCACCAAGTGGAGCTGACAGAACACTAAAAGGCGAATTTGTGTAAACTTAAACAGGTCAGGTCCGCAACGTAATAATTTCCGAAAAACTTATGAATCGCCGAATCCAATTCAGTGCATATATACTTGGAGAGTTGCTGCGCAGCCAGGCTGAGCGATGGCTGAGTGGTCACCGTACTTGTCTACGAACGTCGGCGACGTGAGGTTGAGTGTTGTTGAAGCTATAATTTTTGTACAAAATAAATTATTATTTGAGGGAAAGTGAAGATAAAAATGCGAATAAAAATATTAGATCAGCCTCGGTGGTGTAGTAGTTAGCGTGATTAGCTGCCAATTCCGGAGGTCCGGATTCGATTCCCGGCTCTGCCACGAAATTTGAAGAGTGGTACGAGGACTGGAACGGGTCCACTCAGCCTCGGGAGGTCAACTGAGTACAGGTGGGTTCGATTCCCACCTCAGCCATCCTGGAAGTGGTTTTCCGTGGTTTCCCACTTCTCCTCCAGGCAAATGCCGGGATGGTACCTAACGGCCACGGCCACTTCCTTCCCTCTTCCTTTCCTGTCCCATCCAATCTTCCCATCCCTCCACAAGGCCTCTGTTCAGCATAGCAGGTGAGGCCGCCTGGGCGAGGTACTGGTCATTCACCCCAGTTGTATCCCCGACCCAAAGTCTGAATCTCTAGGACACTGCCCTTGAGGCGGTAGAGGTGGGATACCTCTCTGTGTCCGAGGGAAAACGGACCCTGGAGGGAAAACAGATTACGAACGAACGATAAAAATATTAGGCAAACTGCAGTCAAATTTTTTACCTACTATGTAATTTGGGTAACATTTTGGTTCGCATTTTTACCTTCACGTTTCCTCAAATATTACTTTATTTTGTATAAGAAATATATCTTCGACGAGACGAGAACTAACGTCTTCGACGTTCGCAGACAAGTACGGTGACCACTCGGCCACCACTCCGGCTGATTGCGGCGGAGCTCTCCAATTATTCTATACTGTATATGCGTGGCATTGGAATCGGGGATTCATCAATTTTTCGGAAATTATTAAGTTGTGGACCTGATATGTTTAAGGAACATTTGTTCGCCTTTTAGTGTTCTATCAAGTCCACTTGGTCCGAAGCGGATTCTGCGTCATGACATTTGACCTCGTTTTTTTCGAAAACGCAAGTGTATTGATCCTCATACACGAGTTGCTATTGAGTGTCCTCCCAACAGGTAAATTGAAGCTCGTTGATATCAGTTGGACGCAAGGTCTGGCCTCTCCTTGTAAGTCATGATTGAGCCCGCTAACTTGAGATTCTCGTTTTAAGGGAAATTAAAAAGATATAATCATCCCTTCTCTATTAAGATTATAAGAGGAAGAAGAAGAGAGAATGAAGGTATTGCAACCTTGCACGGTCGGGACATGGGTACAGTATATGTTACGAAAGGGACTGTCTATGAAAGATGCGCAAAGAAAAAAAGAGTGGATCGAGTGAAGTCAGATAGGAAAGGAGTTATTTCTTTCTTTTTTCTTTCTTTCTTTCTTAATCTGTTTACCCTCCAGGGTTGGTTTTTCCCTCGCACTCAGCGAGGGATCCCACCTATACCGCTTCGAGGGCAGTGTCCTGGAGCGTCAGACTTTGTGTCGGGTGGATAAAACTGGGAAGAAGGACCAAGACCTTTACCAAGCGGCCTCACCTACTATGCTGAACAGGGGGCCTTGTGGAGGGATGGGAAGATTGGAAAGAACAGGCAAGGTAGAGGAAAAGAAGCGGCCGTGGCCTTAAGTTAAGTACCATCCCGGCATTTGCCGCGAGAAGTGGAAAACCACTGAAAACCACTTCGAGGATAGCTGAGGTGGGAATTGAACCTACCTGTACTCACTTGACCTCCCGAGGCTGAGTGGAGCCTGTTCCAGCCCTCGTACCACTTTTCGTGTCAGAGCCGGGAATCGAACTCGGTCCTCCGGGAGTGGCAGCTAATCACGCTAACCACTACACCACAGAGGCGGGCCAGGAAAGGAGTGACTGGGAAATATCGAACATATAAGTGAAAGCAATATCAGCCAAAGGCCCGTAGTCGTTACCCACGTTTCCAAGTTAAAACGTTGCCCGCTTTTAATCATCCCGTACGATAGATGAGGGATACCATGTATGTATTCTATCTCCTTCTCAAAGGGGGTAAGAGTTCGTCAATTATTGAAGGGAAGTGTTCGTATTTATGAGACAACACTGGTCCTACGGAAGCCTTGGTGTCATACTGTAAGAACGAATTTTCCTAATTTCATTCAACAATTTGTTCTGAATAATTTTTAAGTTAGATCGCCAAAATTCCGTGTTTCAGATTTAAAATCAGGTATCTGATGCGATAGACGACTTGCAGTATCTAATTTAAATTCATGTTTTGAGATCATTTTTTAACTTCACCTAAGAGTGGAAAGGGAAAATAGCCGCTTTGTCCTAAAAGTAGGTAAAATTCCAGCATTTGTTCGGTGTGTAAATGGAACAATACGGAAAACTATCTTTGGGACTGTCGATGCTCGATTCTCAGGATTGCGAGTTTACAGTTACACCAACAATACCGTGTACCCAATTTGGTCGGTGAATTGAGGAATTTTCTGTACCGAATATATGCACGCACTCCGGCAGACTGATTTTTTAATGCTGAAACGAATTAGTTTTATTCAAATGTATGTGCAATTTTCTTCAATTATTTATAAGCCGTTTTCCACTTGATCTTTCTTGTTTGTTTACAGTTTGCTTTACGTCGAACAGACACAGCTAGGTTTTATGGCGATGATGGGATATGAAAGGGCTAGGAGTGAGAAGGAAGCGTCCGTTGGCTCGATTAAGGTACAGCCCCAGCATTTGCCTGTATAAAAAGGAAACCATCATCAGGCGTACTACCATCGATGCGGGTTCGAACCTACTATCTCCAGACTACAAGCTGACAGATTTGTAACTCAAACCGCGCAGCCATTCGCTTGGTTTAAGTCGGTCTCTTGTTCCATGTCCTTGGTTTCTGAGTTGCCGAAGTTTCGCCATCACCCGAATTAGCTTTGTTGTAGTTTGATATACTCTATAGCATAGACTGTGCAAGACAACCCGGCTCAACACGGAGAGTAAAAGCAATTAGTTCCTGTCTCGAAAGTCTTCGGAACAGTACCTTAAAAGCCATTGGGCAAGCAAGTTCTTGACTGTACCTTGCTGTCGATATCCTGATCATAGTCCGTGAGCATCCATTTTACGTGAAATACGAACCACAGCAACGTGATTTCTCATTTCAAAAATCCCTCGGATATTGGCCTGGATTCGAACCACGGCCGCCGTGATAAAATGCCACTCGGCTTTCACGCCCTCAAGAGGCTTTAGAATACACTTACTTGCAAAGATGGCCTTTTTGAGGGAACGATTAAGTTGAAGAATGGTGCTAAATATCACTTAGAGGGTAACGGTTTGGGAACAGTAAAGCGTGTGGATCTCTGTCCCAAAACACTACTACCTACACCGTAGCTAAGGTACCAAGGCTTTCGCCCCATAACAGAGTACATACTTGGCTACTGGTTTGAGTACAGCTGGGGACGTATTTTTAGGTGGTGTCATTAATTCTGTTTGCTGGATACTGATTGCTCCGCAATGCATAAATAAATGTTATTGTAAAGCATACGCGCATCTGTTGTTAGGTATTAAAAGTGGAACTAGATGCTTGACTAGACATAGACAAAATATTTTTAAAAATAAAACGAGAATGCTATTCACTTTTGGGATATAGATAGTAAAGGAAAGATACAACCGTGCGGACACGAAGGCCCTTGGAGAAGTGGAAAGTGAAGTTTTCCCCTACTCGTAGCGTTGATAATAAGTGGGATAGAGCGGTTAATTGCATGGCCGGCTACTTTCGCCCTCAGGAATTAACGCTGTGTACGCCGAGTGGACTTCGCGGCCTTGTGACTCATTTAAACAATCTTATGTTGTTCTTTCTTTCTTTCCTTCCTTGCATTTTTCGTATTTCTTAAATCCAATACTAAATGTATATTAAGCCCACGTTTACGGTCGAATGTCTTCACTGAGGCCAAACCCGTATGGAGTAATGTATTCACTTTTGCGAATTTCTATTATGGTTGAAGATGTGCAATAAGATGAGCACAAACACTTAGACTCCAAGTTAGAGAAATTAGTTAGATGACGCTAAAATCCCCAACCCGTCTGGGAATCGAACGCAGGCCCTCTGAACCGAAGACCACCACGCAGATAAGTCAACCCCTAAGCGTAACCAGATTAATGTACGAAAATTATTTATATTTTTCAATAATACGTGGAAATAAAGCCCGGCAGAGAGCTATAATCCCTCGAGTTGATTTAACACCATCCAATAAAACACTTCCATTTTTTAAGAGTGGCCAAATTGCCAAAGAATAATTGTACGAGAAATGTCATACGTAAGAAAATCCTTCACTGAATGTGTACCCAGTTGACCATCATGTTTTGATGGGTTTCATCTAATAATAATAATAATAATAATAATAATAATAATAATAATAATAATAATAATAATGTCAGCCTCTGTGGTGTAGTGGTTAGTGTGATTAGCTGCCACCCCTGAAGGTCCGGGTTCGATTGGCGGCTCTGCCACGAAATTTGAAAAGTGGCACGAGGGCTGGAACGGTGTCCACTTAGCCTCGGGAGGTCAAATGAGTAGAGGTGGGTTCGCTTCTCACCTCAGCCATCCTGTAAGTGGTTTTCCGTGGTTTCCCACTTCTCATCTCCCAGAGGAATTCTTTAACGTACCAGAATCCAACGACAAGGAATTGTTGCAATTTTTTTAGCACCCCTAAAGGCTGCCGATGCTTTTTTGAAGGATGTTGCCATACCTCCCACTTGAATCGCTGCAGCAGTTCGGACGTTTTGCGGGCCGTGTGAGGTGTTGCGTGTTGAGGTGTCAAGACTTAGTGCCATGCGATTATCATGCGTTCGATAAGCTGAAAAAGGATCTCGGTGGACGACGATTCAGAAACCATGAGGAGGTGAAAGGAGCTGTTTCCACGTGATAACTGAGTGCTGGAGGTTATTTCTACGCATTCGGAATCGAAAAGTTAGTTGACTTTCCCGAGAAGTGTTTTCAGTCTCTTGAGGACTATGTGGAAAAAAATCCACTTACATTGTATATGGTCACAGCCGTGTTGCCTATGAGTAGGTGGTTTCATAAATTGCCATAACTTAGAAGTAAAAATTAAATTTCGTGTGTTTATTTGTAGCCAAGTGCAGGCCTTGTAAGGCAGACCCTCCGATGAGGGCGGGCGGCATCTGCCATGTGTAGGTAACTGCGTGTTGTTATGGTGGAGGATAAGTGTTGTGTGTGTGGTGTGTAAGTTGCAGATATGTTGGATAAGCACAAACATCCAGCCCCCGAGCCGTTTGAATTAATCAATGAAGGTTAAAATCGATCCCGGGATCCTCTGAACTGATGGTCAGTATGCTGACTATTCAGCCAATGTGACAACTTGGAAGTGTAACTTACTGTTTGATTCGCCCTCGTATATATTTCTTATTTACATAACATTGTTTCATTCAGAATATTTAAAACATTCCAACCGGGCGAGTTGGTTGTGCGGTTAGGGGTGCACAGCTGTGAGCTTGCATCCGGGAGATAGTGGGTTCGAATCCCACCGCCGGCAGCACTGAAGATGGTTTTCTGTGGTCTCCCATTTTCACACTAGGCAAATATTGGGGCTGTACCTTAATTAAGGCCACGGCCGTTTTCTTCCCATTCCTTGGCCTTTCCTATCCCACCGTCACCATAAGACCTATCTGTGTCGGTGTGAGGTACAGTAAATAGTAAAAAAAAAGCATTCTGAGAAAAAACATTAATAACACTTGTTATGAGGATCTTATAGTTCTATTTTAATCATCTTCCGAATTAGTGGCACAACAGGCTTAGCGTCTTTATCACCAAGTTCCAAATAAAACACGGAATCTCTGGAATTATAAATGGCGCTGACAACATATCTTCTATTCTTATGTTTGTGCAATATTATAACTACATGTAGGTAACAAGACTGATGTATGAATTATACATTTTTTGCTCGTCTGCGGCCAATAAACTGCAAATAACGCGGCTCGCGCTCAGTGCAGTTAGTAACGGGACAAAGTGGAGTGTAATTGGCGGGGATTCAAGGTTGTGATATACGACCGCGGGTTTAATTCGAGGAAACTGCCCTCCTGGGAGCTTGTAGGGGGTCGATATCACAACCCATCACCTCCTGCCTCCCTCTAATACTCAAGGAAATTGGGTTAAAGTCAAGTGAAGTCTAGTTAAAAGGCAATATACCTCGAGGGAGACTATCGTCACTACCTGTCGCTTTATACGTGGCACTAACATGTTCATTTATAGTTTTCTAATTGATATCTACCGTTAAATAGCTCCTTGAATAAATTATGTTTCGTTTAATAGTCAGTCTTTCTTCCCTTCGTTATCCGTTTACCTCCCAGGCTTGATTTTCCCCTCGGCCTCAGCGAGGGATCCCACCTCTACCGCCTTAAGGGCTGTGTCCTGGAGCATGAGAATTTGGGTCGAGGTGATACAACAGGGGAGGAGGACCACTACATCACCTAGGCGGCCTCACCTGCTATCCTTAACAGGGACCTTGTGGGGGGGGGGAGTTGGGAAGATTGTAAGGGATAGACAAGGAAGAGAGAAGGAAGCGGCCATGGTCTTAAGTTAGGTATCCTTCCAGCCTTCGCCTAGCGGAGAAGTGGGAAACCACGGAAAACTACTCCGAGGATGGCTGAGGAGGGAATTGAACCCCACTCTACTCAGTTGACCTCCCGAGGCTGAGTGGACCCTGTTCCAGCTCTCATACCACTTTTCAAATTTGTGGCAGAGCCGGGAATCGAACTCGGGCCTCCGGGGCTGGCAGCTAATCACACTAATCACCACACCACTGAAGCAGACAACGTTCAATAGTATTTTTCTAAACAGAGTGAAGGAATCAATTGAGCAGCGTCTTCGCAAAGAACAAGCTCGTTTCCGTAGACAGCTTAGCTGTGTTAGTGTAATAAATACGCTAAGAATAATTCTACTAGGCGAGTTGGCCGTGCGGTTAGGGGCGCGCAGCTGTGAGCTTGCATCCGGGAGACAGTGGGTCCGCATCCCACTGTCGGCAGCCCTGAAGGTGGTTTTCGGTGGTTTCCCATTTTCACACCAGGCAAATGCTGGGACTGTACCTTCATTAAGGCCACGGCCACTTCCTTCCCACTCCTAGCCATTTTCTATCCCATCGTCGCCATAAGTACTGTCTGTGTCGCTGCAAGGTAAAACCACCAGCATAAATAAATAAATAAATAAATAAATAAATAAATAAATAAATAAATAAATAAATAAATAAATAAATAAATAAAATATAAATAAATAAATAAATAAATAAATAAATTCTAGAGCAAAGTAATGAACGGCAGGCCACATTGTACTTGACATTCATAGACTTCCGTAGAGCTTTTGATTAAGTAAATAGGACTGTAATGTAGAAGACCTTTGTAAAATAGGGAGTACCGCATAAGATCTTGAATATCATAAAGGAAATGTGTAAAGGGTACAGATGAAAAACAGTTCATGAGGGAAAGCTCACAGATTACATTAATTCATACGTTTTTTTAATTTTTATTTTTTAGAATTTGATGTACGTCTCACCGACACAGATAGGTCTTAGGGCGACCATGAGATAAGATAGGATGAGGTAGGAAAGGCATAGGAGTGGAAAGGAAGCGGCTGTGGCCTTAATTAAGGCATAGCCGCTGCATTTGCCTGGTGTGAAAATGGGACGGCCAACTCGGTCCGAAAATGTCACAAGTGGAGTCCGCCAGGGATGCATTCTTTCACCAACAATCTTTTAGCGGTGCTCGACGACTTCGTGAGAAAAATGTTAGGTAGGAAAAAAAAATGAATACGATGGAGAATGGGGAAAATACTGGAAGAGTTTGCAGATGATATTTGTCTTTTGCCCTCAAGAAGAATTACGGAAGGAAGCAGAAGCTGCAGGGTTCAATATAAATATTGTTAAGTTCAAGGAAATGAGAGTAAATGCTAAAATTGATGAAAGATTGTTTGTGCCAGGAGAAGAGATTGAAGAGGTTAAAACATTTTCCTACTTGAGAAGTCTAGTGACAAGAGGAGGAGGGGAGGAGGAGGATGTGAGGGCCAGAATAAGGAAAGCAAATGGAGCCTTTATGCAGTTGTAAGCAGTGTGCAAGAATAAGAACATTTCAAGGAAGACGAAAATAAAAATTTTCAACACAAATGTTAAATCATTCTTTCTAAATGCTTGTGAAACTTTGAAGGTTTCACGAACTATCACCAATCTCTTACATACATTTATAAACCATTGATTACGACGCATCATAAACATCAGGTGGCCTGAAATTATATCCAATGACGGGCCATGAAGAACAACAACCCAAGTTCCAGTCGCAGTGGAAATCAAGAGGAGGGAATGGAAATGTGTAGGTCATACTTTGAGAAAGCCAGCGGGATCTATAGAACGTACGGCAATGGAATGGAATCCGCAAGGTGCACGGAAGAGAAGTCGTGCTAGGAAGACCTGGATGAGGACTATAGAGGAGTAGGTCCTACAAGCAGGGAAGACTGATGATGATGATGATTGTTGTTTAAAGGGGCCTAACATCTAAGTCATCGGCCGCTAATCGTACGAAATGAGACGAAATGTAATGACAATTTAAAAGTTCAAAATCATCCACTGACCAGAATAAGAAATGCGGTGATGAATGAGTGGATGGCTATGAATTAAAAACAATCAGTGGATCCGACCCGCAATGCCACACTTTTCCAGAAACTATCATAAACAATGGTATTACTGACCAATGGACTGCTTCTAAGGTACAATCCTGAATCGAGGATACTTTTTGTCTAAGAGGGTCCAAAATCCATGTCAACGGCCCCACATAATGGTAGGCCTACTTATCGCTTCTAAAGTAGAACCATGAAATTTCTCAAGTTGCGGTACTAATCAAGAGTAGCGTAGACTTACGGTCTTCCACACATAATGGTACTACTCACAAGTGTTGTACGTCGCACACGTAACGCAAACCCATGGTGTTCCTCGCCTAGGTATACTAATCTTACTTGCTATTTGTTTTACGTCGCACCGACACAGATAGGTCTTATGGCGACGACGGGATAGGAAAGGCCTAGGAAGGGGACGGAAGCGGCCGTGGCCTTAATTAAGGTACAGCCCCGGCATTTACCTGGTGTGAAAATGGGAAACCACAGAAAACCATCTTGAGGGCTGCCGACAGTGGGGCTCGAGTCCACTATCTCCCGAATACTGGATACTGGCCGCACTTAAGCGACTGCAGCTATCGAGCTCGATGGTGTACTAATCGCGGGCTCGTATTCCCGTGGTGTTCCTCACATAGTGGGTACTAATCACAGGCAACACGGACCCACAGTGTCACTCCTATAGTGGTACTAATCATGGGTACTCTAAACCCATACTGATTCACCCTCTGTTGCTACTAATCACAAACCTATTGTGTACCTAACATATCGGTCGCAAGTAAAGGCGACCTATGGTGTTTCCCGCGTGATGGTACTAATCACAAGTAGTTTCCAGGTTCTAATCCAATAATCCCTTGGTCGCCCCTTTTAGTCGCCTCTTACGACAAGCAGGGGATACCGTGGGTGTATTATTTGTCGGCGTCTCCCACCAACAGGGCGTGTAGGGAAGACTTGGACGGAAGTTAATGCATTGGCAAGTCGACGACCACAATGGAGAAATTTCACGGATTAAGTCAAATAATCTATAGTATTTTATTTCGCACACATTTTTCAATGTACAAAATAAATTTTTGTTATACGTCTTTCTGACAAATTAGATTTAATTGCAGAAATTTCTACTCATATATCAAAGAATTTCTAGTTTACAGCAGGGGCATGTAACTTACTCACCGCTCTACTACACAGCAGAAGAAATTCACGAGAAAGGTACAAGCCAATAACTCGGGAGGAGCGATATTTAATAGGGTGACTCTAAACCTTATCATTAAGATGCGTTATCTAGCAGAAGACAAGATCTTGAAGACAAATTCGGGAATATATGAAAATATTGAGTTGGCCTAGGAGTGCAAGTAAATCAGTCAAAACATAAGTATCTCTTATCATCTAGGAGGAGATATGAAGAACAGAATGCAACAGCGCAACTTAATGGTAATGATTACGAATACTCCCAAAGATTTAAATATCCTGGAATTAAGATTACAAATAATAGGGACGGAAGTTAAGAACAGCTGCTGGTAACAGGCGTTATGGTGCCCTGGGCAACCTGAAGTTAGTAGTGCTGTTGTGAGAACTGTAGTGATATATGGTTCAGAGATCTAGATAATGATACATACGGATGAGGAACTGTTAAGGAGATGGGAAAGGATGGAGAAAAGATATGGCCCAGTGAATGATGGTAGATTCTGGAGATGAGAAGTAATACAGAGATTAGAGAACTATACAACAGATCAGATATAGTGACAGAAATTAAAAATAACAGACTACGATGGCTGGGCCAAGTGGGAAAAGTGCGAGAGGGTAGTCAAAATTATTTCCAAAAGGGAAGTCAGGTGGGGTCGAATAAATGGGCAGACCTAGTAATTTTACTCACATTACAAGTCGCTATGCGGTTTGCGTCAGGTAGCTATTTCCTTCTGTGGGTGGGGGCAACAATATAACACCCACGGTATCCCCTGCCTGTCGTAAGAGGCGAATAATAGGCGCTGCTTAACTTGGGAGCATGAAATGGCGACAACAGGGCCCTCAACTGAGTCCTGACATTACTTCCACACACTTGTGCCAGGCTTCTTACTTTCATCTATCCTATCCGACCTCCCTTGGTCAACTCTTGTTATTTTCCAACCCCGACATTATCAGATCACTCGAGGCCTAGTAAGTCTTTCAAGTTCACGCCCTTCGTGGCCCATGTCTTTCTTTAGCCGATACCTTCATTTTTCTAAGTGTCGGATCCTTTCCATTATTTTCTGCTGATTGGTGTTATATAGAGGATGGTTGCCTAGTTGTACTTCCTCTTATAACCACCACTCACCTAGTTATAAGCTTGCATTCGGGTTATAGTGGGTTCGAATCCCACTGTCCGCAGTCCACAAGATGGTTTTCGTGGTTTCCGATTTTCACACCAGGCAAATGCTGAGGCTATACATTAATCAAGGCCACGGTAGCTTCCTTCCTACTCGAAGCCCTTTCCTATCATATCGTCACCATAAAGCCTGTCTGTATCAGTGAGACTTAAAGCAGATTGTAATTTATAACCAGGTGAGTTGGCCGTGCAGTTAGGGGCGCGCAGCTGTGAGCTTGCATCGGGAGATAGTGGGTTCGAACCCCGCTGTCGGCAGCGCTGAAGATGGTTTTCTGTGGTATCCAATTTTCCCATCAGGCAAATGCTGGGGCTATATCTTAATTAAGGCCACGGCCACTTCCTTCCCATTCCTAGGCCTTTCCTATCCCGTCGTCGCCATAAGACCTATCTCTGTTAGTGCGACGCAAAGCAAATTCTAAAAAAAAAAAAAAAAAAAAAAAAAAAAAATGTAGCCTCAGTAACCGAGCAGATATTTTGATTTTGACACCATTTATGCTGCACTTTTTGGCCCAGTAAGGTAAACAAAGACAAAATACCTCATTCCTCACCTTATCCAGTACGCCTCATTTTGGCTATGCCATGGATTTCTACGGGTTCCGTCTGGTGCTATTTGAGAATCCAACCTGCCTCTGGGTTGAAAACTTGACAGACAGACTTCTACTAATCACGATCGTAATCGACTAAATATCATCAAATGATATGGACTATCCAATTCATTATCAGATGCGATTTTCTGTGTAATATTTCCGGTGATGTAATTTAGAAACCACTTTTAGACCGCTGTTTTCCACACAAATGCGATAGCTCTGACTCCCTAATGTAAAAAGCGTTTTCTCTAACATATTAGTTTATATATCCTCGTAAACCCGTATTTAATTGAATAATTCCCATGAAATTTACTATAGGCCCAGTTGTAATTCCTCAACACCTTCATTATTATTTTATATAGGATTGGAATATTGCGGGATTAGGCACTTTATGTGGTAGGGCGTGTGTATGCCTCTTGTAAAACATTCAAACACGGTAGGACTTTTCAATCGTGAAATTATCAGCATTTCGCCCCAGTGTGGCAGTGAACTCATCAACTGGATTACGATACTTTTCCAAGACGCTGGCGGCTGGTGTGCCGCTGAGGTAACACTATAAACCTCCTATGAAGCACAAAGCAGTGACAGTGCACTAGGGGAGGTATGTACCCTCAGTTGCAGAAACACCTGTCATAGGTTATTATACACTGGGGGAAATAAAATATCCAAACAGCAAGAAGGGGTTGTGCTAGATTAACGAACGTCGGTAGACGTGTTTATAGACTATATCTAAAAAATGACGTTGATTCAAATTTCACGTAAATCGCATTAGCGTGGCACTAGTAGCGTCCCCATGACGTTGCACATCAGGTTCGCTTTAAATACGGGCTGTACTGAACCACATAGGCAGAAAGAAGAAAGAGCCTACATGTCAGGTTTTATATGTAAGCTCTTTCTTCTTTCTGCCTATGTGGTTTTTCCCTGACCCTTCAATACCATACCTCAACACCACCTAACCAATACAAACTCTTGTCGTGGTAGCAAGTCTAACTCGGAAACCGGCAGATACTCCTTGTATAACTTCCCACTCTCCCTGCTATCTCTTTTCTACTCAAAAACTAATAGCATGTCCGAGGCAATGCAGATTGTGTCGATTGCCACGCCGGGGGAGCGGGCTATGGGGGCCCCCATAAAAAAAAAGAAGCGAGAGCGTTGGTTACCTGTGAGATTGGGCAGAGTGACTGTGGGTGGGTCAAGAATGCCTTTACGATGATGAAGAGGCCAGTATCAACAGCTCACTGTGGTTGAACGAGGCCAAATAATAGGGCTACGTGAAGAGAGATTTTCCTTCCGCGCTATTACAGAACGACTTGGGAGGAATGTCTCCACTGTGCATGCGTGCTGGCAGAAGTAGTTACGAGGAGGTACGCTCGCAAGAAGACCGGGCTCCGGACGTCCCCCTGGCACCATCGAGAGGGAGGACCGCCGTATTCGGCGTATGGCTGTGACGCAGCGGACTGCGTCTGCAGCAGCAATTCGAGCGGCAGTTGGCACCATAATGATGCAAGGAACTGTTCGAAATCGGTTACTTGAGGGACAGCTTCGAGCCAGACGCCCTGCGTCGTGCATTCTACTTACCCCAAACCACCGCCGCCTGTGACTTAAGTTGTGTCAAGCGAGAGCTCATTAGAGGTTGGAGTGGAGGTCCGTTGTGTTTTCCCATGAAAGCCGGTTCAGCCTTGGTGCCAGTGATGGCCCTGTGTTGGTTAAGAGGAGACCAGGTGAGGACCTGCATTCCATCTGTCTAAGGTCACTCTCGTGGTTATCCCACGCACCCTGACTGCAGATGTGTATGTCTGTCTGGTGATTCCACCTGTCTTACTGCTATTCATGAACAGCTTTCCCGCGGGTGTTTTCCAACAGGATAACGCAGGCCCCCATGACGTTGTTGTAACCCAACGTGCTCTACAGATTGTCGATATGTTGCCTTGGCCAGCTCGATCCCACGATCTGTCCCAATCGAGCATGTATGAGACATCATTGGACGACAACTCCAATGTCATCCACAACCGACATTAACCGTCCCTGTATTGACAAACCAAGTGCAACAGGCATGGAACTCTATCCCTCAAGCTGACATCCGGCAACTGTACGACGCAATGCACGTACGTTTGCATGCCTTGCATTCAACAATCAGGCGACTACACCGGTTATTAATTCACCAGCATGGCACATTTGCGATGGCTTTTCTTGCGCGGATATTAACCTGTAGTCTTGTAACTTTAATCAATTAAATATCTTGCCTCGATAAAATTATTGCCAAAATTTACGTATTCTACATTCCTTATTTGATGATGTTTGGGTATTCTTTTCCGAGAGTGCATCAATTTTAATTATTTTTTTAGAATTTGCTTTACGTCGCACCGACACAGATAGGTCTTATGGCGACGATAATTTTAATACAATTGCTTGTCTACAATACAGCAGATGTCACTACCTACGGTCGGTGTTGAGGTTGGGGCGAACTGTGCCGTTTCAGGTAAAGACTGGTAGTAGTGTCTACAGAACAGACTTTCAACTAGTGTTCACGTTTCTCGCGCAATGCGTATTTCCCAGTTTCACCGAGCCGGAAATTTGGCATTGATTCAGGGAGGACACACACAAACAGCAATATCACGCCTCGCAGGGTTACCAAAAACTGCAATGTCATAAACGTAGAAAAGGTACCGTGAGACCAATAAGTGACCAACTGATCAAGGGCGATAAGCAGATCTCGGATTTTTAGGTATTAACATTTTATTTGAGGTGCTTAAAATACGCTCTCAAATCTGAAGAAATATATTTTAGGCAGCTTCAACTTTACGTAATTTAATATACGTTTATAAATTAAAATAATATTTTTATTTTGCTAAATTGATAATAACTCTTCTTTCTTGCCCTTCTTTCTTAATCTGTTTACCCTCCAGGGTTGGTTTCTCCTTCGGACTCAGCGAGCGATCCCACCTCTACTGCCTAAAGGGCAGTGTCCTTAAGCGTGAGAATTTTTTCGGGGATACAACTAGGAAGGATGATCAGTACCTCACCCTGCCTATGCTGAACAGGGACCTTGTGGAGGGATGAGAAGATTGGAAGGCATAGGCAAGGGAGGGAGAAGGAAGTGGTCGTGGCCTGAAGTGAGGTACCATTCCGGCATTTGCCCGGAGGAGAAGTGGGGAACCACGGAAAACCACTTCGAGGATGGCTGATGTGGGAATAGAACCCGAGCTTCCGGGGGTGGTGGCTAAGCACACTAACCACTAGACCACAGAGGCGGACGATGATAATTCTTTAGGGGAAAATATAAAGTAAATTTCACTCATCTCATTGCTACATGCGTGACAGAATATAATTTTACCTTTCGATGTGAAGTGAGGAATCTCCTGTAACCATTTTTTAAAAAGACGACTTGGAAGCTGAAACTTTGTTGATTTCAGCAGGTCACAGATTTTCGTGACACAGACTACGAGCGTGTGTACTGCGGGAGGTCCTTAAGGATTTCCGGAGAATATGGTTCACAGCTTCCCGTTTTAAGATGTTGTTTGAAAAATATTTCAATGTTATACTGTTCAAGATACGTAAAACGAGTTGTCAAATATTTTAGTTTCTAGGATTAACTTAAAAGCACTTTTAATCGATTTAGGGGTAACAATAGGAATATAGGCAAATATAGGTTCAAATGTCAATTTAAGCATTTTTAGGCACTACAACACAACCGTTTTAAAATTTATAAATACATGAAACGTGTAAAAACAAAATCCGATGTCTATACTGCTAATAATAAGAGTTGGCGTCTGACAGGTAAGGTTGGAGGGAGGAGCACTGCACGTGCCATTTCACGATGTTGCCACATTCCAGCATTCCTTTCTACATACTCTTACCCCTCGCTTCCGGCTCACTTTTTCCCTCCTTCATTCTGGCCGCTGTGATCTGTTGTAGACTACCTGGCCAGGCGGTGTCGTCCCATTTGCGATCACTCTTATACAAACAATCAGGTTCTTATCAGTGACAGTGACAGGTTTGGCAACTCCCAGCAAGACGAGCTGCCCTGAAGTGTTATCTCCATGGCAACAGCAGTTGCCCCACCCTCGTTTCCATGGCAACCACACAGCCACTCACTTTATCCCGCCTCGGCAGGCAGTAAACGGACCTCCCTCTAAGAAATGTCAGACACCAACTCTTATTATTAGCAGTATAGTGATTAGGCCACGTGAAAATCGGTATATCCTCGTAACAGTGCAGAGGAGACCAATTTCAACTGCTCAACAATTGCAAGATAACTTGTTGAGGGCAATCAGCGTCCTGTATCTGTACAAACTGTACACAATCGGTGGCATAGTGTCCAATTAAGGTTATTTCAATCGACTGGGCTTATTATGTTTGCAGATGAAACCCGGTCACTTAGTCAGATACACGACGACAAAAGGTGTGGAGACGTAGAGGACGAGGTGTAAAGTATCAGCGTGTTCAAGAGGTGCATGCATGTGGAGATGGTGGTGTAATGTTTTGGGCTGAGATTATGCATGGCCGTCGTACACCTTTGATACAAATTCGAGGGACGTTAACTGTCCAACGGTACACCAATGAAATTCTTCGACCATTTGTACAACCCTTTAGGGATGAATGTGGCACTGAATTCATATTCACCGAGCTCAATAGTTGCAGTCACTTAAGTGCGGCCAGTATCCAGTATTCGGGAGATAGTAGGTTCGAACCCCACTATCGGCAGCCCTGAAGATGGTTTTCCGTGGTTTCCCATTTTCACATCAGGCGAATGCTGGGGCTGTACCTTAATTAAGGCCACGGCCGCTTCCTTCCCACTCCTAGCCCTTTCCTGTCCCATCGTCGCCATAAGACCTATCTGTGTCGGTGCGACGTAAAGCAACTAGCAAAACAAAAAAGAATTCATTTTCGTCGTAGACGATGCCCACCCTAATCGAGAAACTTCATGAGAGAGGCAGGGACATCAATTTGAATTGGCCAACTAATTCACCGGACATTAACCGCATTGAGCATGCATGGGACAGGTTGAAAACGGTAGTTTTTGATCGACCACAACCTCGACGAACATTTTGAGCACTCTTTAGAATTGTCCAAATGGAATGAGACCTTCTTCCTCAAGATCACGTCAATGTTCTGATCGCAAGCAAGCAACAGCGTGTCAGAGACCTGAACAATGCCAGAGGAGGTAACAGATAGTAAGTACTAAGGCAGTAAACAACACACATATTCTAACCTTGTTTTAATTACTGTTTATTTGCGTTTGTTATTGTAAGTAGAAGCCTCCGTGGCTCAGGTGGCAGCGCACTGGCCACTCCTTGGTTCAAATCCTGGTCACTCAAAGTTAGATTTGTGCTGGACAAAGCGGCGGCGGGGCAGGTTTTTCTCCTGGTACTCCGGTTTTCCCTGCCATCCTTCATTCCAGCAACACTCTCCAATATCATTTCAGTTCATCCGTCAGCCATTAATCATTGCCCCTGAGGAGTGCGACAGGCTTCGGCAGCCGGCACAATTCCTATCCTCGCTGCTAGATGGGGGCTTTATTCATTCCATTCCTGACCCGGTCGAATGACTGGAAACAGGCTGTGGATATTCATTGGAAGTAGAACATATGAGTTTGTACAAGTTTACATTTTTTACGTTATGTGTCTCTGTCCGGCTCCATGCTAAATATTTAGCTTGCTGGCCTTTGGTCACGCGGCTCGGCGGTTCGATTCCCGGCAGGGTCGGGAATTTTAACCATCATTGGTTAATTCCGCTGGCACGGGGGCTGGACGTATGTGTCGTCTTCGTCACAATTTCATTCTACGGTCCTCAAATCAAAAGCTCTGCACCTGGCGAGCCGAACATGTTCTCGGACACTACTCTATTTCATTGTGATACAATAAACAGTATTCTGTAAGTTATATCATTGAGATATATCCTTGATATTGCAAACTTCATTTGCGGTGTTTATCATTATTCTCCTTGCTATCCTGACAAGTAAGCGTCTAACATTTCACATTATCACTGGCCTCTGCTTTTAACAATGCGCTGCAAATTGCGCTAAATGCCTGTACTCACTGCATATGCCACCCACCTTCGGTACATTGACCGCTTAACTCGTGGCCTTCAAGCGAAGTATACCCAACACACTCTTTGAAAACATCAATTCACAGTATAGGCTATAAGAGATTGCAAAACATGCCTCTATAAATTGTTAATATAATAATAATAATAATAATAATAATAATAATAATAATGGTTATGTTATTACTTTCATGTCCCGTTAACTACTTTTGACGACTTTCGGAAACGCCGAAGTGCCGGAATGTTGTCCCGCAGGAGTTCTTTTACGTGCCAGTAAATTTACCGACACGAGACTGACGTATTTGAACACCTTCAGATTCCACCGGACTGAGTCATTATCGAACCTGACAAACTAGGGTCAGAAGGCCAGCGCCTCAACCGTCTGAACCATTCATCCCGGCTTACTATTAACGTATGGATCATTGTACAACTGACGTTATAATATATAAAAACTCGTCTTTCTCCCTGTACTTTTTAAATATTAATCTGATGAGCCTCCCTGTTACCCGGAGACCCCGGGTTCGATTACCGGACAAGTCGGGTATTTCTTTTACGAGTTGCTTTACAACACACCGCACTGATACAGATAGGTCTTAAGGCGACGATGGGGCAAGAATGGGCTAGGAGTGGGAAAGAAGCGACCGTGGCCTTAATTAAGGTACAGCCTCAGCATTTGCCGGGTGTGAAAACGGGAAAGCACGGAAAACCATCTTCAGGGCTGCCGGCAAGTGGAAACCCACTATTTCCCGAATAGTGAATACTAGCCGCACTTAAGCGACTGCAGCTACCGAGCTCGAGGTCCACTCAGCCTACGTGATGATAATTGAGGAGCTATCTGACGGTGAGGAAGAGCATCCCCGGTCTAGAAAGCCAAGAATAAGGGCCGAGAGGATTCGTCACGCCATCCACGCGACACCTCGTAATCTGCAGGTCTTCGCACTCAGCAGCGATCGCTTGGTTGGGACTATTGCGCCATCGAATTTGGATTCCTTCGTTTACTTGGTTTTTGTACCGGACAGGACAAGTAAAAGCCTACAGCAAATTTTGTTCATTTTTGTATGTTTGTCGGTTTGTCTGCTACAGCATCACAGGAAAATAGGTAGGTGTATTTTAATGAAAAGTGATATTTAAGTTTAGGATTAGAACGAGTAGGACATTAGCTATAAGTTGATGAAAACGTTCGGCAGAACGGTGTTTCAGAGTAGCCTAAAACATAAAACTCGTATCTCTTCAGCGTTGATTTTACAGGGGAAATGCTTGGGACAGCATTTCTTTAGAATAATTATCCATAAACTTTCCGATTCTACACCTTTTACCGATACATTTAGTGGGACGTAAAACCAATGGGCCTAACTATCTTTTCAGTCGGTCCACACAAGAAGTGTTCAAATGAATTGAGCGTGTGGTTAGTTTCACACAAATCGCATCTTGGGAAGAACATGGCCGTAAGTACAAACATGATACCTCTGAGATAATTGCAACGTAAAAATGTAAAATATTTTTAAAATACTTAATATATATTAAAAACATAGTTTACTCCACCTTTTTAAATCTTACATTGCAATTATCTCAGAAGTATAATTTTTGCACTTCCCAAGGTGCAGAATGTAAAAGCTCACGCTCGTCCCTTGCTATAGTGGTATTGTACCTTCCTCTCACCTGGAGAACTCTAGTTCGATCCCAGAAAAGTTACCCTCCAATGTGGGTGGGGGATGTAGAATAACACCCATGGTAATACCTGCCTGTCGTAAGAAGCGGTTAAATGGGGCCCTAGGGGCTCTTAACATGGAAGCGTGAGTTGGCGACCACGGGACCCTGAGGTGAGTTCTGACATTGCTTTCATTTACTTGTGACAGGCTCCTCACTTTCATCTAACCTATCCGATCTCCCTGGATTAATTCTTGTTCTTTTCTGCCCCCGACGGTATTAAGAGCACTCGAGGCCTAGGGAGTCTTTTATTTTCACGGCCTTCGTGGCCCTTGTCTTTCTTTGGTCGGTACCTTCATTTTTCGAAGTGACGGATCCCTTCCATTTTTCTCTCTGATTGCTGTTGCCTAGTTGTACTTCCTCTTAAAACAACAATCACCACCACCACCTGTTACGGGTTTGTTTGTTTGTTTGATTGATTTTTATTTGTTTTGCAAAAGTACACCTTTAAGGGGAGTAAAACATAAAATTAATCGCAACTATTATTGTTTGGAAAACTGACATCATGTGGAAATGGAGGCTAGCGAAGGATGTAAGAAATTAGTTCCAGTCCGAAATATTAGACCAGTGTGATATTGAATGGGCTTTGACTGGCATTTATCTTCACAAGGAATACGCTAACGAAGGAATTAAATTCTTATTCATTTTCAAAGCCGGTCTCGTCGACCAAGAGTTTCAAATCCCTATTGTTACCAAGGAACCTAATATATGTTCTTTCCTTTCTTTTAGTTTAAACACAACACTAACACAGGGAAAGTTTTCGGGGACGAAAAGGGCTAGGATTTGAAAAGAAGTGCCCGTGGTTTTAATTAAGGCACAGCCCAGACATTTTCGCGGTGTAAAAATGGAAAACACCGGATGCAATCTTCCAGACTACCGATGGTGAGATTCGAGCCCGTTATCTCCCAAATGCAACCGCATGTATATGTTTAGATCAGCTAACCACCTTCGTTTTTGTCGTTCTAATAGGGAAAGTGACGCCTTATACATTCTGGTACCTAATAATAATAATAATAATAATAATAATAATAATAATAATAATAATAATAATAATAATAATAATAATAATTAAAAAATTAATAATAATTTGTGGTGTGAACATGGCGATGAGTGTCCTGTGAATATCTGTAGGAGATGCACGTTCTTCAACGGGAACCACGGTATTTCATTCTACTGATTTAATTTAAACAATAAGCGTAAGTTCAGATTATATCACTGCTTATACAACTGGAGGCGTATAATTTATTATTATTATTATTATTATTATTATTATTATTATTATTATACAATATCAGTTGAATCCGTACCACTTAGAGACGTGGCCTTTGATATCAGTTATGACTATATAAGCCTACAGAGCTTATGGAATGACTTATTACACCCACGATAATAATACTCATATTGACGGCTTATTACATTTCATCGCTATTAGCTAATGAATACCCCTTACATTTCTGTGAAACACCATGAACTCGATTAGCGTTGTATTTGCAAGTACGACAATAAATAAAGGGATGTCAGTTTGATAACATTACTGACGCACAGTTTGTACCCATATAGTTCCTGGAATCGCTAACGGAGATGAAACAAGCAAACTGAAGGCGGCGTAATTATATGCAGAATAAATGATATTCTCCACAAATGTTTGAAGAATTATTAAGTAATTTCTTCTATGATTCTATTAGTGAAATCTAGTATCTAAAACTGTATAAAAACAGAAACTCTAGCGCACTTATCGCAAGATGACGCTCTTCGTTAATTATAAAACAAGGACGAAAATACATCAGAAATTAGTTATATTACATATTTTAAATATCGTCGCTTCACCGGTAAAACGTTGTATTCCACAGTACTCTTCCTATCCATTATTCTCCTTAAGACTGGTTACGCCTCCCAGCCACATATGGATACGCAGTCCATCAGAACAATGTCCGTTGTGTTCGTTTTCCTATGTCGACGATTAAACGAAAATGAACCTTACATGCATTGTACACTAGGAGTGCGTAAATACGTAATGAAAACATACATTCCTACAGTACGGTACTGTAAGGTTAATTTTCCTTTACACATGGGCATAGGAAAATGAACACAACAAAATTTGTTCTGATGGACTGCATATCCATACGTGGCTGGGAGGCGTGACCAGTCTTAAGGAGAATAAGTGATAGGAAGAGCTTTGTGGAATACAACCTTTTACCGGTCGAGCGACGATATGTTTATAGGGGCCAGTCAATATTACTTGAGATTTAACTTTACTGTGAGGTTAGCAGAGCGATGATGTCAACGGAAAATAACGCCATAGACTGTTCAACATATCCATCCGTTTTAGTTCACACACACACACACACACACACACACACACACACACACACACACACACACACACACACACACACACACACACACACACACACACACACACACACACACACACACACACACACACACACACACACACACACTCCGTAGCCAGCTCTCTGGAAGCTTGTTGTTGACGACGGAAACATTATCAGTTCTACCCCTTCAGGCAAGTAACTCAATTATGAAAACATCCTAGGGATATGAACTACGAATTTTAGGTAAATAAAATAAAATAAATTATGGCAATATATTGTTTATTTATTCAAACAATTACAATCATTTTCTTAATCATTGTTCCCCGGTCGATTAGATTAGCAGTTTGCCTTTTTTTTTCTACCAATATGAACGCTAACGTGAGTCAATGCAGAGTTTCACTATATTCGGTGTGTACATTTTTCAAGAAATCAAAATAAAAGTCTGAGGGTACTGGACCAAGGAACACATTACAGAAAGTATTATGTAAATAAGTTAATTTGGCTAGGATTTGAATAAAAAATAAACGTGCAAAGGAAAAAGCGATTTTAGGCTGTTTTTCCGAAATTGCATTTAACCGGAAGTCATTTTCGACATTTGCTTTTTAGTTACATATAATCCATCCATTACTGACAATCTTAAAGCATTCTGGGTCCTTAAACAAATTTCCGCACAATTGAGGAAATTGCTTATTTAACGTTTTTTTTGTACAATGGGAAACGGCCGTAGCCGTGTTGAAACACCGGATCCCGTGAGATCTCCGAAGTTATGCAACATTGGGCGTGGTCAGGAGTTGGATGGGTTGCCACGCGCTGTTGGTGCGGGTAAGGGAATGGAGGAGCGGAAAGAAACTGGCTACCCTACCGCACGTACACTCCAGCTCAGGAACACCTCTGCGGAGGTTCGGACCTGCTTTCGGGCAGAATAACCCTTACCTTACCTATACAATGGCGACCTCTAATTTGTCTGCCAAGAAATATTTTCAGCATTAAAGAAGGAACGTTGTTTAGTGATAGCTCTGTCCGGCTCCTCCAAGAGGACCCGCGTTCGTTTCCCGGCCGGGTCTGGGACTTCAACCTGCATTGTTAATTCCGATGGCTCAGAGACGGGTGGGGGAGTGCCGTCTTCAGTATTAAAATTCATCATCAGTGGCGCGCAGGTCGCCTCGAAAGAAATGAACCACGCCTTTGTAGAGGCCACACGCCAGTAGTAGTAGCTCTAATGAACGAGAGAATATCAGTTTGAAGTTCAACAGAGTTTGAAAACATCTGTACGGGAAGAGGTTTCTTTATTTCACTGCAGGAAGCTTACATGAACGGAGCATATTAGTCGAATATGCTGAATGCTAAAGAGCAGTCCATTTTCAAGATAGCAAATGTCCCACTGAGCGGTTGCTTATGTGGAGGTTGTCACTGTCTTGATGAAGAAGAAGGTGTGAACATTTCTATGAGTCTCCTGTGAATATCTGTAGCAGATGCATCTTCCTTCACAGGGAACCGCGGTATGTCATTCTACTCATTTTACAAGTACAGATATGTCACTGCTTATACAACTGAAGGCGCAGAACGAGAATGTGGACGAAAAAGTCTTAAACAATTTCTAACATAAGCTTATCCCTTTTTGTTACTAATCTCAAATGTTCGTGTTGTTGACACATGGAACAATTACACTACAAATACGTAATATTAATAATAATAATAATAATAATAATAATAATAATAATAATAATAATAATAATGTTATTTGCTTTACCTCCCACTAACTGTATATTTTACGGTTTTCGGAGACGCTAAGGTACCCGAATTTTGTCCCGAAAGAGTTATTTTATGTGCCAGTATATTTACCGACGCGAGGATGACGTATTTGAACACCTTCAAACACCACCGGACTGAGGATGGATCGAACCTGCCAAGTTGGGTTCAAAAGGCCAGCACCTCAACCGTATGAGCTACTCAGCCGGGCACACTACAGTTACAGTTGGTGATACAATGTTCCCCATGGAGCCTTCCCATTATCACATTTTAATCAAATCCTTATCATTACGTCATGGTAACAATGTAAGAACATCACCGTACCGTGCTGTATAATTTACATTTGGTCATAATTTTTATGATGTCATTCATATGTAGTATTGAACAATGTAGGTACCAGGACAGGATCCTGAGGAACACCGCTTCTAATATTGTTTGTTGAAAACGTAAATAAGACTATTAATAATAAATAATTCTATACACTGTACTTAAGGATGATTTTACTGAAAGGATTGAATAAATTCACCAGTTGATTTAGTTTACTTACTGTCAATAATAAGTTGACTGTCTTTATTAGGATTCACCCCCGAAACACTGGGCACACGAGCTCATCTACTGATCAGATGGACCATATAGCAATCCCGAAGGTCGGGGGTATATTGATATAAACACAACTCTATGATTCTCTCGTCCTTTTGTGTTCTGCGTACGTGTATACTTCCCTGAAAATATAGAATTTTTCACGAGAGAATTTCCACGCCTACAAATTTTGACTACAGACTTAACAACGAATCGGTGTATATCAATAATATGAAAAATGGTGTAATGGGTTCAATTCTATTGTTGTCAGCTCTACATGATACACACTGCTAATCAGCAGAACTACTGATTCAATTGATTGCTCCGCTGATTCGATGCCACGACGAAGCCTTTATCTGGAATTACAAGCATGTTGACGGGCTGATTTAATTTATATCAGGACAAGTCACTCAATTTAATGGATTGTTTCATCTAGTTCAAGAGTAGCATATAGGCCTATTGGACATATTTTTGCTATGGAACTTCAGTTTCACAGAAATAATAATAATACGGTTTCAGCTATATTGATACAGGCATTTGTATCTGACGCTATTTAGGCTTTTTGCAGTTTATTTACTACCTTTCGTTTTACCAGGTGGCTGAGAAAGTGGCACATGGAGTGCAGGATGCACTCTTTCCGACCTTAAAGAATTCGACTATCTCCACCCAAGTTTCATCTCGCGACCTAGATATTCCGGAGTCCGACACCCTACCACTAATCCACATAGGTGGTTATTGCAGTAGAGATTCTCACACTAACCGTATGTATGTAGATCATTTTATGTTTTTTTTTCACGCCCCACCTACTCAGAAAGGTCTTAAATCATATAGATATTTAACAATACAGGTACCAGGACAGACCCCTGAGGAACACCGCTTCTAATATTCATTAATTGATCTCATGTGGTCTTATGGCGACGATGGCATTGAAGAGGGGTAGGACTGGGAATGAAGCGACCGTAGCCTTAATTAACGTGTGAAAATCAGAAACAATGAAAGGTCACCTTCAAATCAGGCGATAATGGGGTCCGAACCCACTAGATCCCAAATGCAAGCTACATACTGTAGCTACGTCACCCAAACCGCAAACCCAACTCGCTCGGTCACAGTGCTGTAATCGCTAGCGACATTGCATGCAAAGTGACTCTAATTCGGATATGTAGGCTAGGCAATATATGAATTGCACTCATTCTACACAATACGTGCACATATACACCGGAATACAGATAATAATTATAATAATAAAATAAATATATATTTTTTACAAGTTACTTTACGTCGCACCGACTCAGATAGGTCATAATTATGGCGACGATGGGTTAGGAAAGGGCTAGGAGTGGAAAGGAAGCGGCCGTGACCATAATTAAAGTACAGCCTGGTGTGAAAATGGGAAAAGACGGAAATCCATCTTCAGGGTTGCCGACAGTGGGGTTCGAATCCACTATTTATCGAATAGTGGATACTGGCTGCTTTTAAGTGACTGCAGCTATCGAGCTCGGTAATAAAATAAATATTCTAGTCTAATGACTATTTTATGTGGCTATTGCTAACCTGGTGCAGCTCTTGTAAGCCAGACACTCCGATAAGTTTATATGGAAAACAGCACATTATTGCGGTCGAGAATGTATTGTGTGGGTTGCACAGATGCTGGAGACAGCACGAACACCCAGTCCCCGAGGCAAGATTTAAGATTAAAACCGCCGACCCGGCTGGGAATTGAACCCGGTGCCCTCTGAACCGAAGAATGAACGTACCGGAAAAGACAGACAAGCCGCATGAAGGACGTGGGAATGAAAGACACCCTACCTCCTCACTATCTCCTGAATGCATCAACCTCGGTATACAAAATTCGTCGTGCCACGTGGATAAAAAGAAGTGTTGTTCTTAAGTGCGACGCGATAGGACGTCGAGTAATATTTTGTTTGATTCGTCTCAGTGATATCTACAAAACAACATATAAACAAAATGAATGTTTTAGGAAATTGTGGTGCAAAGGATGTCACGACATATGGGAAATACGTGGCTTCAAATTCATTACAAACATATTTGAGTGGATAGAGCGACTTGTAATAATTCTAATAAGTCCAAAATTATCAATGCTGAACGTAAAAAGGCTTATAGGGAGCATCTCAGAGTTTAGGCGGTCGAACGCCGAGATGCGAATTCAGCACTACTGGAGCCCCAGCCGAACTTATTTACTGTACTACCCCAATGGTCGGAAGTGATTTGGAACCGATGATCTTGAGGATGAGCAAATTTGTTTAGAATTTTTTAAAATGTTAACAATTAAATTTAGTAATAATTATCATGTTATTGGTTTTCCCACTAATTACTTTTACGGTTCTCGGAGACACTTGGGTGCCAGAATTTCGTACCACAGGAGTTCTTTAATCAACCTGTATATCTACCGACACGAGGCTGACTTAGTGGAGCACCTTCGAATACCACCGGACTCAGTCGGGATCGAACCTGTCAACTTGAGCTCAGCAGGCCAGAGATCTACCACCTTAGCTACTCAGCCCAGCGATAATAAAATAGATACCTTATCCATCAAATGCGCAATTTATTTTTTCTTTTAAATATGGTAGATTTTCATTCCAGAAGTTATGCATTATTACCAGAAAAATACTTAAAAATGTATTTGTCAAAATAAATATTTTTTATTTATTTGGATCAGTCACAATTTTACGAGTTTTCATTGTACCAGGATATGCAAAGCTGCACGGTTACTGTAGCTACTACTACATTTCAATGTTAGGGATGTCCTGGTTCACGAATTCTCTGAGGTAAACAACGTTTTGTTTTAGCTTACCTGTTTAGACTTTACACTTCACTCCAGCTGATTATCTGAAAAATTAAAAAATAAAAGATTGTCAATTTCTTTATACTCTAGCGATCCCTAGTGAGTTCGTCTGCAAGGTAAAAATAAACGCACACTTGTAAACTCGCAAAGCAGATATAAGAATTTCAGCCACAGGGTTCCCTAAATTAGCTTTTTCTCATCTTTTAACACGTGCATTACTTAAGGCCCTTTTGTTTATATGTGCTGGTTCATTAATTCATAATATAAAGGATTTTCAAGATATTTGGTTTATAGGGAATATTTGTAGTTAAATACCATTGACGGATGTATGTTTTAACATTTCTAATCTTGCGCTTTGTGGTATACCTTTATTGGCTGGTTTCTATTCTAAGGATTTGATTTTAGAAATTGTTGGGTTATCTTATATTAATATATTTAGTTTTTTCTATATTTTTTCTACAGGTTTAACTGTATGTTATTCTTTACGGTTAGTGAACTATTCAATGACGGGTGAATTTAATTCTACATCATTTCATCCATTAAATGATGAGGGGTGAATTATATTGAAGAGAATATTAGTGTTGGTTATAATAGCAATTTTAGGAGGGAGTACAGTATATTGAGCCGGGTTATATTTCCATCACCCTCTATAATTTGTTTACCCGTTACTTTAAAATTATTAGCATTGATTGTAAGAGTTTTAGGGGGTTGGTTAGGATATGAAATTTCTAAATTTCCTCTATCCTATAATCTATTGTCACTAAGGAGATATATGGTATCTAATTTTTTAGGATCAATATGATTTATACCTTTTATTAGAACTTATAGGGTAAGTTACTTACCCCTATTTTTAGGAAAATAAATCTTTAAGACTATCGACCAAGGTTGAAGCGAGGATTGGGGAGGTCAGATAATTTATAATCAATCTGTCCAATATTCTCAGGTGATTCAGAATTGACAAAATAATAGTATTCAAATTTATTTAATTAGTTTTGTTTTGTGAATGATTATATTGATCATGTTGATTTTATACTTAGATAGCTTATGTAGAGCACAACACCGAAGTTGGGGAAGTTTATTGACTTTTAGGTATTTTTAAATATAATGATATATTATTTATACAATGAAAACGTATTGTTTTGTTTAAACTATATAAATTAATAAATGTTAATGGAATTAAACCATCAAAATAAAAAGTTAGCAGCTTTAATTTGATCAACACATTTCTTTAATTGGAAATAAATTTCAATAATATTATTTGGTATCAATTAAAGGTAAATAAGGATGTAATCATCTAAGATCAGGTCGAAACTGATTGTAATTTATCGCTTCTTATTTAAGGTAGATTGAGATATCAATACTTTTTGAGTGCAAATCAAATGTTACAGTTAACTACAACCCTAATATGCTCATTCTAAGGCACCTTGATTTCATTCATAATATAATCCTAATAATAAAATAAGTAAAAATATTATACTAATAATTGATCCTGGTATAATATTTGATCAGCTTATAATAATAATAATAATAATAATAATAATAATAATAATAATAATAATAATAATAATAATTGTACCGGGTGGTACACCTCCACACCGCTAATTCAAATATTGCGCCAGTTGAAACTTATCTACAGGAGAAAGCCTGAACTTTAACAAACTGTATTAACTCAACGGTTTCTCGGAAGATGTCACTACTGTAAATTTGGTAATTTTGAAGTGTTCTGAGCTGTGTCTATTTTGATTTGTGTTTGTTTGCTCCGTATCAAGAAGTTTGAAAATTCTCTAACAGATGTCGCTACCCAAAACTATGGTAACACACTCTGGTGCAATGGAATGAGCTTTCTTGAAGAAATATTGTATTCCTAAGTTTTATTTTTACTAAATTTTGTTCTGTGGTTTGTGGGTTGGCAATATAAATCCTTTCTTTCCGCCCGTTTTTAATGTAACCAATCATGAATTTACGTAATTAATTTTCCACCAATAAGGTGTTTCTTCCTCGTCTTGTGTATTAGTTTTTGCTGTTGACCAATAAAAGTTTGTGGGCGGGTTGTTATCATTCATGAAAGGTCTCGAATGTTCCACGAGGGTATATAAACTGCTGATTTTCTTGTCTCGGGGCCGCTTCTGTAACATCCTTCTTAGTGTGTGAATATGTAGTAGGGGGCGGGAGGCGCCTCTTTCTTCAAGCAGTAGTTCATCTACAAGGTAATGGCCTGTTAACATCTTCATTTCTTGCTAGCTCAGAAGTTTAACTCTCGGGGAGGGTTCGAAACCTTTAGTATGTAACCTACCTTTTTAAAATGTAAATTATTTTCTGTCTATCTATAAATTACAAATCTGTAAAGCGGGAATAGAGAGTGCTTCACCCTCTCGAGACTCCCCTTCATTTTTTGAAAAAGGAGGTGACTACGTTTTCATAACCGTTCTTCTCTTCTTTAATGTAGTAAAGTTTCCTCATACGTGTCACCTCCCTAGCTTGGGATTAGCCCCTGTATGATCGGCCTAGCGCCACATAGGTTTTAGACAAAACTTGGTGTAGGAGTGCAAGTTATCGCCTCCATTCAATTTTGTATTTTGGGCCATTTACTTAACCCGTTTGTTTTCCTTCCTGCGAAGGCCCGGTAGATTGGGTACGATATACCCCTGTTTCTTTATTATGCCTTGATGGCAGATTGTGTAAGAGTTCGTTATTGCCTTTATAGGCTTGAAAGATCGAGAGCGGGACAGCTCTTTATAGTGTTGTGGTAAAAGTGCCTTAGAGAGGCTTGAGATGTAAAGTTGGGAGCTAATGCTCCATGTAATTAAGGGTGTTCTGCCCTTTGCTATCTTGTTATTGTGAGCTGAGAGCTCAGAAATTATATTTGGGGCTCGAAGCCCAGATCTTGTAATAACCCCCTAAATCTTGTGATTTCTTTGTACCTGATTTTGGCTTGTTGTTGACTTGTTAAGTTTACAAATTCTATGTCATCATTGTTAAGCTTTGAAAATATAACCTTTTATTAAAGTTTTAAATTAACTTTAATTTTTTAGTTGAGACCTATTCCTGCCCACACCTTCTTTCACCTCTAACTACCACGGATATCTCCGTAATAATAATAATAATAATAATAATAATAATAATAATAATAATAATAATAATAATAATAATCATAATAATAACTGTACGAAGCAAGGCAATTTCCACATCAAAAATAAGAAGGGTTACAGCGATTAGAAAGAATCGCAAAGAGAAGAGGAGGCGAGCTGAACTTTTAGGGTCAAATCCACATTCAAAAGGGGAAGCTTTTTCTCGATCATTAATTGTTTTTTTAGATAGAACTGAAGCTAAAATTATAATGATTGACGCTAAGATAATTGTGAACAATGAGATAATAAATATAATTCAGATTATTTATTTTGAATAAATCAATCTTTTTGATTGGAAGTCAAATGTACTTATATACTAAATATAAAGTATCTTCCCCATCAGTAGATAGAAATATATAAGAATAATCACACTACGTCGACAAAATGTCAATATCATGCGGCAGTTTCGAATCCGAAGTGATGGTTAATTGAAAATGGCATATTAAATGTCGTAATAAATAAGTTAGGAGAAATGTAGTGCCAATAATTACATGTAATCCTTGAAATCCTGTTGCTATAAAGAAAGTTGATCCATATACAGCATCACTAATCGTAAAAGAGGCTCCAACGTATTCATAAGCTTGTAGATTCTCTTTTGGACATATGCAATGCTGTGCATTTAAGGGTTAATTCAAAAATATCTATCACTTGAGATGCATTCTACGTAAAACCTTTGATCGTGATTCCGATAGAGTACCGCACAATTTTTCCGTTAATGTCATTTGAATTGAGGTACGGGTTCTCAGCGAAGAAATGGCGCTATGCTTTTCATGTAACACGAACAGTAATTCAGCTGAAAAATGTTTGCAAATAGGTGAACATTTCGAAAAATTAATTTGAAAGTAGAGGGGTGAATGCGCAAGACGTGACGAAACAAAGTTACTGCGCGTAATGGTCTGATGTGTGGATGTCGCACAGAGACGAGAAAGATGTAATTTTATTTATCTGGACGAGACAAATGGATAAATTTTAATGTTGCTGTACATAGAAAACAATACTGAAGGTCACGTGATTGTGAAGAATTATTGCCTACTTTACACAAAGAATGGCCGAATATATGACTAATAAGCGGGTAAGCCTATGGGAAACACGTGCAGGTGGAAAGTAGAATAAATAAGGGATCGATTAACATCAAAAGTATATCTAAAGGATAAATGAGAATGTTGCTAACTTGAACCTATCGTAAAAATGAAACGATACAAGAAAGTTAAAACCAAACCAAACCGCATGGCGCAACAGCCCCGAAGGGTCATGACCTACCAAGAGACCACTGTTCAGAACGAAGGCCTGCAGATTACGAGGTGTCATGTGGTCAGCACGACGTATCCTCACAGCCGTTATTCTTGGCTTACTAGACCTGGGCCACTATGTCATCGTCAGATTGATCGTAAATTGCAATCACGTAGGCTTAGTGGACCTAGAACCAGTCCTCAGATACACGTAAAAGTTCCTTACATCGCCCGTAATCGAACTCGGGGCCTACGGGTAAGAGGCAAGCACGCTACCCCTACACCGCGGGCCCGGCCAAAACAAGTAAGCTCTAAAAGAAACAAAAATAACAGAACCTATTTCAGAAGAATGGCCATAATATACAGATATATTTGTTACATTGGACTTTAATGCAGACTTGTCAAATTTAAAACTACAAGAGTTTCTCCATTTCAGTATAACAACTTCTGGTCATGAAACGATAGCACTGAATAGAACGTCTACGTGATTCACGATTGTTCAATAAAAATTTTCAATTGCTAGAAGTCCTAATGGAAACTTAAATGAATAACTAAAACTATCTCAAAATTTAAACTTGTTCACTATCTCTATTTAAAATACTTGATAATCATTTCACAGAAATAACCCAACACTTGTACCAGTACATTTTTCTGAAAGCCATCGTTTACCACGAAAGTTAAATTTCTGGATATGCTGTAGAACTAAAAATTCTTCTCATAAATATGTCTCAGAGGACTAAACACGCACAGATAAGGTGTATGAGATTCCACACTTGGATCTCCCAAAGACAGTATCATCGTAACTCATTTCTGGTCAAGCAGGTACAGAGGACATGACCCCGAGCTTTATCCCTTACTCTCTGACCTCACTTACAGGTAAATAATCATTACTAAAGTCTTGAGACAAAGATACATTATCTCACTACCCACAAGAGTAATTCTGGCATACCTTCATTTGATTTATGCCGAGAAAAATGCTTGTTATGACTTTCATATCAGATGCGTTGGCAAGTAACTTTCTCACGGATTACTTGCGATCTTTGTCCCTGCAGAGGATATAAAACAATAATAATGGCAGTTAAAATATCCTCATATTCTATCTCTTCATTACCACAATATACTACAATATACTGCCAGTTATTTGATCCAGGAACGACACTCATAAATTATCACAGTCGCGAATAAAAGTTTCAGGTATTCAGACAATGCCACCGAATGTTCTTCTCGTGTAATTTCTAATTAATCAACAAAAATGTAATTCTGAGAAGTAATTTTATTTTTTTTCTAGAGTTTGCTTTACATCGCACCGAGACAGATAGGTTATATGGCGTCGATGGCTAGCTAAGATCTTGGAGCGGGAAGGAAGCGACCGTGGCCTTAATGGCCTTAATTAAGGTACAAACCTGGCAATTTTTGGTGAGAAAATTGGAAACCACGGATAAACAAATTCAAAGGTGTTGACAGTGCGGTTCGAAGCCATTGTATCCGACCTGCTGCAAGTCGAGAGTGTCGTGGCTCAAACCACACAGCCACTCGCTTTGAAAATTTTCCTCTTCTCTGCCATTATTTGTAAGGATGTTGGAATGTACTACTACTGCAACTTTCCTTCTTCCTTAAACCGTATACCTTCCAGGGTTAGATTTTCTCTCGGACTAAGTGAGGAATCACACCACTACCGCCTCAAGGACAGTGTCCTGGAGAGTGAGACTTTGGGTCCGGAGGAGGTGGGGATAAAACTGGGAAGGTGGTCCAGTACCTCGCCCAGGCGGCCTCACCTGCTATGCTGAACAGGGGTCTTGTGAGGGATGAAGTGATAGAGAAGGACGGGACCATGGCCTTAAGTTAGGTACCATCCCGGCATTTGCCTGGAAAAGAAGTGGGAACCACGAAAATCTACTTCGAATATGGCTGAGGTGGGAAGTGAATTCTCCTCTACTCAGTTGATCTCCAGAGACTTCCAGCCCTAGTACCACGTTTCAAATTTCGTGGCAGAGCCGGGGAATCGAACCCGGCAGCTCATCACACTAACCACTGTACTACAGAGGCGGACTATAATACCACTACTACTACTACTACTACTACTACTACTACTAATAATAATAATAATAATAATAATAATAATAATAATAATAATATCCTTAGCAAGCATTGGACATAATTATGAGAGTGAAGAAATCGCACTTCCATTTGTCAAACCAAGGACCTCTTGAAAGAACTATATGAGCGAAAAGAAAGTCGATAGGGTGCTGTCCGTACCATGGAGCTTATGAAAGAAAGAAAGAAAGAAAGAAAGAAAGAAAGAAAGAAACCTAAACAAACAAACAAAGAAGAACGGCTGAATCAACAATGAGGATGCGTCTGGATGTTTTAGGAGCTAATGATGTTCGAATAACGGGAAATGATAACGATGAAATTATAGATTATAAAACGTTCTTAATAGGTGTTTAAAGGGGAAGAATAAATTGTTCATCCGAAAAATCATAGCATGCCATGTAATTTTTAGACACGAATTATGAGGATTTCAGGAATTACAACTAAAATCGTCTAAGTTTATTCACTAGGTTAGGGGGGCAATTGAGGATGAAGTATGCAAGTTTTACAAAGCAATGAATGACGTAGTAGTCAGGGTCAGCAGCAAGTATACTGAGGGATTAATTAACGTGAGAATTCGAAGTGGGAATTGTAATGTAGAGAAGTACTTTGTGAAGTCTTGTAGCATCATTTGGGCATATTTTTAATAAAGTGTAAACAACTTATTTCGTTGTTCTTGATATTTAGTTTTTGCCTCAATATTTGAAATAGTCATTCAAGATATGTAGATCGGCACTCTTTATTTTAAACTTTCTCACCGTGTTGTCTTTCCAATGCAGAGCTTAGTTCCATAGCTGTCGTGCGTTAACACGCCCCGCCACTCGGCCCGATTATTATTATTATTCATTCATTTCATTCATTATCATTATAGACCGTTATGCCTTTCAGCGTTCAGTCTTCAAGCCTCTGTGAATTTACTAAACGTCGCCACAATCCTCGATTTGCAACTAGTGTTGTGGCCTCATTTAGTTCTATACCTCTTATCTTTAAATCGTTAGAGACAGAGTCTATCCATCTTCGTCTTGGTCTCCCTCTACCTCTCTTACCCTCCATAGTAGAGTCCATTATTCTCCTAGGTAACCTATCCTCCTCCATTCGCCACCACCGAAGCCGGTTTATGCGTACAGCTTCATCCATCGAGTTCATTCCTAAATTAGCCTTTATCTCCTCATTTCCAGTACCCTCCTGCCATCGTTCCCACCTGTTTGTACCAGCAATCATTCTTGCTACTTTCATGTCTGTTACTTCTAACTTATGAGTAAGATATCCTGAGTCCACCCAGCTTTCGCTCCCGTAAAGCAAAGTTGGTCCGAGACCTTGGAGCAACTCGAGACATCGACTCAGCAACGACGCAGGCATTCCGAGGCGCCTGTATTTAGAAACCAGTAACGGTGAAGATTATTATTATTATTATTATTATTATTATTATTGTCATTATTATGATTATATTATTATTATGATTATTATTACTACTATTATTATTATTATTATTATTATTATTATTATTATTATAAATCATAAATATCTAATACGATTATATTTCTGTTTCCTTTACAGGTGAGTGTCAATTTCACGTTGGAAATAATTTCCGGAGGTAAGTTTCCTACAAATGAGTTGCCTTCAAAACTTCTTCAAGAGTGATGGCTCCTGTACTAAACACATAGGCTGATTACCTGGAAACCATAAAGAAGTCCTTCACACTATGTACATAAATGGTATGTTTTTATTCTCTAAGATGAGAGAAAAAATTAATGTATATCCTATAAACTGAATCTTAAATTCCTGAATTTCTGAATGGCTTGAATTTAGAAATTTTTAAACCCTGATTTGAAGTACTATCAAAGATAGGTACTTCACTTTAATTTCACAAGGTTTGTTGTGATCTATAAAGGAACGAGTTGTTATCGCTGCTGATTTTTTAAAGATTTCTACATACTGGTATACTGATCGATAGTCATAAACCTGTTAGCTGGAGAGAATTGATGTTCAGTGGACTATGACAAGGCAGATGCATTCAGCGGGTGGTGTTCTTAAATATGACAGAATCTCTAACGTAATGCCTTTCAGAAAGGCCAGTGTTTTTAGCATAAATGTAGTTCAGAAATTTATGAAGAGGCCTAAGGGAGTTTCAATGAAGATTCATGTGTTCTAAAGCTCAGATCCATGCAATATTTCAGTATTCACAAATAAATAAATAAATAAATAAATAAATAAATAAATAAATAAATAAATAAATAAATAAATAAATAAATAAATAAATAAATAAATAAATTACGTAGTTGATTAATACACTGAAGAAAATGGAAATTGCAACACCCAGAAGAAGTGGTGTTACATTGCTGCAATTGAACATGCAGGACCAGCGATCGGTTTTGATTCGATTACTACACTTTCAGGTCATCTGACCGCAAGTTTGGATAACAATCAATACAGGATGTGTCCACCACGAGCTGCAATACATTGATGAATTCGTCGAGGCATGGAGTCAATAAGGCCCTGGATCGCTTCCTGAGGAATTGTGGCCCATGCTTGCTGCACTGCACGGGTCAGTTGTTCCAGAGTTGTGGGTGGCTAAGGACGGTTGGCCAGTTGTCGACCCATCATGTCGCACACATGCTGAATAGGACTGAGGTTCGGGGATCTGGTGGGCCATTCTAAGGTTGTGATGTCGTGGAGAGCTTCTCTGGAGATGCGTGCACTGTGAACCCGGGCATTGTCCTGCTGAAACATCTCATTAGCAATGTTCGCCATCATAGGGACAACCACTGGATTGAGTACCCTATCAACGTGCTGTCGAGCAGCCATAGTGCCCTCAACAAGCACTAATTGTGATTTCACATTAAAGCCAATAGCTCCCCAGACCATAATGCTTGGTATTGGCCCTGTGTGCCTCTCGTCAATAAGATCTGGGCGGCCCCTCTCCCCGGTACGTCGGCGCACACGATTCCGGCGATCACTGAGGGCAAGACAGAAGCGCGATTCATCACTAAAGACGACCCCATGCCATTCGTCGACCCACGTCGATCTTTCTTGACACCAGGCCAGCCTTACACGTCGCTGTTGTAGGGTCAATGGAACAACTTCTGCAGGGACACGGGCTCGTAAGCCAGCTGCACGCAGGCGATTACCAACTGTTTGTAGTGTAACGTGGGGTGCCACAGCTGCTCGAATTTGCGCTGCTGTTGCATGGAGTTCCATCCGGGCCATCCGAATGATGCGGCGATCCTCTCTCACAGTTGTCTGTCGCGCTGGACCTGTGCCAGGTCTACAAGTGTGGGTAACCTTCATTTGACCACTGCTGCCATACACGTTGTACCGTAGACGCCTGTCGGCCAACATGTGCAACGACAGTCCTTAGCGATAATCCAGCCTCACACAGCCCAATTATCCGAGCCCTCTCACACGGCGACAGTTGTTGATAGCGTGCTCTTCTCTGTCGTCGAGGCATGTTTGACGGGGAACACTTCACTGCACAGACTGCAAGTCAACTACGCTACACCAGAGTCCGTATACTGGAGTTGATTCCTCCGCGACCAATCACGTGGGGAAACCTGTAGCAACAATCCAATGGGTCTGAAACTTTGATCATTTACATACCTACATGGCATCGTTCCATATCTTGAAAATCAACACAAATGACCAATGCCTTCATGGTGTTGCAATTACCATTTTCTTAAGTGTATAATGTGTTAAGTATTCTTCAAAGTTTCCTAATCAATGATGTGTCGTAACATGCCGCAAAAAAAAATCCTCCTGATTTTTGACTTTTGAAGGTTGGCATGTCTGTGCGGTATCTATATAAATATGTTCATGGAGGACAGAACTTCCAGGAAAAAGACTCGTTTGTTAATTCTTGGACTTTCTGACGGAGAATCGAACCCACATCCTTCCGGATGAACCGAGCACGCCTTTATCGCAGCTGAAGAGGAAAACAACGGCTAATCTCTCTCCTAGAATTGCATTAAAATCCTCTTCCCTTTTCCGATTCTCTCCCTAGTGCACCACCACCATATTGTTTTCATGAACTTGTGCCAGTTTCTTAACTTTGAGATTAGGTCTTGACGCACTGCCTTACGTTCATGAAGAAGTTCACACCCTATCATCGGGCTGGAGCATGGGCTAATTTGTTAATGTTTCTCTAGGGAACATAAAAGAGAAAGACTCAACTATCAGATTTCAATATTATCACGGCCAACCAGAAGTGGACACCAAGGAAAACGCATCTAAAATCCGAAAGTCCTCTTCTATAGAAACAATTACAATCTACAGGAGATACACGTAAATGCCCTGATGATAATATATTGGAACAGATGTCAGTAGGGATTTTGAGAGCCCATTTCTTTGGATGGCACTTCATGTACATTTTACTCTATATGACAGACACTTGAATTAAGCCGCGATCTCATAATTTGATGGCTATAAATAGACTTAAAATTTTGCCTTGATATTTCCTATTATTTTTAATGTAACTTTACTATAAGAAAACTCTCTTGTTACTTGACACTAATTTATTCACAGTATTACAAAAGAAAATTGGAAGTTAAAACAGCTGTTTATGCAGTGCGGGAATGGAGAGATATTTAAATTTCAGACCAGAATACTTAAATGTAATATAAAAAGGTGAACTTAAAAGATGACCTTGTAGCATAAATCACTGTGCTTATGAAAGGATTTGTCTTCCATAACCCATCAACTCCCAAAGCAAGTGGGTGTCTTTATCACCTTATATTTCCTTTTAACTACAGGTAACAGCTTCGACCATCCAATGTCTCAGGCTATCGGCAAAAATGAGAGGATGGCCATGAAAGTTGTACTAAGTAGTATTGAAAAAGAATCACATGCCGGCATTTATCGTACTAGGTCGTACCTGTGTTTTAGGAGCGTATACCTCTTCCATCTCTTGGTGAATTTTAGAGTTAATTACTGGAACTCCTAGCACGGAGTATTTAGAAAAGATTGCTATGTATCATCATGCTTAGTAATCTTCGGATACTACTTTAAATAAATGCCCTTGAAAATATATGACGCACGTATTACAGCAAGGCCGAACTCGATGAAAAGAGAAATGGCGGCACGGTGAGCGGTGGATTATGTTACTGATGAGGAAATACCGTATTTTCAGGATGAATGTGTTGATTTAGGTTATATCGATTAAAGTGATAGCTACAGCAGTTTTGGCAGTGATTTTGAAATTGTAATAGAAAGATTTGAAGATAAGAAGTGTTAAATGCAGGAAGATGATGGATTTCCACCGGCGAAGATATCTCAACGAATTAGACCTACTCCTGTAGAACGGTCTAATAATTTGGATTATATCGCACCCGATCCCTTCACTGAAAATCAAGGTATCGTATTTTGTGGAGGATTTCTTTCAACTTTCGGCAGACAATACAAACCAGTAACGCGAAAATGAAGCAACAAAATGAAGAGGATAAAAAATGGGAACCTACAAGTACATAATTTGTATTTTTTTTTTGCTAGCGGCTTTACGTCACACCGACACAGATAGGTATTATGGCGACGATGGGATAGGAAAGGCCTAGGAGTTGGAAGGAAGCGGCCGTGGCCTTAATTAAGGTACAGCCCCAGCATTTTCCTTGTGTGAAAATGGGAAACCTCGGAAAACCGTCTTCAGGGCTGCCGATAGTGGGATTCGAACCTACTATCTCCCGGATGCAAGCTCACAGCCGCGCGCCACTACGTGCACGGCCAACTCGCCCGGTATAATTTGTATTATAGTGAAAATAAACTTTTCAAAAATAAATATGGCCTTAGAAATAAAAACAAATCTATTATATTTGAACTATAAGTTACGGCTCTCCGGTTGTTCAAATCGCCCGCTATACATTTTTCTAATTATTTTAATCTGTCAAAATTAATCTGCCCAATTTTAGTTAGTGAAATTTTTAATTTTACATGCTTTCCTCGTAAAAATTACAGGTATATAGGAGTAGTAGCTTTATATTGGCTCTGCAGATATGGGGTTGAAAAAAAAAAAAAAGAAGATGCATGGAAAGTTGCATTTGAGTAGCTTCAAATATCCCAGGGGGAGGGTTAAAGAAATAATTCGCTGGGTACTTATCGTCGTCGTTCGAGAATAAGAGTTGGCCAAGGGAGATTCAATAGGAAAAGTAACAGTGAAGAGCCAGGAATAAGAAAGTGAAAGTAATGCCGGTCACGGGTAGCAGCCACTCGGCACTCACAATTGAGAACCCTTGGGCGGTCGATCATTGGTATTCTATCTGCATAGAACATTATTAGAATAAACATTGTAAACATTGTGCTTCGTTAATTAGATACCTGAATAAAATACTGAGATTCATTTCATCACCCATGTATTCCATTTAACAAAATAAAATTTGTGTTATCCATCTTGTTTCTTACATGGTTAGAGGGTTATATACCTTTCGCTCTGATGAGCCTCTCCCCAGACGTTCTTCCCACCAAAGCAGTATTATTACGCGTTCTTTTCTTTATTTATTTTTGCTAGTTGCATTACGTCGCACCGACACAGATAGGTCTTATGGCGACGATGGGACAGGAAAGGGCTAGGAGTGGGAAGGAAGTGGCCGTGGCCTTAATTAAGGTACAGTCCCAGCATTTGCCTGGTGTGAAAATGGGAAACCACGGAAAACCATCTTCAGGGCTGCCGACAGTGGGGTTCGAACCTACTATCTCCAGAATACTGGATACTGCCCGCACTTAAGCGACTGCAGCTATCGAGCTCGGTTGTTCTTTTCTTATTACTGTTGTTGCCGGTGAGATTTTTGTGGTGGTAAAGTTAAGTAATTCAACCCTGTGAATTACGACTTAAATTAATCCCATGCTATTTGTACATACATACATCATCCTTCTAGACCGTTATGCCTTTAACCGTTCAGACTGCAATCATCCATGAATTTACTAAACGTCACCACAATCCCCTATTTGTAAATAGTTCTGTGGCCTCATTTAGTTCTGTACCTCTTATGTTTAAATCGCTGGAAACTGAGTGTAACCATCGACGCCTTGGTCTCCTTCTACTCCTATTGCCCTCCATAACAGAGTCCATTATTCTCCTAGGTAACCTATCTTCGTCCATTCGCCTCACATGACCCCACCACCGAAGCCGGTTTATGCATACAGCTTCATCCATCGAGTTCATACCTAGCTTAGCCTTTATCTTCTCAATCCGAGTACACTCCTACCATTGTAACAATCTATTTATAACAGCAATCATTTTCGAAACATTCATGTCTGTTACTTCTAACTTATGAATAAAACATCGTGGATCCACCCAGCTTTCGCTCCTGTAAAGCAAAGTTGGTCTGAAAACAGACCGATGTATTTCGTCCGGGAGCTGACTTCCTTCTTACAGAACACTGTTGATCGCAACTGCGAGCTCACTGCATTAGCTTTACTGCACCTTGATTCAATCTCACTTACAATATTACCATCATGGGAGAACACACATCCTAAATACTTGGAATTATATAGCTGTTCCAGTTTTGTATCACTAATCTGACATTCAGTTCTGTTGAATTTATTACCTACTGACATCAATTATTCTTCGAAAGGCTAATTTTCCTACCATACTCATTGCACCTATTTTCAAGTTCCAAGATATTAGACTGCAGGATTTTGGCACAATCTGCCATTAAGAATAAGTCGTCAGCATAGGCCAGACTGCTTACTACATTTTCACCTAACTGAATCCCTCCCTGCCACTTTATACCTTTCAGCAGATGATCCATGTAAACTACGAACAACAAAGGTGAAAGATGACAGCCTTGTGTAACCCCTGTAAGGTCCCTGAACTCATTCTACCATCAGTTCTCACTGAAGCCCAAATGTCAACATAAATGCCTTTAATTGATTTTAATAATCTACTCTTAATCGCATAGTCCCCCAGTATGGTGGACATATTTTCCCTCGGTACCCTGTCATATGCTTTCTCTAGATTTTTTTTTTTGCTACTTGCTTTACGTCGCACCGACACAGATAGGTCTTATTGCGACGATGGGACAGGAAAGGGCTAGGAATGGGAAGGAAGCGGCCGTGGCCTTAATTGCCTGGTGTGAAAATGGGAAACCACGGAAAACCATTTTCAGGGCTGCCGACAGTGGTGTTCGAACCTACTATCTCCCGAATACTGGATACTGGCCGCACTTAAGTGACTTCTCTAGATCTACGACACATAAACACAACTGCCTATTCCTCTGAAACCACACTGTTTTTCAACCAACTTCCTCTCAACGACTGATCACACCCTCCCTTCCAAGATGCCAGTGGATACTTTGCCTGGTATAATAATCAATGAGACACCTCCATAGTTGTTGCAATCCTTTCTGCTCCCTTGCTTATAGATATGTGCAATTACTGCTTTTGTCCAATCTGAAGGTACCTTACCAACATTCCATGTTAATCTCTATGAAGCCATTTCATCCCTGCCTTTCCACTATACTTCACAATTTCAGGTCTAATTTTATCTATTCCTGCTGCTTTATGAAAATGGAGTTTATTTTCCTTTCCGTTTCATCAAGCGTAATTTCACCAACATAGTTTTCCTCCTGCCAATGGGCTCGGTTGTTCGCGACACCACCATGACTATTTCCTTTTACGTTGAGAAGACTTTCAAAATATTCCCTCAATCTTTCCAGTGATCCCTGGAATCTATTATGACTCATCTGAATGGCACAAAACACTGTTCATTTCCTTTTTTTCCCTCCATTCCTAAGATTTTTTATTACTGTCCAGAAAGGTTTCCCTGTTGCTTGACCTAGCCTTTTCAGGTTATTACCAAAATCTTCCCACGGCGCCTTTTTGGATTCAGCAACTATTTATTTCGCTCTGCTTCTTTCATGTATGTACAATTCCCTGTCTGCATCAGCCCCTGTTTGAAGCCATTTATGATAAGCCGTCTTTTTACGTTTACAAGCTGCTCTCACTTCATCGTTCCACCAGGATGTTCGCTTTTCCCATCTTTGTACACAGTTGTCGTAGGCACTCCCTTGCTGTTTCCACTACACATCCCTGTATGCCACCCATTCTCATTCTGTATCCTGAACCTGCTTACTGCCCATTGTTTGGAACTTCTCACTAATCATATTCATGTACTTCTGTCTAATTTACTCGTTCTGGAGATTTTCTACCCTCATTCGTTTGCAGAGAGATTGCACTTTTTCTATTCTATGCCAAGAGATTAGTTCACTACAGATCAGATAGTGGTCTTTATCATCGAAAAATCCCCGAAAAACCATGTTATTTGTATTTTGATATATTTCTTACATTCAATATTTAAGATAAAATACACTAGAAAAGGCTGAACGTATGTGCCTACAATGCCTCATTTGTGCATGGTGGACGGTTGTGATGCAGCTATGCGATGATAACAAGTTCGGGTGCCTTTGTGCGCACATGTAAACGCAGGTCAGTGCACGGTTTGCCCACACCGAATTGTAATATATTGCTTAACCCAGAGCTGTGAAGAGTCAACAAGGGCCTGAATCACGTCCTATGGAATTGCGGCCCATGCTTGATGCTCCCCGAAGGTCCGTTCGTCCACACATTGGAGAGGCTGAGGGGAGTTGAGGAGAAGTGTACTCTTCATGTGAGGATGGTTGCAATTTCTATTAAGACAGCAATAACCACCACCATCATCACCACCACTAATCTTGTCTCACGCACATTCAAATATGGCTTTAGGTCCGGTGACCTGGGGGGCCGTTATAGAAATGTAGTGTCTTGGAGAGTTTTGCCGGAGATGCCTTCAGTGTAAGTCTACAACACGCCATCAGTAGAAATCAGAAACGGATCGAGGATGAGTCCTGTGCTTCGGGTTGTATACACGTGGAGCCAAGGGGTTAGTGTAGTAGCAACTCTAGCTACCCCTTGTAAACCAGTGGGTTCAGGCCGTGAGTTCACACTGTAATTTCACGATTATGACTAGTTTGACGCAGATAGTACTGGTGTTCTTGCTCCTGCTGTACACGATAAGTGTGCATTGCGTCTGGGAGTGTGGTACGCTTTCAATTGGAACATAGTACGGAACGTGTATAATAAAGTGTTTCGTGTAACACTCAAAATATAATAATATGAGGGACCGTCAGGTTAAGGTTTAATTTAAAACCGTGAATGGTGTCAGGTAAAAATTAAGCGGTAATATATATTCAATTGCAAATACCAGATGAGTTTTGTGCCCTTTACTTTCCCTCCATGTTAGGCCACTTTTCTAACGCCACGAAAATGAAGGTCGGTAGTCCTTTGCTTAAGTCGGATGCTGTACCAAGGCAATGTGGATGTACCTTGCAGAGTGAAATAGTGTCTAGGAACAGGCAATGGCAGGCCACTACGTCACAGTCAGTCCGTTTAAAAACATGCATACATCAGGTAGTACTGCGTGGTGTATCGATCTGTCATATGGCGAAGTAAATAGATCGTATCAAGCGATCAGGTTAAATAGGATGTGGAAGTAAGCAAATGATGACATAGAGATAGAAAACGGGCATGGGTTTGTGAAACGCAGCTTGATGTATTGATCTGATTCCCACCAGAGCCAAATATATTTATTCACATCCGGAGCTTGAGGATCAAACACAAGGCTGTTTGTGCCACACTGGACAAATTCGTTAACGCTCTCATTCACGAATTTATTTGTACATTTTTTAAAATCTCTTACAGGATTATAGAAATAGAGTATAGGAAAATGTACCTCAAATTTTTGAAGAAAAGCGATGGCTCATTTCTGAGATACGTAATTCTGTTGAAAATGATGCTCTTGTGTCTTCTTACGAAGTTTTCATCTGAAATGTAATGTATTTCATTTGAAGTTTCCACTGACCACACCGGTGAGCAAAATATCGTTATATTTTCTTGTAAACCGGGCTGAGTGGCTCAGACGGTCGAGGCGTTGGCCTTCTGACCCCAACGTAGCAGGTTCGATCCTGGTATATGAAGGTGATCAAATACATCAGTCTCGTGTCGGTGGATTTACTGGCACGTAAAAGAACTGCGGGACAAAATTCTGTCATCTCAGCGACTCCGAAAACCGCCAAAAAATAGTTAGTGGGACGTAAAAAAGAACATTATTATTATTATTATTATTATTATTATTATTATTATTATTATTATTATTATTATGTAGGATAAAACTAAGGTGTGACTCAGTATGTGGTATCATGATATATTCCAAATTACAGCCAATAGACCGGGTGAGTTGAGCGTGCGGTTAGGGGTGCGCAACTGTGAGCTTGCATCCGGGAGATAGTGGGTTCTAACCCCACTGTCGGCAGCCCTGAAGATGGTTTTCCGTGGTTTACCATTTTCACACGAGGCAAATGCTGGGTGAATTAAGGCTAAAGCCGTTTCTTTCCCTGTCCTAGCACTTTCCTATCCTATCGTCGCCATAAGACCTATCTGTGTCGGTGCGACGTAAAGCAAATAGCAAGAAAAAGAAAAAAAAAGGAAACCAGCCATTAGAATAACAATGTTCATGATCGTAATATGTACCACACTGAACATTATTTCGAAATGACTCGTGGACAACAAGAACTTCAAATCTTTTCTTCACTTGTAGTTAGGAGACACATTAACCAGCTTGCAAAGCTTAATGATGCATATATAAATACTGTAAATGGATGAATTTTTTATAGGCAAAATACACCCTTGATTATAATAGATTTTATAGCAATAATGAAAATAGCATTATTAAATTATTCATACCTTAATGAAACCATTGCAATCCCATTTCTAATTTAAATGTGTATTAATATTAATTGAAATTAATATTAAGTTAAACAATCAATTAATTAATTAATAGTTAATGCAATTTAATTTAAACAACTCAGTCAAATTACAGCCTCTGTCTGATGGTTACTGTAATCTGTTACTATCTACCATGTATGTACCACAAATACAAGTTGCGCTGAATAATTACCTACTGGCTGCTTAATGCTAGAAAATTACTCACCCAATTAACGGGTTAATAAATACTAATTAATTATTTGGATAAACTTTGCCTGACTTGGAATGAAACTTTTACACTTCATTTAGTTGTAATGTTTAAATAAGTTTGAACAGGGCTCTGTGGGGATCACCGCTGCAATTGTTTACGTAGAAAACGTACCGCATTGTAGGTATTTTCGAAATAAAATATCTAGTCAGTATGATTCTTAGATTTTATTCTTGACATTGTGTATTTTAATAAATAAATTTACACACCTTCAAGACAAATAAGAAGTACAATAGGTCTGTGATTTCAGTAGAACCATATAGGCCTATATAGAAACAAATCGACGTCATTATTACAGTCAACATTTAGCTCTATATCTGTAGAATACGACACAGAGTCCTAGGAGCATCGATGGGGGCATCGGAGCATCATCATCATCATCATCATCATCATCATCATCATCATCACCACCACCACCACCACCAGGGTGGTCAGTAGCCACTTTCATGAATTCCATGTTATTTTCCACTGCTAGAGAAGTAGATGTGCTCGGTTGTAGCTCCAATAACACGAAACTCGCCCTCTCGAAGCTCGGCCACCCTAACTATAAAATACTTCAGATAAACCTTTTGACGCTCAGCATTGGTAGTTTTGGATTTCTTGGAATAATGACAAGCTTCTCTATCCTTTATGGCCCTTTTTAAAAATAAATTTAAAGCCCTTTCTTGTCCATATATCCCGATATTTTGGGGAAGAACGAAACCTTTTGAAATTTTTCGCATGACAACTTAAAAAATGTTCTCTGTCTGAATACTTCGCTGTCTACTTGCAGGACTCACTGACTTGAATCAAACTACACCTGACACAACGTGCTACAATGCAGCTACACTAATTTTTAGCCGCGCGTCACGGTGATTTTAGTACCTGTAGATGGTGGTGCTATTGCTTTACCCAATGGTGTCATACCGACGCCATACTCTTGTTACGAGGTACACTCAACTAGGAAAAAAGTGGCGGTTTAAGAAATATTGAATTTTATACATTCTCGAAATGCGACGATATTCGTAAACATCGGACTGTCATTGGCCGAAGAGGCTACATTTGGAATCCTACCACCTGCGCAGGTGACTTCGGTTCATAGGGTCCAGGGTTCGATTCCCGGCCGAGTCGGATGTTTAATCGCGTCTGCTTAATTCTTTCAAACAAAAGAATTCTCAAAGAAAGTTATGTTCTGTGATGGCCAATTTTTGTGTGACTGAGTGAGTATTCATTGGTTTCTTTTCTTTACTCTGAGATACTGAACACTGTCGTCGGACGTGTTATCTGGACATTATTTCTGGTTTAAAAGTTTCATTCTTTTTTTTTTGTTGCACTCACCGACCCAAGTGTAATTCCGAAACTATACAGTATGTTGCGTCAAAAACTGTTCAAAACCGTGACCACCTGCTGCAAGACAAGCTCATTTTCCCAAACTCAGCCCACTTGACTTCCTAGCGTGGAATGCAACTCGAAAGTTTCCCAGTCCATCGAAAACACAAAACATACCTGTAAAATAAGTGCATTATTCAACAAGGACTAAAAATACACACTATTAAACAAATAATGACATGTCTCCTTCTTAAAAGAACATCATCAGATGCTACCAAGTCACATTTAATATTTGGAAATAGTTATGCTTATTTATGTCCAAACATCTAAGAATTTGAAATTTATCTTCATGAAGCCCTGCCTTGTTTCAACTGCAGCATACACTGCAAGGCGTTTGAAAAACGGTTGCTAATTCATTGGCTCGAGTCCAAAAGGCTGCCAGTCCAGTACCCTCTATTACGTCACTCCCCCACCCTGGTCACGTCAGTGACATAATGTATTTCCCCTTCAGAGGCTTTACCCCTAATATTTTCTTAGTATTATCATTGTAGTTGCTATTATTATTATTATTATTATTATTATTATTATTATTATTATTATTATTATTATTATTGATTCGTTATGCCCAACTAAGGAGCTTATTACCACCTATTTGGTGTTTCTTCTTCTATTCCCAGTATCTCTTCATTCACTCACTGTATTCCTTTTTTATGTTGTTCAGTCAATCCTGTATTTAGTCGGGTGGGCTTTACAGAAAATTTGTGAATTAAGATTCTGAATTTTATTCTATCTTGAATGGATTCTTCATTAATGCCAATTTCATTTAGGTGTTCACTGATTTCTTTTAGCCAAGTATTGTGATTTTTCATTGATATTATTATTATTATTATTATTATTATTATTATTATTATTCCTTTTTCAAACCGTTTACGCTCCAGGGTTGTTTTTTCCCTTGGGCTCAGAGAGGTTCCCACTAATACCACCTCAAGGGAAGTGTTCTGGAGTGCGAGACTTTGGGTCAGGCGACACAACTCGGAAGGAGGACCAGTACCTTGCACAGGTGGCCTCACCCATGCTGAACAGGGATTTTCTGCGGGGATGGAAAGATTATAACGAATAGACAAGGAAGAGGGAATAAGCGGCCGTGGCCTTAAGTTAGGTACCGTCCCAGCATTTGCCTGGAGGAGAAGTGGGGAAACCACGGGAAACCACTTCGAGGATGGCTCAGAAGGGAATCTAACCCCCTGCTACTGAGTTGACCTCCCGAGGTTGAATGGACCCCGTTCCAGCCCTCGTAACACTTCTCAAATTTCTTGGCAGAGCCGGGAATCGAGCCCGGGCCTCTGGGGGTGGCAGCTAATCACACTAACCACTACACTACAGAGGCGGAAATTATTATTCCTCGTATTAAAAGTGTGTTTTAAGAAAACTATGCAAGGGTACTTAATGAGTGTTTAATGATCTGCCTATTGTACCGGTCATTTTATTTTTTTATTCGAGAATATTTGTGAGATGTCATTTTTTGTGATTCCTTTTATTTAATCATGCTTTTTTTTTGCTTTTACAGGTATGTTACATTGTAATATTTATATTGAACTTGTGTGTTTGGTAGGCAGAAAATATTTTAAGTTACACTTAACTGAGTTTGACACTGGAAAGTATGTCTTCCTTCTTTACAAATTTCTTTGTTCCATTCCAATTGAAACGGAGTAACAGCTCGACTCTCGGATGTCTGCAAATGCTTAGTCTCTTCAGCACATACTTGGAGTGTTTGAACGTGTACGACAGGCAATGGCACATCGTTACAAAGCTTATATTGCAGCAGGAGGTCGCAATTTTGAATGTAATAATTTCATTCTCAATGACATCGAAAGTACCTCCATTATCAAACCATGACCTAAGGCTATTTAAGAAAATACAGTCCAAACCGTTTATTGCGACATCGCTTATAACGACATACTGGATATAACGGCGAAATCTAACAATCCCGGATAAATCCTATATAAACACTGTATTTAAGAAATCGCTTGTACTACATAGCTTTTTACGAATATCGTACAAGACGGCGTATTTTGAACACATTTTCGGAGAAATGTACCGACTATAACGTCCAATATTGATTTTTATTTATTAGGCTACGCGTTTCGGGGTTGTTCATAACAATGTAAAGCTTATTTACGAAATCTTGTTTTCAGTAGATTGTAGATTTCAAATCAGTCTGTCAAATAGTGAAGGTAAACATCGCTGTGAAAATGTCGCAAAAGAAAGGGAAAGTGTTTAATATTGAATTCAAAAATAATATGGCGATTTCAAAATGCGAAGGCAAACATCAGTGTAGCGATGGAATTATGTGTATCACACTCAATGATTTGTGCAATATAGAAGGACAGAGAAAAGATCTCATTTTATTAGTGATTACCGTGTGCGACATTAATGGTCAATTTACACTCCCACGAACCTGCTACGCAGGCGTAGCAGGAGGAGAGGTGATACTCCCACGTGGCGCGTCCCAGGTGGCGGATAGGAGGGTCCTAACCGGCTTGCCGGCGGACATGGGGGAAATAAAATACCTCTCACGGACCAAACACACACCCCCTGTGGGTGGGGGAGGCAGACGAATAATACACCCACGGTATCCCCTGCCTGTCGTGAGAGGCGACTAAAAGGGGCGACCAAGGGATGCTTAGATTAGAACCATGAAACTACTTGTGATTTGTACCACCTCGCGGAGAACACCATGGGTCGTTATTACTTGCGCGCAGTACCACTATGTTAGGTACCAAATAGGTTTGTGATTAGTAGCAATCAGGAGCACCGTGTGGTCAGGCTTTTACGGTACCTGTGATTAGTAGCACTATATGAGCGACACCAGGGTTCTGGCTTGCCTATGATTAGTACCTACTATATAAGGAACACCACGGGATAGTACGAGTCCCTGTGGTTAGTACACTTATGTGACGAAAACCATAGGTTTGCGTTGCCTGTAAATGGCGCCGCTATGTGTGAAAAACCATAGGTCTGTATTACCTGTGCGAATTTCATTACCTGTAAGTAGTACCATAATGTGTGGAATACCGCGAGTCTACGATACTGTTGATTGGTACCGCACCATGTCAAATGCCATGGTTCTGCTTTCCAAGCGATAAGTACCATTATGAGAGTCCGATGACCTATATTTTGGACCCCTTTAGCTTGCAAGCATCATCGATTCAGTATTGAGTTCTAGAAGCAGTCCATTAGTCGGTATTACTATTGTTTGCCGTCAGTTTCTGAGACTGAGGCATTGCGGGTTGGCTCCACTGATTGTTGTAACTTCATATCCATCCGTTCATTTTTCGTCCTCACGGTTTGAATTCTGGTCAGTGGAGGATTTTGAATTTTTATTTTGTCATTGCATTTCGTCCCATTTCGTACCATCAGGGGCCGATGACGTCGATTTTAGGCCCCTTAAAACAACAAGCATCATCATCATCATCAATTTACACTGTTGCTACTTCTTTCCTCTTTAATGACATGTTATTGCTCTATTTTAAATAGAGTACATATTTGCCTTATGTGCACATATCTGCACAGGGTTATGAGGGTGCTTTTTTTAAGACGTCGTCTCCGAACGGAGTAGACGATCCACACGGCCAGCTCTGATCTTGACGTTGCAGCCATGCCATGTGAATTTATTGGAATATCTCTCAGGATCTTTAATACTGTGGTTTCCCGTTGCCTTCTGCATCCTAATGCCGTTTACCAAACTGGTTCCTCCGCCTTTGGGAACAATTTCTTGTCCCCAGGACAATAGTGTGCCCTTACCCATACCCACTCATCCACTCTCAGAGAGACTGTTGGCACTTGGTATGGGGGATCTCCTTATACCGGGAGATAATCGGTCCCTTCATTCGTTAGCCACCTGCATATAAAAATATTATTTTATATGCAGTCGTTGCCCCCTCTCTACCGCGGGGGAGTGAATGTCAGGATTTCACCTTCATCGAAACAAGGACCAAATGTCATTTCCTTGTTTTTCTGGTTCTTTAGAGAGGTGAGGGTGTTTAGGGGTTGTAATAAGAATTTAAAGGAGAGGGCATTTAATTCCCTGGTAAGACCCCACATAGGGTATGGTTCCAGAGTATGGGACCCTCACCAGGATTACTTGATTCAAGAACTGAAAAAAATCCAAAGAAAATCTGCTGGATTTGTTCTTGGTGATCCGACAAAATAGTAGCGTTACAAAAATGTTGCAAAGTTTGGACTGAGAAAACTTGGGAGAAAGGAGACGAGCTGCTCGACTAAGTGGTATGTTCCGAGCTATCAGTGGAGAGATGGCTTGGAATGACATCGGTAGATGAATAAGATTGAGTGGTGTCTTTAAAAGTAGGAAATAACACAATATGAAGATAAAGTTGGGATTAAGGAGGGCAAATTGGGGCAAATATTCGTTTATAGGAAGGGGAGTTAGGGATTGGAATAACTTACCAAGGAAGATGTTCAATAAATTTTCAATTTCTTTGGAATCATTTAAGAAAAGGCTAGGGAAACAACAGATAGGGAATCTGGCACCTGGGCGACTGCCCTAAATGCAGATCAGTAGTGAATGAGATTGATATTCTTTAAAGTTTTAACTTACTCTGTTTATTAACCATGCAAGTGTGTATCCTGAGACATACGGATATGACATTTTAGCAACAAAGAAAAAAAAAGACAAGTTTATACGACTAACGCCTGTAACGACCCTTAACTGGCTGTCCATTCGGTGTCGTTATAACCGGTTCCGACCGATTTTTTTTGCCTCTAATTATTCCTAGAAATTTCAATATTGAATTTTGTTACATCTGATATATCACTGACCTTGACCGCAAGTTGACTCCAGGGAAGAAGTAAGACTAGGGTGTGGTGAAATCAAGTCTGAGAGGGCATAGGTTACAAAAAATCAATCTACAGTTCCTAATTCTGCTTAAAGTGGACACCCACACACAAGTGCACTCTGTCTTCCCCAGAAAGATGTACTTATTATATCATCGCGGGACTAAAACAGAACATCCAAGACACATTGATTTACCACCCGCACACTGACTTCAGACATCTGATGAATGGTACATGCTCTGGGATGGAAAGAGTGAACTGGTGCTGTAATTACATCGCGTCATGTAAGTGAAGGAGATTTATACCAAAATTAATGTCTTCGATGGATACTCTTAATAATGTTCGTACTTTATGGATAGAATACAACATCCCATTGATCATAGCGGTAAGTAGTTGATAAGTAATTTTGTGTGCATGGGAGAGAGAGGATGTCATAATTTGAAGAATTCTGACGCGAAAATTACGGATTAAAAGTTCATGAACGTACAGCTCAACGATTTCCTGTGGGCTGAGGTTAGCGGACACCTACACTGTCAACTTCAAGTGGTGCAGGGTGTGAGAGAAAGAAACTTCCAGGTGTTACGTGACTACTAATTTTATTGTAAACGCGTAAGCATAACAGCCGAGTTATTTCGGTGCAGCCTTCTCACCAAACAGGCAGCGGTTCCAAACTCGTTCAACAAATATGGGGTTTTGAAATGAAAATTTGTGTCCCCGAGTCCTGAGACTTGTTGTCGTTGTTGTATTAAGTAGTATTCCTTGGATATAATCATCATCATCATCATCATCATCATCATCATCATCATCATCATCATCATCAACAACAACAACAACAACACACCACATACACTGATTTACAAGAGGTTGATATCTGACATGATGTTTACTGTTTCTAGAGCAGTTTTTAATACTGATATCACATCCGAAAACCGTTTTGCTCTATTAATTCATATTTTTGAAGATGTTGACAATGTTTTATTTCCCATGAACAGCGTCTATCGCGAACTATTTTCATTGCTTCTTAGAGGTGAAGCTTCCACGGTGTGTAGAATTATTTAGTTTATTTTCCGGGTTATTGAACCGTGTTGTTGCTTTCTGTACATTACTTATAGTTTCCCGACGTTTCGAATACATTGCAGTATTCTTTATCAAGGCGACTGAAATACCCGAGGTAATCACACTACTGGCAGTGAGGGGTATTTCAGTCGCCTTGAAAAAAGTTACTGCAATGTATTCGAAATGTCGGCAAACTGTACGTAATGTACAGAAAACAACATGGGTCATTCCGGAGAATAAACTAAATAATGTTTTCATTGTTTTTCGTTATTTTTTATACAAAGCCGAACAACTTCATTTGATTCTTTTTTACTGTCGGTGAAAGTGGACATTATGGCGTCCAGAGGTGGCATAAATTCACCAAATCTGGTTTTGCTACGTGTGAGGCTATGTAACAAACAAATCCAGTATGTGCCATGTGGGGCATGTGTACTAATCTTTGCTAAAGCCATATTCATTAGTATTCCATGTAGCAATCAGTGCTCTAGTGAAACTTCTGTCTGTGCGTTGTTTTCCTTGGTACAATGTTAAAAATATGAAAATGTTTGATGTCATACATCTCAATTACGGTGGGTGATAGAGACAAATCAATATATTTTAACTGTCTCAGAACGCGTTTTTTATACAAAGATATCCGCAGAAAGTAATTTTTTGTTGAAAAGTGTAATCTGCATATAGGACTGTCGCCCTTGTGGCAGATTTCCTATCAGTACAGTAGTTTGCCGAACGTTTTAAAAATGATTTCGAATGATTGAACATCTTCCTGTGTAAGCTATTCCAATTCCAAGTCCCTCTTCCTGTAAGCGAATATCTGCCCCAGTTTGTCCTCTTGAATTCCAAATTTATCTCCCTACCTTTCAAAACTCCCTTCAAGCTTATTCTTCTACAAATACCATTCCATGTCATCTCTCCTCGAACAACTCGGAACATATCGCCTAGTCATACAGCTCCTCTCCTTACTTCCAAGTCTTCCCAGCCCAAATTTTTCAACATTTTCGTAACACTGCTCTTTTGTCGGAAATCGCACTGTTTTCCCTAGGACATTTTATAGTTCTGGAATAAAGTTATCTAGTCCTGTACACTGGAGCCATACTCTAATTGTGGTCTTACCAGTGACTTACGCGCCCTCACCTTTACATCCTTATTACAACCCGTAAATCATCTCATAACCATATGAGATAATCTATAACTTTTATTGATGACATCGTTAAGGTTGTAAATCATTTTAACAGTCCGAAAACCGGTTCTGGATTAAAATAGTGTGCTGATACGACTGTTTGTAATAATAATAATAATAATAATAATAATAATAAATGGTATCATCTGCGCGGTTTATTAGAACGGCTTTGATATTTTATAATGATTATAATTCTATAAACATGATCAGCAAAACTACCTTTTTGCAATTTCCTTTCCTTTCCCATATCATGTATACAAGAATACATAAGGGTCGAATCTGCTGCCCTGAGGAACCCCTACCTTAATTACTACAGCATCAGATAATATTCACCCACTCTAATTCCCTCAGCACTGTTTTCTAGAAATATCCAATTTCAACCGGGGCAAGCAACGTAATGTCGTTTTGGACGAGGTCCTTGTCATTAAATTCTCGAAACGAGCCCACACAATGTACTGAATCACAGTTATGTTATCCGCTAAAAATTGCCTGCCAGATTTTTGTACGAATATACTCTAATACGGCCTTCCCTCACGCTGTAATTCAAAAGTAAGAATCAAACCGACCGCGGAAATCCCCCCATGGTAAATTTTTATTGCAAGAATAATGTGCCACAAACAGGTTCTAGATAAAAATAACTAGGTGGAGACTAGTTTCCTATAAAAATATACAGCCTGTTTTCAGTCATTCAACGGGGTCAGGAACGGAATGAATGAAGCACCCATCTAGCGGTGAGGATAGGAATTGTGCTGGCTGTCGAAGGCTGTCGCGCTCCTCTGATGCAAGGATTAATAACTGACAAATGAAACGTGTCGTCTCAAAACTCACGAGTCTCAAAACTCACGAGTCCCAAAACTCACGAATTCCAGGAAGAGGATTAGTAAGAACAGGTTTCTCTACCTGGGCCAGTCTCAAAACTCACGAGCAAGGCGAGTTCTTCTTTGAATGGATGAATGTCCACCCTATTAGTGATGGGATAATGGAATACTCTTAATAATCGAATAACCTCCATCGATTATTTAAACAATCGAATGAATAACCAATTTAAATAATCGAATGAGTTTCAAATATCATTCAGTTAATCCGCGCAGAATAATCGGATGCGTCATGAATAATATTTTTCGGTTTAAGTGTGTCGGGTAGATGATCTATTGAAATACGCGAATAGATGAACTCCTACGAAAAATAGAAATAAGCTTTTTTTCCAAGTGAATCTCCAAGTATTGAAACTAAATGAGTGAATTAACTGTCTTGATCTTAAATATTTCTAAATGAAATTCCTCATTCAAGTAATTGCCGCCTTCTGGCCGCATAATGGAACTAAGCCCCAGTACTATCAACTGACAGTTTCTTTTAACTTGCAGCGGGCAATACTTTATACCTACTTTAATTTTGTGTCGTCCGGCTGGATGCATAAATGGTTAGCATGCTGGCCTTTGGTCCATGGGGTCAAGGGGGTTCCGGGTTCGGTTTCTGGTCGGGTCAGAAATTTTAACTTTCTTTAGTTAATTCATATGGCTCGGGGACTGGGTGTTCGTGCCGCCTTCAGTATTATCTTTATTTTAGGTAAGGCCTCATCTTCACAGACGTGCAGGTCGCCTGTACGGCGTCAGCTCTAAAGACCTGCACCAGACCTCCCGGTGAAAGGTAAAAAATTATCTGCTTTAAGGCAACAGCAAAATATTTTAATAATAATAATAATAATAATAATAATAATAATAATAATAATAATAATAATAATAATAATAATAATAATACACATCGGTCTATTTAATTCACCAGCCATTATTCTTCCCCTTTGGGTCGGGATGGCAGAATAACTTCCACAGTATACCCTGCCTGTCGTAGGGGAAGCGTGAGTCACCGCGCACCTCATCCCTCCTGCGGTCATCGCAAGCACCTGCTGTCCGGAGTCGTGAATTTTGAGACTCATTAGAATGTTAACTTTAGCAACCAGTTTGTATTCGTGAGTTTTGATACTATTTGTAACTAATTTTAGCCCGTGAGTTTTGAAACTCGTGAGTTTTGAGACATAACCAAATGAAATTAAATGATAATGTAGAGCGTTGCTGGAATGAAAGATGACAGGAAAAACCCGAGTATCCGGAGAAAAACCTGACCCGCCTCCGCTCTGTCCAGCACAAATCTCAAATGAAGTGGCCGGGATTTGAACCACGGAATTCAGCGGTGAGAGACCGGCGCACTGCCGCTCGAGTTACGGAGGCTCACTAGTTTTCTATAATCATATAAATTGTCTTTTTCGCCTTTACCATGCACTGATTATTGGACGACGATTTTTCCTATGCTCTTAAAAGTTATGTTGCCTTCCTTTCTTCTATCACACGGGGCGAGTTGGCCGTGCGGTTAGGGGCGCGTAGCTGTGAACTTGCATCTGGGAGATAGTGGATTCGAACCCCACTGTCGACAGCCCTGAATATATTTTTCCGTGGTTTCCCATTTTCATACTAGGAAAATCCAGCGGTGTATCTTAATTAAGGCCACATCCGCTTCCTTCTTATTCCTAGACCTTTCCTATCCCATCGCCGCCATGGGACCTATCTGTATCGGGGCGACGTAAAGCAAATTCTACAGAAAATTTATAAAAATCGATAACCTTTGAAAAATTCAACGTAATGTGATGTATTGTCTTTTATGGAATGCGAATAATGTTTTGAGATGGAAAGATGACTATTACGGGGTAAATAACCTATTATTAACTATATCTTCGATAACATGTTTTACATCAAGAACTGCCTCGTATTTCTTCCCTAGGAATGTTATCTGTGCTAGGCTCTTCGGTTATCGTCAGCGCTACGTACTTCATTTACCTCAACATGGCATAGGACAGGATGGCGGTAGTGAAATATGTCCCTTTCTTCCGTTACTGCCACGTATTGGAAAACGATAGTTGATAACTGCTATGGGTGCTGTGTGCCCACATAAAGAGGTGTTGTTACATACGTGGAGACCCGAGAGGTTGGCTCGTAAAGCTGTGAAAACGACCTCTGGTGGATCGACTGAGAATTACGGACATCACATGATCGGGGCCAGAGAAGTCCCGAACAGCCCACACAGTTTACTCCACGGCGTGGGCTCCCTGACAGGCCAAGAGTGTGTAGGAAGGTGAGGAGAGTATAAGAAGTCTTCGTAGGACCCAATTTCAAAATCAATATTCCGTAAAATAAATTTGTGTTGTAACTAAATAAGCTATTCTTATGCAAAAAAGGGGTGCATTTATTCAAGTATTTTATGGACTTTTACGTAAATCTCGTACACACTTCACCTTATAGTGGAGTAAGAACATGGCAGAAGCTGATTGCAGATCGCCCTAGGTCAGAAGGGAAAACGCCTTACATAAAGAGGTGTCAGTACCAGTCATTGTCAAATCAATTATTTTATGACGTCAGGCCCACTGAATTCTCGTGTTCCGTAGCTCTCCTGAATTGAAGGCAGAGCAAAACGTTGTGAAAGAGTGTCATAATATGTCTCTCATCAATAATTTACAAATTTACCTCACAGCTTGCACGGTTGCTAGGTAACATCGCGTTGCACTTTTTGAATCACTAATTTTAGATGACCCCCAGTCATTAGACATATTTATGTCCAAAAAAAAAAAGGTCGCTTTGCAGTGACTGCTACCAGTTGCTCAATATTTACGAATTTTAGTTTCACTAATAATATCTGAACGATTCTTATCCAACCTCCTCCTCACCTATATATTAAAAGAGTTTATTAAAATAGCTTTGGCAAAACCGTCCGTCCGTTCTACCGGACCGATTTGCTTCATTTTTGTTTTATTCTCCTTGGAATTACCTGCCTGTGAATCATGAGACAATAAAAGGTCTCTAAGTTCAGCCAACTTTGAGTAATCATAAAATCAAGTCATTAAATGATCCCTCCAATAATTGCAGACGAAGGCTTACTCTAACCCGCAATACATTCTGTACCGGGCGAGTTGGTCGTGCGCGTAGAGGCGCGCGGCTGTGAGCTTGCATCCGGAAGATAGTAGGTTCGAATCCCACTATCGGCAGCCCTGAAGATGGTTTTCCGTGGTTTCCCATTTTCACACCAGGCAAATGCGGGGGCTGTACCTTAATTAAGGCCACGGCCGCTTCCTTCCAACTCCTAGGCCTTTCCTATCCCATCGTCGCCGTAAGACCTATCTGTGTCGGTGCAACGTTAAAAAATGCAGAGAGGAGAGAATACATTCTGTACTTAGCAGGTTGCTAAGCGACTAACACTTTCATTAATATTCTGATCCTTAGTAATGTCATTCCATGCAGCCATGTTTGATTACTACCTGTGAAGACAGCGAGTATACACTTCCTCTGACCACGGAAGAATACTATTCTCTGCTACATTTTCTTTGATACTCTAACCTCCTAACTTCCAACTATGTTCAACAGATGGCAGAGCGTTCCTGATAGCTTACATGCTGCTGAGAGAAAAAAAGTCTACGTACAAACAGACCCCATCATGACATACACCTTACACATTATCTGGGAACACCTATCGAAGGATTACCTAGCTACACTAGAAAGAGTGAAAGCCATATATCTGGCAAAAAACGCTCCCTCGAGACTAAGCTATGAGCAAGACAAGAACTGCGATTAAAAGTACCATTGCCTTCTACGACACAATACTGTGCCCTATAATGCTTAGCATTGCATTATAGGGCACAATACCAAGCTTTACATTAAGAACTGCTAGATTAAAAGCGGATATATGGGTAGATTGTTACCTAACAGACGGCATGGTGAGGTCTGAATGGATGAAATCTGACTACGAACTGAGGCATATCATTCTTATTGAATGTTCATAACATCATTTAAAAGTGCAGGAAAAACAATATGCCTACGGCAGGCATATCAATACGAGTTATTTGACCTATTCATAACAAATGCGGTGGAGGAAATATTATTATTATTATTATTATTATATTATTATTATTATTATTATTATTATTATTATTATCATCAATTTAGGAAGGCTCGGCTTGTGCCGGTAACATAATGGGCTGACTCTGCCTAAGCAAGGAGTCACCCTCTTGATTATGAAACTACAGGTACCGGTACATATATGTACAAATATTTACAACAGAATTAATTACAACATATACATTTATACAATAATTACAAACAACTTCAGACTTCTTACGTCCCCGTTTCGGGAAGTTCTTCAGTATTACTGGAACTGCGGCCTGGAACTTCATGCTGTTTGGCGTGAGTCAGAGGAAAAGTCGTTCCTAGGAACTTTCTCACAATGTGGCAAGTGCTCAGGAGGGTGGCTTTCTGTAGCTCTACGTATGTGTGATGATGCAGGTTTAATGCGGCCAGAGAGCTGTGCAAGCATTTTGGAATAACACCTGTACATGATATTACTATTGGAACTGTAGTGACTGATTCTAGTTTCCACAGGCGCTGTATTTCTATTGCCAGTTCTGTGTATTTTGATATCTTTGTGGCTATTGTTGTTTGCAGATTGGAGGTGTTTGGACAAGCAATTTCTATAAGGGATGCGGATGTTTTTGATTCATCGATTAGAATAATATCTGGCCTATTGTTGCTGAGCGTGACATCGGTTATGACTTCTCGGTCCCATAGTAGTTTATATGAAGAGTTTTCGAGAATGGGTGGAGTTGTATATTTCCAATATGCAGTTGGTGACTGAAGAAATCCACATTTTACAGAAAGTTTCAGGTGAATGATTTTTGCTACCTGATCATGTCGGTGCTTATAATCGGTGTTGGCCAAGTGTGGGCAACAAGAGATGACGTGCTGTATGCTCTCTGTAGTTCTGGAACAGTGGCGGCAGTTGTCTGAGACAACTGTTGGATCCTTCATGATAAATCTACGGTAGTTCCGTGTAGCAATTACTTGATCTTGGATGGCCAGAACAAATCCTTCTGTTTCTGGGAAAAGATCGGAATAGGTCAGCCAAGCGTGCGACGCAGGTTTGTCGATATGAGGCTGATCCAGTTCATGGTGGTATTTCCTGTGAAGAGGTTTTTGCTTCCACATGGCCATATTCATCTCTTTTGTAGGTGGGGTAGAAACAGGCATTTCTGGCGACGACAGAGATATCAGCTCTGCAAACAGCATGATGAAGACACGATGTATCACCTCTCGAGTGGAAATATTCTCTTAGACTTGATTATTATTATTATTATTATTATTATTATTATTATTATTATTATTATTATTATTATTATTATTATTATTATTAGCGTGTTTCCGTGGAACAGAGAGGTGAAATAAGGTACTGGTTGGAATGGTTCTATCTACGATAGTCAAAGATTCATTTAAAACTTAAAAAATGAAGGTTATATTTCTTTTCAGAAATTAAATTTTAACCAAGCAACAAGATTTCAGGTACAGGGCTCGTTTGTTACAAGGCAGAGAAATAAAAGACAGAAAACCAAGAATTGGTAAGTTACAATTTGAGCTTCCAGCTCATAATTTAGAAAGGTGCCAACATCACTAATGTTGCGTTTAGACTGATAGTCAAAGAGACGAAACCCCCAATTCCTTTTACAGGATTTTAAAAGCAATTTTCAACAGCACTTTGCTCCAACGGTTACCAGATATGGCCTTCCAAAGGCACCATTCAATATTCACACAAATATGTTTTACATTTCAAGAAAAGAGTCTCAATGCTCGACAATTCTACCAAGGAGACCACGCCACCAAACCCTTACAGCCTACACAAGGCAACCTTTAACTTAAGAGATCAGAGCGTCGTTGCTCAATAAAATTTACACTTCCTGGCTTCTCTAGGCACAACCTACATTTAACAAGACAGTATCGGTTGTATTTTAAGAAATAATACAGGTGTATCGAGTACCCATTCTACCGGGACTTCGTGGTAAAGTACAGGTTAAAGTTACTGGCCCAAAATTCAAAATTTATGGAGGTGGAAACTTGCACTCCTTGAAATCAAAGATTAACATATTGACTGCCAGGACATAGAGCAAGAAATGTCCCGGTGGCCAAAGCATTTTTTTTTTTTTTTTTTTTGCTTTACGCGCACCGACACAGATATGTCTTATGGCGACGATGGGACAGGAAAGAGCTAGGAATGGGAAGGAAGCGGCCGTGGCCTTAATTAAGGTACAGCCCCAGCATTCGCCTGGTGTGAAAATGGGAAACCACGGAAAACCATCTTCAGGGCTGCCGACAGTGGGATTCGAACCAACTATCTCCCGAATACTGGATACTGGCCGCACTTAAGCGACTGCAGCTATCGAGTTCGGTAGCTTTTTTTTTTCTACTATGCATGTAGTAAATAAGCATTAAAGTAAAATTCGAAGTGATATTTCACTTAAGTGTTCAATGTACGTACGAAATACTATAACATTTCTCAGCACCCCGAGGTACCGCCGTGGCCCCACAGAAAAGTTCACTGCATGGTTTTGCCTAGACGGCCAGAGCGGTACAGTCTAGCGGTACCAGAAGCTTGCATCGCTTGATAGTAAACATTGTAGATAACAGAGCGTGCCACGATTTGTTTACTAGCGCTTACGACTACAATCGCAAGGCACTCATTCTTTTACAGTAGGGTGTGTGTGAAATACTTGCGAGATGTTTCTAAGTTATTTTACCAGTGAACGGAGTGGTTAGTTATAAAAATGAAACCGTTTCCTTTCCGAACTCGGAAGATAATGACGCTAGCCCTTCAGTATGAGATCTCTGGTAAGTAGTCTCCATGTCAAACTGATCTATTACATTTTGCAACACAAAAAACTCTTCATCAAATTAAATTTGAAGGATATTTATTTCCTATTTACTTCTTGCCAAATGCTCAACGATAATGTAAAATTTTGCTATGTTGTCGATGAATGTTGGTAGTGATGCCTATGCTTTTTGGGGTTATAATACTAGTGTAATATCTGTCTTATGTGAATGAGAGCAGGAGGCTTGGTATTTATCAGCTGGAAAACACTATGTACTCACAATCAGAAGAATTCTGGGTGGAAAGGGAAACTCATACCAACACAGAAACCCACGACATTGAATTCATCCCTCAGCATGGGGTAGGATTCAAGAAGTCATCCTGCTGTAAAACTAGGTTCAATCTACATGCAGTGTCGACTCCTAATAATTGGGAAAATTTCAGGAATAATAATTGTACCGGGAGGTACATCTCAACCCCGTGCATTTAAATGAAGCGCCTTCAAGAAAGCTCTCTAACACATAAAGTTTACAACAGGTATTTCAAAAGGTTGGGACTTTTCTCCATAGATGTCTCTATTGAAAAAAAAAAAAAAAACTGATGTCATGCACTCTGGTGCAGAGGGTAATCCCACACTACTGAGGTGACTAGATGGACAAGTTAAGTTACAATTTACAATAGTCAAAACAGTTACAAAATCGTAGTCACCTCAAGACTAACTGAAGGGGAACTCGAGAGGATAACGCACTCTCTATCCCCAGTTTTCCGTTTAAGTACTTCTGACTTACTTGAACTTTTACATGAGAAGGAAGAAAGTTTACCTTTTAGGAAATAGACTGTTACATAGCTAAAGATTGGAACCTTCCCCTCGAGTCAGCTTGCGGGGATAACTACTGAGATAGAGAAATACTGGCCATTACCTTAGCTGATGTTCTTCCTGCCGATGGATGAGGCGTACGCCTCCTCTCTTAACACATACACACTCAGTAACACGACGATCAATAAGACAAGTTAACTCGAAAAGGCATCAGCTTTTATACCCGAGAGGAAGGTTCGAGAAGGCTCTGGACTAAAACCGGACACACCCTCTCATTTTATTGGGCAGTCGAAAAGTTACAAGAAGCATATGATTGGCAGAAAAATAAATACATGAATTTTTCTATTGTTTGAGATCCCAAGTTGGCGCGAAGAACTAGAAGTGTTGCCAGCTGTGATACACCAAAAAGCAAGGAAAGTCAGTTCAGTTCAGAAAACCTATAAACACAAAATTTCTTTAAATTTCTCGTTGCTCTACTTTGCACCAGAGTGCATGACATCAGTTTTTTTTTTTTTTTTTTTAATAGAGACATCTATGGAGAAAAGTCCCAACCTTTTGAAATACTTGTTGTAAACTTTATGTGTTAGACAGCTTTCTTGAAGGCGCTTCATTTAAATGCACGGGGTTGAGATGTACCTCCCGGTACAATTATTATTCCTGAAATTTTCCCAATTATTAGGAGTCGACACTGCATGTAGATTGAACCTAGTTTTACGGCAGGATGACTTCTTGAATCCTACCCCATGCTGAGGGATGAATTCAATGTCGTGGGTTTCTGTGTTGGTACGAGTTCCCCTTTCCACCCAGAATTCTTCTGATTGTGAATACATACAGGGTTTTCCAGCTGATAAATACCAAGCCTCCTGCTCTCATTCACATAAGACAGATATTACACTAGTATTATAACCCCAAAAAGCATAGGCATCACTACCAACGTCGTGAAATTCATGGGAATGAAGGAGGAGTAAATCATTACAATTCCCCTATAAGCGTCATAAGCTAAGTAAAGCAGCAAGTCAAATAGTATTTGCTACTTCGAGACAGAGAAACGTAAAAACTGCCGATCTGCTTTGTGAATAACAAGAACTTTTGTCTGTAAATAGCAAATTTGTATAATCGCAACAGAGTCCCTCGCAAGTATTGTCTACACCATGGGTGAGACAATTGTTCTGACAGCATCATTTTCCACACAGAAAGTGACATCCACAAACATTGCCTCTAACAAATTATTTATGCACACTTCACTTGTCTAAATGTTATTTCCGTGATCCAAATTTTAACATTGTCTATTGTTAATTGACCTTTCTTCTCAGATGGAAATAGTCTTTCTGCAGTCAATGTCACAATTCTAATCTTTGAAAACGAAATATAAATAATTCGTAAGATTTCTGTTACTGAAAGTTCTCCCCTAGAAGTGACTACAGCAGAGCCAACATCTTATCTTTCTTTATAAAGTTTCCATATTCAGTCTTCACGTATACTTTCAAAACTAAGATGCTACGATACATATCTCCATCGAACTATTCCAAGAAATTTCTCCTCGTTTAGTAATCTTCCTTTAGGAGAAAATAACTTCAACGTTCCTCAACTAGGCAGCTGTTTGTCTCTATCGTTAATTATCATTTAAATGTTGTAAATTGGTAAATTCGTGGCCTCCTCTACTAAAAGTTGTCAAACCTCGCAAACCTCTTTCATAGGAAAGAAAGAAACCAATTGCAGGACTCAAGAGGTATTGGAAACGAAAGAGAGCATCCAAAAAGAACTCGTCATAAGCGCTCTCTCGTGGGCTTAAATCACGAAATATGATGAAAAACTTGATAGTACTCAAGATATCACAGAGAGCGCAAATTGAGAGAGCCTTGAAAATGTGCTGTGTAAAGTATATTAATCTAGAAGTTTAATACCAAAAATCACTTTCTTTTCTTTTCTTTTCTTTTCTTTTGTGTCTCTCTCTGCTTTACAGTACACACATAAAATGTAGAACTTTTGATTCGTGTAGGATTAGGATGATTCATAATAATTAAGTTTATCCCAGTTGTTATTTTTCTAAATTGTAAAAAAACTCTCGTCCGTCATTGAAGTACAATGTGATAATGAACCCTTGTCATCACAATATAAGAGTATTGATCTGCCTCTGTACGTGACTTGGATCAGCATTTCCCTTTTCGAATATCCGGTGCTCTATGAGTTCTATCATAATTTAACATTCAACCAAACGTCGGCATTATTTAGGTTCACTGATATCCGTTTGTTCGAGTTCCTTTCGTGGAAAAAATAATTCATCATCACAATGTTTGCTGGCAGGGTAGGAGTGATGGTTGCAAACAATTTATTATCACTAGATAGAGTGCCGAAAGCCTGAGTTAATTTCCAAACATTTCTACAGTGCTCATATGGAGTGGGAGAATATGACGATTGTGATGGTGATTCGTCCGTCGGACGGGGATGTTAGGCCTTGAGCAGGCCTCTTGGTCTTACTCGATAGAATAGCTTCACTGCCTTAAGAAAAATTACAATGTCATTTGGGGTCACTGATTTTGAAAAAGTCAAATGTTCCGTTTGTGTCGAAGGCGTGTGTCTATGTATATACAGTATTCGAGAGGACTCTATTTACAAAGAATGAATTAAGCTTTAACTGCTAATAAAATAATTAATTTAAAGTTAATGAATACAAATTGTACGTTACTCTGTTGGCTTGAGTTGTTATAAAGAGCTCGTTTCCAGCACTGTGACTGTACAGCTTCCTCTCACTTTGTCTTGCAATTAGCACAGGAGTAATAACAAAGACTAACAAATTCCCAGAGCCTGCGATATTCTGAGGTGAATTCCTACATGTTAAACTCGTCCTTCCACCAGGTTGTAGTCCTACAAAGTGGATAAGGGAGGTGATTTACGACCAGTCGTTCCACAATAGATTCACGACAGAAACGCCAAAAATGTTATTTTATCATTTAAATGCTTCGTTATTAATTATTACAAAGTCTCAGAGCTAAACACACTCGCTGGGCACGAGAACTGGCCCTTCACGGTGGCGGTCTCGTCCGCTAGATCTTTTCCTTTAAATAATAATGTTATTGTTTCTAAGTCCCACTAACTATATTTTGACGGTTTTTATAGACGCCGGTGTACCGGAATTTTGTCCCGCAGGAGTTCTTTTACGTGCCAGTAAATCTATCGACACGAAGCTGACGTATTTTGAGCACTTTTCAAATACCACCGGTCAGAGCCAGGATAGAACTCGCCAAGTTGGGATCAGAAGGCCAGAACCTCAAACCGTCTGAGCCACTCAGCCCGGCACTAGATAGAACGGGGGCCTCTCAGGGAAGGAAATCATGGATCGGCAACGAGTGGTAGTGGCCTTAGGTTACCTCCCATCCTGATATCTCTTTCCAGCCCTCACGCCAAATGTTAAAACTCGGGCAGAGTCAGGAATCTTCTTTTTTTCTGTGACGCAAGGATGGGAAAGGGCTAAATTTCGGAAGGTAAAGGCCGTAGCCTTAGTTACCAGGTGTAAAAACAAGAAACCACGGGAAACCTTCTTTAGGGCTGCCGACGGTGGGATTCGAACCCACCATCTCCCGAATACAACCTTACAGCTACGTGACCCCAACCGCGTGGACAACTCACTAGGCTATCTTCTTCCATTATTATTATTATTATTATTATTATTATTATTATTATTATTATTATTATTATTATTATTATTATTATTATTATTATTGAACCGGAGGTACACCCGCCCCATACATTTAAATTAAGCACCTTGGAGAATACCAACTTAAATATTTCCGGCTCCATGGCTAAATGGTTATCGTGCTGTGACCCCTTTGGTCACAGGGGTCCCGGGTTCGATTCCCGGGAGGGTCGGGAATTTTAACCATAATTGATTAATTTCGCTGACAAGGGGGCTGGGTGTATGTGTCGTCTTCACCGTCGTTTAATCCTCATCACGACGCGCAGGTTGCCTACGGGTGTCATATCGAAAGACCTGCATCTGGCGAGCCGAACTTGTCCTCAGACATTACCGGCACTAAAAGCCACACGCCTTTTCATTTCATCTGATATATGAAGTTTGCAACAACTAATACAATTTGTTTGAACATTTCTCAACAGATGTCGCTACTATAAACTTATGTTGTGCCCTCTGGTGTGAAGATGAACTACTAAAATTCTAAAGTAGTTTTGTATGTAAAGGTTGTCTAAACTGGAATGTATCGTTTTTGTTTTTTGATGTTCAAAAGTTATCAACACTTCTATCCCTTCCCGCCAACTTAAGATGTTGGCCAATGAAAAATGTTGTACATTTTTTCCTACCAAACAAAATTTTCTGGTATTTATTTCATTATCCAATAAGAATTGGGGGTGTGTCGGGCCTTAGCCCAGAAGTTTCTGGAACTTTCCCCTCGGGTATAAATGCTGGCACATTTTTGGATCAGGTTGTCTTAGTGTTCGCTCCAGTCTAGAGTGTGTTTATAAAGGAGGTGGGACGTCTCGTCCATATTCGGAAGGTCTACCAGCTCAAGGTAATGGCAGATTCAGTATACCCATGTGATAGTCTTTGAAAACTAGCTCACGGGGAAGGTTTCAAATATTTAGTAATGTAACTTCATTTTCTAAAAACGTGAATTTCAAACTCTAAATGTAATTTCAAACTAGTTGAAAGAACTTATCTGAAATCAGGAAATAGAGAGTGAAGTACCCTCTCTTATTTCTTCTCAACTTGAGTTTGAGGTGACTTTGTAACTTTTTCTTTGTAATTTTTTGCAATCTAAATATGTTTCTCCATCTAGTCACCTCAGTATTATAGGCTTAGCCTCTGTAACGTCGGGCCATAAGCCCATATAGGGTTTTATGCATTCAATTTTAAATTTCTAGGAGTGGAAGAGTTCGCCTCCTTACCATTTTGGTTTTTGGGCCAGTTGTTTAACCTTTTGTTGTTTTCAAAAGCCCTGTAGAATGGGTACTGGTTACCCTTGTGTAACTCCATGTTAAAGGTATCAGACTGTTGAGCATTTTTAAGACAGTGAATAGTGTTTGATGTAGGTTGTGCCTTTGATAGGTCTAGAAATCGTAAACTTTCGAAAATAGATTCCTAAGTGTAAATTTATGGAACAAAGACGCTCTTCTTACTAATGTAAAGGTTGAATGGTGCCTTTGGAAGGCTAGAATGTTATAATGTTCGGAGAGAGAATTTTGTCCAGCAAAGGTGCTCTTGTAGGAAATATTATTGAATGGAGCAGTGGTCACTCTTGTTTCAATGGCAAGGTTGGAGCTTTAAGCTTGTATGGTTAATTAATGTTGTTTAATTGTTCTATGAATTCATAATATTACGTCTCAAGATCATTGTTGTACCTGAGATTTTGTTATTCTCTTAGCGAATAGTTTTGTTATCAGTTAACATCTGAAAAGAGAAAAGAAAGGAAAAGGTGGGAAAGAAATGAAACTGCCAATTTTTAAAGTTATAAATCAATGTTTCCATTTTCGTATATCCACCCTTTCATGCCCACACCTTCTTTCACCTCTGTAAACCACGGTATCACCGTAACAATTATTATTATTATTATTATTATTATTATTATTATTATTATTATTATTATTATTATTGGAGTATTTCAGTTTAATGGCTTGTTTGCCCCTGTGGTGAGTCTTCTCCAACGGGGTCGATCCTGTGCAGTACGTTTTATTATTATTATTATTATTATTATTATTATTATTATTATTATTATTATTATTATTATTATTATTATTAAATCACGACTATATTATTAAGATAGGGGCTGCCTGACCGTAAAGGCCCGGAAGGACATGGGTACGAATCCCCATCAGGAAGCCGTAAAATTTAAGAAACGAGATTTCCACTTCCGGAGGTGCACTCAGCCTACACCAAAAATGACTACCCGGTTAATTCCTGGGGGCAAAGGCGGCTGGGCTTAGAGTTAACCGAGGTTGCGGATAGTGGAAGACTTTACCTTCCACCCCTCCAAGGGCCTTCATGACTTGTATTGAGATGACTTTGGTTTGCTTTTTTTTTATATTATTGAAGTATTTTGGTGACGGAGGCGGATGGGTATTACTACAATGAAGAGCAAGATGAAATTAAGTTGACTGATTGTCTACTGATTTTATCAGTGTTAACACTGAATTACATACCTTTATTAGCTAGTAATAACTTAGATATAAGAATTACATACTAGAGGTCTGTATTCTTCGAAATTACAGCGACGAAATTCCCAGATATGATGGCAGCTATTACTAACGTAGAATTGTCTGGTTAATCTGTATTATTTCAAATGTTAAGATGGTGACTGGGTCAGTTACCAGAACGTAATTTCGAACGAAGATGAATTAATTTTTACAACACAAGGAAGGCAATATGAGACCTTTTGTTTTGATTTATTATGACTGCAACTTCCTACTGCATACAATCTTTAGACAGGATGTGAAAAATGTTACTGTAGCTCATTGAAAGTAATATATTTGAATCGAATTTTGTCCAACTCACTGAATACAGTATGTTCTCAGTTTCCTCATTACCGTCGTATTGGTACCAGTAAAAATTATAATTTTCTAAGGCATGTGGGTCAGTTACCAGAAACGAGCGTGTGTCTTCTGGGAAGATGTTGCTTTTAGTGCTCGGTAACATATGTGTTAATTAAAAGGATAATTTTCAATAACACCTTGGTAGTCATTAACAGTCTTCCGCTCCTATCAACAATCAAGCAATCAATACTGATCTGCATTTAGGGCAGTCGCCCAGGTGGCAGATTCCCTATCTGTTGCTTTCCTAGCCTTTACCTAAATGATTTCAAAGAAATTGGAAATTTATTGAACATCTCCCTTGGTAAGTTATTCCAATCCCTAACTCCCCTTCCTATAAATGAATATTTGCCCCAGTTTGTCCTCTTGAATTCCAACTTTATCTTCATATTGTGATTTTTCCTACTTTTATAAACGCCATTCAAACTTACTCGTCTATTAATGTCATTCCACGCCATCTCTCCGCTGACAGCTCGGAACATACAACTTAGTCGAGCAGCTCTTCTTCTTTCTCTCAATTCTTCCCAACCCAAACATTGCAACATTTTTGTTACGCTACTCTTTTGTAGGAAATCACCCAGAACAAATCGAGCTGCTTTTCTTTGAATTTTTTCCAGTTCTTGAATCAGGTAATCCTGGTGAGGGTCCCATACACTGGAACCATACTCTAGTTGGGGTCTTACCAGAGACTTATATGCCCTCTCCTTTACAACCTTACTAAAACCCCTAAACACCCTCATAACCATGTGCAGAGATCTGTACCCTTTATTTACAATCCCATTTATGTGATTACCCCAATGAAGGTCTTTCTTTATATTAACACCTGGATACTTACAATGATCCCCAAAAGGAACTTTCACCCCATCAACGCAGTAATTAAAACTGAGAGGACTTTTCCTATTTGTGAAACTCACAACCTGACTTTTAACCCCGTTTATCAACATGCCATTGCCTGCTGTCCATTATATATCAAGTATGAAAAGCCGAACTTTATAGGTTTCCCTGACGAAGCGAAGACTTTCTGTGTAATGATAGCCCTACATGGGAACGAGTTGGTTGTATGTTTATGTAGTTTATTTGTGAGTCCGCTGAAGTACTGAAACAACTACTTAAAACTTAAATGGTAATCATGCCCATTAGAATGATGTCATTCCCGTGTGACGCTCGAGATTCTATGCGGGGCACAGTAGACGAACGAAACGAAAAACATATGCTATGCAGAAATATTACAAGTTTTAAACTGATTTTGTTTTAAGTTTACGTGTTCATGGCTGGATGAGGATCGTGGATCACTACTGCAGAAGGGTAAATTCAAAGCAAACAATGTCATTCATGTGTGCATACAAATTAACTTTGGTGAGCATATTGTGTTCGTTAAGTTAAATCCTCTCGACATTCTAAAGATTTCTGGTAACACATATGTTGATTACCGGACAAAATTAATTGAAAGGTTAACAGGTCAGAAGGATACCCAACACAGTTTCGGTTTCTCTGCTATCTGGTAGACCAAACCGGATCGTCGAAAATGACACATAGGCTGCCTGAATGGTATCAAATTAAAACGTCTGCACATGCAAGAGATGAAATTATCATTTTTTTTAAATTTAAGCTGCTTTAAGTCATACCTACACAGATAGGTCTTATGGCGACGATGGGATAGGAAAGGGCTAGGAGTGGGGAGCAGGCGGCCGTGGCCTTAATTAAGGTACATCCCCCGCACGGCCGTACTCGTGTTGAAATACTGCATCCCGTGAGATCTCCGAAGTTAAGCAACACTGAGCGTGGTCAAGATGTGGATGGGTTGACACGCGCTGTTGGTTAGGGGCAAGGGAATGGTGGAGCGGAAAGGAACTGGTCGCCATACCGTACATAAACTCCGGCTCAGTTCGGACCTGCCTTCGGGTAGAATACACCCTTACCTTTGCCTGGTGTGAAAATGGGAAACCACGGAAAACCATGCTCTGGGCTGCCGACAGTGGTGTTCCAACCCACTATCTCTCAAATACTGGATAGTGGCCGCACTTAAGAGACTGCAGCAACCTAACTCGGTGGTGGAATTATTATTATTATTATTATTATTATTATTATTATTAGCAAATGTACCCGTGCTTCGCTACGGTATTCTACATTTTATACGGATATCGAAGTAAATACTATTCGTGCAGTAAATAAGATTGTTTTAAAATTGCATGACCCCTAGCGTTATCCGAGAAATAGCATAGGGAGGTCCCCGTACGTTGTTTCCAATGTAAAGTGTGGTTTGCGGAGTTGTAATGATAACGGCAGGCTCACTTGCCTACTGCCATTCACAATCGAGTTAGGAGGATTACATTATAATTGCAGGCCCCATTGCCTACTGCGCGGTCACGATCGATTTGGGAAGTTTTCGTTTTCCTACTTCCAGGCAGAAAAATGTTGAGGAGCTTTTATTATAATGGCAAGGAACTTCCCTACAACCAGTCAAAATTGAGTCGTGCAGTTATCATTATAATGACAGGCCCTTTTTCCTTCTGCCAGCCAGCTTACTGACAGTCACACAGATTTGGTGAGTTTCCATTAAAATAACAGGCCACTATGCCTAATGCTAGTCACATTTTAGATGGGTACATTTGTTTATAATGGCGGGCACCCTGGCCTGCAGCCAAACACAATCGGGTAGGGGAGTATTGAACAAAATTGCATCCTCCCTTGCCTTCTGCAAGTCAAATCGAGAAGTGAATAATTATTCATTACAATGGTAGGGCCTCCTTACTAATACCAGTTACACAGGAGTTGGAGAAGGACCCCATTCCTATTGCCAGTCAAAGTCGGTGTGGGGAGCACTGATTTCAATAGCAGACACACCCTTTCTCGATCGCTACAAGTCGACATCAATGAATATATATCGTTCGACATACCGGTACGAAAGTATATTGATGTTTACAATATTGCAGACCTTCATTTACAGATTAACTTCTGCTAAACGGTACGTCAGATCGACAAAGGACTGTACCATAAGACGCAGTATTTAGCAGCCTAAATGGCTGGTCCTATGATATTTTCTCGTATCTTGTCATTCTTTGGATTTCGAAGTTATTTCATTTCACTTGAATACGTACACAAGGAGACAAGAACATACGTTAATGCAATTTTTTATTTATTTTCTGCACATTCTACATTACATTCACATTTCCGGACCACATTCTACATTACATTCACACTTCTTCATGTTTTTATAAGGCTACATATTTTATGATGCACAAAACACCTAGAGCTCATCCGCGATGTTTAGCTGGTGTAGGGGGCCCCAACCACCCACCCTCCCACAGGGAGCCCCAACCACGCCCCCAACTCAGCGTGGCGATCAACCACAAGAAGAGATTCACCAACTCGTCGAGACATGCGACGCGCAACACGAGGCAATGAATTACCTCTCGAAGGATGAGTTGTACAATATTGTACGCCATGATACTTACCATTAGTCGAAGAGAACATTGCTGGCTCGTGTCAGAACGCGGATCGGCCTTCGGGCCAGAACTCACCTTAACAGTTGCTAAGGAAAGCTCTGCACCTGAGTTCTCGGCTTGTTGATTAATCTCATTATCGCCTCCGCTGGGGATATTATTGGATATGCATCTTATATCTAGTGGGGTTGGACCGCACGGGGAACGAGGCTCCACCTGACAGCATCATTCATTTAATATTTATATTTCTGGTACATCTTTTCGAGTAGCATAACAGTGTCGGTAGATCAAGGGTGGGGATAATCCTCAAGTTCCCAAAATCTTAGTTTCGATCGCAGATGAGATGTTTCAATTGTAGATAAATGCTGAAATCGCTACGTTATACGCGTTAACTTGACAAACTCCCCGGTTTGTTTTAGTGTTCACTCGTGGGAAAGGAAACCAGGGTGCGATGTCTGATTATTTAAACCTAAGGCAAAGGCAGACCTCTTGCATACTTATATTGTGGTCAGGCAGTCCAAGCCTCTCAAGATTTTACTGAAGGATATTATTACCTCTAATAATGATCACGATATTGTTGAATTGTTCCTAAGATACAGTTGAAATCTCGATCGCAATACTGTTTGGAAAATATACTCCATTTCAAACATTTTTTACGAATAATTACTTTAAGATTCTGCTTTGAATTCATAGCAGTGTTAACGTAAAGGCTAAAAAACCTGAGAGTGAAACAGTTTGAATATGATAGTTCATATAACAAAGAATAATAGAATTTGACATATTCATGGGAATGAGTGCTCATTTGTGCTTCCTGAACCCAGTTTTGTTTGGAAGTGAGAGTGACGGGTGGTGCACCGAAGAATATCGTTGGCATTATAAGTAAGGAATTGGAATAACTTACCAAGGGAGATGTTCAATACATTTCCTATTTCTTTGCAATCATTTAAGAAAAGGCTAGGGAAACAACAGATAGGGAATCTGCCACCTGGGCGACTGCCCTAAATGCAGATCAGCATTGATTGATTGATTGATTGATTGATTGATTGATTGATTGATTGATTGATTGATTCATGGGTCAGATTGAGTTTGAAACTTTGAATAGGGTGAAATTTGTGTAAGATTATCTTATATTGCATTACTTTTCGGATAATTATGTGCCACAGCATTTGGCTCACATGTGGGTACTGGGTGGGACGAATCTAACGTATAAGGGATACAGATACAACAAAAAGTCATAAGACCAAGGTTGAAGATCACTCCAAATTGAACGGAGATTGTGCCATCCGTTATGTGAAAGGACTTTCCGTTTATCGCACGAAATACCTCGAAACGAAGGTCTGTACCATAATTAAAATTGCCTCCATATTTCGATATTCTTCGGAGATAAAAAGTGAAAAATTAAAAGATCTTGGAAGTTTTCCGTCCGTTACAGGCTAAAACGTATAATTTTGTCAAATTTCAATTGCTTGTCTGGCAGATTATGCTGCAATCTGGATTTTGGGTGACGGGGGTAAAAATTACGACTTCCAGGAAACAATAGCAAAAATATGCAGATGGTCATTATCACCCCTTAAACGGGTCGCTGTACGAAAAATTCACCAAAAGAGTCAATGTACAGGCACACACGATTTTATTTATGTAGATAAGGAATCTGCTCCACGTACAATACCTTTTCGGCTATGTCCGCTGGACTTAACTGCAAAACCGACCGTTCATGATATCTTCCTTATTAATCCTCCTGTCTAATAATACAAATAAGAAAAAAGGTTTAGAAATGGATTTCCATTAAGGATTGTAGATTTCCATTAATTTAGGATGTCCATATTTTGAGGGAGTGCAAGATCATTGTTTCGGTTTCGGATAAACCCCCACTAAATTTAGGTATTCAGAAATAATGTTTGCCCTAAAACCTACTCAACGACAGGTTGATTCTAAGTATCAAGTTTGGTAGAAATAGGCCTATATTCAGTAGTTTTCAAGATATAAGCCCTCATACAATCAAACAGACACCAAAGCTAAGAAATATGCAGATGGTCATTATTACACCTGAAACGGATAACTGTACGGAAATTCCGCCAAAATAGTCAATGTACAGACACAAGGTCTTTACGATTATATTTATATAGATAACAGATAAACATGGGCAAGTTTGTAAGTGCAAACCTTCATTTCGAGATTTACTGCTCCTAAACGGTAGATCATACCAACAAACGATTTGCACCCTCAGACGTCCCTTTTATTGCTCTTCATGTTTGGTCTTAAAACATTTTCTCGTATCTCCCGTATTTATGGGTTCGATTGAGTTACGATATTAGAATGGGGTGAAATTTTGGTACATTTTTAATATTTTACATCTTTTTCACATACTTATGTGGAAGCTAGAATCATGAAATTTGGTTCGCATATAGCAATTGGTCGTGCCAATGTGCGTACCCAATAAGGGAGAGAGAGAGACGACAAAATGCAAGTTGCTTTACGTCGCACCGACACAGATGGTCTTACGGCGACGATGGGACAGGAACGAGCTAGGAGTGGGGAGGAAGTGTCCGTGGCCTTAATTAAGGTACAGCCCCAGCATTTGCCTGGTGTTAAAATGGGAAACCACGGAAAACCATCCTCAGGGCTGCCGACAGTGGGGTTCGAACCCACTATCTCCTGAATACTGGATACTGGCCGCACTTAAACGACTACAGCTATCGAGCTCGGTACGACGCAGGGCCAAAGTTGTAGATCACTTCAAACTGAACGAAGATTGTGCCATCCGTTTTGTGGTAGGACTTACCGTTTAGCCGCGAAATACTTCGAAACGAAGGTCTGCACCGTCATCAAATTGGCTCCATATTTCAATATTCTTCGGCATAAAAAGTGAAAAATTTAAAGATCTCTGAAGTTTTACGTAGGTTACTGGCTAAAACGTATAATTTTGCTTAATTTAAATTTTCCAGCTCGTATGGCAGATTGTGAGTCACTCTTGATTTTGGGCGATAGGGGTAAATTTTAGGATTTTCAGGGAACTATAACTTAAAAAAAGTACAGATGGCCATTATTACCCCTCAAAGCTGTACGAAAATTTCGCGAAGATAGTCAACGCACAGTCACACGGTCATTACGATTAGATTTATATAGATAGATGAGGAATCTGCTCCACGTATAACACCTTTTGGGCTATGTCCGCTGGACTTAACCTGAGAAACCGACCTTTCATGATTTCTCCCTTATTGATCCTCCCGTTGAAAAAATGCACATCAGAAAATATTTAGAATTGGATTTCCATCAAGTTTGGTCGATTTCCAATCAGGTTTGTCTTGTACGTTATATAATGTGGGACAGTAAATTCACCATTTCGGTTACCTATAAAATCCCAGTCCACTCCGGGGATTTAAAATGGTATTGACCTTAAAACCTACCCTTGGACAGGTAGATGTTAACTATATAGTTTGGTTCAAATATCTTCAGTAGATTTCAAGTTGTAAGAAATACGCTTTACACGCACCAGCTCTTGCGTTAAGTTAAATGGGACTTGTACCGATAAACGGTCCGTTAATGATATCTCCCTTATTAATCCTGGTATAGAAATGATGCACATTAGAAAAAAAGTTTAGAAATTAATTTCCATTACGGTAGGTAGATTTCCATTAAGTTTGGTTGTGTATATTTTGAGGGAGTGCAAAATCACGGTTTCAGTTTCGTATAAATTCCCAGTCAGTTCAGGGATTTATAAACAGTATTTGCCCTAAAACCTACCCAAGGACAAGTGGATTCTAAATATGAAGTTTGGTGGAAATATATCCAGTAGTTTTCAAGTTATAGAAAGACAGAAAAACAGACCAACAGACAGACAGACACTAAAAGAAACCTACCCTTGGATAGGTGGATGCTAATTACAAAGTTCGTTCACATATCTTCAGTAGTTTTCAAGTTGTAAGAAATACGCTTTACACGCACCCGCTCTTGCGTTAAGTCCGGTGGGACTTGTACCGATAAACGGTCCGTTAATGATATCTCCCTTATTAATCCTGTTATCGAAATGCATATGAGGAAAAGGTTTATAAATTAATTTCCATTAAGACAGGTAGATTTCCATTAAGTTTGGTTGTGCATATTTGGAGGGAGTGCAAAATTACGGTTTCGGTTTCGTATGAACCCCCAGTCAGTTCAGGGATTTAGAAACAATATTTGCCCTAAAACCTACCCAAGGACAGGTGGATTCTAAATATGAAGTTTGGTGGAAATATATCCAGTAGCTTTCAAGTTATAGAAGGACAGACAGACACCAAAGATAAAAATTATGCATATGGTCATTATTACACCTGAAACGGATAACTGTACGGAAATTTCGCCAAAATAGTCAATGTAGTACAGACACACGGTAGTTACGATTTTATTTATGTAGAGTATTATTATTATTATTATTATTATTATTATTATTATTATTATTATTATTATTATTATTATTATTCCTCGAGTGAAAGGAAAAATCAAATGATCATAAATATGTCTTTCAATAGAATGTGTTACCTAGCAACCGTGCAGGTTGGCGACGCACATTTTGTTACATGACACGATTTCATTACGCAAATTTTCGAATGACCGCCAACTCTGAGACAAATGAGGAGTCGCAGTGTTATTTCTACTTCCAAAAAATAAATCAGTATTTCGTCTATATGTATTACAGTAGTTGAAATTCCTTAAAAGTTGTACCAAAAAGGATCATGGGTACGTTCCACGTGCGTTTTATTATATGTTTCTTGCGCTTTTCCTACAACTTTCTTAACCTTTGGAACAGACACTCCTCATATGTCAAAAGGCACCCGTTTTCGTTGGATACGTAGTCTGCACTCTTTGACTATACAGACAGTAAACCTCATCCTCCTACTTCTGTTCAGACATCTCTCGGCTTTAAGAGAGACATGATAATAGCTTACTGGCATTAGATACCTTAAAATAACTTCAAGGGAAGTATCGCTCCAGTTCAAAGCTCGTAACTCGAACAGAACACAAATTGACCTCTTGTCTAATTTTGTTGACTTGCACTCTACACAGTTGGGGAGCAGACAAGCTGTTTTCTTCTGAGTAATATGAATACAATTCAATGTATGCTCTCTTTACTATTTGAAAAACCACGATAAATTGCACTGATGAATGCTATGACATCATTTCTTTTCTTCATGTTATACTTTCTTCACTACTCCCCCACCAGAATGGGGCCGTGGATACGAACTGTCACACATGTACACTCGGACCTGTTTTACGACCGTATGCCCTTCATAAAGACAAACCTATGTAGAGGAATGAATTCAGCATTTCGTATATCCGCGCTGACTGCGAATCAAATATTAGAATTATGAACGTTTCTGTATTTTCCGGAAAATCATCTCATGAAGGGTTCCACGAGAGCAAATCGCAAAAATATTGAACATTACATGAAGATTGTTAATCACACGTCCCGATGTTTTACTTCGAAACAAAAGGCAAAGAAAACTATTGTTATCTTCAAAATATTATCATATTCACCGAGAGAAATTAATGAAAACAAAAAAGCCACGCCCAAGAATCGAACACGGACCAGCGGTTTGGTAGTCTGACGCTGACCTTGCTCTGCTACACCATGAAAACACAAAATCTTTCGAAACTCTAATATTCACTTTGGATCCTATATTAAATAAATACATGTTTTAGACGATTTTTCAATGTGAAGCATTGAAAACACGATTTTCCTTTATCAATTTTGACCTCGATTTTTTCAAAAACTAGAGAGTGTGTAGCAAAACGCAGAAACACATGTCTCTTTTTTTCTTCAATATATAACGTCCCTACAAAATGTTATCAAAATCGGTGAAGCACATGTCAGACCCTCCCCTCCTTTTTTTTTAGATAACCATCCAACCTCTGCGCCAGAGAAATTAAACATACGTGGCTAAAATCCCACATTTCTCCGGGAATCGAACCTGGATCCCTCTAAATCGGAGGCTTCGACGCTGAATATTAAGCCAAGGAGCCGGGCAGACTTATTAACTGAGAGATTATAAAGGGTGAGGGAAGAATAATATTCTCGACTAATCAAACAATGAGGATATCGGACATAGGAAGTTAAAGGTAAAAATATTCCCCCCACTCCCGCCCCACTTCTCGGCCCAGGACTCCCAAAACTAATACCATCAAGTTTCTAAATCGTTTCTTTTTACAGTGTACTTTAAAATAATTCACTATGAAATGAAAAGTAAATGGCGTATGCCTTTTAGTGCCGGGAGTGCCCGAAGACAAGTTCGGCTCGCCAAATGAAGGTCTTCTGATTTAACGCCCGTAGGCGACCTGCGTTTCGTGATGAGGATGAAATGATGATGAAGACGATACATACACCCATCCCCCGTGCCAGCGAAATTAACCAATTAAGATTAAAATTCTCGACCCTGCCGGGAATCGAACCAGGGACCCCTGTGACCAGTGGCCAGCACGCTAACCATTTAGCCATGGAACCGGACAATTCACTATGATAAAGAGTCGATATGACAAACTTTTGCCATGCAAAGAGAGTTTTAAATACTTGACATCTTGCGTTTAAGAAACGGTTTTGAGAAAGGATTTTGGAACCTTTGGGACAGAAAGCGAGTGCATAAATATCTGTGCTTAACAGTCGGTCTGCGATGTTCAAAACCACTAATTTCATTTAAATGCTTCTGTGTATTAGAAGTAGACCTTACTTTTCTTTTTTGTAACTCGACTTGGGTCCGCCTCTGTGGTGTAGTGGTTAGTGTGATTAGCTGCCACCCCCGGAGGCCCGGGTTCGATTCCAGGCTCTGCCACGAAATTTGAACAGTGGTACGAGGGCTGGAACGGGGCCCACTCAGCCTCGGGAGGTCAACTGAGTAGAGGTGGGTTCGATTCCCACCTCAGCCATCCTGGAAGTGGTTTTCCGTGGTTTCCCACTTCTCCTCCAGGCAAATGCCGGGATGGTACCTAACTTACGGCCACGGCCGCTTCCTTCCCTCTTCCTTGTCTATCCTTTCCAATCTTCCCATTCCCCACCAAGGCCCCTGTTCAGTATAGCAGGTGAGGCCGCCTGGGCGAGGTACTGATCATTCTCCCCAGTTGTATCCCCCGATCCGATGTCTGAAGCTCCAGGACACTGCCCTTGAGGCGCTAGAGGTGGAATCCCTCGCTGAGTCCGAGGAAAAAACCGACCCTGGACAATAAACAGATTAAGAAAGAAACTCGACTTGGGCGTAATAATAGGGATACACTAATTTATTGTTTCAATATTTTGCAGTTGCTATTGCAAAACATATTGCAGTCAATCCCTTTTTATGCATCACAGAAAACAATGACTAAGAATGAAATTCAACACAACTCCTCAATTAACAGAGCAATGAGAGTTTACAATAATATTCATTCCTACGTTGATAATTTTAGTAGACTATACAGAATCTACATTCACTTCGTCATTTAACACTGGACTTCTGAATAATTAGGCCTATAATTAATAAATTATGAAAGAGTTTAAAAAATAGTGTAAATGTTGTAAATCAATCAATCAATCAATCAATCAATCAATCAATCAATCAATCAATCAATCAATCAATCAATCAATCAATCAATCAATCAATCAATCAATCAAGATATGCATTTAGGGCAGTCGTTTTGTTGTTTTCGTAGCGCTTTCTTAAATGATTTCAAAGAAATTGGAAATTTATTGAACAGCTCCCTTGGTAAGTTATTACAAACTCTCCCCCTCTTATAAATGAATATTTGCCCCAATTTGTCTCCTCGAATTCCGACTTCATGTTCATACTGTGATGAAAAAATGAAATGGCGTATGGCTTTTAGTGCCGGGATATCCCAGAACGGGTTCGGCTCGCCAGGTGCAGGTCTTTCTATTTGACACCCGTAGGCGACCTGCGCGTCATGATGAGGATGAAATGATGATGAAGACAACACATACACCCAGCCCCCGTGCCGTTGGAATTAACCAATTCAGGTTAAAATCCCCGACCCGGCCGGGAATCGAACCCGGGACCCTCTGAACCGAAGGCCATCACGCTGACCGTTCAGCCAACGAGTCGGACTTCATACTGTGATCTTTCCTACTTTTCAAGACACCACCCAAATTTATTCGTATACTAACGTCATTCCACGCCATCTCTCCACTGACAGCCCGGAACATACCACTTAGTCGAGCAGCTCGTCTATTTCTCCCAACTCCCGCCCCCCACCCAAAAAAAAATCTTTCCTAAATTTTTGTAACACTACTCTTTTGTCGGAAATCACCCAGAACCAATCGAGCTGCTATTCTTTGCATTTTTTCCAGTTCTTGAATCAAATATTCCTGGTAATGGTCCCATACACTGGAACCATACTCTATTTGGGGTTTTAGCAGAGACTTGTATGCCATCTTTTTTACATCCTTACTACAACCCCTAAACACCCTCATGATTAGGTGATTTATGTGATTATCCAAATGAAGTACTTTCCGTATATTAACACCTAGGTACTTACAGTGATTCTCATCAGGAACTTTCACCCCCATCAACGCAGTAATTACAACAGAGAGGACTTTTCCTATTTATGAAACTCACAGCCTGACTTATTAAATGTAATAGATCCCAAGTAAAATATCCTTTTCTAATAATTGCTTTAAGTATTATACCAAATCTTAATTTGTATTAATTAGTACCGTAATGTAATATTAGTTATTTTATCGTTCATGTTTATCTTAAATGTGACGTGTGTCACTGGAAATAATCTTAAGATTATTATAGCTTTATTGTAGTTAATTTGTTCCTTCAACGTCTTAGAAACAACTGTCCTGAACATTGTAATTGGGACTCATGACCTGATAATTTCACAATAAATAAATAAATAAATAAATAAATAAATAAATAAATAAATAAATAAATAAATAAATAAATAAAAATGTAATGAATTAATATATTATAACAAATTCCCAGTCTCCGGGTGGAATAGTGGATAGAAAAAGGGTTTCATCTGAGGTAACCATTGATCTGCGTAAAAGGGATAACTTCCAGAACCTCTCAAATTAAGAGTAGCGGATGATGACTATGATGATGATGATGATGATGATGATGCTTGTTGTTAAAAGGAGCCTAACATCTATTAAATCATAGACCCTGATGACTATGGAGCCCCTAACTAAGATCGTTATTGCTTCTACCTACTTGTTGAAGATCCCCAACTTGAACTTCTCTATCTGACTTTCCTTGGTTGAATGATGTTCTTTTCTAAGCCCTATGCTATAGGTTCAGGAGGACAAACCAGTTTGTCATTTTTAAGATTATCATAGTACTTTAATTTCTCAAATCCGGATTTAAGAGAGAATATGCAGAGGGGCTCATAATAGTATAACAACAAAAGAGAGAAATAAAGAAAGGGAAGATTAGGGTAAAAAATGGATAGGTAATCTGCCACGTGAGTGACAGCCCCAAATGTAGATCAGTGGTGATTGATTGATTGATTGATTGATTGATTGATTGATTGATTGATTGATTGATTGATTGATTGATTGATTGATTGATTGATTGATTGATTGATTGATTGATTGATTGATTGATTGATTGATTGATTGATTGATTGATTGATTGATTGATTGATTGATTGATTGATTGATTGATTGATTGATTGATTGATTGATTGATTGATTGATTGATTGATTGATTGATTGATTGATTGATTGATTGATTGATTGATTGATTGATTGATTGATTGATTGATTGATTGATTGATTGATTGATTGATTGATTGATTGTATTTGGATTAGATATGATTTGATTTAATATCACTATTCCTCTCTGCTAGAGGATGCAGCTGATCCCGCAGAGACTCATCTGACAGAAAGAGGGCCCAAATAATTTCTATTACCCATTCAGTACTCCACAGAGATCAGATTGTCGGATTACCAAAGGGACGAAGTAAAATAATCACATTAACACAATACATTATCCAGACTGACAAGCTAAGTGCACTGCGGGTGAGAAGATAGGCGATCAGTTTCGAAGCATACAAAGAACTTATATCAATGCTCTACCAGACAAGTAATTAGCGATACCGGTGATACATTACCAGAATCTGTGTAAATTAGGTCGATCAATCCAGATTCCTCCCTCACAACTCCCATATCAATGAATCACCAAACGGAGCGTGATCTACTCCGCGCGATGTTCCAAGACGATACTTTCGAACTTTGGTTCTACAGCTTCTGGAATGTTTCACTCATGAGGGAAGATTATAGACAACTGGGAAGTGTAATAGCCAGTGAAAGTTATACAGTACAACATGAGATATTTACTAGGAATTTTATGTGATATTACAAATCGGTTAATTAAAATTATGATTCCCTGCCGGGAAAATGCATGATATGAAATCCAAAGGCAGGGATTATTTTCAAGAAGAGGTACGCATCTTCCCTAGTGCACTGTCCCTGCATCTCATTGGTGTGCTAGCCAACGTTTTACAGAGATAACACATTCCAAATGATGATCCACACTAGGGCGGAATACTCGTTATTTCCTTATTGGAAGAGCCTAAAATGCTTCAATATTAATACGATTTTCTTAAGGTAATGAAAAGGGAAACTCTGTCCCAATGAATTTTCGCAGTATGCCTTGAAACTACCAACTTGCTCCGAACATCAAACAGTATTGAATTCCTTCAGAAACATGTCACTGCAACGACAATGGATGCAGCAAGATGGAGCTACAGTGGTGGTGGTGGTGGTGATTATTGTTTTAAGAGGAAGTACAACTTGGAGCTACAGCTCATACCACGACCGGGTCACTTGACTTCCTGCAATAACACTTTAGAGATCACTTAATTTTCCTGGGCCTTCTCACTCACCAGATCTCACGCCCTTATTTGTCTATATATGGGGCACGCTGAAATAATCCGTTTTCCAATCAGATGACCCATCTAGGAATGTTCCCGAAAATTACCAGAAGAAATACAGATTTTTTTGAATCCTTGCGGCAGCCTGTCCTCATCAACTTGGTCGACAGCTGGCTCTATGGATCAGTGGTAGAGTGTCAGCCTCCAGATCTCAAGATAGCGGGTTCAAACCGGGCAGAGGTAGTCGGAATTTTGAAGGGCACAAAAAAAGTCCATTCGACACTCCACGCTGTACGATATCGGCATATAAAAGATCTCCGGCAACACATTCGGTTGTTTAAATCGCGAGGAGGACCCGTCGTTCTGACCACGCGTCACTTAATAATCTGCAGGCCTTCAAGCTGAGCAGCTATCACTTGGTAAGGCAGGGCTCATTGGGGCTGTAGTGCCATGGACCATACAAACCAAATTACCCGACAAACATTAGCGGAGATTAGGTGGGCGAGGCGGAAATCCCCCCCCCCCCACACACACACACACACTTTCTGGAGAAAAAATAATTTTTATTCCATTTTAGGCAACTGACTATTTTTAAGCTTCGGAAGACTGAAGAATCTAACAATTTTTTAAAAATCGCCTCAAACTAGAAATTATAAATAAAAAACAATTTGTACAGTCCTTATTAATTTTTCAGCTAATTCCTTCCTTTAATTTATTTAATTATTAAGAAAAATACTCAGCGGAAATACGCACAAAATGTCGTTCGTTGCAGCTAACCGATTCGTACAGCGCCACGGCAAGTAGTGCAGACTCGCGCGGCAGCGTGTAGTATTGACTGTGATTAAGGGTACTTTTGCCAAAGTAATGGACACCAAGATATGATTCACCCGCTTGCCGCGCGCATTCGTTAATCTGCTAGTTTCATCCTGTAAATGACCGGCTCCATGGCTAAATGGTTAGCCTGCTGGCCTTTGGTCACCGGGGTCCCGGCTTTGATTCCTGGCAGAGTCGGAAATTTTAACCACTATTGGGTAACTTCTCTGGCACGGGGGCTGGATGTATGTGTCGTCTTCGTCATCATTTCATCCTCATCATGACGCGCAGGTCGCCTACGGGAGTCAAATCGAAAGACCTGCACCTGGCGAGCCGAACGTTGGAAATTTTAACCACTATTGGTTAACTTCTCTGGCACGGGGGCTGGGTGTATGTGTCGTCTTCCTCATCATTTCATCCTCATCATGACGCGCAGGTCGCCTACGGGAGTCAAATCGAAAGACCTGCACCTGGCGAGCCGAACGTGTCCTTGGACCCTCCCGGCAATAAAAGCCATACGCCATTTCATTTTTACTCTAAAATTGTGTCTGTGCAGTTCTATCTTATGCCTGTTACTTTGTTACTATGTAGTCAAATACTAAATGACTTTTTAATTGTATAATCGCGCCAAACTTCTATTTAATTGTAATACATGTGCAATTATTAACCCTTCGGTGAGTGTTATTAATACCGCACTAAAGATGGTAGACTCAACCTTTACGTATCCTCGAAATTTGCCCAGGGAGCATTGAAAATCGTACCATTTTGTAGGTTGTTTTTCATTCCAATTTTGATGTTCTTCCCGCGCCTCCCACACCCCCCCCCCCTGCTACAAGTCACAGACCCGGGTGCTTTTTTTTATTTTTGTCCCCCTCCCCAATTTCTAACTCCCAATCGCCGCTACTGCCAACACAATTCATTAAATGTCAGCCACAGAACCCCAGGAGAGTTTCGGTTTACTCGGTCTGCCATCTAGTAGGCCTACAGTAAAACGGAACGTAGAAATTGACCAGCAGACGATGGCGTCAAATTAAAATGTCTGCACACGGTAGCTGAGGCCATACCATTATTATTATTATTATTATTATTATTATTATTATTATTATTATTATTATTATAACTTGGTCGACAATCTACAGGACCGATATGATCAATATGTGAGGCGTGAGGGTACATATTTTGAACACGTGCTTTATCGAAGTACCGGTAGTTAGACTCGTGTTACTGTCGTCACTTTGCATGTCATAACGACGTATCTTGATGTTGAGAGTTCTTTCTTTCTTTCTTTCTTTCTTTCTTTCTTTCTTTCTTTCTTTCTGTATATATTTATTTCGTATGGCAGAAGAATACAAGTTTACAAACAATGATTGTTTTAAAAGGACGATTTTGAAATTTCTTTGACCATTTGAAAATTCCGGGTAACATATGCTATTTATCATTCCGGAATATCAAGGAGTTCACTCAAGTGCCGTGATTTAAGGGGAAAAAATGCCAGCAATAATAAATCTCGAAATCAGTATGTTTGCCTCTCTGTGCCGTTTATTTTCTTTTTTACGTAAAACCTACTTGACTGATGTCCGGCTCCATGGCTAAATGGTTAGCGTGCTGGCCTTTGGTCAAGGGGTCCCGGGTTCGATTCCCGGCAGGGTCGGGAATTTTAACCTTAATTGGTTAATTTCGCTGGCACGGGGGCTGGGTGTATGTGTCGTCTTCAACATGACGCAGGTCACGTACGGGTGTCTAATCAAAAGACCTGCATCTGGCGAGCCGAACATGTCCTCGGACATTCGGACACTCCCGGCACTAAAAGCCATACGCCATTTCATTTTTACTTGACTGATGGTGCTCAAATTTGGCAAGTTTATATAGCTGATACTTTTATATAACCCAGAGGCCACTTAGTATAACGCTATCTTTTAAGTGGCCTATGTAGCGACGGAATATGTGAATTAAGTCAGAAGAAAACGCATGCTTTGGGTTCTTAAAATAAAATACGCTACCTGAACGGTAAGTCCTATCGAACAATTTTCCAGAAAAAGTTTATCTCTAACAGTTTTTGAGAAGAAAATATATTGCTGTGTTTTGGTGCATGTTTTATCCTTCGTCTCTTAGTTTTGGTTTCTTTCATGTGTAAACAACTTAACAGTCTGTGCTCAAATTTGGTGAGCATACAACGTTAAATACAAAGGTCGATCAAATATAAACATCAACAGTTGGTAGGGCTAGTCTCGCGCTTCTGCTATGTTAAGGCGGCACCATTAGGAGTGGGAAGAGCGTGCTGTTAAATATTTCCCGCCATTTCGTGAGTAACGCTCACGATGTCGGAGTAACAGGTGCAACCCTCCGTTGTGCAACGCATAATTATAAAATTTCTTTTTTTGCTAGTTGTTTTACGCCGCACCGACACAGATAGGTTTCACGGCGACGATAGGACAGGAAAGGGCTAGGAGTGGGAAGGAAGCGGCCGTGGCCTTAATTAAGGTACAGCCCCAGCATTTGCCCGGTGTGAAAATGGGAAACCACGGAAAACATTTTCAGGGCTGCCGACAGTGGGGTTCGAACCTACTATCTCCCGAATACTGGATACTGGCCGCACTTAAGCTACTGCAGCTATCGAGCTCGCTATATAAAATTTCTAGCTCGTGAAGGAGTTACAGCGGCGGAAATTTGCCAGAAATTGACTGCACAGTTCGGTGATCAAACATTCTCAAGGATGCGCGTGTGTGTGAGGAGTGGCGGAGGAAGAGGAAGACAGCACAAGTGAAAGCCAAGATTCGACTGTCAGCTGGCAAGGTTCTTGCAACCGTTCTTTTTCGATCGGCGAGGCATTTTGCTAATTGATATTTTGCATGTGCGATGCGCAGTCAATGTTGCTTATTACTGCGAGCTGTTGAACAAGGCGAGGGTTGCATATCTCCGCAATGGACGAGACCAACCGATTCGACAATGCGTGAACCCACACTGCAGCTCTAACTGTCTCCAAGCTACAGGAAATGCACTGGACTACACTTGATCATCCTCCTTACAGCCCGGATTTATCGCCCTGCGATTTCCATTTGTTCGGACCACTTAAAGGAGCCCGAGGAGGGCAACGATTTGAAGATGACGAGAGTGTGGAAGACTGTCTGGTGACAGACCCTGTTCTTTTTACGAGGAGGGCATCAAAATGCTGCCCAGACGCTGGGACAAATGCATTTCCAAAGCAGGAAACTATGTTGAAAAATAAATAGTAATTGCCTTGTGTTCTTCAATAAGTGAATATATATAAAAAATAAAATCCCTTTTATAATTGATCCTCCCTTGTACATTACACCGTAGCAGTGCGTATTATTATTATTATTATTATTATTATTATTATTATTATTATTATTATTATTATTATTATTATTATTATTATTATTATTATTATTATTATTATTATTATTATTATACCAGTTCCTCTCTCTCCTGTCTAGACAAAATTATCTCAGGCTAAAATGTTAAGGAAGCCACAAGACTGTAAGTAGGTATGACTGATAAAGATTAACGTTGACTTCCGAAACAGGTGAATGGACGACATAGAAATTAAAGCAATAAATACCATTTCCTTTACATCCCTTGATGGCACAATGCACTTCCACAAGTTGTAACAATCCCCGAGGAGTGAAGTAGGTTGATTTATTCCCATGTCGTTAAGAGTTAGCTTATTACGAAATGAGTATGAAATCGCACACTCTTGAATCATCGTGTAAATACATACTGAAATGTCGTACCAAATTACCTTATCTCTTGCTACCGGATTAATATCACACATACACATCCTGGTTTTCAGCGATAGGTAGAATGCTGAAGGACAACACCTCCAGAAGTACTAGCAATGGTCTTAATTGAAGTTGGCCCCTACAGCTCCAGCATATTCTGATATGGAAATGGAAAACCATGGTAAACCATCTTCACTGATGCCGACGCTGGGGTTGGAATATTTCGAATGCAAGCTTACAACTGCATGGCACGTGCTGCGTAGCAAATCGTTTTTTAAATTACTCACAGGATTTGAAGACAAAGACAAAAGAACATCTAAGGAGCTCGTGAGAGAAAGATAAATTGATTGCGGATAAATGAAAATCCATAGCCTGTTTCTAGTCATTCGACCGAGTCAGGGATGGGATGAATGAAACCCTCATCTAGCGGTGAGGATAGGAATTGTACTGGCCGCCGAAGCCTGTCACACTCCTCTGGGGCAATGATTAATAACTGACAGATGAAACGAAATTAAATGAAATGATATTGGAGAGTGTTGCTGGAATGAATGATAACAGGAACAACCGCAGTGCCCGCAGAAAAACCTGTCCTTCCTCCGCTTTGTCCACCAAAAATCTCAGTGAAGTGACTGGGATTTGAACCACGGACCCAGCGGTGAGAGGCCGGCGTGCTGCCGCCTGACCAACGGAGGCTTTGTGTAGTATAAATAATAATAATAATAATAATAATAATAATAATAATAATAATAATAATAATAATCTCCATGAGAAGTATACGCTGCTAGCGGAACATATTCAAAGACAGTAGCACTAATGAAGAGGTGATAATTGTACCATTCATCCGTTCGAGTACAGCTGCTATACATAAAACTCTGGTGGAAGGACTGAAGAAGTTGGATGTCAACAAGACCCTGTAGAAGACGGTAGTTATTACCACAACTTAAATTTTTCGGAAATTTATGGCTTCAAATTCTGCCTAAAAATGTGGTGTAAATTAAGATTTATTGTACTTAGATTTCCTAAAATTTGCTTGAATATCAATACCACGAAAGTGTGATAAATAAATAAATAAATAAATAAATAAATAAATAAATAAATAAATAAATAAATAAATAATGTCCGCCTCTGTGGTGTAGTGGTTAGTGTGATTAGCTGCCCGGGTTCGATTCCCGGCTCTGCCACGAAATTTTAAAAGTGGTACGAGGGCTGAAACGGCGTCTACTCAGCCTCGGGAGGTCAACTGAGTAGAAGTGGGTTCGACTCCCACCTCAGCCATCCTGGAAGTGGTTTTCCGTGGTTTCCCACTTCTCCTTCAGGCAAATGCCGGGGTGGTACCTAACTTAAGGCCACGGCCGCTTCCTTCCCTCTTCCTTGTCTATTCCTTCTAATCTCCCCATCCTCCCGCAAGGCAGCTGTTCAGCATAGGAGGTGAGGGTGCCTGGGCGAGGTACTGGTCATCCTCCCCAGTTGTATCACTGACTCAGAGTCTGAAGCTCCAGGACACTGCCCTTGAGGCGACAGAGGTGGGATCCCTCGCTGAGTTTGAGGGAGAACCGACCCTGGAGGGTAAACAGATTAAGAAGATAATAATAATAATAATAATAATAATAATAATAATAATAACAATAATAATAATAATAATTGTAATGCAAAATACTTGCGAAAAAATTCTCACCGTTTCGAAGTTCGACTCCAAGTATAAATAGTCAGCGTCGTGATCTTCGGTTCAAAGGGACCTGGTTTCGTTTCCCGACTGGGTCGGGGATTTTAACTGTGACTGGTTTTCTCCTCTGAATCGGGACTGACTGTGTTTATCTCAGTACACACCTCTTCATATACTCAAAACAAATCACCCTATCAGACACTACAGAAACACGTAATAGTGAATACATGCCTCGAAATAGGCGTCAGGAAGGGCATTCGAACATAAAACAGGGCCAAATCTACATATGTTGTGCCATTCCCAACCGCGACCCCACTAGACTATGGGAGATAGGCCTACAGTGGCAGACGAAGGAGAAGAAGAACTCAAAAGTCGAAGTGAGGAAATATAAATTGAGAACTGGAAGTAAATATAGCCTTTATATTCTTTACGTACGTTCACGTGAATACGCCGTAGGCACTTTATGTACAGTCGACATATGTGTTCCATACGGCGTCCATTAATCTGGTTTGTTTGATAGTGAGTGCAGGACAAATACGCGTCTAGTTTACATCATTTAATTGACTGCTATTTATAGTGTGGATTGTTGTACTAGACTTCCAATTAGAAGCATTTCAATGTCCTGGAATGTAGAGAAGCCTACGCAAGAGAACCACGCACGCTGAATTCACAAACCAAGTCTGAGCTCAATCGTCAGGCCACACACGCTCTACGCCACCACTTAAAGTCACTCGGTTAACCATAACAGAGCCGCACAAATTAGCCTTATTATGGAGCTTCAAGACATTTAGATGCGAGTAGAAGGCTGAAGACCTATCAACTGAGGGTTGTCAGATGTCCTGAATGTTTCTTAGCAGACAAAGTAGGGGTCAACATACCATGAAAGGCGTAAAATTAAGCAACGTACTCAATTGTGCTGAAAGTTGAAGGGCTACAGGGCCCGGAAATGTTTCAAATCACTCCCAGCCTAAATGCAGTTCCAGAAAATACCTAGAATCGCTTGTTTCTTTACTCGCATTTTTAAAATCCAAATCCTATCCAAATTAACCTATTTGCTTTAATTCTTTCTGTAATGTGTTCTTTGGGTTCAATACCCTCAGAATGGTTTTGATTTTTTCAAGAATGTCCACATTGAATGTAGTTATGTTCCGAGCTGTCAGCGGAGAGATGGCGTGGAATGACATTAGTAGACGAATAGGTTTGAATGGCGTTTATAAAAGTAGGAAAGATCACGATATGAAGATAAAGTTGGAATTCAAGGGGACAAACTGGGGCAAATATTCATTTATAGGAAGGGGAGTTAGGGATTGGAATAACTTACCAAGGGAGATGTTCAATAAATTTCCAATTTCTTTGAAATCATTTCGGAAAAGGCTAGGAAAGCAACAGATAGGGAATCTGCAACCTGGGCGACTGCCCTAAATGCAGATCAGTATTGATTGATTGATTGATTGTTATATGGGCTTAAGTGAAACTCTGCATTGACTCACATTAGCGCTCGTAGTGGTGCTTAAGTGAAACTCTGCATTGAGTCACATTAGCGCTCGTAGTGGTGCTTAAGTGAAACAATGCATTGACTCACATTAGCGCTCGTAGTGGTGCTTAAGTGAAACAATGCATTGACTCACATTAGCGCTCGTAGTGGTGCTTAAGTGAAACTCTGCATTGAGTCACATTAACGCTTGTAGTGGTGCTTAAGTGAAACAATGCATTGACTCACATTAGCGCTCGTAGTGGTGCTTAAGTGAAACAATGCATTGACTCACATTAGCGCTCATAGTGGTGCTTAAGTGAAACAGTGCATTGACTCACATTAGCGCTCGTAGTGGTGGTTGAGTGAAACAATGCATTGATTCACATCAGCGCTCGTAGTGGTGCTTAAATGAAACAGTGCATTGACTCACATTTGCGCTCGTAGTGGTGCTTAAGTGAAACTCTGCATTGAGTCACATTAACGCTCGTAGTGGTGCTTAAGTGAAACAATGCATTGACTCACATTAGCGCTCGTAGTGGTGCTTAAGTGAAACAGTGCATTGACTCACATTAGCGCTCGTAGTGGTGGTTGAGTGAAACAATGCATTGACTCATATTAGCGCTCGTAGCACCACCGTCTCAATCTCTATATATAGGATTGAGACGGCGGTGGCTCGTAGTCGTAGAAAAAGGCAAACTGTTAATCTAATCACGGCCGACTTGATGCGTCGCTCTAGCTAGTTCAGCGCAGCGAGGGATCCAGTCGGCCGTGATCTAATCGACCGGATAACGATCATTAAGAAAAGGATTGTAACTTTTAGGAATAAACAAAGAATATATTTTCATACTTTATTATATTTGATTTAGGCCCTACCTAAAATTCGTAGCTCATATCCGTAGGTTGTTTTCAACATTGAGTTGCTTGCCTGAAGGGCTAGAACTGTGGATTTTATGGGAATGTATCGTATTCGTGCTAAAATGTCCCGCTTCCCGGGCAGTTCCTTTCAGGGACGTCAATTTTCCTGTATTTCGCCATGTTTAGAATATCGAAAGAAATACACCGATTTTTCCACTTTTGATAACTGCGCCGACTCTTTCACACGGCCTTCAAATCACCAGGATGAACAATAGCAATAAATCTAAACTCTAGACAACTGAAATGAAATCCCTTAGCTCCACGGTTCAGAAGACCATGAAGGACAAGATCAGCAACGAGGAAATTAGAGAAAAATTGGGAATAGGAGATTCCTTCCTCAGCAAAATCCAGAAATTGAAAGTGAAGTGGTTTGGATAAATGAAGAGGATATCAGTGAACATAACTGAAAGGTGGGAATTTGAAGAAAAGGTGCGAGGAAATCGCCCGATTGATTGATTGATTGATTGATTGATTGATTGATTGATTGATTGATTGATTGATTGATTGATTGATTGATTGATTGATTGATTGATTGATTGATTGATTGATTGATTGATTGATTGATTGATTGATTGATTGATTGATTGATTGATTGATTGATTGATTGATTGATTGATTGATTGATTGATTGATTGATTGATTGATTGATTGATTGATTGATTGATTGATTGATTGATTTAGTGAAGAAGGATATACAGTGTACTGTAGACAGGACATGATTGGGTGAAGATAGAGGAAGAAGAGTGGTACAAAGACAGGACGAGATGGAGGAGATCGTACACCACACACACGGGCATCTGAAGATGGTTTATGATGATGAAGAAGAAGGATAAGAAGAAAAATAAACAGCAGCAGAGGAAGAAGAAGGACACCAAAGGCCTTATTTCTTTCAAAGAGTACAGAAATTTTCTTCCCCTTGTTTGAGCTCAATTTTTTCTATAAGGTGCTTTTGTATAAGAATGAGCGAAATAGTACTTTTCTTATGTATGGGATGCTCATTTCTGTAAATTTTGCTCAGTGTTACGCAAAGAGTTATATGAAATGACTATGAATGACAGAAAAACTGTTAAAAACTGTTGGTATGAACGAAAAATGCATTCAAATTAAATTAAATTCATTAAATAAAATGGAAGTTTCTGTGGATATATATACATGTCAAGACATATATTAATAAATTGCACTGTGAGGTGAATATAATAAATTTATCATTACAACTTGTGGAATACAAGCTCCATTGATTTCCTCGACCACACATCTCTCCCGTATTTTGATTTCAGGTATCTGGCAGTCCTTCGTGAATCTTCTAACTGAATAGAAACATTTCATTAAACACACCACTAACTGACACTAAATCTTTTGTGACTTGAATCCCATATTGATTTTCGTTTTTTTCTTTTTTACGTCGCACCGATCCAGATAGGTCTCTTGGCGACGATGGGACAGAAAAGAGCTAGGAGTGGGAAGGAAGCGATCGTGGCCTTAATTAAGGTACAGCCCCAGTATCTGCCTGGTGTGAAAATGGGAAACCACGGAAAACCATATTCAGGGCTGCCGACAGTGAGGTTTGAACCCACCGTCTCCCGAATACGGGATACTGGCCGCATTTAAGCGACTGAAGCTATGGAGCTAGGTCGTTTTCGGTTAAGCGTTCATTATGTCGGTTGGGATTTAGGAGAAATGCTACAATTCCGAAACATTTATTCCAGTTATTACATCAAGAATATAATTTCAGCAGGTGGGTAACGACACTCGTGTGTGATTCAACGACGATATGATTTCATGTTTTCTTATTATTCTTCTACCGCTTTTCCTACACATTGTGGAGGCGCGGGTGCGAACTGTGTCGCATATGTGGATTTGGCCCTATTTTACGGCCAGAAGCCCTTCCTGACGCCAACTTTCTGTGAAGGGATGTAAGCAATACTGGGTGTTCCTGTGGTGGTTGGTAGTGTGGTATGTTTTGTTGTATGAATGTGAAGAGGAAAGTTTTGGAACAGACACAAATAACCAGTCCCCGAGCCGGAGGAATTAATCACACGCGATTAAAATCCTCGACCCGGCAAGGAATCGAACTCGGGACCCTCTGAGGTGATGGACTCTACGCTGACCTAGTCTTGCCAGGCTGAGTGGCTCAGACGGTTGAGGCGCTGGCCTTTTGACCCCAACATAGTAGGCTTGATCCTGGCTCAGTTCGGTGGTATTTGAAGATGCTCAAATACGTCAGCCTCGTGTTGGTAAATTTACTGACACGTAAAAGAATTCCTGCGGGACTACATTCCGGCACCTTGGCCTCTCCGAAGGACATAAAAGTAGTTAGTGGGCGTAAAATCAATAGCATTATTATTATTATTATTATTATTATTATTATTATTATTATTATTATTATTATTATCATCATCATTATTATTATGACCTAGTGGATGTGTTTTATTAGGCCCCGATTCTTTAGGAATAGATGTAGTATACCTTCGTCAAAACAAATTGCATTCTGTGACAGAATCATAGTTACGTATAAGTCCTAACGCTATCATGGAGGAAAATTCAGCCAGATTATGTTAGTGTCATAACAGTGAGCCAGAGTGCGTCATCCATGATCATGACTGTGGCGGTGCGTTTCTATGGAGAATGTATTCTCCTATCGAGAATAGAGCGAAGGATCATGACTGGAGCTGAAATTCAGCACCTGGACCGTGCATATATGAGTCATTGCGAATACGAATGGCGAAATCAAGAAATACATGTTTTGAATAAAATATGCCGTCGTTGCGGTGCAAAAACTGCTATGCGAAATACACTGGCGGAGAAAATATCCAAACACTATGAAATAAGGAATGTCGTCGGTAGATGCAGAGTGGGTTTCGGCCTTTTGGGTTTCTTCCCTTAAGTGGCCACGGCTGGTCCGTGGTCCAACAGCTCTGATAGGCCAACCGAGCAGAGGAGAGGTGGCCACGGCTCTACCATGGCTCTACGCCTCTGCATTCGGGAGCATTCGGGAGACGGGACAGGGCTGGATCTCACGGCTGGCCCCAACCGTCGGCTGTCCTGATAATCGTCTTCCGTGGTTTTCCATTCTCCTGCACTAAGGCGAATGATGGGACAGTTCGTAGTATAGGCCACGGCCACCCACCCCTTTACCTTCTCCGCACATCTCCTTCACCGTACCACATCTCCCGGCCTGAGAGACGGTGTCAGCGTCTAGCAGGCCCGCCTCCCCCTTCAGGGAAGGAATGAAAACGTTTAGTAGTAGTAGCAGTATAAGGAATGTAGAATATGGAAATTTTGGCAATTAGTCGAGCTAACATACACCGACTGACAGAGCAAATGCAACACCAAGAAGGAGTGGTCAGAACTTTATGCCAATTGCAGGGTAGACTGACGTCACTGAGGTATGCTCATGATGTGAAATGCGCCGCTGTGCTGCGCACGTAGCGAACGACAAATGGGACACGGCGTTGGCGAATGGCCCACTTCGTACCGTGATTTCTCAGCCGACAGTCATTGTAGAACGTGTTGTCGTGTGCCACAGGACACGTGTATAGCTACGAATGCCAGGCCGCCGTCAACGGAGGCATTTCCAGCAGACAGACGACTTTACGAGGGGTAGGGTGGTCGGGCTGAGAAGGGCAGGTTGGTCGCTTCGTCAAATCGCAGCCGATACCCATAGGGATGTGTCCACGGTGCAGCGCCTGTGGCGAAAATGGTTGGCGCAGGGACATGTGGCACGTCCGAGGGGTCCAGGCGCAGCCCGAGTGACGTCAGCACGCGAGGATCGGCGCATCCGCCGCCAAGCGGTGGCAGCCCCGCACGCCACGTCAACCGCCATTCTTCAGCATGTGCAAGACACCCTGGCTGTTCCAATATCGACCAGAACAATTTCCCATCAATTGGTTGAAGGAGGCCTGCACTCCCGGCGTCCGCTCAGAAGACTACCATTGACTCCACAGCATAGACGTGCACGCCTGGCATGGTGCCGGGCTAGAGCGACTTGGATGAGGGAATGGCGGAACGTCGTGTTCTCCGATGAGTCACGCTTCTGTTCTGTCAGTGATAGTCACCGCAGACGAGTGTGGCGTCGGCGTGGAGAAAGGTCAAATCCGGCAGTAACTGTGGAGCGCCCTACCGCTAGACAACGCGGCATCATGGTTTGGGGCGCTATTGCGTATGATTCCACGTCACCTCTAGTGCGTATTCAAGGCACGTTAAATGCCCACCGCTACGTGTAGCATGTGCTGCGGCCGGTGGCACTCCCGTACCTTCAGGGGCTGCCCAATGCTCTGTTTCAGCAGGATAATGCCCGCCCACACACTGCTCGCATCTCCCAACAGGCTCTACGAGGTGTACAGATGCTTCCGTGGCTAACGTACTCTCCGGATCTCTCACCAATCGAACACGTGTGGGATCTCATTGGACGCCGTTTGCAAACTCTGCCCCAGCCTCGTACGGACGACCAACTGTGGCAAATGGTTGACAGAGAATGGAGAACCATCCCTCAGGACACCATCCGCACTCTTATTGACTCTGTACCTCGACGTGTTTCTGCGTGCATCGCCGCTCGCGGTGGTCCTACATCCTACTGAGTCGATGCCGTGCGCATTGTGTAACCTGCATATCGGTTTGAAATAAACATCAATTATTCATCCGTGCCGTCTCTGTTTTTTCCCCATTTTCATCCCTTTCGAACCACTGCTTCTTGGTGTTGCATTTGCTCTGTCAGTCAGTGTATAATCAGAAAGAATGCCTTCCCAAAGCTTACATACAATGCACGTCAAACTTACTGGCCTGTAATTTTCAGCTTTATGTCTATCACCCTTTCCTTTATACACAGGGGCTACTATAGCAACTCTCCATTCATCTGGTATAGCTCCTCCGACCAAACAATAATCAAATAAGTACTTCAGATATGGTACTATATCCCAACCCATTGTCTTTAGTATATCCCCAGAAATCTGATCAATTCCAGCCGCTTTTCTAGTTTTCAACTTTTGTATTTTATTGTAAATGTCATTGTTATCATATGTAAATTTTATTACTTCTTTGGCCTTAGTCTCCTCCTCTATCTCGACATTATCCTTGTAACCAACAATCTTTGCGTACTGCTGACTGAATACTTCTGCCTTTTGAAGATCTTACCATACACACTCCACTTGTTCATTAATTATTCCTGGAATGTCCTTCTTGGAACCTGTTTCTGCCTTAAAATACCTATACGTACCCTTCCATTTTTCACTAAAATTTGTATGAGTGCCAATTATGCTTGCCATCATGTTATCCTTAGCTGCCTTCTTTGCTAGATTCAATTTTCTAGTAAGTTCCTTCAATTTCTCTTTACTTCCACAGCCATTTCTAACTCTATTTCTTTCCAGTCTGCACCTCCTTCTTCGTCTCTTTATTTCTCTATTATAATAAGGTGGGTCTTCACCATTCCTTACCACCCTTAAAGGTACAAACCTGTTTTCACATTCCTCAACAATTTCTTTAAACCCATCCCAGAGTCTGTTTACATTTTTATTTACCGTTTTCCACCGATCATAGTTACTTTTTAGAAACTGGCTCATGCCTCCTTGATCAGCCATATGGTACTGCCTAACAGTCCTACTTTTAAGACCTACCTTTCTATCACATTTATTTTTAACTACGACAAAAACAGCTTCATGATCACTAACACCATCTACTACTTCAGTTTCCCTATAGAGCTCATCTGGTTTTATCAGCATCACATCCAGGATATTTTTCCCTCTGGTTGGTTCCATCACCTTCTGAATCAGTTGTCCTTCCTATATTAACTTATTTGCCATTTGTTGGTCATGCTTCCTGTCGTTCGCATTTCCTTCCAAATTTACATCTGGCAAATTCAGATCTCCCGCTACAATCACATTTCTTTCCATGTCGTTTCCCACATAGCTGACTATCCTATCAAATAATTCCGAATCCGCGTCAGTGCTACCCTTTCCCGATCTGTACACTCCAAATATATCAAGTTGCCTATTATCTTTAGAAATGAGCCTTACACCTAGAATTTCATGTGTCTCATCTTTAACTTTTTCATAGCTTACAAATTCTTCTTTCACCAGAATGAAGACTCCCCCTCCCACCCTTCCTATCCTATCTCTACGATACACACTCCAGTGCCGTGAGAAAGTTTCTGCATCCATTATATCATTTCTCAGCCATGATTCAACTCCTATTACAATATCTGGTAAATATATATCTATTAAATTAATTCTATTCCTTTCTTTACAATACTTCTACAGTTCAACACTAACAATTTTATGTCATCCCTACTTGATTTCCAGTTCCCTGTTCCCTTATCACCGCTCCCTAGGCCATCCCGTTTCCCTGAATGTACCTCCCTATTACCCTTCCAAACAAATTTCCTAACTTATATGTACCACTGCGGTTTAAATGAAGGCCATCTGAGCGCAGATCCCTATCTCCTACCCACCCATTAGGATCTAGAAATTTCACTCCCAGTTTCCCACATACCCACTCCATAGTCTCATTTAAATCCCCAATCACCCTCCAGTCAGTATCCCTCCTACACAGTATTCCACTAATAACAATCTCCGCTTTCTTAAACTTCACCCGTGCTGCATTTACCAGATCCCACACATCTCCAACTATGTTGGTACTTATATCAGCTTGCCTTACGTTGTTGGTACCAACGTGAAACACTACCACCTTCTCCTTCCCCTCCTCCCTCTCTTCTACTTTCCTCAACATCTACCTCAACCTAATTCCTGGATAACATTCTACCCTGGTTCCTTTTCCTCCACACACTTTCCCCACGTGTCTAATGATGGAATCCCCCAATGACCAGAGCCTCAACCCTCCCCTCCTCATCTGATCCCCTTCCCTCCTGGTCAGCCCTATCTTCTCTCACTGCTGCAGAAGCTACTTCCTCCTCCCTTTTCTCCTTCCCATGACCCTGTTCCACCTGTCTTTTCCTATCCTCTACTCTACATTTCCCTTTCCTACCTTTTCCCTTCCTCCTACTTCCATGCATCTCAGCAACAGTTCCCTGTCCCTCATCTTCCCTCTGTTGTTCTACCTGGAGTGACTCGTACCGATTTTGCACAGACACCTGTCCTGAATTCTGATCCTGAACAGAGCCCTTAGCCTGCAATCTCCTTCCCCTTAGAACATTAGACCACCTGTCTTCTACAACTCCTCCCTTCCTTCCCCTCCCTCTTGTACACCTACTGCAACCTGTACATTGTTTGAGGGAGTCCTATCTTCCTTCCTGTCTTCTGTGAGAATCCTAATTATCTCCCTCAAACTTTCCAACTCCTCCCTCATACCCCTCAATGCCTCACCACACCCACAATAAGTACACTCGCGCTCCTTAGCCATTCTTTACGGGGGGGGGGGGGAAATTAAATTTAAAAAAATAACTTATTTGCAAAAAATAAATGAACGAAGGGATATATTGTCTGGGATAGTACACAACAATAAGTTAATTAATATACGACTACACTACATTACTACTTAGTCGTGCTCTATTTTTATATATTCTACAACCCCTAACAGGATAAAAACTGCTGTTAATTACTGAATATCGAAAGTACACTGACTGACAGTGACAATGCAACACCAAGGAGGAGTGGTTCGAAAGGGATGAAAGTTGGGGAAAAAACAGAGACGGCACGGACGAATAATTGATGTTTATTTCAAACCGATATGCAGGTTACACAATGCGCACGGCATCGACTCAGTAGGATGTAGGACCACCGCGAGCGGCGATGCACGCAGAAACACGTCGAGGTACAGAGTCAATAAGAGTGCGGATGGTGTCCTGAGGGATGGTTCTCCATTCTCTGTCAACCATTTGCCACAGTTGGTCGTCCGTACGAGGCTGGGGCAGAGTTTGCAAACGGCGTCCAATGAGATCCCACACGTGTTCGATTGGTGAGAGATCCGGAGAGTACGCTGGCCACGGAAGCATCTGTACACCTCGTAGAGCCTGTTGGGAGATGCGAGCAGTGTGTGGGCGGGCATTATCCTGCTGAAACAGAGCATTGGACAGCCCCTGAAGGTACGGGAGTGCCACCGGCCGCAGCACATGCTGAACGTAGCGGTGGGCATTTAACGTGCCTTGAATACGCACTAGAGGTGACGTGGAATCATACGCAATAGCGCCCCAAACCATGATGCCGCGTTGTCTAGCGGTAGGGCGCTCCACAGTTACTGCCGGATTTGACCTTTCTCCACGCCGACGCCACACTCGTCTGCGGTGACTATCACTGACAGAACAGAAGCGTGACTCATCGGAGAACACGACGTTCCGCCATTCCCTCATCCAAGTCGCTCTAGCCCGGCACCATGCCAGGCGTGCACGTCTATGCTGTGGAGTCAATGGTAGCCTTCTGAGCGGACGCCGGGAGTGCAGGCCTCCTTCAACCAATCGACGGGAAATTGTTCTGGTCGATATTGGAACAGCCAGGGTGTCTTGCACATGCTGAAGAATGGCGGTTGACGTGGCGTGCGGCGTGCGGGGCTGCCACCGCTTGGCGGCGGATGCGCCGATCCTCGCGTGCTGACGTCACTCGGGCTGCGCCTGGACCCCTCGCACGTGCCACATGTTCCTGCGCCAACCATCTTCGCCACAGGCGCTGCACCGTGGACACATCCCTATGGGTATCGGCTGCGATTTGACGAAGCGACCAACCTGCCCTTCTCAGCCCGATCACCATACCCCTCGTAAAGTCGTCTGTCTGCTGGAAATGTCTCCGTTGACGGCGGCCTGGCATTCTTAGCTATACACGTGTCCTGTGGCACACGACAACACGTTCTACAATGACTGTCGGCTGAGAAATCACGGTACGAAGTGGGCCATTCGCCAACGCCGTGTCCCATTTATCGTTCGCTACGTGCGCAGCACAGCGGCGCATTTCACATCATGAGCATACCTCAGTGACGTCAGTCTACCCTGCAATTGGCATAAAGTTCTGACCACTCCTTCTTGGTGTTGCATTTGCTCTGTCAGTCAGTGTATTTAATTGATTTAAGGTACAAGACTTATTTTAACATACGCGCGAGAAAAGACATCGCAAATGTGCTATGCTGGTCCATTAATAACCGATGTAATCGCCTGGCTCTTGAATGCAGGCTTGCAAACGTGCATGCATTGTGTCGTACAGGTGCTGGATGTCAGCTTGTGGCATGGAGTTCTATGCCTGTTGCATTTGGCCGGTCAATACAGGGACGGTTAGTGCCGGTTGTTGATGACGCTGGAGTTGCCGTCCAATTATATCCCATACGTGTTCGACTGGGGATAGATCGGGGGATTGAGCAGGCCAAACAAACATGACGACACTCTGTAGAGCACGTTGGGTTACAACAGAGGCATGGAGGCGTGCATTATCTTGTTGGAAAACACCTCCGGGAATGCCGTTCATGAATGGCTGCACCACCAATCACCAAACGGACGTACACATCTGCAGTCAGGGTGCGTGGTATAACCACGAGAGTGCTCCTATTATCATAGGAAATTGCTCCCCAAACCAGAACTCCCCGTGTAGGTAGTGTGTGTCGACGCCGAAGACAGGTGGAATGCAGGTGCTCACCTGGCCTCCTTCTAACCAACACACGGCCATCACTGGCACCAAGCAGAACCGGCTTTCATCGGAAAGCACAACAGACTTCCACTCCATCCTCCAATGAGCTCTCGCTTGACACCACTGAAGTCGCAGACGGCGGTGCTTTGGGGTAAGTGGAATGCACGCCGCAGGGCGTCTGGCTCGGAGCTCGATTGCGAACAGTCTAAGGCTCTATAAGATGGGTATGCTTAGCGCCATTTTGGTTCGTACATGTGCAGTGGGCCATGTGGTCAAACTCTAGTTTCTCCTACGAGCGATCGCTTGGTCACATTGAACGTATTGCTTTCATCACCGCGTGCATGGGCAGAATAGTGCTACGTTTGTGTGGATATTTATCACATAATGGTTGGTGTTCTGCACCTAATTGTAGTAATGTCTCTACTGCGGAATAGAGGTTGCTTAGATTCCCTGAGATCTGCATTATGCCTCCAACGCCTTCTACTTCAATTGCTGACTTAAACGTGCATCCAGCTCGCACTGACATTACTACACACCTTAATTCAGTCACATTGATCATTCAATATTCAGTTCTGCCCCAGAGTCTGGCAACAGGAGTTCAACAACCAAACACCACAGTTACAATATTTGTCAAAACTAACTTCATATGCTGCCTGCTGTCATTTCTTGATGGATACAGTACTTTTGCATCCATCTCTTGGCACAGGCCAGAGTAAAGTGTAGCTTCCACCGAAGTCCCAGTCAACATCCATGGCTGTGACAATATGGAAGTTGCTGGGGTATGGGTAGTGCTGAGTAATGACTTTCAGAGCACAACTAGTGCATCTGAGTGTTATGAAAGGTGCTGCTCATAGGGTCAGTCGTGCTGCAATAGCACTTTCTGACCCAGTGAGGAAAGCAATGGCAAACTACCTCACTCCTCATCTTGCCTAGTACGCCTCATTTTGGTGCTGCCATTGGTGTTTGGGGTTTCCTTATAACAGCACAGCCTTTGGTGGTGCTATTTGAGGATCCAACCAGCCTCTGGGCTGTTGACCTGACGGACATACAGACAAATTCATATGGCAGAAACAATTTGTTTAACATTGGTGGTAGTACAACAAATGCATGATTGAAAACCAAGATCTGTGGTAGGCCTATATGCAGACATGTTTTAAACTATGAGCATTCTGACTCAAACTCTAAAACATTCGTATTTTTTAAAAATTTTGGTGATCTAAAGAAACCAAATTGTGAATTTATGAAATTAATTTGTAACTGTGAGATCTTCTATAGGGACTATATAATGCAAAATGGTGCTAATCTTGTAATGGAGAAAATTTTGAATGATAAATGTACAAGTACATGTTCTCCAATTTAAAAGAAAAAATTGTTGGACACTTCATCAAAATCAAAATTCGATCCTATGCTGTTGTGACTCTAACAAGAATGTACGGAAACGAGATCAAATGTATGGGACAGCTTCGGAAAATAAGAGAAAATTGTAAACAAGAAATTGTATGCTATTGTTTTGTAAATACTGTACTAAAAGGAGACAGCAATTTTGTAAAATATTACTGAAATATAATGTTTTTTTTAATGTGCTGTCTGAGCAAGTTAACCAATGTTGCAGCCCTTTAAAGTTTAATAAGGAGAGTCGTGTTGAGAAACCATAGTACTTCCCCTCAAACCAGAGGAATCTCTGTAAAACAAAGTACTGTTAACTTTGCCAAAGTCAAAAATTGTCAATATTCTCCACAGCCTGTGCGTCACTGGTAACTGATTAGCAGTGCAATACTTCAGATTGGGAGAGAAGAATCAGCTATAGAAGTAGTTACTCTATTCCTATTTTCTTCCTGAATGTAATTTATAATAAAATAACATTTATTTCATGAATGTTCGGTTGAATAAACTAAAATCCTCTGTTCATTATAACTGAATAAGCTCATGAGATTCATAACAATCGCCAAAAATTAGGTTTAATTTTTACGTAGAATGTATTTTTTTAAATACTGGTAACTTAAATAAGAAAAGGGGCTAAATTTTAGAAGAAATAAATAAAGAATCCCAGTTACTTGGGTTTGTTCGTCTTCGTGCATCACATTTCAGCGTTACTTTTGTTCGAAGAATTGTCTCTTTTAATTTCGACAACATTGAAAATGGCGCTGTATCAATTTCACGGAAATATGAAATACCGACTGAGATCATATGGTATCAAAATCTTCTATCACAATTTATATATCTTCAACACTGACCGATTACCACGTCAAATCCCCAGATTTAAGAATGACAGTAGCCTAAATCAATACCACAGTGCCCCTCATTTCATTTGACGGTACCGCGGCGCATAGCTTACGAACATTCTACTTATCAATAATAATAATAATAATAATAATAATAATAATAATAATAATAATAATAATAATAATAATAATCGATTTATCATTAAGCTATTTTTCTAATACTTCTCCAGTGAGAGTACATGCCTAGTTTATTTGTTTGTTAAAAAGCAAATTATCAACGACCTTGCTTTTACAATCTCCGTCTCGAGTAAAAATTACACAATAATGTACGAAATATACTAATATTTATGCATAGTAACCGTTTGAGTAATATTGAGAATGAGTAGGCCTATTTTTATAGTATGTTAGTTCAGCATTATTTTCTAGCGTGGAGAACAGTGAAAAGAGGGATATACAAGACTAGGGCGGTCAACTGCCTTACCAACGTAGCGCAGGAATGAACCATAATGGCGGACGAGCATATCTAGTCTTTAGAGAGCCCTAGAACTGTCCGTTGCGTCACGGTGGTGCCAACTGCCGCTCGAATTGCTCCTGAAGACGCAGTCCGCTGCGCCACATCCATACACCGAATACAGCGGTCCTCCCTCTCGGTGGTGCGACAGGAGCGTGCAGAGCCCGGTCTTCTTGCGAGCGTACTTTCTCGTAACCATTGCTGCCAGCACGCATGCACAGTGGAGACAATTCTGCCAAGTCGTTCTGCAATAGCCCTATTATGCGGCCTCGTTCAACCGCAGTGAACTGTTGATACTGGCCTCTTCGTCGTCGTAAGGACATTCTTGACCCACTCAAAGTCACTCCGTTCAATCTCACAGGTAACTAACGCTCTTGCACAGTACAGCCCGTGTTTAAAGCAAACTTAATGTGCAATGTCATGGAGTCGCTACAAGCGCCACGGGAAATTTAAATCAACGTCATCTTTCAGATGTTTTAAAACACACCTGTCAACGTTCGTTAATCTAACACAACGCCTTCTTGGTGTTTGGACCTTCTTTCCGCCAGTGTATTTCAGCTTAGAACCTTCGACCACCGAGCTCGATAGCTGCAGTCGCTTAAGTGGGGCCAGTATCCAGTAATCGGGAAATAGTGGGTTCGAGCCCCACTGTCGGCAGCCCTGAAGATGGTTTTCCCTGGCTTCCCATTTTCACACCAGGCAAATGCTGGGGCTGTACCTTAATTAAGGCCACGGCCGCTTCCTTCCAATTCCTAAGCCTTTCCACTCCCATCGTCGCCATAAGACTTATCTGTGTGTCGGTGCGACGTAAAGCAAATAACGAAAACAAAAAACAAAAACAAAAGAACCTTCGACCGCTAAGTTACTGTCATCTAAGGTTCAATACTGTGTGAGTAAATTCAAAGAATTTACGCTCTTGATGGCATATGTGCTGCGGGTCAGTATTTCTACCGAAACATTATCACATAGCGGTTTTCGCAAGCGCAACGGCGATATTTGAAATTACTTCATTCGGAGTATCTAAAAAAGGGTATCATGTAACTTTTAGGACAAAATGTTATTCAGAAAATAAATCATTTTCAAATATCTGTAAAGAAATAATGTGAATCATCATCATCATCTTCATCTTCATCTTCATCTTCTTCTTCTTCTTCTTCTTCTTCTTTTTTTGCTACCGTTCTCCCACACATGTGGGATCGTGGGTGCAAATTGCGTCACACACATGTGGATTTGGCCCTTTTTATGGCCGGATGCCCTTCTTGACGCCAACCCTATATGGAGATATCACTAGGGGTCGGATGTTTAAGACCTAAAAATAGCCCAAATAAGCAAGCAAATATGACCTCAAATGTGACGAAATATGGCGCAAAAATTAAAAAATATGGCGCAAAATTTACAAAATATGCCCCGAAAATGATTAATCTAAATATGGCCATTTTAAAATAAATTATGAATCGTAACGGCGACTCCTTTGATACACATTTGTATTTATTCTTACTTTCATATTCATTTTCTGAATATACGTCTTTAGCAGTTTTTCACTGTCTATTGCCCTTGATTCACTTATCAAGCATTTGTTAATACATACCTGTAAAGTAGCCTACTAATTTCACTAAGATTGTCAGATCAACAACATTTTGAAAGTCAGAACTTGTTTGCACTCTGTATTGATGGTTTGAAATACGAGAAAACTGGAAATTAATCTATTTTTTTAACATTTTGGAACTTTTAGCCCAGATTTCATTAATATTATTCAAATTCGTTAAAGTTTAAATTGAGTACCACGAAACGAATAATTTATATGCCTTTCAATACATCGCGATAGGGCGACAGGCCCTATAATGCACTCACATACGTTTTTCATTCTTCTCCGCGGCTGGAATGGAAGTGTACGACAAGATTAATGTTTCGTGAACACTTGTTCGATTCGGTAAGTTGAAGATGATTTTGCACAGCTACAGCTGTCGTCATACCGCCGAAACATGACCAAAATATGACGTTTCTACAAAAATTGCTCAAATATGACCCTATGACAAAAAATAGCCAAAATATGCATTTATATGACAAATAAAGGTCGCCTAGTTGTAACCATGCCAACGGCCGTAGCCGTGTTGAAACACCGGATCCCGTGAGATCTCCGAAGTTAAGCAACATTGGGCGTGGTCAGGAGTTGGATGGGTTGCCACGCGCTGTTGGTGGGGGGTAAGGGAATGGAGGAGCGGAAAGGAACTGGCCACCCTACCGCACGTAAACTCCGGCTAAGGGACACCTCTGCGGAGGTTCGGACCTGCCTTCGGGCAGAATAACCCTTGAAGTTGTAACCATAATCACCTGACTTGTACCAACATCCAATCAGGCAAGAAAATAGACAAAGAAAAAATATGACTTTTCCTAAATATCCGAGCCCTAGTAATCACTATTGCGTGTTTCTGTGGTGGTCGGTAGTGTGGTATCTTCTCTGAATATGATGAGGAGTGTGCTGGGACGGACACATAACCCAAGTCCCCGTGCCAGAAGAATTAATCAGAAGCGATCAAAATCCCCGACCCGGCCGGGAATCGAACTCCGGACCCTCTGAACTGACTGCCAGTAAGCTAACCATTCAATCAACGAGTCGGACTAAAGAAATAATTTGAATGTGATATGAAAATCAACATTTCGAAGATCGATGTGATGTCAGTATGGAAGAAACATAAGAGAAATGAATGGCAGGACGAGAATTCTGAACTGGAGCAGGCGGATAATTTAATGTATTTGGATTTGTGTTCTAATAATAATAATAATAATAATAATAATAATAATAATAATAATATCGGCTTTACGTCTCACTAACTACTTTTACCATTTGTGGAGACGCCGAGGTGCCGAAGCTTAGCCCCGCAGAAGTTCTTTTACGTGCCAGTAAATCTACCGACACGAGGCTGACATATTTGAGCACCTTCAAATATCACCGGACTGAGCGAGGATCGAACCTGCGAAGTTTTTTTTTTTTTGCTAGGGGCTTTACGTTGCACCGACACAGATAGGTCTTATGGCGACGATGGGATAGGAAAGGCCTAGGAGTTGGAAGGAAGCGGCCGTGGCCTTAATTAAGGTACAGCCCCAGCATTTGCCTGGTGTGAAAATGGGAAACCACGGAAAACCATCTTCAGGGCTGCCGATAGTGGGATTCGAACCTACTATCTCCCGGATGCAAGCTCACAGCCACGCGCCTCTACGCGCACGGCCAACTCGCCCGGTAACCTGCGAAGTTAGGATCAGAAGGCCTGCACCTCAACCGTCTGAGCCACTCTACCCGTCGAAGTGTGTTCTCATAAGATGAAATGAAAAATGAATTGGCGTATGTCTTTTAGCGCGGGGAGTGTCCGAGGACATGATTTGACACCCGTAGGCAACTTGAGCGTCGTGACGAGGACGACGCATACACCCAGCCCCCGTGCCAGAGAAATTAACCAATGATGGTTAAATTTCCCTACCCTGCCAGGTATCGAACCAGGAACCCATGTGAACAAAGGCCAGCACGCTAACCATTTAGCCATGGAGCCGGACTCTCTTAAGATGGTACTGTACTATGTGAAATTGAATCAAAAGTCAAGAGAGTTAATGCAATGAGCTCAGAGTTGCTGTCAACGGTATTTTGTAAGAAATAAGTAAGCTCCCAGTCGAAACTATGTTTACATCTGTCTGTTTACACACCGACTTTGCTGTACGGGATTGAAAGATGGGTAGACTCGCGATATCGTATTCATAAGTTGGAAGTAACAGACATGAAACTAGCGGGTATGATTATAGGCTAAGGCAACACGAATCTCTCTTGAGCACCTACATTTGAAATTCAATTACTTTTTGCAGGTAAACACCAAATATGTCACCAGAGGTATTTAATTTCCGACATCGTGCGACATGGAGGGCTGAATGGACCTCTGTCCACCCTCCAGATATCCGAATCCGTCTGTCGCGTTTCAACGCGCGTTCTTGGCATCTGGAGACAGTCTACAGCTCTGATTCATATATGGAGATCGAATTGTTGTTGTTGTTGTTGTTGTTGTTGTTGTTGTTTGAGTCATCAGTTCATAGACTGGTTTGATGCAGCTCTCCATGCAACCCTATTCTATGCTATTTTCATATCTACGTAACTATTGCATCCTACATCTGCTGTAATCTGCGTATCATATTCATACCTTGGTCTACTCCTACCGTTCTTACCGCCTACATATCCTTTAAAAACCAACTGAACAAGTCCTGGGTGTCTTATCATTCTCTCTCTTCTTCTCGTCAAATTTAGCGAAATCTATCTCCTCTCACCAGTTCGATTCAGTATATTTCCATTCGTGATTCAATCTATCCACCTCACCTTCAGCATTCTTCTGTAACACCACATTTCAAAAGCTTCTATTCTCTTTCTTTCTGAGCTAGTTATCGTCCATGTTTCACTTTCATACAATGCCACGCTCCAGATGAAAGTCTTGAGAAACATATTTCTAATTCCTATATCAATATTTGAAGTGAGAAAATGTATTGTCTTAAGAAAGCTCTTCCTTGCTTGTGCTAGTCCACATTTGATGTCCTCCTTACTTCTGCTATCCTTAGTTATTTTACTACCCGAGTAACAATATTCATCTACTTCCTTTAAGACTTAATTTCCTAACCTAATATCTCCTGCATCACCTGCTTTCGTTCTACTGCACTCTATTACATTTGTTTTATTTATTTTCGACTTGTACTTCTTACCCAAGACTTCGTCCATACCATTCAACAACTTCTCGAGATCTTCTGCAGTCTCAGGTAAGATAACAGTATCGTCGGCAAATTTCAAGGTTTTTATTTCCTCTTCTTGGATTGTGATTCCCTTTCCAAATTCCGGAGATATAATTAACAAATAAAATGTCAAGCCCATTCTAATTACTTTATTTCAGCAATTCCTTTCACATAACACGTAGTCTACACCAAAACTTGCATCCGTTACCCCGACATAGCTCCATTGGCAGTTTTTGTTTGCAAATAAATGAATAGAACCTAATTAGATTCTAGGATGCTCTGAAGGAATAGACGATGTAAGGAAGCCTTCCTAAGAATTATGGAATTTATGAATGAGGGTGCTCATTATTAAACACCTCTGGATATCCACGAACAAAACATAAAGAACGCACTCGCTGAAAGAATCACTACATAAAGAATTGTGCGACTACCATGTTGTTCTCCTGCTGAACTCATTGGCCTCCAGAACAAGGAACATTGTAATTTGAATCATGATTAGAGATTTGGTCTCCGTTGTCAGTACAGGAACCTAATTTTTAATGTAATGTAGTGTACATTGTGCCGAAATTGAATATTAAATAACTCATTCAAAATGTTATTTAAATGGGCGAGTTGGCCTTGCGGGATATAGTGGGTTCGAACCCCACTGTCGGCAGCCCTGAAGATGGTTTTCAGTGGTTTCCCATTTTCTCACCACGCTGTACCTTGATTAAGGCCAGGGCCGATTATTTCCCATTCCTAGGCCTTTCCTATTCCATCGTCGCCATAAGACCTATCTTTGTCGGTGCGACGTAAAGCAAATTGTAAAAAATAAAAAAAATAAAAAAAATAAAAAAATAACAGGCCCGATCCTCTATTAGAAAAATGGGACTAATGGATAGACATACATTCAAAATGTTAACAGAAAAAAATGGAAAATTGCACGATATAACTTAGGTTTGGAAACCTAGAGGGCGAAAATATCTTCCGTGAACATGCGCCTGAAAGACAAAATTACTGCTATATCGAATTCAACGATACTACCTTCTGAAGCTTTTTGAAGTTCAAACTTCATCATATCAATATTTTCTATTGTTTTATTAGAAAAGAAGGCATTGCGAATTAGATCCAAAAATTATTTTAATCTCATAATCATTTTTAATCATAATTTATTTTATATTCTAGTGAGTGGATAAATTTTTAAATTTTAAATATCACGTATTTTCGTTACATCACATACCATTTCGGACCGATGACCTATCTGATAGACCCCTTTAAACAAGAATCATCATCATCACAATCATCATCATCATCATCATTATCGTCATCAAACTTCATCATTTTATGTCATTTGTTAACGACTACCTTGTGTTCTTATTTCATGTTAGGGGTTCACAGCTTCAAAGACTTTTGGAGATCACATGGTCTCATTTGAATCCATTTACTGGTATCATAATTCCTCCCTTTCCTCAGAGGAATGAGAGAGTGGAATGGCGCCCGTGGGATCCCAACTTAGTATATGGCATAGCTTTTATCTAGTTGTACCAACTGTACCATTTTATCCTTCCTATCCGACATTTCTTCGCCAACTATCTATTACTCTCTTCCAGAGATTTCCTCTGATCATCGTTCCTATTCTTTAGCCGAACTTCTGCTAACCTGAGTGAGATTTGAAGAGATTTCACAGTGAAGTGTTTAATTTGTTCCAATCATCTCAAAGGTACTCTACCTCTAGGAGGCTGTGCAGTAATTTTTCCTTGAATCATTTGTTCTTGAAAGCTAGTACCATCACATCCGTTCGGCTCCATGGCTAAATAGCGTGCTGGCCTTTGGTCGCCGGTTCTATTCCCGATAGGGTCGGGAATTTTAACTTTAATTAGTTAATTTCGCTGGCACGGGGGCTGGGTGTATGTGCCGTCTTCATCATCATTTCATCCTCATCACGACGCGCAGGTCGCCTACGGGAGTCAAATCAAAAGAACTGCATCTGGCGAGCCGAACTTGCCCTCGGACACTCCCGGCACTAAAAGCCACACGCCATTTAATTTCACGTCGTACAACGTGCCCAAAGTATTGGGGAATTCGACGTCGACAAATCGTCGAGAGCCTGAAACAAATACCAAGATCATTTTTAAATTGGTACGTTCGTTCTTATTGTTATCAATAGAGCCCTGCGTGGATGTACAAAATAATATCCGCATCCGCGAATTGTTATCCGCATCCGGAAAAGGTTATCCGCGGATATTATAAATATTTACCTACAGTACATTACACCCAAGGTATTGAAACAGATAAATCTATTAACATAATATAATAAGCCTCACACCTGACACCAGAACCCCTACAGTCACAGGTTTATGAGTGATTTTCTCTTGCAACAACTACCGACGTATTGACCTTTGTTCCTTCCTTCCATTAATTACGGACAGGAGCCAGGTAGGCTACTGTCAGATTTACGGCTTTATTGGCTCAAGGCTCTCACCATTCTCCCATACCAATGTCAAGGGTCGCCTAACCACAAGCAAACTTAAGGATATACCTGAGTGAAGGTCAATAAACATCATCATTTAGAAATTATCAGTAAAATTATGCGCACTGGCATACAGTTTGCATCCGGCAAGAGAAAATAACTTTTCGGATATCCGCATCCGTGCAGGGCTCTGGAGCAACTGCAACCAGCAGCACATTTCGAAGACGTCAATTAGTTTCACATCAGATGCCCTCAGTGTCCAGAATTCTGCACCCTACAAGAATCTGGAGGACACTTGAGTTTCCATGAGCTGATTCTTTGTGCTTTACGTTATCTGCCTGTTGGACCAAATATTCGTAAAGCTGATCACTGCACTGCGAGCAATAGATCTGCGTCTTTTGATTTCTATTCTGCAGTTGCCCCGACTAGAAATGAATGATCCGAGGTGGTTGAATACAGTAATCACTTCAATGGGTGGTGGTAAGTCCTGCAGTTGAAGAGTCTGCCGTTAATTGACAGTCATTAATTTCTTTCTTGTTGCAAATTGATGTCCAGCATGTGTGTAAGTTTTTTACAATGGACTTTATGTCGCACCGACACAGATACGTCTTATGGCGGCGATGGCATAGGAAAGGGCTAGGAGTGGGAAGGAAACAGCCGTGGCCTTAATTAAGGTACAGACCCAGCATCTGCCTTGTGTGAAAATGGGGAAACCACGGAAAACCATCTTCAGGGCGGCGACAGCTGGGTTCAAACCCACTATCTTTTTTTACAATTTGCTTTACGTCGCACCGACACAGATAGGTTTTATGGCGACTATGGGATAGGAAAGGGCTAGGAGAGGGAAGGTAATGGCCGTGGCCTTAATTAAGGTACAGATCCAGCATTTGCCTTGTGTGAAAATGGGGAAACCACGGAAAACCATCTTCAGGTCTCCTGACAGTGGAGTTCGAACCCACTATCTCCCGGATGCAAGCTCACAGCTGCGTGCCCTTAACCGCACGGCCATCTCACACGGTATCTATAAGTTGAGGGATATCCCTGGCAAGTAAAGTGGTATTATCTGCAGTCTTCTCCCTCCTATTCACACACCAACACTTGTGATAAATTCACCGTAAGAATTAAACAGTCTTGGACACAGAATGCAACCTTATTGCACATACTTTTAGCGTAGACTTACGTTCCTCAAGAACGGGTACACGGAAATAAACATTTTAAGACGCTTTTAATTTTTGGATAGAACACGTACATCACCGAGAATATTTAACTTACGATAATGTTTAATGTCTCAGCTGACAGAGAAAAAAGAGAAGCCTACGTGATGAAAATTTAAAAATCAACATCTGACACGCAGTTTTCATGAAATAGTGCTTCAAAATAAGGCAAAATTTGTGCTAAATATGTGACGTCACACGCATACTCTCTTCTAAGATGGCGCTGTATTGAGTCGCACGCCTAATTAGAGGTCAGCTGTCGTTGTGAATACATTGTGTTCAGTTGTATTACTCGTATTATTACACCCGAACTCTTAAATTATGCATCTTATTTCTCATGTCAAAGATCCTCACTACACCGGGTTATTGGCCACATTCCAAGTGTACCACATTATATTGAATCCAATTTATTATCCACATAATATTTGTCATTTATTTCTAGCTAGTACTTTAAAAATATCATGTGTGATTATTCATCTCAGCAACCACGAAATCTATGGATTCGACAATATTTTCGATTATTTTTATGTATCACTCACCCTTCGCCCCCACCCCAAAGAGGGCTGAAGTTCGACTTCAAAAAATTCCGGAGTGTCACTATTCATTTCAGCGACCCCGAAATCTATGGATTCGACACTACTGTCGATTACTTTTATATATCACTTCCCCCTCTCCCCCCACTCCAATCCTCCTGTGGGTGGGGGCCGTAGAATATCACCCACGGTATCCCCTGCCTGTCGTAAGAGGCGACTAAAAGGGGCCCCAGGGGCTCTGAATTTTGGAGTGTGGGTTGGCGACCACGGTGCCCTTAGCTGAGTCCTGGCATTGCTTCCACTTACTTGTGCCAGGCTCCTCACTTTCATATATCCTATCCGACCTCTCTTGGTCAACACTTATTCTTTTCCGACCCCGACGCTATTAGGTTTGCGAGGGCTAGGGAGTTTTTCATTTTCATGCTCTTCGTGGCCCTTATCTTCCTTTGGCCGATACCTTCATTTTTCGAAGTGTCGGACCCCTTCCAGTTTTTCTCTCTGATTAGTGTTATATAGAGGATGGTTGCCCAGTTGTACTTCCTCTTAAAACAATAATCACCACCACCACCCACTCCAAGGGGGGCTGAACTTGGACTTTATAATATCCGCAATGTCACTGTTCATCTCAGTGACCCAGAGAAGTATGGATTCGACACTATTTTCGATTATTTTTATAAATCACTCCCCCCTTGTCCCCCACACAGAGGGGGGCCAAACGTGGACTTTAACAAAGTCCGGAGTGTCACTATTCATCTCAGCGACCCCAAAAAGTATGGATTCGACACTATTTTCTAGTATTTTTATGTCAGCCCCATCGCCCCCAAGCCCCTCAGGGTACTTGGGGTGTCTTACCCCCACAAGGTTCGTCTCCTGAAGTCGTAGGTGTACCAAGTTTGGTGTAAATCGCTCCAGTGGTTTTAGGAGATGTAATACATACGTGCATACATACACACAATGACATTTATATATGTACATATAAGTAAGCCTACAAAACCCCGCGGCGTTTCAACAGTGACTGTATACCGCCAATTTTTTGATCTTCAAGTGTTTTGATAATTACGTAATTGTCTATTCGTACAGCTCCAGTGTGGTTATCATACCGTTTCTTCATTAGGAAGACCAAATGTCTCGGAATTCTCATTTCAGTTAGCACTTCCTGAAGACTGATCCATTAAACACAATAAAGCACAACAACATTGGTATTTTAAATTCTCAATGAGCTGTCGGATCAATAAAGCTGCCGACGCAGCACTGACGTTTTTGAACACCCTCAAACACCGCGATCAGAACTGCTTACTTGACCTCAGAGAGCTAGCTTCTTTACCATCTGGGCTACCATTTGAGAATATGCTTGATGTACACAGAGCCCGATGTCGGTCAGAACACTGCTTCCAGTTAAAGTCCACCTGCCTCGTTCTATGATATTATCCAGCTGAAAATGAACATGTTGGTAGTATTTGAAGGTGCTCAGATACGTCAGCTTCACGTGGAAAAATTTACTGGCACGTCAGAAAACTCCTGAGAGACAAAATTCCGGTACCTCGGTCCCCGAGGAAAGCAAAAGTGGTCAGTAAGACATAAAACAAATAACATGATTGTTCAAAATGTACATAATTGTGTTGAAGTATACAGAAAAGCAATTAAAAATATTTGAAATATTTAAAAGTGTTCATTTGTTTGTATAATAAACATTCGGCTTTAAAATACAAAAAAACAAACAAACAGATAATTCAAATATTTCTAAATATATTAATAAAAATATGAAAACTATGCATCTGCAGATAAAATGGTGTGGCAATTTCTTTCTTTATCAGTTTACCCTTCAGACTTGGTTTCTCCATCGCACTCAGCGAGGGAGGGATCCCATCCCGATCGACTCAAGGGCAGAGTTTTGGAGCGTGAGACTTTGGTTCGGGGGATAAAAGTGCAGTGAACGACCAGTATCTCCCCCAGTGGCCTCACATGCTCTGCTGAACAGGGCCCTTGTGGGCGGATGGGAAGATTGGAAGGTATAGACAAGGAAGAGGGAAGGAAGCGGCCGTAGCCTTAAGTTAGGTACCATCCCGGCATTTGCCTAGATGAGAAGTGGGAAACCACGGAAAACCATTTCAAGGATGATTGAGGAAGTAATCAAAGCCCTTCTACTCAGTTGATCTCCCGAGGCTGAATGAACCCCATTCCAGTTCTCGTACTACATTTCACAGTCCGCGGCAGAACCTGGAATCGGACGCGGGCGTACAGGTGTGGCAGTTAATCACACTAATCAATACACCACAGAGGCGGGCGTGTGCCCATTTACGTAGTGAAATAATCGAGATCGGCTAGCACTCAAAGGGTTAACCTTAATTCGGAGTGTTCCAGTCCTCAAGTTTGTCCCTTAATACACCCGGAGCCGGAAAACGAAGTCGGGAAATGAACAGAAAAACACTTACCTCTCGGTGAAATCATCTCTAATAATAATAATAATAATAATAATAATAATAATAATAATAATAATAATATTCTTCGTCAGACGAGAACACAAAAATTCACCGAAGGAGGAAAGACGGATGATTATAGAATGGGGTAGCTGGACTAAAAGTGGAAGTAGCCGAGCCGGATACCTCAGGCGATAGAGCGCAGGCCCTCTGAGCTTAAGTTGCCGGGTTCAATCTCGGCTTAGTCCGGGGGAATTTTAAGGAGCTCAAATATGTCAGCTTCGTGTCGTAGATTTACTGGAATACTAACTAACTCCCGCAGGACAAAATTGACTCCTCGGCTCTCATAAAACCGTAAAATTAGTTTTTTTTTTACATGTTGCATTACGTCTGCCGATACAGATAGGTCTTAAGGCGACGCGTAAAAATAGTTAGTGGGACGTAAAATCAAATTACACTATTATTAAAGTAGAAGCAGGCTAGTGATTTTTCCGAGCTCTGCATTTATTCCATTAAGTGCGACTTACCAGTGATGAACCCCTAAATAAGTTACAAGTAACAGCTGTTCCTTATTTTGCAAACCCTGCCTCTGTAAATGTCATATTAAGAGTTCTGAACCCGAAGCCTATGTAATAACTTGCTCGTATTTTACATTACGGCACTGAGCGGGATCTCAGTTTATTGCATTAAGTCCTACTTGGGTATAAATTACTCGGGTGACAGTGGGCGGGATGATTTTCATCTTTTTTAACCGTTGACACTCTGCTAAAGTAACCTGCTCCGCTGGCTTCCTGCCACCATCACCACACAGTAGAACCGAACATTATTACATGCCGTGAGTACTGGAATGCATCCTCTGTCACCGCAAGGCTATATTTAATTCCTCATTCACAAGTACAGTTAAAGATGTAATATTTTTGACAGAACCAGGCGAATTGGCTGCGTGGTTCAGGCTGCGCTGCTGTCGCTTCTGTTCGGGAGATAGCGGGTTCGAATTCGTCCGTCGACAGACTTGCTATACGTCGCACCGACACAGATCGGTCTTATGGCGACGATGGGATAGAAAAGGGCTAGGAGTTGGAAGAAAGCGGCCGTGACCTTAGTTAAGGTACAGCCCCCAGCATTTGCCTGGTATAAAAATGGGAAACCACGGAAAACCATCTTCAGGGCTGCCGACAGATGGGCTTGAATCCACTATCTCCCGGATGCAAGCTCACAGATGTGCACCCCTAACCGCAAGGCCAACTCGCCCGGTTATTATTATTATTATTATTATTATTATTATTATTATTATTATTATTATTATTAGAGGTCTAGAGGTCTACAGTGATTTCACCGATATGTAAGTGTCTTTCTGTTCATTTTCCCTACTTCGTTTCCCGGCTCCGGTGCGATTATAAGACAAGCTTGAGGACTGGAACACTCCGACTCAAGATAAACTCGTATGTTCATCCCGAGGTGGTGCAGCTCTTTTAAGGCACACCCCAAATGGAGGTGAACTGCACGTACCATTCCAACCACATACCAGCCAGTCCTCTTGCCATTCATAAATTTTCGGCGGTACCGGGAATCGAACCTGGGCCCCCGACGACGGCAACTAATAACAGTCACCGTTACACTACGGAGGCGGTAATCCGCAAGGGGTTGTTTTGATCGTGGACCCAACTCGAACGTGCCCGGATTTCCCGCGATAGAACGAGATAAAAGAAATGCTCGAATTTCATTTCATCCAACATACAGAAATTGAATGATCTTATATAAGTATATAGTCTTGTATTAAAGCATCGTCCCTCCCTTGGAAATCGACAAAACAAAAACATGAAAACCAATTTATGACCAAACTTTCGAAAACAAAATGTGTCGATAACATTTCAACATCTCAATTCTGTTCGTGTTCGTTGTTTATGTGGTACCCACAAACTGTGAACCAATTTACTTGTTGGTTCTAGTATATTATGCAGGCGATTAAATCTCTGCCCAATAAAGAACACCAGTACAATATCGATTGACTACATGCCACGTTCCAGTGTGATGCTGATTCTATCGCCATGCTTGAATCACAAAGTCGATGCCAGCCTTCAGAACATTTTACACCGTACTAAAATCTTTGCTCAGCGCGGAACTTTACAAAATTCTTTCAGAAAACCTTATTTATGCACCATTTTGTACGTCGACAGTCTTATGTTTAGTAAAGTCCACGCCTGCCATCGTATAGAAGTCACATAAGTTTCATCTGTAACGTATAAAGGAGCACTTTATTTCAATCTGCAGTGATATAATTCTTACAAAATTATTCTAGAAACGATAATGTAACTGCTGTGAAGGAAATGCATTAGTAGAATCTAGAATTCGAACCGCTTAAATATTAAATCAGTAATACGTCGTTGATTGTTAAGAGGGGGCCGTGATTAACGCCCTGGCTTGGATACAGCTTTTCCACCCAGACGGCCTTGGTCCGAATTCCCGTGGATTGTAGGGCTGAGGTTATGTTGGCCCCGCTTTGTAGGGATAGCGTGCCTGCCTCTTTCCAGGAGGCCCCGGGTTCGATTTCCGGCCAGGTTAGGGATTTTTTACTCTATCTGAGGGCTGGTTCGAAGTCCACTCTGGCTGCGTGATTACAGTTGGGGAGTTACTTTACGGGGAAATAGCGGCCCCGGTCTAAAAAGCCAAACATATTGCTTGAAAATATTCATCGTACTGACCACATGATATCTCGTTATCTGCTGGCCTTCGGGCTGAGCAGTGGTCGCTTGGTAGGCCATGGCCCTTCGGGGCTGTTACGCTATGTGCTTGGGTTTGGTTTGGTCTAGGGCGGAAATTTTGCGTGGAAATTTATGCCAGGACGGACAACAGACCTTACTCCCCCAACCTAAACCCAAAACGAGCTAGTCTGACTCCAGTGACCAAAGAAATAATTGAGATAAACTGAATAATGTAGTGGACGCTGGCACCGTTGGCTCCCAACCCAATTGCCTCTGCTTAGAATCCCGGTGACTTGGAATGGGGCAGGTGACAGGAAGCGGGTCGTGACAGGAACTTAAACCATTGACCTAAAAAAAAAACTCAACCAACACCAATGTTCCCTCATAAACATGAAAACCTGCTGTTGAATTACTTTGAAGAAAAGTTGATAACTTACCCCTTATCTCGCCTTCATGTGGAGTGTGATAACACAGTAGAAATCTGTAAACTAACAGTCTAGATTCAACTACTCGTAAATCCTGGGAACACAAATTAAGTGACAAACCCTTCCCAACTCTTAAGGATTTAATTATTTTCCTCGAAAAGCGAAGAGAGGTGGGAGGTAGTTTAGAGCCTAGCAATCCCCTACTAATGTTCAACGTGAGTTCAAATCTAGTAAAGCTAAACATGACAAGATCATTCGCCACTCTAATGCATGCATTGTTGCCACTGACAAAAATAGTTACTGTGTTTTGTTCTCATGGTGTTTATCCCCTCTAGAAGTGCAGGGATATTCGTGATGCTAATTTTAAGGTCATTGTAGTCAAGCATTATCTGTACATAAACTGTTTACAGGCTGGCCATTATGACTCGATTCCTAATCAATTTGTGAAGTATAGCTGAAATGGGAATTATCGTGCTGATGTGTCGAATAACGCAGAGAAGTGTATCCTTCGTGGTATATGAACACAAGACATAAGGTCACGTAAAACTAAAAATTGGCTTGCCTTTATCATTTTAGGGAAGTCCTCGCTATAGAAAGTGATACTTATAAGTGGTAGCAACCTTTAATTCCTTATTTTGTAAAAGTGAATTATTATTATTATTATTATTATTATTATTATTATTATTATTATTATTATTATTATTATTATTATTATTATTCCCGCGTTGGCTGCTTGTTCCCTGGGAGTGTTGATCATTTAGTCAGTTCATCTGAAGAGGTTGTGCTGCGGTTCATTTTGGTACGTTTATACTTCTTTCGTCTTGTTCACTTCTCTAATTCAAATAGTTGTCAAGTTTATAACTGGGAAAACAGTTCCCTATGTGAAAGTACATTTGTCGTCTACAGTTTCATTTACTTGAACTGCGGGTGAATCATCAGCTACTTTATAATAAAATTGCACTGTATATTGCATTTTCTAAAGCCATTTTGTAATTTTTAGAGCCCAATTTTTTATTTCTGTAGCCTATTGAAAGTGCCTAAAAGTTCATATTTTTATGCCTGAAATTTCGAGGCCTAGTTATAAAATGCAGTTATTCACCACGTTCATTTTTATTATTATTATTATTATTATTATTATTATTATTATTATTATTATTATTATTATTATTATTATTATTATTATTATTATTATTATTATTATTACGGGGATTTCGTGGAGCAGAGAGGTGTAAGAATGGATGGACAGAAAAAGATCAAATCTTAATTTAAAACTCTAAAATTTGAAATTTTATTTCTTTCCCTTTTTTATTTCTGAATTCCAATCTAGATGAACAGCTCCAAATAAAAAAATAACAGTTGGATAGACAAAGGTGATCTCGTCAGCTCTAGAGATAATAATTAGAATTTTAATAAGAATAGTTAAAATTTAACAGAGGCAATAAGTGCCTATTCTAGATGGCCTTAGTGGAAAAGAAAAGGTTTACGTTATTGGCCGTAAACAAAAATGATAAAAGGTGAACACTTGCACTTCTTTCAAAATATACTAAAAATACTTAAAACCCTATGTGGGCTTACGGTCCAAAGTTACAGAGGCTGAGCCTATACTACAGAGGTGACTAGATAGAGAAAAGCTGAATAAAAGTTAAGTTCCAAAAGAAGAGATAAGGTTCAAATTTTATGAAATCATAGTCACCCCAATACCAAGTTGAATGGGAATTAAACGAGGGTTAACACTCCTTAATCCCTAATTTAGAATAAAGTCCTTAGACTTACTGGAAAATTTACAATGAAAGGTAGATTTACATTAGGAAAGAATTTTGAAACCTTTCTCTCAAGGCATCTTTCTGAGACTATCACATGATGTCTGTCATTACCTTGAGCTGGTGGGTCTTCCGATGACGGGCAAGACTTGCCCCATGCCTCCGCTACGTACGCACTATAAACCTCTTGACTGGAGCGATGGAAAAGACAACATGGCCCAAAAGGTCCCAGCTTTTATAGCGGAGAGGAGGGTTCCAGAACTCTCTGGGCCGAAGCCCAGTACACACCCTCAATTTCTATTGGCCAATTTAATAAATATCCGAAATTTGTGATTGGTGGAAAATTTACGTGAAGAAGGAATGGATAGCAGTGCTAGTAACCTAAGAACCCAGAAAAGAATCTACAAACATTACAGTTTTGAAACTCAGAACCTAAAATTGTGTTTGAAGATTAATTGTCTATCTTCCCACCAGAGCGGGCACATAAGTCGACAGTAGAAACATCTGAAGATAAAGTTCGGAACTTCTTCAGCTAGACAGTTCACTGATCGTATTACAGATGGCCTCCTAAAAGGCGCTCAGTTTCAATGTAAGGAGTGGGTGTACCTCCGGTATAATTATTATTATTTCCTGGCCCTTTTTTTTTTCAGTTATTTGTGGTCAGCATTTCTTTACGTGGATTAAGCATATTTTTACGGTCGGACGCAAAACGTATACGGATGGATGTACAGTCTTCACTACTGCGTATTTATGTGATGATTAGTTGTGTGATAAGTTGTAAGTGAAGATGTGTATCAGGGCAATCACAAACACCCAGTCCCGGATCTAGAGGGATTAACCCAGACGTGCTTAAAATCCAGCCCAGCCAGGAATATAAACCGTGCCCTTCTGAACATTATTATTATTATTATTATTATTATTATTATTATTATTATTATTATTATTATTATTATTATTATTATTATTATTTCTTTCCTTCTTGATCTCCTTACCCTCCAGCGTTGGTTTTTCCATCGGACTCAGCGAGGGATTCCACCTCTACCGCCTCAAGGACAGTGTCCTGAAGCGTGGGACTTCGGGTCAGGGGGTACAACTGGGGAGGAGGACCAGACCTTGCCCAGGCGGCCTCACCTGCTATGCTGAACAGGGGCCTTGTGCAGGCATGGAAAAAATTGGAAGGGATTGACAAGGAAGAGGGAAGAAGAGGCCTTGGCTTTAAGTTAGGTACCATCCAGGCATTTGCCTGGAGGAGAAGTGGGAAACCACGGAAAATCACTTCCAGGATGGCTGAGGTGGGAATCGAACCCACCTGTATTCAGTTGACCTCCCGAGACTGAGTGGACTCCGTTCCAACCGTCGTACCACTTTTCAAACATCGTGGCAGAGACGGGAATCGAACCCGGACCTCCGAGGGTGGCAGTTAATCATGCTAACCACTACACCACAGAGGCGTATATTATTGTTGTTGTTATTATTATTATTAGTATTATAGAATTATGCTTTACGTCGCACTGACACCGATAGGTTTTATGGCGACGATGGGACAGGAAAGGCCTAGGAGTGGGCAGGAAGCGGCCGTGGCCTTAGAGTACAGCCCTAGTATTTGCCAGGTGTGAAAATGGGAAACCACGGGAACCATCTTCAGGGCTGCCGACAGTGAGTTTCGAACCCACTATCTCCCGGATGCAAGCTCACAGTTGCGCGCCCCTAATCGCTCAGCTAACTCGCCCCGTATTATTATTATTATTATTAGGAGTGGGAAGGAAGCGGCCGTGGCCTTAATTAAGGTACAGCCCCAGCATTTGCCTGGTGTGAAAATGGGAAACCACGGAAAACCATTTTCAGAGCTGCCGACAGTGGGGTTCGAACCTACTATCTCCCGAATACTGGATACTGGCCGCACTTAAGCGACTGCAGCTATCGAGCTCGGTATTATTGTTTTTACTGAATGTGAATTTTATTCTTATTTCACACATTGATTGTCGCATTAGCATTGTTCCGAGAGTGCATTAGGTTCTGAGTTACAGCACGGTACATTTCGAAGCGCGAGAGGCAGTTCGCTGCCAACTTTAAGCCGCTTTACGAGTTGGGTGCTTGCTGTCTTCGCTTTACTGCTGACGGACTTCCCTTACGCACTGTAGTTTTTATCCTCTTTCAAAGCAAGACGTACTTAAGAAACAATTACTCTCTTGAAATTTCCTAGCATAATTCATAACGTTGTTTATTTAACGTTAGTATTCAGAATAGCCTTTATTATTTTGATGGCTAAGTCGAAGACATGAATAATCTATCGTAATTATCTTCATGTTTCTATAATTAATTCATAATGAGCTAGAAGTGGCTTGTTCTTTCATAAAAGTGACCCGAACAAGCCATTCACTGATATATGACAAATAATCGGGGAAGGGCCCATTTAGGTGAACAGTGAACACAAGCTTTATAGCCAGTAAATTGTTGTCACTAACAAGAGAACAGTTATTTATCCCGACAGTCGCTGGCTCATTTCAGAGTCAGACCAGCCCATTATCAAACAAGAAACTAGAAGGGACACATTAAATCAAGATCCGTGTATCAGAGCCTTTTAGTGGAACAAGGGAGGCGTTTAACATAGCTTGGGCACGCCGGCAATTGAGTGCCAGGTTCCAGTTTTAGATTAGGAATGTAGTTAGAACGATTTTCTTTTTCTTTATAGTAATTAGTGGACACTGGCTCACTAGCTTGTGTTGTACTCTTCCTGACCTAAGAATTGAGGGGACTGTTGTGCGGAAAAATCGGTGTCAAACTTTGCACAACTCGTCCTGTACCGTGGTCTTTCATAATCAAACATATTGTCTTTCTCTACCATGAGAGTTGCTTCTGTGGTTCACGTAGCTGTGGGCTTGCATTCTGAAGTTGGTGAGTTCGAAACCCACCGAAGGCAGAACTGAAGATACCTTTCCGTGGTTTCCAATTTCCTTACCAACTGAGACTGCACCGTAACTAAGTCTACGACCGCTTCCTTCCCAACACCAGTCCAGTTCCATCCTTGTACACATAAATACTTCTTCCGCGTATTAGTGCAACGTTAAAACCACCAACAAATAAATATAAATAAATGTAATATAAAGTCATATCTGTCTAACGCACACTTTGCTAATAAATTTAAGTTCTACTATGTTGAGGAAGTGACAGGAATTGGCACAGAGCAATTTTCAGCGAATGTTATCATTTAAACTCATTCTAAACAGCTTGAAAGTGATCCACTTTATCGGAAAAGTCTGGCTCATTGGCTAAATGGTCAGCGTTGAGGCCTTCGGATCAGAGGGTCCCGGGTTCGATTCCCGGCCGGGTCAGTGATTTTAATCGCCTCCGATTAATTCTTCTGGCTAGGGGACTGAGTGTTTGTGTTTGTCCCAACTCTTTCCTCTTCATATTCACACAACACTGTACACTACCAACCACCACACAAACACGCAATAGTGATTACATCCCTCTATATAGGGTTGGCGTCAGGAAGGGCATTCGGCCTTAAAACAGGGCCAAATCCACATATGTGTGACACATTTCGCACCCGCGACCCCATAGGTGTTGGGAAAGCGGTAGAAAATATTATTATTATTATTATTATTATTATTATTATTATTATTATTATTATTATTATTATTATCGTGGAACACATAGGTGTAAGAAGGTACCGGGGTGAATGGGCGGACAAGGAAATCAAAGCAAAGCAAAGCAAAGTCACCTCCGTACAGGCCATGAAGGCCCTTGGAGGAGTGGAAGGTAAAGGCTTCCACCATTGTTAACCTCGGCACATGATGGGGTAGAGTTGTTAGCTCTACGCCCGACCGCCTTTGCCCCCAGGAATTAACCTGATACTCATTTTTAGTGTAGACTGAGTGAACCTCAGGGCCATATGCACCTCCGGAAGTGGAAATCTCGTTTCTTAAATTTTACGAACCCACGTCCTTCCGGGCGAACCGAGCACGCCTTTAACGCCTCGGCCAGGCAGCCCCTTGCAAAAGCCTATACTTCTGTTAAAACGCTTTTTTGATATTGAAATAAATGTCTGTTCCAAATGATGCCCATTGATCATTTCCTGTTTACTGCACAGAAGCATGTTGTTAGACATCTATAGGGAAAAGGAATGATAAAGACGATCCAGTGCTAACACCGTTTGATTTTCCAGATCAAATAAGCGTACTTGCAGGTCAAGTCATTTGAATCAAATATTATATTAAGTCCCCACTTGAGCAGCTCTACGATTTTTCTAACAGTAGGTCTAGCAGTAAATTATAGGCCACATAGTATTTAAAAAATAAACTAAAATTTGTAGAACAAAGAAATATTAAGCGAATGACTTGTTAGAAATAAGCAAACTGTTACTCTGAATGAAGAGAATGCTAGGTGCAAGGAAAGGTGTGACAGCAGATAATACAAATCAGTGTCCTCAGAAACCAAACTAAAGAATTAAAGGAATAAAATTTAACTAGCAAATGTACCCGTGCTTCGCTGCGGTATCCTACGTTGACCACGGATATCGAATTAACGCAGGGAATAATATTTTAAATTGCATGTCTCTTAGCGTTATCCGAGAAACATAATGGGGAGATCCCCATACTGAGTTGCGGAGTTGTGATGACAACGGCAGACTCACTTGCCTACTGTCATTCACAACGAGTTGGGAAGTTTTCATTGTAATGGCAGTCCCCCTTGCCTACTGCCGGTCACAATCCATTTGGGTAGATGAACATTCCCTCTTTCCTACTTCCAGACTCATGCCAGTTGAGGAGTTTTCATTATAAGGGCTGACACCTTCCCTAATGCCAGTCAAAACAGAATTGTGCTGTTATCATTATAATGGAGTCCGCCTCCGTAGCGTAACGGTTAGTGTTATTAGCTGCCGTCCTCGGGGGCCCGGGTTCCATTCCCGGTACTGCCAGGAATTTAAGAATGGCAGGAGGGCTGGTATGTGGTTAAAATGGTACATGCAGCTCACCTCCAATGGGGGTGTGCCTAAAAAGAGCTGCACAACCTCAGGATGAGGACACGAGTTTACTTTACTTATTATAATGGAAGGCCACTTTTCCTAATGCCAGTCAGCTTACTGCAAGTCATACTCGAGTTGATGATTTTCGATTATAATAGCAGGCCACTTTGCCTAAAGCCAGTCACAATTTAGATGGATAAATTTGTTTATAAAGGCGGGCACACTTGCCTACTGCAAGACACACAATCGGCTAGGGGAGTTTTTAACAAAATTGTATGGTTCCTTGCCTTATGCCAGTCAAATCGAGAATGGAATTATTCATTACAAAGGTAGGCCCTCCTTTCTAATGCCAGATACCCAGGAGTTGGAGAAGGTCCCCATTCCTACTGCCAGTCAAAGTCGATGTGGGAAGAATTGATTACAATTGCAGACGCCCCTCTTACTGACCTATTGACGGTCACGATCGATTTGTAAAGGATTATTTATAACGACAGACACCCCCTTTCAAGATCGCTACAAATCGACTTCAATGAATATACGTATACATATATACGGCAGTATATGCACGTTTAAATATACTGCAGAAGTTCATTTACAGATTAAGTGTTGTTTAACGGTACGTCATATCGGCAAACGGATTGCACCGTACGGCGGCTCTTTTAGCTATCTATATGTTTAGTTCTATGACATTTTTTCGTATCTCATTTATTTATGGGTTAGACTGACTTACAAAAGTTGAACAGGGCATACTTTGGGTATAGCTTTCACACTTCATTACTTTTCGGATACTTCTGTGACAGATAGAAACATAGCATATGGCACACATATTTCTACTGGGCAGTCCAGTTTTCGTGCCGAAATTGATGATTCTATCTTTACTATAAGTGTGTCAAACTATGAAATATACGTGTAAAAAGTACACAATTACCTAAAGCCAGGAAACAGACAAATCTAACGTATAAGGGATAGAGATAGGAAAAAACACAATATGATCAAAGTTGAAGATCACTCCAAATTGAACGAAGATTGTGCCATCCATTCTGTGAAACGACTTACCGTTTATCCAACCAATACCTCGAAAGGAAGGTCTGAACTGTCATTAAAATTGTCTACATATTTCGATATTTTTCGGGGCTAAAAGTGAACAATTTTAACATCATGGAATTTTTCCGTCAGTTACAAGCTAAGAGCTATAATTTCGGCAAATTTCAATTTTTTAGCTCATCTTTTTTTTTGCTAGTTGTTTTACGTCGCACCGACACAGATAGGTCTTATGGCGACTATGGGACAGGAAAGGGCTAAGAGTGGGAAGAAATCGGCCGTGGCCTTAATTAAGGTACAGCCCCAGCATTTGCCTGGTGTGAAAATGGGAAACCACGGAAAACCATTTTCAGGGCTGCCGACAGTGAGGTTCGAACATATTATCTCCCGAATACTGGATACTTGCCGCACTTAAGCGACTGCAGCTATCGAGCTCGGTTTTAGCTCATTTGGCATATTGTGCCACCATCTTCATTTTTGGGTGAAGAGGGGTAAAATTGAGGAATTTCCTGAAAATTTTAAGCCCAAGAAACTTATATGTTATAACTTTGGATAAATATATCCGAATGTGTTCTTATGCTGATCCCCAAATTTGAAACCCCAGTGTGCCCCACTCAGAGAATTTTGAAAATTTTCGATTTTTCAGGGAATCCTGAGGTCATCAGCTTCTCTGGTACCAAGTTGTAAGTTTCTGAGATGCCTGGAAGTGCCTCATTAACTCACGTCTTTTTACATTTTTATACCTTTATATATACTGTACATAGATCGCTCCAAACCAACTTGAATTTATTAATATAGATGACCATTTACTTGTAATTATTCATAATCACCATGTGGAATTTAGTTTTAAAATGGTAGCACAGTAGTTTTATTCACGAATTTGCGCGCAGAATTTCTGCTTTTTGTCTCGAAATATCTCCAGTTTCGAGGCATCAAGTTATCATCTACCATACTGTCTTATTCGGCGTCATAGGACTAAAAATAACAATTCGACAGACATTATTTCATTCGTGAGATATGTTGTTCTTTAATACAGTCTCCTCAGCTCACTGAGGAGCTCCTTTAAGAGACGATATTGTAATATCCACTTTTCCCTAGCCATACGTTCGTTCGTTCGTAATCTGTTTACCCTCCAGGGTCGGTTCTTTCCCCCGGATCAACCTCTACGGCCTCAAGGGCAGTATCCTGGAGCTTCACACTCTGGGTCGGGGGATACAACTGGGGAGGATGCCCAGGACCTCGCGCAGGCAGCCACACCTGCTTTGTTGAACAGGAGCCTTGTGGGGGGGGGGGAAGTTTGGAAGGGATAAACAAGGAAGAGGGAAGGAAGCGGCCGGGGCCTTAAGTGAGGTACCATCCCGGCATTTGCCTGGAGGAGAAGTGGGAAACCACGGAAAACCACTTCCAGGATGGCTGAGGTAGGAATCGAACCCACCTCTGCTCAGTTGACTTCCCGAGGCTGAGTGGACCCAGTTCTAGCCCTCGTACCACTTTTCAAATTTCGTGGCAGAGCCGGGAATCGAACCCGGGCCTCTGGGGGTGACAGCTAATCACACTAACCACTACACCACAGAGGTAGCCATACGTTACTGTGCGGGAATCAACGTGGGGTTTCACTTCTTCCACTACCCCCCGAATACCACTAGAGCTCAAAATGAGTTCAACTTGCTTTTTTATGTCACACTTTTCCATTTCTTCCATGAGGCAAAGTGTGTGTTACTGTTCTGATGTTGCTGATCAATTACAGACGGAGCCGGGGAAAATGCATGAATATTTCAACCAGTGAGGGTGTCTTCTGAACAGGAAACAAACAAGATTTTATGCCAGTCTTGATAACATGATCACACCTACGTCGAACATGAATTACTGGAAGGATGTTTCCTATTTCAGAAATCCCACATGCATTGGCAATCTTGGTAGGAAGCCAGCGATTACGTCACTCGGCAAAAGCACACCTTGTTTTGAATTGGGTCATTGACTCTTTTAAGGAATTGCCGACCTCAGTGAAGCAGTCAGTTAGTCCGACTCATTAGTTGAATGGGCATAGGGTCCTGGGTTCGATTCGCGGCTGGGTCGGGGATTTTAATCTAGCGTGATTAATTCTTCTTGCTCGGGAAATGTTTTTTTTTTGTCCCAACACCATCCCCTTCATATTCAAACAGCACACCACACTACCAACCACCTGAGAAATACGCAACAGCGATTACATCCCTCCACGAATGGTTGGTGTCAGGAAGAGCATCCGGCCATAAAACAGGGCAAAATCCACATGCGCGACACGGTTCGCACTCGCGACCCCACTGATGTGGTAAGAACTGTAGAAAAAGGAGTGAAACAGTCTGTTAATCGTTGTTCTTCTGCTTTCAATAAAGCCTTTTGATCCTGGTTGTAGTCTGTAGAACACGAGGGTGTTTAAATGGGACAATATCTGAAGATAAAATAACTTCTGCAGAAAATATTTCGGACAACCAAGCATCTTTCAAAACCTATACTAATTGAGATTTTGAAGAGTGAAATAATAATAATAATAATAATAATAATAATAATAATAATAATTGTACCGGGCGGTACACCTCTACACCGTTTATTTAAAAGTTGCGCCAGTTGAAACTCCTCTTCTGGAGGAAGGTTGAACTTTATCTACTCTATTAATTCTCTACTTTCTCAGAAGATGTCACCACGTGGAAAATTTTGAGTTTTTGAACTGTGTCACTTTTGATGTGTTTTTGTTTCGCTTGAAGTAAGAAGTGTGAACTTTCTCTTCTAGAGGACACTACTGAAGATCAACAATAGTGCACCCTAGTGCGGAGTCAAAGAACTATTTTGTTGGAGAAATTTTTATTTCAAAAGTTTGTTTCTTGTTAAATTTCTTTCTGTTATGGTTTAAGTTGGCTGTTTACCCCTCTTTTTCCCCTTGTTTTAGATTTATCCAATCCCGAATTTCTTTTAGTAATTTCTGACCAATCTGGTGTATTTTCCCCCAACTTGTATCTGTTGCGGGGTCCTATCCAATAAAAACATTGTGGGCGGGTGTTTTCTTTCCCCTAACGCCTAGAAACTTCCGCGAGAGTATTTAAACTGCTGATTTTTGGGTCTCTGGGCCACTTCTGTTCCATCTTTCAGTGTGTTAAGTACCTAGCAGGAGGCGGGAGGCGCCTCTTTCTTCGGCAGCGGTCAACAATAAGGTAATGGCCGATTAATAAATTCTTTCTTTTCTTGCTCAGCAGTTTAACTCTCGGGGCGGGTGCGAAGCGTTCCACCATGTAACCTTTTCCTAAAATGTAACTAGTCTTTTCTTCTATTCTCTTGAAAAGCTACATACTGGGATAGAGAGTGCTAACCCTCTCGAGCTCCCACTCATAATGTTTTGAGGTGAACTTATTGTTTCTCAACCTATTCTTCCGTAATGTAATGTAAATTGCTATTAAGTCACCTCTGTAGTATGGGATTAGCCCTTGTAATAACGGCCTAGTGCCAAAGTAGGTTTTAAAATCAAAGTGTATTAGGAGTGCAAGTTCGCCTCCTCTCAAATTGTTTTAGAGGTCATTTAATTAACCTGCTTTTCATTTAATAGACCTCAGTAGATTGGGTATTTTACCCCTGGGTTTGTGTCCGTTGTGGACAACTTGAAGGTGGAGTTTGGTGTGGCCTGGGAGAGGCTTAAATTAAAGAGCGTGTGGCTCTTTTGGAAACGGAGTGTTGTGTGCCTCGAGGAGGCTTAACTGTGTAATTTGGAGCAAGTGCTCCAGGGTTTGATTGGGGTCTTCTGCCCCTTTGTTAAAATTTGTATATCGGAAAGTTGGGCTAGTTGCTCAAGAATTGTGAACTCAGGGCTCGAAGCCCAAACTCTGTAACCCCTGTAATTGTACATTTCAAATTGTGTTTTGGCTACTAAGTACCTGTTCTTTGTTATTACTTAATATTGAAAAGAAAATATAACCTCGTTAAATTTTACATTAACTTTGATTCCGTTGTTTAAAAACCCATTCACGCCCGCACCTTCTTACACCTCTACCTACCGCTAAAACACGGTAACAAGTGGTAGCAGAGCGTGGTTGAATGGGTCTCAATTTAGCCCCTTTTGACGGCTAAACATTGTTTGTTCCGAACTCTAACTATTTTCCCAGTTGCTGGAATTTTTTGAGTTTTTCAAAATTGTTCTGTCACCATGCCCGGCCCTCGCGATGTTCTCCTTCTTAACTATTTGCGCAAGGAGGAGTTGATCTATGAATTAACTATCAGAAATGTGCAATCTGGAGGCACGGTTGCAATAGACACTAACAAGCTTAGAGAGTCTCTTGATTTGCCCATTTCCATCCCCAATTTGGGAGAGAAAGAAATTGACGACTCTCTTTCCACGATCACGGAGAATATTACTGGGCTAGCTTCTGTAGTTAGTTTTTTTGATGAAAATGATCCGTCTCCTAATCAAATTAAGCGTGTGCAAGGCAGGCTATATCATTTTTCGAATAGGGTTAACGATCTGTTGTCTCTAAAACTGAATGACGTTCAGAGGAAGGAAGCTAGTACGCTCCTGGAAAATATTTCTGAATTATCTAGTAAGGTCACTCAATTGTTAACTGGGGAAGTTCCTCCCAAATCTGATCAACCCACCATAGTGAATGCAGGTAGTGAGGAAGCGCCTCCCAAGGGAGAAGTTAATAGGATAACCGTTGCTGCTCAAACTATCCCTGCCCCATTGGACAACGAATCTGAACGTCGTGCATCATTGAGTAACATCCGTTCTGAATTGACTTCCTTGCCATTGAAACCTTTACCTACTATGTCACCCGGATTTAGTAGCTTGCCTCATCCATTGGCAATGTTGCTCAGAGGTATATCCAAGTTTTCTGTTAATACCACCAGTGACGTAATTTCATTTTTAAGATTTCTAGTGGAATTTCAGGATCATGCCCTTGTTTTTTCTCTGTCTCCGTGTCAAATCTTGCAAATTATCTATCCGTATGCTATTGGTATTCTCTCCGACAAAATAGTAAGAGCCATAGCTGAACAGTCATCCATCGAAGATTTTCATGCACATCTACTTGCTAATTTTATTCCTGCCCGCGCAAGGTCATCTCTGATTCAGAAATACTATTATCGAGTACAGAGGTTGGATGAAAACTTGGCTGATTTCATACAAGACATTAAGTTTTATACCAGGGTGTTTGCTCTTCACTTCCCTGAGGACCAAATTGTACAAGCTATTGTGGAAGGCATTTCACCATCTTATAGGTCATACTTGTGTTTTGCGGCGTGCCCGCAAACTTTTTCTGAACTTGAAGCGTTGGCCGTCTCAGCGGAAGGAGTTAGATACGCCGATTCTTTGCGTGTAGCGAAAGAACCCCCGCCTTCCTTTAGTAACACTCGGCCTCCACCTCGCCGACCAGTCACACCCCGTAAATGTTATGCTTGCGGGTCGCCTGACCATCTTCGCAATAAATGTCCATTTGTCAAAAGTAGTAGGGCAAATAATGGAGCTGGTTCAGCACAAGGCTGTTTTAAATGTGGGGCCTTCTCACATATCGCCAAGAATTGTCCGAACTCAAATAGCACCCCCTCCTGCTCAACTTCTGGTGCAAATTCCACCTATGCCAATAATAAAAAGTGACTAGTGGCTTCGGTTGAGTCGACTAATCCATCTTCCCGAGACTCAGCCCCTAGTAAACAGATTGTAAATGCAGAGAACGATCAGCCTTCAAATTCATCTTTTGAATGCCCTAAAGAATGTCTTAGGATTGCGGCGGATGCCCCCGCACCTGTTCCTTTTCTTAAGATTGAGTTAAATAACGAGCCTATAACAGCTCTCTTAGATTCAGGTAGTGTTTGTTCGATTATTGCGGCTGAATGGTATTCTAAATTGAAATCGGTTTGTAAACTTCCTGACTATGTCTCTTCTCCTGTTCAATACGTTTCGGCTAATTCATCTCCATTAGAAATTCTAGGTTCCTTACTGGTCAAAATTCGTGTTTTTAAGTTTACATGGAAAGTTAAATTGTTTGTGGCCAAGCAATTGTCTTGCCCCATTATATTGGGAGCTGACTTTATTTCTCACACTGGTCTTGTGCTCGATCTGCAGTCTAGGTCGTGCACATTCAAATTTGCTTCTAGTTGTAAAATCCCACTATTAAAGTGTAATTCTGTGTCATGTTCTTCTATGTCGCCTATCCAGGATGAGATGTTGTTAGACCTTAGACATCTACCTGAGAAGCAGGCTGATAGTATTCGCAAACTGTGTCAGTCGTTTCCCGAGGTGTTCTCTGATACTCTTGGTGTTACTGACCTTATTGAATACAAAATTGAGGTTACGGATTCGATTCCTGTCCGTTTTCCACCGTATAGGCTATCTCCACCTAAAATGAAGGCTCTGAAGGAAATCATCGATCAGATGTTGAAGGACGGTATTATTAGGCCCTCTAAGTCAGCGTATTCTTCGCCTATTTTTCTAGTACCGAAACCCCAAGGAGGCTTCAGGCCTGTCATTGATTACAGGGCTCTCAATCGGAAGGTGGTGTTACAATCTGTGCCCCTTCCCGACCTTCATTCTTGTTTTTCATGGTTTCGTAAGGCCAAGTTCTTCACCATCTTGGACTTAAATCAGGCCTATAATCAAATTCCCCTTGCCGAAGAGTCTAAACACCTTACAGCGTTCGCCACGGACTGGAATTTATATGAATACAACCGCGTGCCTTTCGGGCTCCCCACGGGAGCAGCTGTGCTCACTAGGCTGCTAGATAGGGTCTTCTCCGACATCAAATTCGAGTACTTATATCACTACTTAGATGATGTCGTAGTATTTTCAGAGACTTTTGAAGAACATCTAGATCATCTGCGAGAAGTTCTTGATCGCCTTCGTAAGGCTGGGTTAACTGTTAAGTTGTCCAAGGTTGCCTTTGCTAAGCCCTCTATGTCATTCCTAGGGCATATTGTGTCACCCGATGGTGTAGCAGTCGATCATTCTAGAACACAGGCCATCCGTGATTTTAAACCTCCCAAGGACATTAAAGGTATCGCCAGGTTCATTGGTATGGTGAATTTCTTCAGAAAGTTCATTCCTAACTTTGCTAATAGAGCGGCGCCCTTAAACCTTCTTCGTAGGAAAGGCATCAAATTCGAGTGGGGACCTTCTCAACAAGCCGCTTTTGAAGATCTGAAATTAGCTCTCTGTAATGCCCCTGTCCTTGCTATGCCTGATTTCTCGAAGAAATTCATTGTCCAAACCGACGCATCGTCGTCAGCAGTAGCGGCAGTCCTTCTTCAAGAGACTGAACTAGGGAGGCGACCCATCGCCTATGCGTCTAGGACATTGTCGGCTCAAGAAGCCAAGTATTCCATCTATGAGCTCGAAGGTTTGGCAGTCTTATTTGCCTTAGAAAAGTTCCGTCTCTATCTGGAACATGTCAAATTCGACCTGGAGACAGATAATCAAGCCTTAAGCTGGGTCTTAGGTAGGCCGCGTCGTACTGGTCGTATAGCCCGCTGGGCTATTCGTATTTCCGCCTTCCAGTTTGATGTTAGACATATCAGAGGTACCGAAAATGTTGTTGCTGATGGACTCAGCCGTATGTTTCATAACGACGTCGAGACCCACGAACCGGTCGACAGTTCATCACCTTCCGAGTCCATGCTATCTGAGGTTAATGCCATCCTAACAGATGCTCCCATGCTTTTTAGGGATATCGAGAAATACCAACGTGAAGATCCGACGCTGGCTCCGATAATGGAAACCCTTTCTTCTGGGGAACATGTTGTCCCTTATGTTCTGAGGAATGGTGTTTTATGTTGCCCTTCGAGGCATGATAAGATGATGAAAGTTGGTGTTCCAGCAGTTCTTGTACCAATGATCTTCAAGTATTATCATGAGACCCCATTAGGAGGGCATCTGGGGATCTTTAAAACTCGTGAAAAGATTCGTGAAATGTTCATATGGAAAGGTATGGACGGTGAAATTCGGGAACTTGTAAAAGCTTGTAAATCTTGTTTGATCAGTAAACCCACCATGTCCACTAAAGTAGGCCTTTTGTCTTCTCATCAAGCGTCGCGCCCCATGGAACGCCTGTATATTGATTATGTAGGACCCTTCCCCCAGTCGAAGGGAAATGCCAACAAATTCATCTTTGTATGTGTAGATGGTTTTACCAGATTTTCTTGGTTATTTCCGGCTAAGCTGGCTACCGCTCAGTCCACCATTACCTGTCTAAATTCTATTTTTGCTTCTTTTGGTCCGTGCCAATATATTGTATCTGATAATGCTAAGGCGTTCACATCAAATCTTTTTCGTAAATTCTGTTTTGACTTGTCCATCTCTCATGTAACCACTTCTGCTTATTACCCTCAACCATCTCTGGCTGAACGGGTTAACCGTAATCTCAGGTCCGCACTTATTGCCTATCATCATGAAGATCATTCTAGGTGGGACACGTCCCTGCATTGGTTAGCTTTTGCTTTGAATTCGGCGGTTCATGAATCACACAAGTTTACTCCAGCTTCCTTGATGTTTAAGTTTGTTCCCAACACGCCGCTCTCTAACCTCTGGTCTCTGAGTGACATTCTGCCCGAGACAATAGATCCGGATAATATTAAAGATCTTTGGAAGAAGGCTAAAGCCAATCTTAAGGTATCTCATGAAAAGGTTAGGGAAAGGTATGATCGTGGACGGAGACCCACCCCTTTAAAGGTAGGTGACCAAGTAATGGTCAAAAATTTTGTTCCCGCGGGCAAGCTTGCCCCCAGATTTCAGGGGCCTTGTATCATTCTCGATTTTCTTACGCCGGTTACCTTATTGTTAAGTAATCCAGCCACCGAGAGGATATTTAGAGTTCACCTGTCCCAGGTGAAGCCGGTGTAATTTCTGTGTTAACTTGCTTTATATTATTTTGAAAGGATATGAAGGTTATATTTTTTTTTTTTTTTTGAGTTTCATTTTTAAGGCATTCTGCACTACCTATAATATTTTGTTTCAGATGTAAGCATTTTTGTAAAACCTGTCCCGACCCGTTAAACTGCCATTCTGTCCTTTCCACGGCCATTACCACGCTCCCGTCGCCTGCTCCACTACACTCAGTGGCTGGCTTAGATGAAATGCCATGGATATCTGCACGCCGCTGGCCCCTCAATCTCTTTACATGCCTGTGCCCTTAAAAGAAACATGATGGTCCAACACAATTCTGCCGCCTAGCTTTAATGTTTCAGTGCCCCCGCAGCCGCGCGGCGCCGTGCAGTAACTGGGGAGGGGAATGGGCCCCCTCCTCTCCAGCGAGGACGACATGTGCACGGCGAGCCGGAGCTCTCCTCCCGGCCAAGGCTGATGTGCGGCGCACGACCTGCTACTTGTCCGCAGCCTGTATATGTTCACCGCGGGCGCGGCGTGCTTCAACACCTCTGCTCCCCTCATAGTGCGGGCGAGCGGTATCTCAGGGTACTTAAGGGGTCCGAGCGGCCTCCTTTTGGACGCAAGCTGCAACGGCCGGTCCGGCCATCCAACTTCATCAACATCAACTACATGGACAGTTACTATAAGAGATAACTACACTTGGGAATTCAACAGCAATATTTGGTGGACATTGCAAATTTTTCCTTCACTTTTAAGTATTAAAAGCTTATCTTCAGAAATTCAACTTCTATAAACATAAAGACTTTACTTCACCTGCAACAACAAAATTTTGGAACCGACTTAAGAAATTTCTCAAATACTTCTGCAAGTTATCTTAATCTCAACATCAAAACTTGGAACTTATTTTCAAACAAAAGTTTATGTTCTTCTGTGTTACCCCTTGGAGGAACTTTTGGTGGGGGGAGGTCTGTACCGGGCGGTACACCTCTACACCGTTTATTTAAAAGTTGCGCCTGTTGAAACTCCTCTTCTGGAGGAAGGTTGAACTTTATCTACTCTATTAATTCTCTACTTTCTCAGAAGATGTCACCACGTGGAAAATTTTGAGTTTTTGAACTGTGTCACTTTTGATGTGTTTTTGTTTCGCTTGAAGTAAGAAGTGTGAACTTTCTCTTCTAGAGGACACTACTGAAGATCAACAATAGTGCACCCTAGTGCGGAGTCAAAGAACTATTTTGTTGGAGAAATTTTTATTTCAAAAGTTTGTTTCTTGTTAAATTTCTTTCTGTTATGGTTTAAGTTGGCTGTTTACCCCTCTTTTTCCCCTTGTTTTAGATTTATCCAATCCCGAATTTCTTTTAGTAATTTCTGACCAATCTGGTGTATTTTCCCCCAACTTGTATCTGTTGCGGGGTCCTATCCAATAAAAACATTGTGGGCGGGTGTTTTCTTTCCCCTAACGCCTAGAAACTTCCGCGAGAGTATTTAAACTGCTGATTTTTGGGTCTCTGGGCCACTTCTGTTCCATCTTTCAGTGTGTTAAGTACCTAGCAGGAGGCGGGAGGCGCCTCTTTCTTCGGCAGCGGTCAACAATAAGGTAATGGCCGATTAATAAATTCTTTCTTTTCTTGCTCAGCAGTTTAACTCTCGGGGCGGGTGCGAAGCGTTCCACCATGTAACCTTTTCCTAAAATGTAACTAGTCTTTTCTTCTATTCTCTTGAAAAGCTACATACTGGGATAGAGAGTGCTAACCCTCTCGAGCTCCCACTCATAATGTTTTGAGGTGAACTTATTGTTTCTCAACCTATTCTTCCGTAATGTAATGTAAATTGCTATTAAGTCACCTCTGTAGTATGGGATTAGCCCTTGTAATAACGGCCTAGTGCCAAAGTAGGTTTTAAAATCAAAGTGTATTAGGAGTGCAAGTTCGCCTCCTCTCAAATTGTTTTAGAGGTCATTTAATTAACCTGCTTTTCATTTAATAGACCTCAGTAGATTGGGTATTTTACCCCTGGGTTTGTGTCCGTTGTGGACAACTTGAAGGTGGAGTTTGGTGTGGCCTGGGAGAGGCTTAAATTAAAGAGCGTGTGGCTCTTTTGGAAACGGAGTGTTGTGTGCCTCGAGGAGGCTTAACTGTGTAATTTGGAGCAAGTGCTCCAGGGTTTGATTGGGGTCTTCTGCCCCTTTGTTAAAATTTGTATATCGGAAAGTTGGGCTAGTTGCTCAAGAATTGTGAACTCAGGGCTCGAAGCCCAAACTCTGTAACCCCTGTAATTGTACATTTCAAATTGTGTTTTGGCTACTAAGTACCTGTTCTTTGTTATTACTTAATATTGAAAAGAAAATATAACCTCGTTAAATTTTACATTAACTTTGATTCCGTTGTTTAAAAACCCATTCACGCCCGCACCTTCTTACACCTCTACCTACCGCTAAAACACGGTAACAATAATAATAATAATGATAATGATAATAATAATAACGTCCACCTCTGTGGTGTAGTGGTCAGTGTGATAACCTGCCACCCCCGGAGGTCCGAGTTCGATACCCGGCTCTGCCACGAAATTTGAAAAGTGGTACGAGAGCTAGAATGGGGTCCACTCAGCCTCGGGATTTCAACTGAGTATAGGTGGGTTCGATTCCCACCTCAGCCATCCTGAAAGTGGTTTTCTGTGGTTTCTCACTTCTCCTCCAGGCAAATGCCGGGATGGTATCTAACTTAAGGCCGAGGTTATTTCCTTCCCTCTTCCTTGTATATCCCTTCCAATCTTCCCACTCTCCCGCAAGACCCCTGTCCAGCATAGTATATGAGGCCGCCTGGGCGAGGTACTGATCATCCTCCCCAGTTGTATCTCCCGACCCATAGTCTGAAACTCCAGGACACTGCCCTTGAGGCGGTAGAGGTGGGATCCCTCGCTTAGTCCGTGATAAAAACCAACCCTGGAGGGTGAACTGATTAAGAAGGAGAAGAACTAACCTGAATGTAAGTTAAAAGAATGGAGCTCTCCTTCCCAAGTAAATGATAATAATATTAATAATTGTTACGGGGTTACCCGTGGAGCAGAAAAAGGTTAAAGAAGGTGCCGCGGTGAATGGGTCTATCTACAATATCAAAACTAATTTAAAACTTGAACTGAAGGTTATATTTTTCCAAAAAAACAACAACTTAACAATTTTCACTCGGTGAACAGAAAAAACATATCAGGTACAATGACAATCTTGAAACCAGATTAGAAAAAATCCAAGATTCAGAACCTTAACAATTTTGGGGTTCAATCCCCTAGTTTTACAATTTTAAAATGGAAGTGGTATTACTTAGTTAAGGGCAGAAATCCCCTAATTCAAGAGCACTTTCTCCCTAAATCACAATCTCAAGCCTCCCAGACGCATTCATAAATCTTACAAAAACATTGAAAAAGAGCGAACAGGCTCTTAGTATCTTCTAGCCTCTTCAAGGCAACATTTCATCAATCTCTGGTCTCTCAAACCATCATTTACAAATGGAACTTATTTTTACAGGGGTATTAAATACCCAACCTACTGGGCCTTCGTGAGATAAGAATAACAGGTTAAATTAATGTCCCGAACACAAAATGAATGGAGGCGTATACTTTCACTCCTAGATATGAACACTTAAAAACCTAAAGGGCTCTAGGCCGATGAAACAGGGGCTAGTCCCAAACTACTGAGGTGACTCGTATAGAAATTACTGTAACACATTACGGAAGTAAAACAGTTACTAAACGTAGTCACCTCAAACCAAGATGAAGGAGAGCTCGAGAGGGTACATCACTCTCTATCCCCGATTTATAGTTAAAGATGTTAAGAAATTTTTACATTTTCCGGAAGAAAGTTACATTTTAGAAAAGTAGGTTACATAATTAAAGATTTGGACCTTTCCTTCAGATTAAACTGCGGAGGTAGCAAGAAAGAATAAAGTTATGTGGCCATTATATTGTAGATGTTCTAGCTGCCGACGAAAGAGGCAGCCCGCCTCCTGCTTAAGCACACACACTCAAATAGACGACGATCAATTGGCCAAGAAACGAGAAAAGCCGCAGTTTATAAACCCTCAGGGAAGGTTCGAGATCATTCAAGACTAAACCAGCCACACCCTCTCAATTTAATTGGTTGAGTTCAAAAGTAACACTCAGAATCTAACAAGAAGCCTCTGATAGGTTGAAAATTAATTACAGAAATTAGTGATTGGCTAGATTCAAAACTGGCGGAAAGAAAAAGGAAATATTGCCAACAAAAAAAGTGAACATCAATCAGTTACAAAAACCTAGGAATACAAAACTTCTTTAAATTATAGGTTCATTCACTTTGCACCAGGGTGCATGATCATAGTTTTTTGGTAGTGTCACCTGTAGAAAAATGTCCAAACTTCTTGATGAATATCAAAACAAAACAAGGAGAAATTAATTCTGTTTAGGAAACTGCAGAATAAAAAAATTACATAGTATTTTGGTAGTGACATATTTTGATTAAAGTTCCAAGTTGGCGTAGTTTCAGTTTCACTGTTTTACCAATAGAAGAGTTCATTTAGGCGCTAATTTTGAATGCGCGGCGTTGCGGTCTACCTCCCGGTGCAATAATAATAATAAGAAAGAATTTAAAACTGAAATGGAAGGTTATATTTTTGAAAAGCAATTAGTTAACAAATTCTCACTTAGTGAGATAACAATGACAAAAATAGAAAAATCCAAGTTTACAGTACTTTAACTCTCTTGGGCTACAAGCCCTTAGTTTTACAATTTTTCGAGCTCCTAGCTCAAATTTACCAAACAAAATTTACACAAGGGCAGAAATCCCTCCGTACGTGGAGCGCTTGCTCCCAGATGCACTTTTACAACACTAGAAAAGAGCTGTCGTGCTCTCAGTTCTCAAGCCTACTCAAGGCAACACCAAAAATATCTTACAACTTTTGGCCTTCCATGGCCCAACTTACAAATTGAAACAGGGGTATCTCGTACCCAACTTATAGGGCCTTCGTATAAAAAGAAGTAACAGTTAAATAAATGGCCTGAACACAAAATGAAAGGAGGCGAATGTTTGCTATCCTAGATATGAATTCTTAAAACCTAAGGGGCACTAGGCCGATGAAACAGGGGCTAGTCCCAAACTATGGAGGTGACTCGTATAAGAAAGTAATTTACCACACTATAGAATGAAAAACAGCAATAAACATAGTCACCTCAAACCAAGATGAAGGGCGGAGCTCGAGAGGGTACATCACTCTCTATCCGCGATTTACAGTTAAAGATTTATTAAGTTTTTACATGAGGCGAAAGGAGATATACATTTCAGAAAATTTGGTTACATAGTTAAAGTTTCGAACCTTTCCCTCGGATTAAACTGTGGAGCTAGCAAAAAAGTAAGATGTTAGATGGCCATTACCTTGCTGAAGAACTGCTGCCTGATGAAAGAGACGCCTCTCGCCTCCTGCTTGACACACACACTTAGTTAGATGACGATGAAATGGCCAAGAGACGAGAAAATCCGCAGTTTATAAACCCTAGGGGAAAGTTCGAGACCTTTCATGAATAAACCAGCCACACCCTCTCACTTTATAGGTTAAATTCAAAAGTAACACTCAGAATCGAGGAAGAAGCCTGTGATAGGCAGAAAATTCATTACAGAAATTAGGGATTGGCTAGACTCAAAACTGGTGGAAAGAAAATATAAATATTGCCAACCCAAAAATAAATGAACATCATTTAGTAAAAAAAAAACTTATGAATACAAAACTTCTTTAAATCTAAAGTTCTTTCACTTCGCACCAGGATGCATGATCATAGTTTTTAGCAGTAACATCTATTGAAGAAAAGTCCAAACTTCTTGATGAAGGGCAAACAAAACAAATAGAAATTCACACAGTGCAGGAAACTTCACGATAACAAAATTTCATCAGATTTGTGTAGTGACATCTTCTGAGTAAAGGTTTAAGAAGGTCTAGTTTCAAGTTCACGGTTCCTCCAGTAGAGGAGTTCTTTTAGGCGCAAGATTTAAATATGCGGCGTAGAGGTGTACCTTCCGGTACAATAATAATAATAATAATAATAATAATAATAATAATAATAATAATAATAATAATAATAATAATAATAATAATAATAATAATAATAATAAAGTTGGAATGAGGAATTAAAGAAGCACACTCTCTCTCACCCTCACTCGATTTAATGTTATATATTTCTACCTTTATTTTGATAGACGCATTACTATAACCAAATTCTTCAGTGGTTGCCTGGTGTACATAATTCACCTCCCTTATTGAAATTTGCTATTATTTGTAGGACTGAAAAGAAGCCACGCTGTATTAATACACACACACAAATATATTACACTCACATATGCCCGAAGTCAATAAGAATACACAATGGATAAGTCTGCAAACCGTACCAAAGTCGTGACAAGACAAGCTTAGGTTAGGTTAGGTTAGGTTGATAACGAAATTTTCTTCCATTTGAACTGAACTGATATTTAAGAGGATGTAATGCTGCTTTCCTTTGCGGACGAGTTCTTGCAATTTTCTCTTGCTTCTTAGACATGCTAATCAAATTATATACCTAAGTATTGAACGAAATAAGGTCGTAATTAATAAAATGCTGCTTTCGTCATTTCACATCAACTACGTTATTATCTTATTATCTTGCAAGTTATAAATTTAATCTTTTGGCATGCAGGTACCCTTTTCTGCTCTTCAGGTGAGAAATTCCTCGTACGTTAAAATACTGACAGATTTGACGTACAAAGACAAACCTTTGATGGAGAAAATCTCATTTGTTCGACCTGATCTCATTTTCATTGTTCTGTAACAGTGCGACACCTTCAATTCTGGGCGTTCCTACAGCATCTGTACGGGTGAAATGTCACAAAGCATAGGGACAAAGTATCTTTTGTCATGTAAACGAATTACAGATATCACGGTCGCTCAAGCACGAATGCACCTTTTGTTCCTATTTTAACTGTGTGAAAGGGAAGGAAAATTTTGTCTTGAAACAATGTCAAGTTGTGTTACTCATTGTTCTTGCAGGTTTTTATTATGAAAATATTAATATGAAACACATTTACTTGCTATGCAGTTGGGCGAAAACATCATTTATATGACTTTAAAGGTTTATGAAGCCTAGCGAAAATCGATTCAGTTTTTTCACGCTATGAAACACCCGAGATGACCATGTAAATATTGTACGTTACCATTCGAGTGGACATCATATTACTGTATTTCATATCCTTCCCAGAAACTTGGATTAACAACAATGATAAATTATATGCCAGCCTGTAAATAGCGAAAGCACAATTAGATCACAACCCCTAAAGTAAGTCAGTAAAAAATGTCTTTTAGTGGAAAGCAGACCAATTGCCCGACGGCTGCGTTGTTTGGACTTGGCTGGAACAAATTTTGATGTACAGTTTAGACGAAATTTCGGGTCCTTATTTTTATCATTCCTGGTAGTACAGATCATAACAGAAAACCTTCAGTGTCACAAGCCAAACCAAACCAAACCCCATGGCACGACAGCCCTTGAAGGGCCTTGGCCTACCAAGCGACCGCTGCTCAGCCCGGAGGCCTGCAGATTGCGAGGTGTTTTGTGGTCAGCACGACGAATCCTTTCGGCCGTTATTCTTGGCTTTCTAGACCGGGGCGGTATCTCACCGTCAGATAGCTCCTCAATTCTAATCACGTAGGATGAGAGGACGTCGAACCAGCCCTCAGGTCCAGGTAAAAATCCCTGACCTAGCCGGGAATCGAACCAGGAGCCTCCGGGTGAGAGGGAGGCACGCTACCCACACACCGCGGGGCCGGCCTTCAGTGTAACACTAAAATAAAAACTACCATTAGGAAAGCAAGAAATCAGAGATAAACAGTCCCTTCTATGTTAGAAAAATGTCCCTCATATTACGTAAAAGAATAATGAAATCTTATGTTTGGTGTGTTGAGCTGTATTGTGCTGAGACCTGGATGTTAACCATGAGTGACATTAACTGGCTAGAAGCTTTTGAGATATGGTATTGGTAACCCCTGGAGTGGGGGCGTTAGAATAACACACACAGTATCCCCTGCCTGTCGTAAGAGGCGACCGAAAGGGGCCACAGGGGTTCTGAACTTCAGAGCGTGGGTTGGAAACCATGGGGTCCTGAGTTGAGTCTTGACATTGCTTCCACATACTTGTGCCAGGTTCCTCACTTTCATCTATCCTATCCGACCTTCCTTGGTCAAATCTTGTTCTTTTCCGACCCTGATCGTAACAGAACACTCGAGGCCTAGGGAGTCTTTCATTCTGACGCCCTTCGTGGTTCTTGTCTTCCTTTGGCCGATACCTTCATTTTTCGAATTGTCGGATCCCTTCCATTTCTTTTTCTCTCTCTGATTAGTGTTGACGTCGGCTGCAACGGATAAGTTGGGTGGAGAAGAAGACCAACACTGTGGTATTGAACATTGTCCAAGAAAATAGACAGCTGTTAGGTCAGATTAGGAAGAGACAACTCTCTTGGATGGGACATAGGCTTCGATACAGGAATGTTATGATGGGAATTTTGGAAGGTAAAATACCAGACAAACGCCCTCGTGGAAAACAAAGAAAGACATTCATGGTGACATTACTTGTGAACTCAAGATGCAGGAGCTATGCAGACGCAAAACGTATTGCACACGATCGGCTCAGTTGGAAAAGTCTCATCGCAAAGGCAAACTAGTCTTTAAACTGAACGACTCAAAGAAAAAGAAAAAGAATGTCTTACTCACATCCATTATGTATCAAACTTACAGATAGCAAACACAGCTCACCTATTCTTTTGTTCTACGTAAAGTTCAATTGAGAAGAAAATATGATACAACAGGAATGGCAAATATTATTCTAAATAGCACTGATCAAGTTATCTATAACATGTCCTTTTAATTTTCATTCACAAGATTTATTTACAGAATATAAATTTAGGTTGAAATAAACTCAAGCCATTTAATTAAACAGTTGAACGAAAATATTACGACCAGCACAGTATAGTGGAGGTATACTCCATTGTCTTGTAGTAGCTGCATATATACAGATCACAGGCACAGAAAATAAACTTTTACATCATGTACTTTGTGTTGTACTGATTGCTACAGCAGTAGCAGCAGTGACTTTGATAACGGTCAACCTGTTACGACCATAAAACTTAGTCCAGAAATGTCTAATGTCACATAGATCTTAGTATTAGGAACCTTCGACCTGGTAATAGTCAGCCAAAAGTCATCTGTGACAGCGGAGAACACATGCTTCCCAACAAGATAGAGGTAAACTGAGCAATTACTCCCGCTACGTTAATGTTTTAATTTAAGTGCGCGGAGAATTTTAACACTACACAGTACAATTATTTCCATTTGAGTACTCATATTAACCGTTGTCCACCACTGTAATCATCTCCAATGTGCACGCAGGGGCAGAGGTAAGGAAGCGTCTGGGGTGAATGGCTGGACAAGGTAGCATTTAGAGTGAAAATAATTCTAACAAAAAAATGGAAATTTTATTTCTTTCCTCTCTTAAAATCCAAATAGAGAATGAACGATTTAAAAAGAACCAGAAACACACGTGAGTTCAGAAATTCCTTGAAAATAGTAATATATAACACAGACCTCATCAGCTCCCACAATGCAGCGGACTTAGAAGTCCTTAATCGGGTACAAGTTTAATGGGAAGAAACTCCCAGTTATTATACTACATATCGAAGAGCATAATCGCTCCTAACAGGTACAACATTATAGAGTCTGAGCTCGAATTACGTAGAGGTTAGCCTCAATAAAGCAATATATCGCTTGCTACTTTTCCGGTTACACTGGTAACCAGTTTGGTGACACAATTTCATAATGTTCATAAACAGTTTGACCCACGGTGGGATTATCATTTACAAAATTTCACCAAGAGATGGAGTACTGTTCCGCAAGGAACCTAAATTTAGACACGGTTACCCGCAAACCATAATGCATTTACAGGGGCGTATTACTCATCCTACTAGGCCTTACGAAGGAAAAGACAAAGGTCATAAAAATACAGGCCATTAACAAAAGGCAAGGAGGCGACACACTAGCAGCCCTTGAAAGAATATTCTGGAAATGAAAAGAACCTAACTGGGCTTAAGGCCCAATAACACAGAAGCTAATCCCATGGTGAAAGGGTGACTAAAAGAGGGGCATTAAAGTTCGAGACTAATGTCCAAATTTAGAGGTTGAAAAACTTTAGTCACTCAGCTCAAAAGTAGAAGGGGAAAGTTCTGAGGGTAACCACTCGTGCTCCCTTACATTAAATAATTTTCCCAGTAGGGAATATTGAGTCCCAAGACTGCCCAGAAGGACCTAAATTATAGCGAAAAATTAAAGCTTCCATTTTAAACAAAAGCGCTGAAATCTTCACCTCAGAACACACACCGACACAATCACATATTTAGGTTTATTATGCCATTACCTGTTAGCTCTGGATCTTCTTCATGCCAGCCGCCCTCTGCCTCCAGCCTCCTCTAACCTCCGTGAAGTCGCACTCTCAATCACCGGAGTAAATCAGACAAAACAGCCCTAAAGCGCTTTCCTTAAATAGCTACTCAGGAGAAAGGTCTAGATTATGTTAGAATCCAGAGCGCTGATAGGCTAAATTTTCATACACTCCCCGGGGTTCTGATTGGTTAGATAACTTAGTTACAGGCATGTGATAGGCAGATTACATTAGAGGAGGAACCAGGTGAAGTGTTGACAACGTCGGCACATTAAAGAAAACAATAATAAATAACAAGGTTTACCAACTAAAACAAATTAAATTTCTCCATAGATCAACTGGGGCTTAACCCACCGGAAGATCGCTAGAAAATAGATCCTAGAGCCATCCAACCATTGGAGAAACAAGTTTTACAAAGTCTTAAGAGTTCTTAATCACCATCAGAGATGGCCATAGTGGAGAAGACGTACAGTTCAAATAGCCGGGGAGGTTCTACCCCTGGTACAGTAATAATAAAAACTAAGCCAATGACCAACACACTATAGTTATTTTAAGGGTCTTGGGTCTCCTAGGATGATCGCTAGCAGGCGAGATGTTCTGTGACGATTTCCTCAGTCGTATTATTTGATTTTCTTGACTGTATTCACGCTCTTCCAAATAATATAACTCGTCAGTTGGGCCTGCGAAGCTGAATGAACCCCTTTTTAAACTTCACACTAGGAATGAAATCCTTGGACAAGTCGGGAAAAAGACCAGTTTAAAAAATGCTACCCATACATCACATGTTTGCCAGATTACACATACAGTACTTAATTTTCATTATCGATTGTTATGCCTTTCAATGTTCATATGAACATATGTCAGAATTGCATGTTCGCCATGGTAGATGGCATTGCTATGCACAAATTCATTTCCCAAAAACAACACTGACAGCGTGCTTCTTCGTGATGGAGATTGAGTTGTGAGTAATCGTGGCGTATCAGGAACAAGCCGAGGTGGCATTCACATATGGACAAGCACAAGAGAATTGTCAAGAAGCCGCACCGATTTACCGAGATAGCACCACCCGAACCACAAAACATTTGCAGCCATTTGTCATAGTAATTTAATATTGTGTATAATTGTTCTGTTGCAGAATCAACCACCGTCCATTTCTGTACATATGTTGACGCTTTTATGTTCCTTTACCTGTTCAGGAACCACCTCCTGAATTTTAAGTTCACCCTGTACAGTACAATAAATTAACCTCACTAAGAATATTGTTAGCAGAAGTACCCTGTGATTTGCGAACGACTTGAAATATGGACGTGTCACCTAGCTATTACAGGCTTTCTCCAGGGATCTCCATCAAACTTCTGGAAAAGTGCTTCTCACCGATTACGACAAGACCTGACGGCCAGCCTTCTTATGAAATCCATAATATGTAAGAAATGAATTATTGGAAGTGTCAGCGAAGTCTTCAGGCCGGATTATACATTTGCAGACGAATATATACTTCAATATCTCAAGCCCACAGTGAAAATTTATATTCTAGAGTGAGTAACTCGGTGTATAATTCAGGTAGGAAGTTACTCCAGTTTTGCTTCGGCCAATCTTATAATTAATAATTTCACCCACTAGAACTAATGCCATTCTAAAGAAGATTTATTAAGAGATTGTAATCCTTCCACAGGGTTTCTTAGAATACATTTTATTAAAATATTTTCCACCGTATGAGAGTGTTTGATCTATAAAGACATTCCGGTTTAATGACTGCATTGTAGTGTCTTAAATTATTATTATTATTATTATTATTATTATTATTATTATTATTATTATTATTATTATTATTATTATTATTACGCGATATTTTTATCTAAGATAAATGGGATGGATTCATAAAACAACCTTCTGTGGATGAGGGTGATATTATTCATTCACGGCATCCACTGCCCATCGTAATTGGGGACTATACGAGACACCAGAAGCTCTCAAGTTGGGAGCGTAGGTTGGCAACCGCGGTTCCCCTAGCTGAGCTCTCTTAACTTTCATGTGTCAGATTTCTCACTTAAGAACTCCAGACCGACCACCCTTGGTCAAATCTTGTTCTCTTCCGACCCATAACTGTATCTGATTTGAGAGGCCTAGGGAGCCTTTTCATTTGATGCATTTCATGGCACTTCCCTTTCCTCTTCTGAGCCCTCAATTTTCGAAGGGTCAAACCTCTTCTATCCTTTCCTTTGATAAGAGAGGATGGTTCCCTAGACCAGTTCCTCTTAAAATAATAGTCACCACAGCTACGACCATTGGGAAGCGACATAAAGGAAGATGGGAAAAATTATTAAACTAGATTTGTGTATAAATCGCAACAAATCCGGTTAAAATGTAGAAAGGCAATTTGTGAGACATTTTAAATAAATACAAAATAAGGTTATTCGTGGGTACTGGTATGGATGGAGTGGGAGTGTGAGTTTCGTCCATACAAGCACCTTGTAATGTAATGTAATGTAATGTTTTATTTTACCTGGCAAGATTAAGGCCTTCAGGCCTTCTCTTCCATCTAACCAGGAACTGAAATATACATATGTTGCATTGTATTACAATAACTACGTCTAATACAAATTAAATTAATAATAATACAAGAATGGTGAGATTACATTAAGATGAAATGAATTAAGATTAAATTAATAAATTAAGATTAAGTTAAGATTAAATTAAGATTAAATAAATCAGACATAAAAAGGGATAAATTCTTAAAACTAATATCCTACATGTAAAAAAAAAAAGCAGTACATAACATTTGATTTTAAAGACAAATCGGATAAAAATTTTAGACTCTCTACCAGGACATCCATAACAATAGAATGGTTGTAAGTAGCAGCATCAAGTTTACAGATGATCCTTACTGGTGCATAAAATGTCTCCAAAGTGCTTCCTTGAAAGTGTGAATAGCGCTTAACCCCCTGATATTTTCGGGAAGGAGGTTCCACTCACGGCAGGCAATTACTGTGAATGATTTATCATAGATGGCAGTTCTGTGGGTAGGTAAAGCAAGGATGGAATTATTAGTGGATCTGGTGTTTTTTTTTTTTTTTTTTTTTTTTTGCTAAGGGCTTTACGTCGCACCGACACAGATAGGTCTTATGGCGACGATGGGATAGGAAAGGCCTAGGAGTTGGAAGGAAGCGGCCGTGGCCTTAATTAAGGTACAGCCCCAGCATTTGCCTGGTGTGAAAATGGGAAACCACGGAAAACCATCTTCAGGGCTGCCGATAGTGGGATTCGAACCTACTATCTCCCGGATGCAAGCTCACAGCCGCGCGCCTCTACGCGCACGGCCAACTCGCCCGGTGATCTGGTGTTAAGACTGTGATAAGAGGATAAGTATTTGAAATATGAAGTAAGGTAAAATGGTTGTGAAGAATGAAGGATTTTATGGAGATGGCATAGGGAATGCACAGTGCGACGGATCTCTAGTCGGGGCCAAGATAGATGGTTATATGAAGGAGTTACGTGGTCATAGTACCGTAGGTTACAGACGTATCTCACACAAGCATTTTGACCACGTTGTAATCTGCTCAATAACTTGCCTCGAGCGTCTCTATAAATCGCGTCACAATAGTCGAAATGAGGGAAAACCAGACTTTCTACCAACATTTTTTTTAGTTTTTCAGGAAATAAGTATTTATACCCGCGCAGCATGTGCAATGCAGAGAATATTTTCTGGGTGATGTTCGTGATATGCCTTTTCCATGACATGTCATCATCGAAAGTAATGCCTAGGACTTTTACTGATGACGTGAATGGTATGTTAGTATTACACAACCTTATAGATGGAATCTCTGGTCGATTGACCTTCGTGAGTAGTTTTGGGTATCCAAGGATGATGGCTTGCGTTTTAGCTGGGTTTAACCTAAGCCCACATCTCAAAGACCAAGAAGAAAATGATGTTAGATCCTGATTGATTTTGTCTATGGCGGAAAGTATTAGATTTGGAGATGTATGGAGGTACATTTGTACATCATCAGCATAAATATGGTATTTGCAATGCGTTAGGTTTTGGGAGACATCATTAATGTAAATGGAAAAAAGAAGGGGTCCTAACACTGACCCTTGGGGCACACCACACTGCACAGACCGCCAAGTTGATTTGTTTATTCTATCTGTAACACACTGCCGACGGCCATGCAGGTAGGAATGCAACCAAAGGAGGGCGCTGTCCGAGAAATGGAGGGAATACAATTTCGAGAGCAAGATGTCAATGTCAACAGAGTCAAAAGCTTTGCTCAAATCTAAGAGTATTAAAACTGTCACTTCCTTGATGTCCATAGCTTCTCGGATGTCTTCTGTGACCTTCAGTAGTGCCGTTGTAGTACTGTGTGCTTGACGAAAACCAGATTGTAGTGGGTCAAATAAGTTGTAAGTCGTCATGTAGTCTGTTATTTGTCTATGAGCGATGAACTCTAGCGCTTTGGATAAAGCAGAAAGTATGCAGATGGCTCTGTAGTCAGATGGTTCAGAAGGGGAAGCTACTTTTTTTAGAGGACGTATAATGCCCGCTTTCCATTTTTCGGGAAATGTGCTGTCTACAAGGGAAGAGTTAAATATGTTAATTAGTGCAGGTAATATCACATCCAGAATAATTTTTATCATCTCTATTCCTATCCTGTCATTTCCTTTTGCCGTTGATGTTATCCGATTTATAGCAAACCTGACTTGTGAGTGGGTTGCTGGACGGAAGTAGAAGTTTTCTCTATCTGTTCGCGTCTTTGCATAATTCCCGTCTAGAACTTCCTGTTTCAGCGCTGCATTTAATGTGCAGTTAGATGAAAAATGATCGTTCAGTTTTTCCAAGGGTATATTTATTTCGTCATCGTCTCGTCCTTTGGTAATTCCAAAGCTCTTTATGGATTTCCACAACACAGCTGTTGAAACATTTGGTTGAATTAAACTGTGGGCGTGTCGTAGTTTCGCATTTCTAATCTGTTGGGTCGTAGCGTTTCTCAGCCTCTTATAGTTCAGTAGATTGTCAGGAGTGCAATGTTTCTTAACTCGTCTATAAGTAGCATCGCGTTCAGCCATTAGTGCTCTAATCTCATCTGAGAGCCAGGGAGCTGGCTTCCGCGTAACTCGAGCCTTCTTTTCAGGGGCGTGTCTATCATACAGTTCAGTCATATGTTGATTGAAGAGAGTTACTTTGTCATTTATGTCTTTAAGTTTAAATATGTCATGCCATGGCACTGCAACTGCGTCTTGTAAAAGTTTAATCTTATCAATTCTTCGTAGATCTCTATATGAAATTATTTTCGATTTGAACTTGGGACTTTTAATAGAATAGGCCATAAATATAGCATCATGTCGCGATATACCCGGGACACTAATTTGACCGTGATGAAGAACTAATTCAGGTTGGTTAGTGGCAATGAGATCAATTAAGGTGTGTGATGTGTCTGTGTGATGTGTAGCGTTGAGAGGGAGAAACGTTAAATTGCAAGCTTTAAATGATGTTAAAAGTTGGGTTGTCTGAGGAGAGTTAGGTTCAAGAAGGTTTATGTTAAAGTCGCCCATTATAATTATATTTGAGTAATCAGTGACTAAATCTTGTATTTGAGTCTCTAGATCGCATAAAAAACCCGCTTTCGGTGGCTTATATACTACACCCAGAAGACATTTAACTTCACTCACAGTTATTTCCAGGAACATGAACTCTTGAAAGAATTGTCTACTTCGTTCAAAACCTTGTTTTATACGCTTTTCTTGTTATTTGCTTTACGTCGCACCGACACCGATAGGACTTATGGCGACGATAGGATAGGAAAGGGCTAGGACTAGGAAGGAATTGGCCGTGGCCTTAATTAAGGTACAGCCCCAGCATTTGCCTGGTGTGAAAATGAGGAAACCACGGAAAACCATCTTCAGGGCTGCCGACAGTGGGGTTTGAACCCACTATCTCACAGCTGCGCGCTCCTAACCGGATGCAAGCTCACAGCTGCGCGCTCCTAACGGCACGACCGAATCGCCCGGTTATTTTAAATGGAAACCAGATGTGAACTCAAAAAGATGTACCTATAGGCACCTGTGTTCTTTGCCACAAATCTGCTTCGTATTAAAAATAAAAGTTTACATGAGTTTCCTGTGTCCAGTCTTAGAATACTTTCCTAAGCATCTAGGTGTAGGCTCCCCAGAAACCGAAGGCCTCCTCGCGCTGGTACGAGCGGTGAACAGCCGGCAGAACAGTTACCACCTGGGGTCGTGTCTTCTTTCTGACGACTCTTCATGATGCTTCGTTGTGGGTCTGATCGCTCCTTCCCGGTATTATTACCGAGACTGTAAGCCCCTGAGCTGGATAATAGGCCGCTCCTGTGGAGTACAGACGTCTTTTGCAGCCGCTTCACTGAAGAACAAACGCTGCTCTCTGAAGATGGTTCCTCCGCTTTATCCACTGTTGGGACATGGATGTCCTCATCCGCTTCACCATAACCGTGGAGGTACTACCAGCTGGGCCAGCTGGTCAAAGGTTTTAAATAGGTGTTACCCTTCTATCACTCACCCTTAGTCCTGACTTGTGACAGGCAGAGCCTGACTTCCAAAATACTGGAACCAGGTTGGTGGGGTTAGTATTAGAAGGATGGTGAAAAAGTATGAGAGTTTTATGGTGGAGACAGAACGCAGAATACGGAGAGGTCCTTTACCTGAGGAGGGAATGAAAGCGCTCATCGATGGGTTCAAGAGATACTGGAAGGATGTCAAAGCCGGCAGACGAACAAGACAGACACTGAAAATGAGATTGGTTGTTAACACGCCGTCCATAGAGACTCAATTCAGAAACAAAACAAAAAAGTTTACTTGATGTTGGAGTTCGGCCTTGCTACTTAGAAAGCCTGATAGTGTATGTTTCCATGCTCGAAAACAAATACGGTTAGAGAAAGCAAACATAACTGTTGCACGGATTTAAAGTTAAAAATTTCATGATTGTTCCGTATTGCATAGAGAAATATACAATATTAAATAGAAGGTCACCGGGCGAGTTGGCCGTGCGCGTAAAGGCGCGCGGCTGTGAGCTTACATCCGGGAGATAGTAGGTTCGAATCCCACTATCGGCAGCCCTGAAGATGGTTTTCCGTGGTTTCCCATTTTCACACCAGGCAAATGCTGGGGCTGTACCTTAATTAAGGCCACGGCCGCTTCCTTCCAACTCCTAGGCCTTTCCTATCCCATCGTCGCCATAAGACCTATCTGTGTCGGTGCGACGTAAAGCCCTTAGCAAAAAAAAAAATAGAAAGAAGGATCCACCTTTCCATACTCCGTTGTTAAGTTGAACCAAATAGAAGTTACAACCTAGAAATAAAATTCAGGAAACTCAATCGTCAAAATTACCAGTGTTTCGCCCAGAGTGCGGCATGGGCTCATCAGTTGGATACCGCACCTTTTCCAAGACACTGGCCGGCTAGTACGCCGGTAGCGACACCACTGCAAGCCATACATGTGATAAGCATAATGCAGTGCCGACGTACTACGCGAGAATTGCATCTCCACTTGCTATATTGTCCTCCCGGGCTAGCATGACCAAAATATGGCTTCCGATTGAGATAGCTAGAAATAAAATTCAGGAAACTCAATCGTCAAAAATTACCAGTGTTTCGGCCAGAGTGCGGCATGGGCTCATCAGTTGGATACTGCACCTTTTCCAAGACACTGGCCGGCTAGTACGCCGGTAGCGACACCACTGCAAGCCATACATGTGATAAGCATAATGCAGTGCCGACGTTACAACCTGTTCATTTGGGACCGGTTTCAACACATTTGAAGTGTCATCATCAGCCAATGAGCAAAGCAGTGCAAAAATTAAGTCATAAACGTCTAAAAACAACTAACACAATGATCACAGGCAAATATTTAACACTATTTCGTGCCGCAGCAAATGCAGTTGAAGTTCATAAGCAGGTCTAGTACAATCCTGTTATGCCGCATCCACATATGAAGACGTAAAAAGATGTTGTATTTGAGATCGATAACGAGTTAAAGGACTTGTTCTAATATGCAAACTTGAAGGATAACGGCATAACAGGATTGTACTAGACCTGCTTATGAACTTCAACCACAGTCTAATATACACAGTCGCGAAGCTCCTTAGTAATGAAATGGCATCCTGTTGTCAGGCGGAACGACACTAGCGCTCGTAGCGGCCAGCAAGCTCTAACTGTCCGGAACAATTCTCTACCCAACAGTTGAATGCACTTTTCCACGTAAATTATAAACTGTAACCACCTCGACAACTATATTAATCGTACATTTTAATAAAATACGTTGATACACTAGACTACAGCGTGGTAATAATACCGAAGGAAAACAACAATAGTTTATTTTCGAAGGAACAGCTTATCATACCACTGTAATTAAGGTCTTAGCCATTTTCGAAATCCTATTATTGAACTGAATTTGGTAATTTCACATACATCATAAAAATAGTAATGAACTATAAAACAATTTAAATAATATTCAAACATCTCAGGAACCTAAATGGCTGGATTTTGAGCTTTTTTGTTTTATGACACTGAAAACTTTCATTGCAAAATATCACGAGGTAATCTAATCTTAGTTTCACAAATAATTTCAACACTAATGACTTAGTACCTTCACAGCATTAATGTGGAAAATCAGGTGTTAACATTAGGGAATTAATAGTATACTACATCGAAGTTAGTGAGCATACAGCCCATGTTCTCTCGGCTCCTCTGACAAACGCGCAAGTGGCTGGGCGGCTTATCAGCTTACATTTCGGAGATAGTGGGTTCGAACTCCACTGTCGCCAGCCCTGAAGATGGGTTTCCGTGGTTTCCCATTGTCAAAACAGTCTGTACCTTAATTAAGGCCATGGTTTCTTCCTTCTCGCTCCAAGCCCTTTCCTATCCCACTGTTGCCAAAAGACCTATCTGAGTCGGTGCAACCTATGACTGTGTGTTGTGCTCCTTTTGAGACGGGCTAATCATCTCTTATCAATAACTTTCGGTTCGAAGAAATCTCCGGAGATTCCATACTAATTTCTTCTTCTCTGCTGACATAAACTGGCTGTCTCCAAAATGATTGGAACATAACGTGATGTTATTGTACAAATAGTTCGTATTTTTCTTCAATAAATCATCCCCCCTACTATTTACAAGCAATTTCCTTGCCTTTCTTCCTTTCTTAATCCGTTTACCCTCCAGGGTTGGTTTTTCCTTCGGACTGAGTGAGGGATCCCACCTGTACCGCCTCTAGGGCAGTGACCTGGAGCGTGAGACTTTGGTTTGGGCGATAAAACTAGGGAGGAGGGCCAGTAGCTCGCCCAGGCGGCCTCACCAGCTATGCTGAAGAGGGGCCTTGTGGGGGATGGAAAGATTGGAAGGGATTGACAAGGGAGATGGAGGGAAGCGACCGTGGCCTTAACTTACGTACCATCCCGGCATTTGTCGGGACAAGTGGGAAACCACGGAAAACGACTTCGAAGATAGCTAAGGTGGGAATCGAACGCCATTTCTACTCAGTTAACCTCTCGAGGATCAGTGGACCGCGTTCCAGCCCTCGTACCACTTTTCAAATTTCGTGGTAGAGCCGGGAATCAAACCCGTGCCTCCGGGTGGTGGTAGCTAATCACATTAACCACTACACAGAGGCGACAAGCAATTTTCTACACATTGAAAATCAAAACACCGCTACGTGTTAGAGGTTACGGTTGTATTAAAACGTTATTTAAGTTCATATCATTGGATGGATTTCACTACGAGTTACATTCCTGAATCAGTGATGAACGAAATGCCTACTTATCTGAAGTTAATTTCTGAATCTTCACAATATTGTTCTCTTATCCGAAAATTTAAACAGTAATTAAGGCTTTAATGTTCAAGATCTTTAGACAGCCTAAAGAATGATAGCTCTGGTGTCTTCTTGTAACTGAGCAATTTATTGCGCCACACACACCTCCTTTCGTACATACCATGTCAATTTAATAGTAAACCGATCATCTATAATGTAATTACCTCACGCTTACCTCGCAAAACGTATACAACTTACACATCCCAGAAGACCGGCAGCTTGCTGGCCACGTGGAGCGCTGCAGTCGCATGGATGAAAAAAATAAGCCGAGCTTCGCGACTGTGTATATTAGACTGTGCTTCAACTGCATTTGTTTCGGCACGTACCACTTGGTGTTCTTCTTACTCCTTTGACTGTGATCATTGTGTTATGAACATCTATTGGAATTGCTTCGGCACAAAATAGTGTTAAATGTTTGCCTGTGATCATTGTGTTAGTTGTTTTTAGACCTTTATGATTTAATTTTTGCACTGCTTTGCTCATTGGCTGATGATGACACTTCAAATGGGTTGAATCCGGCCCCAAATGAACAGGTTATAACTTCTATTTGGTTCAACTTAACAACAGAGTATTGAAAGGTGGATCCTTCCTTCTATTTAATATTGTATGTTGCACGGATATCAAACTATCAACTAAAAATTGACTGAAGTCTCCGCTAATTAATAACTCTCAATGAAAGTATTACCTTTGGTAGTATTAGAAGCATAACTGCTATATGATTTAATCCCTAGATATCACTGATTAACAATTTCGTTTATTATTCTGCCAAAGAGAATTCTCATCTGCATGGTTTAGCCTAACATTTTCAATAGTGTACATCAGCCAGTTAACGAAATCACAGACTCTCGACTATTTCAGTTTGCCAGCCTGATGGTGATGTTAATGCGCTAATTAACATCTACATGCAACCGACGTGATGTGTTACTAACGAGTGGAATAAACTGGGGAAAACATCCATTAAACCATGGCTAATTCAACTGCAACCATTTAATACGCACACTGATGTGATTGATTTCGTATTTTGCGTTACCTGCATTACAGCATTTGATACTTCAGATATGTATGTGGATAATGAAGGGAAAATTAGTCAATTATCGAAGAGTTCTACTAACATTACTGCAACACAATTAACATGAGCATTCCATTATGCTGAGTCAAACATTGTACGGAATTCAGAAATGTTTTGATATAACACTGGAGGTTTATTGGAAATTTGAATTCTATAAATAGGTTTGTACCTCTGTTATGAACTTAATCTAATTACGATATATTTAGTTGCCTTATCAGCAGGCTCAAATTTCATTCATGATTATGTCTATTCAGTGTAGCGACTAGATTCTCCCAACAGTGAGTCACTAAAAAATGAAATACATTTGGAAGTTTTCATGTTGTACTGCTTTATACAAAGAGAATAAGCACAAAACTATTCGTGGATTCACTTGGTTCTGCATTAGTAAACAAATTGTAGAAGGCGATGAAAAGGTCTAATAGACCATTGATGGGAAATTCTTCATACTACTGGTCATAAGACTGTTCAACAATATCTGAGAGATAGAAAACTTTTCTTATTTTTTTAGAATCCCTCCGGGATGAGTGATTCTGATGGTAGAGCGCTGGTTTTCTGAGACCAAGTGCGGGTTTTCAATCCTGGCTCAGTCCGGTGGTACTTGATAGTGCTCAAATACGGCAGCCCCTATCGGTAGATGTACCGGAACTTTAACCCTCTACTGCATGAATTATTTTTCGTTTCCGTTTGGTGAAGAAAATTTCAAGCTTTAATGTTCAACATACGCTCAGTGGTTTGGATATACCAGCAAACCACCGTTTTGTGAATTTCACTGGATTCAAAAGTAAAGTGGAATGTATAGGTTTTCCTAATATTTGTTTTACGTCACACCGACAAAGAGAGGTAGAGAAAGGCTGGGACTACACGGTAACGGCCGTGACGTTAATTAAGATCCACTCCCAGCATCTGGCTGATGTGAAAATGGGAATCCGAGAAAAACTTCTTCAGGCCTGCCTGCAGTGAGATTCAAACCCACGGTCTCCTGAATGGAAAATGACATCAACGTGACCTTAATTGCTTATAGATTTGGTGTCTGTACAAGTTTCCTTGATCTCCTTGTATATACTAATACTCGTCGCTCTTTTACTATCATAAATAGTACCGGGCGAGTTGGCCGTGCGGTTAGGGTCGCGCAGCTGTAAGCTTGCATCCGGAAGATAGTGGGTACGAACCCCACTTCCTTCCAACTCCTAGGCCTTTCCTATCCCATCGTCGCCATAAGACCTATATGTGTCGGTGCTACGTAAAGCAAATAGCAATATATATATATATATATTATAAAGAGTAAGAACGAGTCTAATGAACCAACAGGGCCTACAGTGAATTGACTTTTGATCGTTTACTTTCCTTTGTGATGTACGGGAGTTGTAATCGTAAACTTTATTTTGACACATTAGTCGGCATCTTGTTGATGAGCTACGGAAGTTCCATTGCAATCTGTTTTTTTTATGTTGAAAGCATTTCTTGCCAACTTCTTCTTATTCTTCTTCTTCTACCTCCTTTCCCACACCTGTGGGGTCGCGGGTGCGAACTGTGTCGCACATGCGGTTTTGGCTCTGTTTTACGACCGGATGCCCTTCCTGCCGCCAACGCTATATGGAAGGATGTAATCACTATTGCGTGTTTCTGTGGTGGTTGGTAGTGTAGTGCGTTGTCTGAATATGGAGAGGAAAGTGTTGGGATCAGCACAAACACCCAGTCCCCGGGCCAGAAGAATTAATCACACGCGATTGTATTCCCCGACGCGGCCGGGAATCAAACCCGGGACCCTCTGAACCGAAGGCCTCAACGCTGACCATTTCAGCCAACGGGTCGGACAAATTGCTACAAAATATTGAAATTTTTAAGAACAGTTTCACAAGGAAAATTGAGGTCATATGACAAATATTCTCATCTGCGTCTGAACTTCCGGATAAAATGTAAATTCATGTAACACACTGGGATAAACAAGAATGTATGGTAGCCCTACTGTCACACTCTTAATAGCACAGTATAACCCTCATCTCTTGAATTACACTTTAATGACGGACCGAGTCACATGCCCTTAATTTTATAGTTGTTATGAGCATGGTAAGCATATTGCACGAGGATCCTGCCACCCTGTGAATGGAAGATACGTTACAGAAACTTGGGAAAGGCCTAGGAGTTGGAAGGAAGCGGCCGTGGCCTTAATTAAGGTACAGCCCCAGCATTTGCCTGGTGTGAAAATGGGAAACCACGGAAAACCATTTTTAGGGCTGCCGATAGTGGGACTCGAACCTACTATCTCCCGGATGCAAGCTCACAGCCGCGCGCCTCTACACGCACGGCCAACTCGCCCGGTTGAAATGCAATGAAAGCCGACATTCAGCCTTAGCATTTCTGACTTAAAAATATTTGTGTTTACCTTCTACGTCTGTCCCTGGTAACACCTTTGTATGAAGCAATCTCAATTCTTATTTCGCAATAATGGTATGTCTAGATTAATACACAGATGTATTCTATCGGGCGCTATGCATGGGGGCTATATATGGATTTATGGACCTCAAAATAACTTATTCAATTCAGAGCAGTCTCAAACATCCTTCGTTCTAAAACTAGAATCAAGCTTTAAAGTCACGATTGCAAGACCAGCATGAAAATCAATGACCCTCATCTGTAAAACATGAGAATATAAATCGATTCCATTTTTAGATATATTTATATATACATTTTAGTAAACCTATGAAGAGGGTAGGCTTGTGTTCGGATCACAGCATCGGATTTCCGGTCTTGAAAAAATATATCTTCCCTACATTTCGAATAGGCTTATACAGGGAGGTCAAAAACAATGTGAACCGGGTACATGAGCGTTAGAATGTTGGTCATACTGATACATAATAGATACCTCGCATCGTTGTCATGTTGTCAGTTGCTGGAGTTAGCCAATCAGATCGCTTTGCGGGTGACTTCAGATGGGCTTTGCGAAGCGGTGTTATTAAATCTTTGCGTGGCTTATGACAGGCTTGAGAACGCCAACAGAAGAAATAAACTTCTCCAGGGGAGGAACTTGAACAAGGACCTCCTTGCTGATAGGCTCGGCCCATAGCAAGCACGCTACGGTGGCATTGTATGAAACCCATGGTATGTTAGTGTTTGATGCTCATTTCTCGGCATGAATCTCAAACCCGACCAAGCTTCGTGCTGATTTAGCAATACCACCTTGTAAAGCCCATTTGGAATCGACCTCGAAGCGATCTGATTGTCTAACTTCAGCAGCTCACACGATGACAACGGCGTTATATATCCACGTAATTTTTTCACATTACTTAACAGTGTGACCAACACTCTAACACTCATACACTCAGTTCACGATGTTTTCGGCCACTCTGTATTAACGGTAGTCGTCTGCTGGAAGTTGTGTCGTGGTTAGATCATTAATCAGGCCCTGAAGGTTATGGAATCGAATCCAAGTATGACTTAGCATTTAAAAGTGCTTTGAAGCGATACACCAGTTTTCATTGCTTTTCTGGCCCATCAATGAGTAGCATTTAGGACAGATTTTCGGCACTCCGTCAGCTCTTAAGACCACTGTTAATTACATGCATATTAAACAAGTATTATCCTTAGCCTCCGTGGCTCAGGCGGCAGTGTGCCGGCCTCTCACCGCTGGCTTCCGTGGTTCAAATCCCGGTCACTCCATGTGAGATTTGTGCTGGACAAAGCGGAGGTGGGACAGGCTTTTCTCCGGGTACTCCGGTTTTCCCTGTCATCTATCATTCCAGCAACACTCTCTAATGTAATTTGATTTCATCTGTCAGTCATTAATCATAGCCCCAGAGGAGTGCGACACGCTTTTGTAGCCGGCACAATTCCTATCCTCGCCGCTAGGAGGGTGGGGGGAGCGCTTCATTCATTCCATTCCTGACTGGAAACAGGCTGAGGACTTTCTTTTTTCATTATTATTATTATTGTTATTATTATTATTAGGCCTATGTCAATTCCCCATATGCCTCTTAAATTTGTGTTTTTTTCTTTTCTTTTGATAGTGGCTTTACGTCGCACCGACACAGATAAGTCTTATGGCCTAGGAGTTGGAAGGAAACGGCCGTGACCTTAAGTAAGGTACAGCCCTAGCATTTGCCTGGTGTGAAAATGAGAAACCACGGAAAAACGTCTTCAGGGCTGCCGACAGTGGGATTCGAACCCACTATCTCCCGGATGCAAGCTCACAGCTGCGCGCCCCTAACCGGACGGCCAACTTGTCTGGTATATTAAAGATTAAAAAGGAGGACAATCCTATTTGTGGAGCTTGAGCACCTTCAAATACCGCGGGGCTGAAGTGAAATCAAACTCGTCAACCTGAGCATAGAAAGTCTGCGCTCTACCGTCAGAGCCACTCAGTCCAGTAGTAGTAGTAGTAGTAGTAGTAGTAGTAGTAGTAGTAGTAGTAGTAGTAGCAAATACACTACAGAGAATACGTGCAACTTTGCGAGATACCGCAAGACATTGATTACTAGCGCTCCTAGCGTGACGCCTTGAAACCGAGTGTAGTAGTTCACTATACACTATAAATTATGCCGATAGTGTCAGGTTTCAAGTCGTCTTTAATTAAAAAGTGGTTAAAGGAGTTTCCCCATTTCACATCGGATGGTAAAATTGTATTCTCTGACGTTCGCAGCAAAGAGGTGAGTGAAACATGTTTTATATTTACCCCTAACGAGTTATTATCTATCAATTTAGCAATATAAATATAATATTTTAACTGACGCCGATTAATATACGTAAAATTGAAGCTGTCTAAAAATATTATAGAACCTATTTTAAAGTCTATTTTAGGCAGCTAAAATAACATTTAAGCGCCTAAAAGTCGGAGGTCTTGCAATTACTATTGTATGTTTCTGTGGTGGTTGGAAGTGTAGTGTGTTGTCTGAATATGGCAAGAAACGTGTTTGAAAAAACACGAACACCCAGTCCCCGAGGCAGAAGAATTAATTAGACGCGACTGAAATCCCCGACCCTGTTGGGAATCGAATCCGGGACCTTCTATAGCGAAGGCCTCGACGCTGACGAAATCATTATTGGGTTTCATTATTTCTGTCAGTATTAACATTCGACCTTCGTAGTAGAACAAAGCAAAAATCATTATTTAGTTTCATTACTACTATCAATTTTAACATGCAAGTTTTAACGCCTTATGTTCAAGGTCGTGCCGCCAGAGTGCGCCACTGTCAACATGTCTCTCAGTTTAGTACGGGAGAATACGGAACTGTCCAATATCGTCCATAGTGTTATTATTATTATTTTTTTTTTTGCTAGGGGCTTTACGTCCCGCCGACACAGACAGGTCTTATGGCGACGATGGGATAGGAAAGGCCTAGGAGTTGGAAGGAAGCGGCCGTGGCCTTAATTAAAATACAGCCCCAGCATTTGCCTGCTGTGAAAATGGGAAACCACGGAAAACCATTTTCAGGGCTGCCGATAGTGGGATTAGAACCTACTATCTCCCGGATGCAAGCTCACAGCCGCGCACCTCTACGCGCACGGCCAACTCGCCCGGTCGTCTATAGTGTATTTGGCAGTAGCAGTTCCTGCGAGTCCGCTATTCTTGGAATTTAAAAGGGGTTCTCTAGCATTGAGAGAATATCTCCGAAGATAATTGCCGAAAACTCCAGTTTCATTTTGGAATGGTAATACCTTTCATCCTCACTATTTCTATGTGACGATAACGGCTTACATCATACGAAGAATGTAAAATCTAGCTCATTTGTAGGGCTATGATTTTATTTAGAACAGCATTGAAGTGTCTTATGTTGCCCTCTTCTATCCAAAAACGGGCTGAGTTGCTCAGACGGTTGAGGCGCTGGCCTTCTGACGCTAACTAGGCAGATTCGATCCCGTCTCAGTCCGGGGGTATTTTGAAGGTGCCAAAAGGTATTTGAAGGGACCAAATTTCGGCACTTCGGCGTCTCCAAAAACCGTAATTTTTTTGTTAGAGGCACGAAAAGACCAATAACATTATTATTATTATTATTATTATTATTATTATTATTATTATTATTATTGTTATTATTATTATTATATCCAAACGGCGACAAGTTGACTCGTCATGCTGTGCAAGTAAGTAGCAAGGAATTTCCTTCCATTTTTTTCAAAAAATATTTTATTTAAATTCTTTAGATTAATAAGGGTGAAGAATGTTAGAGTCGACGAGGTCAGTAACACGATGCGTGGCATCATAATTTTGAAATCAAGATTATGAGAAGTCATACAATACTTCATGTCCTAGAAAGCTTGCGGACAATTACGATAAGGCAGTTGTCAGATGAGTTTTAAATTATTCTGTTTTGAAGAACATGATATAAGTACTAAATATCAATCTAAGATCATTATTCATGTTAATATGCCTTTCATCATCATCAGTTATGTGACTTCCAGCGAAAATGACGTGTTGCTTGTATGATATAGTAGGATTATTATCCCACTGCTAACTCTAATGTAGTGTAACTTACGACCTGACGTCTTCAGTATATAGTACATTAAAAAGCTAATTTCAGGAGTAAGTGATACCAAGAGATATTCACCTAACTTTTACAGAATATGTATTTTGGTGGCAATGATTTATCACTTTGATGATGATGATGATGATGCTTACTGTTTAAAGGGGACTAACATCTAAGGTCATCGGCCCGATTTATCACTTTAATGGCCAGTAGAATTATACTAAAAGATTTAATCAGCAAAGAACAACGAGTTAGGTTCCCCTCTCACTTTAATGGCCAGTAGAATGATACTAAGAGATTTAATCAGCTAATAACAACGAGGTAGGTTCCTTGGCTTCTGACATATTTTTTCGTTCACGCTTTATATATCATGTTGCTTTCCTACTCTCTTAGAAAAATGAACACGGATATTGCGATTGTCATCAAGGAACAGAATTTTTAGAATTTAGATGGAGAAATATTAATTGCCGCCCCTGTGGTGATGTGGTTAGTTGCCATCCCCGAAGACCCTGGTTCGATTCCCGGCACTGACACGAAATTTGAAAAGTGGTACAAGGGCTCAAACGGGGTCCACTCTGCCCCGGGAGATCAACTGAGTAGAGGGGGTTCGATTCTCATCTCAGCCGAAGTGGTTTTCCGTGGTTTCCCACTTCTTCTCCAGACAAATGCCGGGATGGTATGTAACTTAAGGCCATGGCCGTTTCCTTCCCTCTTCCTTGCCTATCCCTTCCAAACTTCCCATCCCCACAAGGCCTCTGTTCAGCATAGCAGGCGAGGCCACCTGGGCGAGGTACTAGTCCTACTTCTCAGTTGTATCCCCGACCTAATGTCTCACGCTCTGGGAACTGCCCTTAAGGCGGTAGAGGTGGTACCCCTTCTGAGTCCGAGGGAAAATCCAACCCTGGAGAATAAACGGATTAAGAAAGAAAGAAAGAAAGAAAGAAGAAAGAAAGAAAATATATTATTTGTAATATGTTAGATCTGGCACGTAAATAACTCCTGTGGGTCTCAGGTCTGGCGTCTTGTATCTTCGAAAACTGCATTAGTTAGTAGGACGTAAAATCAAAAACGTTATTAATTATTTATTGGTAATATTAATAATAATCTGGTACTATTTATATATTTTTGTTAATTGTTTATGAAGACTCATTAACACAGACAGAAAAGAAATCGCCGTGGTCTTAATCATAGTATAACCCCCGTATTTATTATTATTATTATTATTATTATTATTATTATTATTATTATTATTATTCTTTCTTGCGAACCGGCCAAACTTAGGACCACGCCAATACCACTTCACTTCCTTCTAATCATCCCTTCTTCCTTCCTCTTTCTCCACAGTGCCTTCATTCTTTCAGAATGTTGCGCTCTTCTCTCTTCAGTCCATCTTCCCCCTCTGCGCTCTTTCTTTTCTTCAACCAGAACTTTTATGTTGGAAAGTCTTTTCCTGAATTGGTCTCTATCACGACATTCTTCATCTGCAATTCCTAACCTCTTGAGTTCTTCCTTCAACTGCTTGGCATATCCCCCCTGGCTCTTCAAGTAGTATATTTTATTAAAAAATTGTTTATTTAACCTTGTTGGATCCATTCTGACCATGTGTCCATAGAATCGCAACCGTCTTTTCCTTATTGTTGTTTCCAGGTCTTCTGTTCTTTTGTATATCTCCTTATTTGAGCTTAATCTGTAGTTTCCCTCTACCACCCTTGGGCCGTAAATCCTCCTCAATATTCTCCTTTCAATCTTTAGTAGTTTTTCCAGGTTCGTTAGTGTTGCTGTTTCCACCCCATACAGAATCACTGGTTTTACCACAGCATCATAATGTCTTAGTTTCGCATTGATAGAGAGATTCTTTTTGTTGTAAATGGCTTTGGTGGCAATGTTTAGCCTTTCCAACTTAAGTCTTCTATTTTCCATGGCCTCTTTATCCATCCCGTTGCTGCTGATAATTTCTCCCAGGTATTTAAACTGCTTTGTGACCTTCACTTCGCCATATTTCGTCTTCATTGTTCTTTTCACATAATTCCTGTCCGTGCTCATCATCTCTGTTTTCGTGAAGGAGATTTTTAAACCTGTTTTCTCGGCTATCTCCTGTAGTTCATTTAGCTTTGTTATTGCTTCCTGTTCTGTCTCAGCGAAGAGTGCCAAATCATCAGCAAAGGCCAAACACTTGGGTTTGACATGTTTATTTTTACTACCTATTATAGCACCTGAGCCATTATGTTTCCACAGTGTTTTCATGACCTTATCTAGAACCACGTTGAAGAGTGTTGGGGATAAGCTGTCACCCTGTCTCAGACCTGTTTTTATGTGGAAGGGTTTGCTGATCTCTCATCGAAATTTCACTTTGGATATAGTGTTTGTTAGTGTTAACCTAAGTAAGTTGAGTGTTTTTTGATCGATGCCATATTCTCTCAAAATTTCCATCAATGTGTCTCTATCTATTGAATCGTATGCTTTTTGAAAATCAACGAAAGAGATGAAGATGTTCTTTGGCCGCGCATTGTAATATTTGATTATCATTTTTAGACTCAGGATATGGTCCTGACAAGAGCGCCCTCTCCTGAAGGCATCTTGATACTCTCCCAACTTGTGGTTAATTTGCGGTGTCAGTCTGTTAAATAGGAGTTTAGAAAAAATCTTATACGTGACAGATAAAAGTGATATTCCTCGGTAGTTGTTGACGTCTGTTTTCGGTCCCTCTTTATATAGTGGGTGTATTAATGCCACTAGCCAGTCTTCTGGTATTTTCTCATCTCTCCAAATATTCCGGAACAGTTCTGTCACTTCAGTGATAAAGGCGTCATTGGCTATCTTCCACAGTTCTGCTATTACTCCATCTTCACCAGATGTTTTGTTGTTCTTTAGGGAGTTTATTACTTCCCTTACTTCTTCCTCATCTGGTGGTTCAGAGTCTGGGTTCTGGATTGTGTCCATCTCAATCTCCAATTTTTCTCGTGGTGATTCACAGTTAAGGAGGTCTTCAAAGTACTTTGCAAGGATCTTACAGTTATCTTTATTGTTGAGGGCAAGAGTTCCGTCCGTTTTCTTGAAATGCAGGCCCGGTGCTATATAGCCTTTGATTCTATTTTTAAAGGCCCTATGGAATAATCTGGTATTGTTTTTCTTGAAGTTTTGATCCATTTCTGTGACTTCTGCCCTAAGGTGTTCTCTTCTGACTCTTCTCAGTGTTTGGTGGGTTTGTTTCCTTATTTCTCGTGATTTTTCCAAATTTGTCACAGTCTTATACTCATTCCATGATTTCCATGCCTCAAATCTTTCTTTGATTGCATTTTCACATTCTGCATTCCACCATGCATGCTTGCTTCGACGTTTCGTAGACGCTAATTCAACTGCTGGTTCCTGCAGATTTTTTGTCACTTCATTCCAATTTTTTGGCACCTGTAGCTTTTTCCTGTATTCTTCCCTCTTTTCTTGGATGAGCAATTCACGGTCAATTTTTGGCACTCTATTGCCACAGATATGTGTTTTTCGTCTGGGTATGAAATTCATCTTAATCTGTGATAAATAATGGTCTGATGTTACATTAACCGCTTTTCTAACTTTGATGTTATGAATTCCCTTGTAATTGTTCTTGGATATCGCTACATGGTCCAGTTGAAATTCGCCTAGCAAGGGGTTTAGTGATACCCATGTTTTATTTTTGTTGGGGCGTGCTTTGAAATGGGTAGACATGAGTTTGAAGTTGTTCATATTGCTATTGTTTTTTTTTTTTTTTTTTTTTTTTTTTTGCTAGCTGCTTTACGTCGCATCGACACAGATAGGTTTTATACCGACGATGGGACAGGAAAGGGCTAGGAGTGGGAAGAAAGCGGCCGTGGCCTTAATGAAGGTACAGCCCCAGCATTTGCCTGGTGTGAAAATGGGAAACCACGGAAAACCATCTTCAGGGCTGCCGACAGTGGGGTTCGAACCCACAATCTCCCGAATACTGGATACTGGCCGCACTTAAGCGACTGCAGCTATCGAGCTCGTCGCATTAATTTGATGTAAAGATCAAGAGCTAATGAAAACTATCTTTAAGTTTGCCATGACGGGATTCAATCCACGTTCTCCTTAAAGCACAACCTGTTTCAATTCACCAGCTCACTCAGTAAAACTTCTTTATCATGTTTAGAAACTTAAAATAGCACACGCACTGACAACTTTGACATAATATAATAATGCTCAAAACTCTCAGGGCCTGATTTTTTAATGTTTCAATTGTCAGACTCCTCCCCTCACCTCTGACTCAATTGAGAAGTTCCTCTCCTTTAACTTCGACCCATAATACTATTTCTTTGAACATGCCTAATCCTTCATCCTACGTCTTCTCATATTTTATTTCTTCCTATGCATATACAATGTTTAAATTTTGTATTCGCTATGTATGTCACATTGATCGTGAAAATATTCCTCTTCCTACGCCTCCTCTCTTAATGTGTCCCATATATCTACATTAATGGGTCCATTTTTAATTTTATATCTTAGCCACGTATGTCATTATAAAGTAGAGTAATGGGTGTGCGCTGACAAGCTAAGGCAGTAAAGACGTACTCGGTTCACCCGCAAGAACGTGGGTTCGGTTCTCCATCAGGACATGGAAAAAATTTAAAACAAGACTTCTATTTCAGAAGAGGTATATGATCCTAGGATTCATTTATCCTATACTACAAATGAGAACATGATCAATTCCCTAGGGCAAAATTGGCCGAGGGACCAACTAACCGCTCTATCCTATTTATTCAGAAGTTGCGAGTAGTGGAATATTTTGCCTTCAACTACTTCAGCGAGCCTTCACAGTCTGTGAAAAATTTTATTTGTGTTTTCGGGACAATAGAATTCGGCCTTCACTTAAGATAAATAACATAAAATAGGTAATTTGATGATATGCACTGGATGGAGATAGTATGATAAAATTAATGGTGAGGGGAGTACTGGTATTGGGTAAATAGTGGAGTGGGTGGAGTTGGGTAAATGGTGTGTGATTTTGTAAAGGTAGGGACTGTTTGTTTGTGATATGGCAGGATGGAATGTAATTGCTAACTAGCGTTATTTTGGTATTTATCGGGAGTAGGTCAGGGAACAATGAATGTGACGCAAGATGATGAGTGCATAAGGACACGTGATGAGTGTGCTGGAACGAGGAGTCGGTGACTTTTACAGATAAAATGATCTTGTATAGGATATATTTAGTATGTTAGGGTAGTTAAGGGGTATTTCGTTCAGGTAGCTAGTTAGTATATAGAGCTTCAGTTTAGTATTATTTGTAGAGTATTATTATTATTATTATTATTATTATTATTATTATTATTATTATTATTATTATTATTATTATTATTATTATTGTAGAGCCTCCGTGGCTCAGACGGCAGCACGTCGGCCTCTCACCGCTGGATACCGTGGTTCAAATCCCGGTCACTCCATGTGAGATTTGTGCTGGACAAAGCGGAGGCGGGACAGGTTTTTCTCCGGGTACTCCGGTTTTCCCTGTCATCTTTCATTCCAGCAACACTCTCCATTATCATTTCATAGCATTTATCAGTCATTAATATCACCTTGGGAGTGGCGACCCCATTGTAATAATAGCCTATATCTGGTTCATTCATTACATCACTGACCCGGTCAAAGACTGGAAAACAGGCTGTAGGTTTTCTTTTCGTTTATTATTATTATTATTATTATTATTATTATTATTATTATTATTATTATTATTATTATTATTATTATTAACTTTTATTGTGATCCTGTATTTGGGCTCTGAACGCCTGTTATGTTCAAGAATAAATACTTATACTTATAAAATAGGTGTATTAATTGCAATCTGGAATCAAAGGTGAAAAAACAAGAAAGCTTGCCTTTAATAAACCTTGTTATCATAAGATCACAGAATCTACAGTTTAATGTCTTATGAGGATCTGCTATGTAGATCATAATCCATGATATTCTAGAATGCTTGTTTTGGGTAGGAAATTACTAAAATGTGCATTAATTTTACTTCCTTTTTTATTTTTACAATTTCGTTTTAAGTCGCACCGACACAGATAGGTCTTATGGCGACGACGGGGTAGGGAAACGCTAAGAGTGGGAAGGAAGTTCCCGTAACCATAATTAAGGTACGGACCCAGCATTTGCCTGGTGTGAAATTGGGAAACCATGGAAAATCATCTTCAGGACTGCCGAGAGTGAGGCTGAAACCCACTATCTCCCGAATCCAGCAAGCCGATAGCTACATTGTCACTTGTTTGGTGTACTTAAAAATTAAGCAAGCCTGTAATTTTGCATGGTCATAATCAGAGGAGAGGTTTACTTACAATCTGAATGGCAAGGGCATATCTTATGGTTTCAAAAATCCCATTTTCATTAACCGGAATTCGAACCGTGGCCTGGGTGAGAAACCAGCAATAAGTCACTTGGCTACCTCGCATCCCTAAGTGCATCGTTCTGAACCCCCTTACCTGCTTCTGAAATGCTATGCACCGCAATGTTGCACCGTAAGCAAGCCAGATATTTGGTCTTTACAATAAACCCTGAATTGTGTTTTGCACGTACAATTTAGGCTACTCAGGGGAACCTTATCCCAGATATTGGTTTATATTTAATTATTAAGGGTAATTTTGGCCTTAAGTCATGCGTATTTGTGGTAGTTACAGATGCCCATTAAACTGCAGTAGGATACCAGTAATAAAATATAGGACATATAATTACTTGGAATATACCAATGGAGTTAGTTCCTTGGATCTTACGCGACGTACCTCACAGAACTTGAATGGGATGGGAAGTTGAACTCTAAACAATATTGACTGTACTAATTTCACCAGCTCATAGCGACAATTATGTGATTTTTGTCTTGATAAGGGAAGTGTCTCTGAATCTCCCGGGCTCGGTGGCTTAAGCAGTAAAGTGTTGGCCTTCCGAGTCCAAGCCGACGGGTTCGATTCCGGCTCAGTCCAGTGGTGAAATGGCGTACAGCTTTTAGTGCCGGGAGTGTCCGAGGACAAGTTCGGCTCGCCAGGTGCAGGTCTTTTTTATTTGACGTAACGTCTGGTATGTGAACGTTAATTTGGTAGATGCGGTTCCAATGATCATACAGCATACCTTGAGACCTTAGCTACTCAGGGTATGTCAAATCGAAGCTATACTCCATCTGTAGGCGTAGCCATGCATCAAAATGTCAGGTGACCCTTACAACAAAGTGCATAGCGATGTGCCCGTGTGTCATTGTGAGGTACACACACTACTGCGGTCATTTGAACACGTTGTACGTAAACCAGCACATCCCATGAGACATCCTAACGACCTTCAAGTCGCAAGGGCCGTCACTTGGATCCAGGAAGGATGGACTTTTCGTCGTGTTGCTGTGGATCTCAATGACTCGCCGACAGTTATTCAACGCTTGTGGATTCGCTACAATGAGACAGGCCAATTCACAAGAAGGGTTGGACAAGGTTGTGGACGCATGACAACCCCACACGATGACCGATATCTGAACATTTGTCCGTTGCGGCATCGTTCAGCAACTGCCAGAGAACTGCAACAAGACCTCAGGAGGGTCACTAGAGTCACAGTGTCTGACCAGATAGTAAGGAAAAGGTTAAGAGAAGTGTCCTTACGACGCAGATGTCCTGTTCGAGTGACCCGTTTAACGCAGCAACATCCCGCTGCTCGCCTCCTGTTTGCCCGTACCCACGTCAACTGGCAATTTCGCCAATGGAAACCTGTGTTGTTCACAGACGAGTCCAGATTTCCCCTGACACAGCGTGATTGACGTCAACGTGTATGGAGACGCCGTGGTGAGCAGTACATACCACATGTTATCCAGGAAGGCAACCGATTCGTACAAGGTTCTGTGATGGTGTGCGGTGGCATCAGTATTGCTTGCCGTACGGATCTTGTCGTTCTCCGTGGTAATCTTACCGCTGCGGGGTACATCAAGCAGATACTGTTACAGCATGTGTTGGTTGCTGAATACGGTGTTGGCCCTGAATTCGTACTCATGCACGACAATATCAGGGCTCATGTATCGCGCATCACCAGACCTGTCTTGCGAGAAGTGGACATTCAAGAGATGGCGTGGCCAGCAGTGAATTTCGACCTTAATCCCATCGAGCATGTGTGGGACAAGCTTGACAGAAGTGTTGTTGGGCGTCCTGTTCCACCACAGACTCTCCAAGACCTCGAACAGGCTCTCATTGAAGAATGGGACCTGATACCGAAACGTGACCTCCATCGACTTATACGGAGCATGCCACGTAGGTGCCAGGCGGTGATAAATGCTCGTGGAGGACATACACCCTACTGAAGCTCTACAACTGTGATAAAAATCCACCCTGGAGGATTGTTATCACTTTGTTTTCGCTCCTATTTGGACATTTCCGTTTGTGTTCTGAAAATTAACATCAATCCATCGACGTTCTTTTGTATACTTCAACAGTAAAGAATCTTGTAGGTTAGTTGGTATTATACCTTTGTGTGAGGTATTGTTTTGTGGAGCTTGGCGTACGTTCAAAAACATGTTCCTCTATTTTTTTTAACTGTGTATTATCATTAAGGTATTCAAGCGCTTTATCCATTTTACTTATGTATTTATTTATTAAGGTAAAGCACAAATATGTATAAGAAACGATTTAGTTAATTTTTATTTGCTGTAGTCCATCAAGGACTTCATTCTTTTTGCGCAACTTGTATAGTGATATCGTCCTCAGTGACTTTAGCAGAGTTTACATAAACATTCCGAACAAGGCCCATGGATGCTAGCGTTTTTTCGCATCTTATGATGAAATCCATGAATTGCTAGCCGAGCTACGGCATTCCGTAATGTTGCTGTTCGGTTCGGCCCAGTTTGTCATTGCGTCAGTAGAGTAAAATTATAAGATAATTTCTGACTTTCTCTCTCTGAAGAGTTCCAAATCATGGCGAAGGGAGTGGGGGAGGGGGGTAGGTGTCTGTTCAGCCAAAGGTCTTCTATTAGGAATGTTTCTTTTGTCAGCTCATTGACAAGTCTTAAAGACGAGCGGCATGACACTCCACGGGCCTTTTTCAAGACTCTTGCTTTGGCACGTTCTAGAGCAGGGCCTCTCAGGGTGCATGCGCGTGGTGCATGCACCGTGCACGGTGCAAAAGACGACTTGGCTTGGTTGACCAGAGTGCAGACCCCCCACTCCTCGATTTGGAGCAATAGCGCTTACTCTCTCTTTCCTCACGCCTGTCTCGCTCGCTCCGCCTGTCTCCCTCTGCCCCACTTGCGCCGTAGCGCTCCAAATCCGGGCTGAGTTGAGCCGAGTATAGCCGAGTAGTGCCGAGCTTAGCCGAGTAGCCCAGAGACGAAGCGTTGATCCCAGCCATGGCGAGCGGCACCGATGCACAGTGCACGGAGCTCTTGCGCCTCGATCTGCACGCGTGAGATTTTGGGCGTTTGAGAGGCCCTGTTCTAGAGATTTGAAATTTTACTCGGAAAAAGCTCATGGCTGTTTCGAGGGAAAGTTTAGTGTGGTCTTCGATTTAATTTATCTTTTTTATAGCAGCTGATGTCCTTTCTCTAATATCGATTCGAAAAGATGATCCGGTAGGTTGAAGGGTTATTCTCAATCATCTGAACGAGTTTGCGATTTTTACTTATCCGTTGTAAGTAATCCTATTGTCAGCTGTGATTCCCCCATATCACCTGAATATCATTATAACAGTTTTCTTTTTATTTGTAATCTGTTGTCCTCTGCCCATGTCTGTAGGCAATATCTGATCGATATTACAATCCAAGCTCCCGCGAACATCGACCTCAAGCAAACGAAATAAGAGAGATTTGGCATCAGGGTGGATATTTTGCTGTTGTTGTTGTTGTTGTTGTTGTTGTTGTTGTTGTTCCGATAATGGTGGGAGCACTAGAACAAATTTAGCGCCATCTATACGATGCATTTCACATGCTAAATCTTGGGAAGAACATCTACATTGAGCTTCAGTAATCAGTGGTCTTAGGAACCTGCAGCGTTATGAGGAAGGAGCTGAATAGGGATTTGAAGGATCAGTTAACTGCAGCAATAATAATAATAATAATAATAATAATAATAATAATAATAATCATAATAATAATAATATAACGGCGTATGGCCTCCGGAGATCTTTCGAAATGGCGGCATGGCGACCTGTGCGTCTGTAAGGATGGGGCCCTACCAAGGATGAAATCTAGTGTTCAAGACAGTACCAACACCTCGTCCCGAGCCAGAAAACAATTAAGATCAAAATCTCCGACCCAGCCGGGAAATGAATCCGAAAACTCTTGGACAAAAGCAGCATGGTAACCAGTTATCTATGGAGCCTGACTATATCAAAATGCGTTCAATATATCACTTTTTCAGATCATTTCTTGACAGAAGGAAAATATTTTCAGAAAGAAGAGAGTAGTCCGCCTCTGTGGTGTAGTGGTTAGTGTGATAGCTGCCACCCATGGAGACTCGGGTTCGAATCCCGGCTCGGCCACGAAATTTGAAAAGTGGTACAAGGGTTGGAACGGGGTCCACTGAGCCTCGAGAGATCAACTGAGTAGAGAAGGATTCGATTCCCACCTCAGCCATCCCCGAAGTGGTTTTCCGTGACTGTCCACTTCTCCTCCAGGCAAAAGCCAGGATGGTACTTAACTTAAGGCCACACCCGCTTCCTTTCCTCTTCTTTGTCTATCCCTTGCAATCTTCCCATCCCTCCACAAGGCCTCTGTTCAGCATAGCAGGTGAGACCGCCTGGATGAGGTACTGATCTTCCTGCCCAGTTGAGTCCGAGAGAAAATCAACCCTGGAGGGTAAACGGAGAAAGAAAGAAAGAAAGAAAGAGGAGAAAATAATAATAATAATAATAATAATAATAATAATAATAATAATAATTGTACCGGGCGGTACACCTCTACGACGCAAGTTCAAATCTTGCGCCAATTGAAACTCCTCTACAGGAGAAGCTCTGAACTTTACAACTGAACTAATTCTACGGTTTATCAGAAGATGTCGCTGAGTGTTTTTGATTTGATTTTGTTTTTCATGGATCAAGAAGTGTGGACATTCTCTAACAGATGTCTCTACCAAAAACTATGGTAATACACTCTGGTGTAATGGAATGTACTCTCCTGAAGATATTTTGTATTCCTAAGTTTTGTTTTTACTAAATTTTGTTCTGTGGTTTGTGGGTTGGCAACATTAATCCTTTCTTTCCGCCTGTTTTGAATTTAACCAATCACTAATTTCTGTAATTAATTTTCCTTCAATCATTGCTTTCTTCTTCGAATTTCCATGTGTAATTATTTGTCTACCAACAAAATTGGGGGTGTGTCTACTCATTCCTGAAAGGTCTCGAATTTTCCACGAGGGTATAAAAACTGCTGATTTTCTTGTCTCAGTGCCACTTCAGTAACATCTAGCTTAGTGTGTGGATATGTAGCAGGGGGCGGGAAGCGCCCCTTTCTTCAGGCAGCAGTTCTTCAACAAGGTAATGGCCTGTTAACATCTTTATTTCTTGCTAGCTCAGCAGTTTAACTCTCGGGGAAGGTTCGAAACCTTTAATATGTAACCTACCACTGTAAAATGTAAATTCCGTTTCAGTCTATGTAAAATCTACAAATCTCTTTTACTGTAAAGCGGGGATAGAGAGTGCTTTACCCTCTCGAGCTCCCCTTCATTTTGTAATTGAGGTGACTACGTTTTCATAACCGTTTCTTCTCTTCCTTAATGTTTCTCATACGAGTTACCTCCCTAGCTTGGGATTAGCCCCTGTATTATCGGCCTAGCGCCACATAGGTTTTAAAAAACTTTAGTGTAGGAGTGCAAGTAATCGCCTCCATTCAATTTTGTATTTTGGGCCATTTATTTAACCCGTTTGTTTTCCTTCCTGATAAGGCCCAGTAGATTGGGTACGAGGTACCCCTGTGCCATTATATATGTGCCTTGAGGGCAGTGAGTGTAAAGTCAGTTTTTGGCCTCTTAAATAGGCTTGAAAATTTGAGAGCAGGTCACCTCTTTCTGGTATTTTGGAAGGTGCCTCTAGGAGGCCTGCTATTATTAAGCGGGAGCAAGAGCTCCACGTATTGAAGGAGTTTTCTGCCCTTTAGTAAATTGTGGGTGTGAGCTGAGAGCTCATACTTTGGGGCTTGTAGCCCAGAATGTGTGAAGTTGCTGTGTACCTGATTCAATTGGTTGTTAGTTGTTGTACGCTCAAAATTCTATGTTACCATTGTTAAGTTTTGAAAATATAACCTTTGTTGAAATTTTAATTCATCTTTCGAACTTGTAGTTAGACCCATTCCAGCCCGCACCTTCTTTCACCTCTGACTTCCACGGGTAACTCCGTAACAAGTGGTAGCAGAGCGTGGTTGAATGGGTCTCATTTTGGCCGCTTTTGACGGCTAAGCTTTGCCTTGTTTTGAACTCTAACAATTTTCTCCGTCGCTGGAATTTTTCGTTTTTTCTAAATTTGTAAAGTTGTGTCATCATGCCCGGCCCTCATGATGTCCTCCATCCCGGCTATTTGCGCAAGGAGGAATTGATTTATGAATTAACAATTAGAAATGTGCAATCTGGAGGCACGGTTGCAGTAGATACCAACAAGCTTAAAGAGTCCCTTGATTTGCCTATTTCCATCCCCACTTTGGGAGAGAAAGAGATTGACGACGCTTTCTCCACGATCACTGATTATACTACTGAGCTAGCATCCGTAGTTAGTTTTTTTGAAGAAAATGATCCTTCTCCAAATCAACGTGCAAGCCAGATTGTTTCATTTTTCTCATAGAGTTAACGATCTGTTGTCTCTAAAGTTGAAGGACATTCAAGGGAAGGAGGCTAGTGCTCTTCTCGAAAACCTTTCCACATTGTCCAGTAAGGTTAGCCTATTGCTAACTGGGGCAGTCCCTCCCAAAACCGACCAACCCGCTACGGTAAACGTAGTTAGCGAGGAAGACTCTTCTAAAGGAGAAGAAAATAGGAAATCGGTAGGAGTTCAACAAACCTCTGCCCCATTAGACAATGAGTTTGAACGTCGTACCTCTTTGAATAATGCACCTTCCGAAACAGCTTCTCCGCCACTTATGCCTCTACCTACTATGTCACCTGGCTTCAGCAGTTTGACCCATCCTTTAGCAATGTTGCTCAGAGGTATTTCGAAGTTCTCCGTCAATTCCACCAGTGATGTTATTGCCTTTCTTAGATTTTTTGTTGAGTTTCAGGATCATGCTCTTGTTTTTTCTCTTTCTCCGTGCCAAATTTTGCAAATCATTTATCCCTATTCAATTGGTGTTCTATCTGACAAAATAGTAAGAGCCATTGCTGAACAATCATCTATCGAAGACTTCCACGCCCATTTGTTAGCTAACTTTATTCCGGCGAGGGCAAGGTCATCTCTAATACAGAAGTACTATTATAGAGTACAGCGGTTGGATGAAAACTTGGCGGACTTCATCCAAGACGAGGGTATTTGCCCACCATTTTCCAGAAGATCAAATTGTACAAGCTATTATGGAAGGAATTTCACCATCTTACAGGTCATACTTGTGCTTTGCGTCGCGTCCGCAAACCTTTGCCGAGTTGGAAGCTATGGCTGTTTCAGCCGAGGGGATTAGATACGCCGACACCTTACGTGTCGCGGAAGAACCCCCTCCATCCTCTAGTAATTTTCGGCCTCCACCTCGCCGAACCTTCACTGCCCGTAAATGTTATGCTTGCGGGTCGCCTGACCATCTGTGGAACAAGTGTCCTTTAGTTAAATCTAGCGGGACAAAGAATGGAGCAGGGTCATCTCAAGGATGTTTTAAATGCGGCGCTTTCTCTCGTATTTCCAAAAATTGCCCGAATAATAATAATAATAATAATAATAATAATAATAATAATAATAATAATAATAATAATAATAATAATGATCGTATGGCATATTCTACCGTGTGTAAGCATTTTAATTTTGATGTTCCGTTTTTCTCTAGGCTTACTAGATGGCAGAATAATCCGTATGTCTCCTGGGCAGAAAAATAACAATATGTGTCTGGAAAGAAAGGAAAATACGCAAGGAAGTGCACAAAAGCATGGAGGCTGCGATATAGGCTGTGCAACCCACTCATATTTAAAAAGTGGCTTAATTTTCTATTTTCTCCTGTCAAGGAACACATCTTAGCACGACCTGGTTATGGAGGTCGATATCTGCCATGTGAAATACAGTATTCTCCGACGAAATGCCTCTCTCTCTCTCACTCTCTCTCTCACTCTCTCTCTCTCTCTATCCTTAGTAAAGACGACGAATTCAATGAGTGTTACTTTCTTTTTTTGTTCCGAGGAAGGTAATCGTGATGTCAAGTTTCACATTTATGCTACAAACTGTAGAGAACCACTTGTGGAGGTATGTTGGTTCGTGAAGTTCGTGCGATTTAGTGCAAAATAATGTATACAAGTGACGGAAGATGTTAACTGCTAAGTAAGATTTAGAACTGAATAGAAAATTTGCACAAGCAAGAGAAACTCACTTAAAATACATTGCATTATAGTGTATTTGAATCGAGTTTCCCCCTCTTGCTTGTGCAAAGATAAAAGGTGAAATATAATGTGCACTTCCTCTCTTTTACCCAAGGTCAGGGATTTTTCTCTCGACCTGAGGACTGGTTCGAGGTCCACTCAGCCTAAGTGATTAGAATTGAGGAGCCCAGAATAACGGCCGAGAGGATGCGTCGTGCTGACCACACGACCCCTCATAATCTGCAGGCCTTCGGGCTGAGCAGCGGTCGCTGGTCAGGCCAAGGCCCTTTCAAGGGCGTTAAGTGCCGTTTTTTTTTTGTCACAGTTCAGCACCTCCGTAAGTGTCCGTGAAAATTAACTCAAATTCCTTTATTTGGTTTACCATTCTTCCGATGGAACGAGTAGACCTCCCCGAGATAACCTCTATTCATCCCACAAGGGCTGTACCAGAAGAAATGGAAAGCATTTCCCCAGTGGGACTTCCCATTGACCTGTCATATTTTCTTCCACGGAAGGCGATGTAGCCGGCGAGGTATCGAAATCCCTCTGCTGAACAATCAGGTGTCGCTGTAGATTGCGGTACGGTTTTCTGTCGCAATGATACAATGAACACAGAAATTTCACTCCAGCTACTATTACACTATTCACGCAACTAACGAAAAAAATAAGTGTACCTCACTGCACGAAACACGGCAACTTTACAGATATTTCACAGAAACGAACTACGACACGACACGCACACACACTACGCAAAATACAGTAGGATACTATATAAACCAACAGCAATATACAAAAAGAAATTACGTATAGATATTACGTGAAAATCCTTTCTTTATAAGACAGACAGCTATAAACAACGATATAAGATACACGTGCGGTTGTATCTACACAGTCACGGTGCTCCTGTGATGACGTCACGAGCAGGACGAGGGAAAACTAACATCTACTGCGCAACCAATCTGGGCCACCCGTGTCTTTTACCGAGAAAAAGAATTCAGCTTCGAGATTAAAGTGACGATGTTATGCCTTCATGTCAATTAAGATTTTCCATATTACTCCACGGGATAACAGAGCACCCGGAACACTTTTCGATGCCCTATTACTGAATTTTAATCAGTTTTGACGAATAAATACCGAATATATCACTAGAGATGTTTTACATACCGACATCCTACGATATGGAGTACCGAATGGACTTTTTTCCACACTTTAAAAACCCGTCTACTTTTGTAGAGTTTGAATCCGCGTTCTTGGTATCCGGAAGTCAACACTCTACCACGGATCCACAGAGGAATAAAAATCCAGAGTTCTAGCCCTTCACGCAAGCAACTCAATATTGAAAGCATCCGCATAGGGATATGAGCTACGTGTTTTAGGAAAATAAATTATAATAAAGTATGAGAATATATCGTCCCTGTTCTGCCAAAACGGCGAATGTTACAATGCTGTTCCTATCCATTATTTCCTTTAAGACTGGTCACGCCTTCCAGCCATATATTGATATGCGGTCCATCAGAACAATTTTCGTTGAGTTCATTTTCCTATGCGCGCATGTAAAGGAAAATGAACTTTAAATACACCACACTCTAGGAGTGGGTAAATGTCATGCAAACATACTTTCCTTCAGTATGGTACAGTAAGGTTCATTTTCCTTTACACACGCACATAGGAAAATGAACTCAACAGAAATTATTCTGATGGGCCGAATATCAATATATGGCTAGAAGGCGTGACCAGTCTTAGGGAAATAATGGATAGGAAGAGCATTCTAAAATTCGCCGTTTTGGCAAAACAGGGACGATATTCTTTATTTATTCCTAAAAATTACAACTCTTTCCTTAATCATCGTTATCCGGTCGATTAGATGAGCAGTCTGCCTTTTTCTACCGCTACGAGCGCTAATGTGAGTCAGTGCAGAGTTTCGCTTAAGCCTTTATAACTACATTCGGTGGGGACATTTTTCAAAAGGAAAAAGAAAATGTCTGAGGGTAATGAACTAAGAAACACATTTCAGAAAGTATTATATAAATACATATAAAACCCCTATATCTTTCATATCGTTAATGAAAAACGACAACTTTTCCATGGCTGAAATTGATACCCAGTATAGGTTGTTATATCTCCGCTTACAATAAAAGTACAATGAACTTCTCACGACCTCGATTTTGTATTTTCTAAAGAAAAATATGTTTCTTTCAGCGAGGTAAATTATTCTCTACGCTATGCTGTTGCGCACAACTCCATCCATCGGCATGAATTTGATTCTACGCCTATCTCTGTGTTCTGCCGTCTTCCACGGCAAAACTGAGAAAATAAGAACGTTTAGAAAGCTAAAGTCCGCCTCTGTGGTGTAGTGGTTAGCGTGATTAGCTGCCACCCCCGGAGGTCCGGGTTCGATTCCCGGCTCTGCCACGAAATTGGAAAAGTGGTACGAGGGCTGGAACGAGGTCCACTCAGCCTCGGGAGGTCGATTCCCACCTCAGCCATCTTGGAAGTGGTTTACCGTGGTTTCCTACTTCTCCTCCAGGCAAATGCCGGGATGGTACCTAAGTTAAGGCCACAGCCGCTTCCTTCCCTCTTCCTTGCCGGTCCCATCCAATCTTCCTATCCCTCCACAAGGCCCCTGTTCAGTATAGAAGGCGAGGTCGCCTGGGCCTCCCCAGTTGTATCCCCCACCCAGAGTCTCAAGCTCCAGGACACTGCCCTTGAGGCGGTAGAGGTGGAATCCCTCGCTGAGTCCGAGGGAAAAGCCGACCCTGGAGGGTAAACAGATTACGAACGATTATATAGATACGTTAATTTGGCTAGGATTTTAATCAAAACGAAAACGAGCAAAGAAACAAGCGTTTTTGGGCTGTTTTTTCGTAACTGCATTTAGTCCGCAAGTGATTTTGGCAATTTGTTTTTTAGAGCACTAGAGCTATCACAATATGAAACCGTTCCTGGCCCTATAAACCTTCAATTGATGCAATTGCTAAATTTTACATTTTTCGTAGTATGGGACTCCTACTTGTCTGTTAAGAAATTTTTCAACATTAATAATGTCCATTAAGTGACAGTGCTTGTTGAACGCGAAATATCAACCATAGGGCAAAAAGTTACCATTTCGAAAATCGATCTTTGCTCGTCTTTGATGGTGCTTGTACCGGGTGGTACACCTCCACGCCGCTAATTCAAACTTTGCGCCAGTTAAAACTCCTTTACTGGAGGAAGCCTGAACTTTAACTTCCATATTAATTCAACGATTTCTCAGAAGATGTCATTACTATAAATTTTCAAGTGTTCTGAACTATGTCAGTTTCAATTCGTTTTTGTTTTATCTGTAGCAAGAAGTGTGGACATTCTCTTCTAGATGGCACTACTGAAGGACTACAATTATGCACCCTAGTGCGAAGTGAAAAAACTGTGTTTTTGGAGAAATTTTGGGATCATAAGTTTGCCCTTTGTTAAATTTCTTTCAGTCATTGTTTAAGTTGGCAATATTAACCCTTTCTTTCCGCCAGTTTTGAATTTGACCAATAAGGAATTTCTGTAATTAATTTTCCACCAATAAGGTGTTTCTTCTTCGTCTAGTGTAGTAGTTTTTGCCATTATCCAATAAAATGCTTGTGGGCGGGTGTTCTCATTCCTGAAACGCCTCGAACTTTCCACGAGGGTATATAAACTGCTGATTTTCGGGTCTCCGCGCCACTTCAGTAACATCTATCAGTGTGTAAAGTACGTAGCAGGGGGCGGGAAGCGCCTCTTTCTTCGGGCAGCAGTTCAACCAGCAGGTAATGGCCTTTTAATAACTTCTTTTCTTGCTAGCTCAGCAGTTTAACTCTCGGGGCAGGTCCGAAGCCTTTTTACCATGTAACTTTCCCCTAAAATGTAAAGACACTTGGTATCAATTCTATCTTTTTAAACTACATATTGGGATAGAGAGTGCTTAACCCTCTCGAGCTCCCACTCATATTGCGTTGAGGTGAACTTATTTTCACAACCGTTTCTTCCTTAACCTTAATGTAAATTGTCTCCTTTTATAAGTCACCTCTTTAGTATGGGATTAGCCCTTGCATTAGAGGCCTAGCGCCAAGTAGGTTTTAATAAGGCGTATTTGGAGTGCAGTTTCGCCTCCTCTCAAGTTGGTATTGGGGAGGCCATGTAATATTTCTGTTTTTTCACTGAATAGGCCTCAGTAGGTTGGGTATTTTTACCCCTGTGTATATGTCCTTGGAGGACAGCTTGAACGTGGAGTTTGGTGTGGCCTTTGATAGGCTTGAACTTAAGAGCGGGTCGCTCTTTCTTGAAATTTGTTTCTGCGTGCCTCGAGGAGGCTTTACTGTGTAATTGGGAGCAAGAGCTCCTGGGCATGATTGGGGTCTTCTGCCCCTTTGTTTAATCTTGTATATCATAAGGTTGGGCTTATAGCTCAAGAATTGTGTGTCTGGCTCTTGGAGCCCAAATCCTGTAACACTGTAATTGCACTCTCTCGAATTCTTGCTAGGCTACTGAGTACCTGTTATTATTGTTATTTCTTGATCTTGAAAAGAAAATATAACCTTGTTAAATTTTATCTTAATTTTAATTTCGTATTTTGAGACCTGTTCGCCCCAGCACCTTCTTTCACCTCTGCACGTCCACAATACTCCGTAACAGTGCTGATAATTGCTTTTATGAACAATTACATTTAGGGCAGTCATCTCCTCTTTACACTGCAGGAAAAGATGATAGTTCTGATAGTTCGAGGAGTGAAAGAGAATATTGGCCAAAGAAAGGAATGAACCGCGAAAGGCGTGAAAATAGAAATCTTCCTTTGTCTGGCAAGTTATCTAAGGTATGTCGAACAGCACAAGTAAGTGGAAGGATTGTCTGGTTCAGCACGTCACCAAGTGACACTCTCAAGATGAGAGTTTGTCTGTAAATGCACATATTCTATAGAACATGGGCACTTTAAGAATTTTATTAAAAATGATTTTTGTTCGGGGCGTCGACCCATGTGGATCTTTTGCCCCTGCTGGCACCATATTGTATGAACCTGCGTGTTATCGGAATGGCGGTAGAGTGGAAAATTTGTGTGTGAGGAAAGGAACATTAAGGACGTCACAAACACCCACTCCTCAGGCCAGGGATATTAATCATTACAACTTAAAAAACCCTGACCCGGCCGGAAATCGAACCCGGGGTCACCAGGTGACAGGCGAACGCGTTGCCGGAGCCGGACCGCTTTAAGAATAAATAGTACCAGAATGTGCAAGGTAAATATGGGAACTTCGAATTTCTAGCATTCTAGAACTGTTCTGCGCGTAAGTACACATAACGCACGAATTGTTGACAGGTGGTGGTGGTGGTGGTGATTATTGTTTTAAGAGGAATTACAACTGCGCAACCATCCTCTATATAACACTAATCAGAGAGAAAAATGGAAGGGGTCCGACACTTCGAAAAATGAAGGTATCGGCCAAAGAAAGACAAGGGCCACGAAGGGCGTGAAAATGAAAGACTCCCTAGCCCTCGCAAACCTAATAGCGTCGAGGTCGGAACAGAACAAGAGTTGACCAAGAGAGGTCGGATAGGATAGATGAATGTGAGGAGGCTGGCACAAGTAAGTGGAAGCAATGCCAGGACTCAGCTAAGGGCCCCGTGGTCGCCAACCCACGCTTGAAAGTTCAGAGCCCATGGGGCCCATTTTAGTCGCCTCTTACGACAGGCAGGGGTTACCGTGGTTGTTATTCTACCGCCCCCCACCAACAGGGGGAGAATTGTTGACATTTAAATTACGTTACAGAATAATATTGAAGGAGAGATAGGTAGATAGAAAATCTGATATTTTATGATACTCTTTCTTCCTAAAATCATAATGGAGGTCCGTAGCGATTCTGAAGTGCAAATTGATCGTCGGAAGTGGATGTAGGGGCGAAAGACTAATCGAACCATCTAGTAGCTCGATGACTAGTGTGAAGTAAATCAGTCGTTATGCTTATTTGATTTACATCAGCTATTACTCATGGATGATTTTGTTTCAGAACATTTTGATTGTCAGTAATGATAATGTACGTATGTTATTTATTAACTTGTTATTGAGCCTAAAAACTAGCGTTTTGTGAAACTTTCATACAAACAGGTGTGTTACTTTACTATCATTGCATTTGATCCAGACACAAACCCTTAAATTTTTTGTGATGTGTTATAAAATTATTTAATTTCAAATTCTTGTCTTATCTATAATGTGTATTTAAAAATGTTTTATAATCAATTAAAATCCCTTAATAATTAGCCAGGTACTCATACTTCTTAAACCTTTTTGTGGCGGTACATTGAACATTTAGCCATGAATGAGGGGTACAATCTCATAATAGTTTCAGAACCTCTAATCCACGATTAAGAATAGGTACATGTCACGCTCGAAATTAAGTGATAAGGGTTCTTATATCTGCTGGTTACGTATGGAGGTCAGAAGGGTGGATAAGATTAATTTCACTTCACTGAAGATAGGAATTTTTCACCAAACAATTCAAATATAATGTCATCATGTATTGTTCTTGTAACATATATTCGGTGCCAATTTTAACTTTCTATCAATATATCTATCTTAATCTGTTTACCCTCCAGGGTTGGCTTTTCCCTCAGACTCAGCGAGGGATCCCACCTCTACCGCCTCAAGGGCAGTGTCCTGGAGCTTCAGACTTTGAGTCGGGGATACAACTGGGGAGAATGACCAGTACCTCGCCCAGGCGGCCTCACCTGCTATGCTGCGCAGGTGCCTTGTGGAGGGATAGGAAGATTGGATGGGACAGGCAAGGTAGAGGGAAGGAAGCGGCCGTGGCCTTAAGTGAGGTACCATCCCGGCATTTGCCTGGAGGAGAAGTGGGAAACCACGGAAAACCACTTCCAGGATGGCTGAGGTGGGAATCGACCTCCCGAGGCTGAGTGGACCCCGTTCCAGCCCTCGTATCACTTTTCAAATTTCGTGGCAGAGCCGGGAATCGAACCCGGACCTCCGGGGATGGCAGCTAATCACGCTAACCACTACATCACAGAGGCGGACTTAAGCTTTCTAAACGTTCTTATTTTCTCAGTTTTGCCGTGGAAGACGGCAGAACACAGAGATGGGCGTAGATCAAACTCATGCCGAAGAATGGAGTTGTGCGCAACAACATAGCGAAGAGAATAATTACCTCGCTGAAAGAAACATATTTTTCTTTAGAAAATAAAAAGTCGAGGTCGTGAGAAGTTCATTGTAAGTGGAGATATAACAACTATATTGGGTATCAATTTCAGCCATTGAAAAGTTATCGTTTCTCATTAACGATATGAAAGATATAGGGGTTTGATATGTACTGTATGTAGATTACGCTGCATAAGGCCGGCGGATGTAGAGTGGGTATCAGCCCACAAGTGGCATCGGCTGGTCCGTGGTCCGACAGCTCCGCACTCCGACCGGCCAACCAAGCAGAGGAAGGGTGGCCACGGCCCACTGAAGGGAAGGGGGGGGGGGCTCTTAGACCTTGACGCCGTCTCTCAGGTCGGGAGATTTGTTACGGTGAAGGAGATGTGCGGTGAAGGTGAGGGGGAGGGCGGCCGTGGCCTATACTACGAACTGTCCCGGCGATCATCTAGGAGGCCCGTGTTTCCCTTAGGGGAAGGACTTAAAACATTTTAGTAGTAGTAGTAGTAGTAGTAGTAGTAGTAGTAGTGGTGGTGGTGGTGGTGCACAACATCTTAAAAACATGCAGGTTACGTCAACTTAAGAAAGATTGACTTAATACGCTTGCTACTGGGCATTCGGGTTTTCCTTCCATAAGCAGCAATGAGCCCGACCTCTCCCCATGAGGTCTTATATCATGGATAAAGTATATGCGCCACTGCTATATGAAATGAGACGTAGAGTTTCTGCAGCTGTTCTGTCCGTTACACCAGATAGGCTCGCCAGGATGTAGGAAGAGCTCGACCATCGGTTGGACGTGTGTTAGGCAGTGAGTGTTGTGAAAACTCTAGTTACACCTTCATGTTTTTTTTTTTTTTTTTTGCTAGTTGCTTTACGTCGCACCGACACAGATAGGTCTTATGGCGACGATGGGACAGGAAAGGGCTAGGAGTGGGAAGGAAGCGTCCGTGGCCTTACTTAAGGTACAGCCCCAGCATTTGCCTGGTGTGAAAATGGGAAAGCACGGAAATCCATTTTCAGGACTGCCGACAGTGGGGTTCGAACCTACTATGTTCCGAATACTGGATTATGGATTATTACACTCACGTGTATGAAAAGTGCAACATCATGAAGGAAGTTCGAGACGCATGTCAAACTTAGAGTAAACGCAAGGAAGGTTTGAACAAGTGGCAGAGTGAGTTTGCTTTCCTGAACTAAGCAGTGCCCTGGAGACTGTCATGTTAGGCATATAAATATAGCGCTGTTGAGGAGCCAACCAAATAGTTTATTAGAGTCAACAGGCTGTAAACTTTTCTCTAAGAGTCCCTATGTCTCGCCGTGCTGTAAGGGCATATTATAAACAAACAGAGTGTAATCAGAGACGAATGGTCGTGCTCTTTGAAAGTTGGCATACGTAACGCGACACTGCTATTCGTATGGGGCATAATCAAACAATTTCGATGCGAATGTGGAAGCAGTGAATAAAAAAATAACCGGACGCATCGAAAATCCGGCAGTAGATCACGAAATGTGATGAAATGAAGTGGCGTATGGCTTTTAGTACCGGGAGTGTCCGAAGACATGTTCGGCTCGCCAGTTGAAGGTCTTTTGATTTCACTCCCCTAGGCGACCTGCGCGTCGAGATGAGGACAACATGATGATGAAGTCGACACACACACACACACACACACACACACACACACAGCTCCCGTGCCAGCCGAATTAACCAATGATGGTAAAAAATTCTCAATCCTGCCGGGAATCGAACACAGGATTCCTGTGACCAAAGGCCAGCATGCTAACCACTTAGCCATGGAGTCAGACACGAAATGAGATGACATCACGCGATGACGGTCATCTCGTCCGTATGGCAGCGACGGATCGTGCAGCTTCATGACAAGTTTTAGCACAATTGTGGAGCACTGCGTCCGCCTCTGTGGTGTAGTGGTTAGTGTGATTAGCTGCCACCCCCGGAGGCCGGGGTCCGATTCCCGGCTCGGCCACGAAATTTGAAAAGTAGTACGAGGGATGGATCACTAGTCCTTGGGAGGTCAATTGAGTAGAGGTGGGTTCGATTCCGACCTCAGCCATCCTGGAAGTGGTTTTCCGTGGTTTCCCACTTCTCCTCCAGGCAAATAACTTAAGGCCACGGCCGCTTCCTTCCATCTTGCTTGTCTATCCCTTCCAATCTTCCCATCCCCCCGCAAGGCTCCTGTCCAGCATAGCAGGTGAGGCCGCCTGGTCGAGGTACTGGTCATCCTCCGCAGTTGTATTTCGACTCAGAGTCTGAAGCTCCAAAACACTGCCCTTGAGGCGGTAGAGGTGGGATCCCTCGCTGAGTCCGAGGGAAAAACCGACCCTGGAAGGTAAAACAGATAAAGGTCTCACTGTTTGACGATGTCTGCTTCGGATAGGACACTCACTTCTTTGTGGCGGGTACGCTTGACTTTGGGCCATCGACGTCCCACATTACACACACAGTGGAGTAAACATCGATAACAGTTTTTCTCCCCGAGTCCCCATATAACTTATGCCTATTGCTCACGGTAAAATGTTTCGCAAAATTTGTTGTACAATTAATTTTATAAAAATTTGCTGAAAACAAGTTGTGTTGCTCACGGTAAAATTATTTTATAAAATCCGTGTAAGCATCAGTATGGCCATCTATGAACTCACTTCTGAACTAATATGCGTATGTGCTGCCATCTATCGATAAACTTTCAAACCAAAAATCAGCTGCTCAACTTAGTTTGTCTTTGAGAGTATGGCTCCAACAAACAAAGCGAAACTTCTGCTTTCGCTGCAATTATGTGCTGTACAGTGATAAAAAGGAAGAAAAAAAATGCCAGGAAATATTGGACTCGGGATTGGATCAAAAGAAGAGAAGAAGGTAGAGGATTGCTGTCCTTGGTCGAAAATTAGTTGAGGTTAGAAGACCAGCATTATATAGAAATTCGGCGATTGTGTTTTCTGCCTCTCTTCTTGCATTTTTGTTGTGGTAAAGTGGCGTTTTAACTTCGTATAAACAAGGATATTTCTGGTATTCGTCCAGTAAAACACTAACAGCTTCCTTAGTTCACCCGGATCCTGCCAGTTTAGAAAGAAGTGTTTGTTTACAATCGAGCTTCCCAATCTTCTCACAACGTAGCGCCAGCATCATCGTGATGTCAGCTTCGCTGATTGGTTCGTTTCGTAAAATTAATTTTACGGAATAGAACATGTCCTATTTTATGAAAAGTTTTATCAAAGGTTTTATAAAACTTGAATTTGACCGTGAGCAACAGAAATTTTATAAAATTAAATTATTGTACAATAAATTTGACAGAAAATTTTACCGTGAGCAACAGGCATTAGACTATGATGGCCGCAAACGATTCGACGATATCGTGGGGAGCAGTGTCCCCCAACGGGCCAGTGTTCACTGTCATACTGACGCAGCCGTAGCCTGTGGGATCCATACCAAACAGGACTCATCAGTAGCGGCGACAAAGGGGCGCGGGGGGGGGTGGCAGTCACCCCCCTCCACTTTGTGGAGAAAATAATGTTCCATTTTTGCCGTCTGAAACTAGGAATATAGGAGTATTTTTTTTTATAAAAGCACTTTGTACAAGCCCTGTTTTCTTATTAGCGAATTCTTTACTTTATTTTTGTTAATTATTAGCGGAAGTACGCATAAAATGTCGCTCGTCGCGGCTAACTGATTTGCATAGCGCCACAGCAAGTAGTGGGGACTTTGCATATGCTGTGAGAAAGGGTAGCAGAGGTATAATTTTTTGCCAAGATCATGGACACTGAGGTATGATTCACCGACTTTCCGCGCACATTCGTCCGCCTAGCAGTCTCTTTACTGTCTATTAGTTTCTTAGTGTATAGGCCTAGTCAAATACTAAATTATTTTAATTGCATAATCACGCCGTACTTCTATTTAATTGTAATAGATGGGCATGGAATTTGCTACGTGCGAACATTAGGGACAATCCCTCTCATTGCAATTTTAAAGTGGCGAGCCGCGAGTATTTGTTGAGTAGATCCTGCTGACTTGCTGGATAATTGTTGAGTGAATGAAAGAATGAATGGGATGAATGAACGGATTATTGCAGTGTATTTTACTTTGTGTATTTTAAAATTAAAGATTCTTTTGTTGTCATTTTTAATATTATTACTATTGTTTTTGCTATTAATATTATTTGTATTTGTAAGTACTCTATAAGTTATGTACATGTATACTCGTCTAGTGGTTAAGTGTAAGAGAGGGCCTTGAGCCCTAACTTCGCCACCAATAAAGGCATTATCTATCTATCTATCTATCTATCTATTGTTGCTTAGGTGAAATTTGTATTGTATAGTCTATTATTAAATCAGAATCTCAAACAATTGCCACACTTAAGTTGGTAATTAATTTCGTGTGGCTATTTCTAGCCGAGTGCAGCCCTTGTAAGGCAGACCCTCCGATGAGGGTGGGCGGCATCTGCCATGTGTAGGTAACTGCGTGTTATTGCGGTGGAGGATAGTGTTATGTGTGGTGTGTGAGTTGCAGGGATGTTGGGGACAGCACAAACACCCAGCCCTTGGGCCATTGGAATTAACCAATGAAGGTTAAAGTCCCCGACCCGGCCGGGAATCGAACCCGGGACCCTCTGAACCGAAGGCCAGTACGCTGACCATTCAGCCAACGAGTCGGACACTTAAGTTGGTAAAACATTTACCTCTGTGTGGAAATTAGCTCAGAGAGTATAAATAATTCCCACTTTGGAGGTTTTTTCAGTTTACATGCATACACCACGCCGTCTTCCTCCCTCCCGCCCCCCACCCGCTATATCCCACTAACCCATGTACTTTTTGTTGTCTGTACATGTTTTGCCCCCCCCCCCCCTCCCCCCACTTTTAATTCCCAATCGCCGCTACTGGGACTCATTAAGAAATTTGAGATGGTACAGCCAAAGGCTGAAAGATTCTTGATTTAACGATTTCAATCCCTGGAGTAGTACGACAAGTATGATAGAAAAGCTTGGGTGGGAGACATCGGGGACAGGAAGGAAACGAACACGGTTATGTGCCATGTATAGTGTCTACACGAATAAGCCAGCTTGGGGCGAGTCGACTAGAATAGCCCTGTTACATAAGTAGGATAAATCATCCTCATAAAATAAAAGGTAGATCGCAGAAAACTATCTATGGTAAATATTCGTTCATAAATAGGGGAATTGAGGATTGGAATGCATTACCTGCAACTGTATTAGAGCCTTTGCCCAAAAATGTAAGATGCTTCTAAATTAAACTCCAGCATTCTGTAAACTGTGTATATATTTCTATGTGATGGTGTCATGTTTTACTGTAACCCTGAACCCACTGTAAATTGTAGTGTTAAGGCATCTGAATTATTTAAGGTATGTGTGAATTTGTCTATGAACGTGCTGTATTTACAATGCTAAGATCGCTCATTCTACTGTAAGTCATAGTGTAAAAGTTTGAAATAATTAAGGTACGTGCGAATTTGTATATGACAGTGTTGTAATGTTAAGCCGATAGTAAGCTTAACCTATAGTATTGTAAGCCGTAGTGTTCAGCACTGGAAAATATTAAGTTTTATGTGAATTTGTATATGATCATGCTAGATTTAGAATATTAATCTAGTAGTATTTCTTGTGTCCGCCTCTGTGGTGTAGTGGTTAGTGTGATTAGCTGCCACCCCCGAAGGCCCGGGTTCGATTCCCGGCTCTGCTGGAACGGGGTCCACTCAGCCTCGGGAGGTCAACTGAGTAGAGGTGGGTTTGATTCCCACCTCTGCCATCCTGGAAGTGGTTTTCCGTGATTTCCCACTTCTCCTCCAGGCGAATGCCGGGATGGTGCCTAACTTAAGGCCACGGCCGCTTCCTTCCCTCTTCCTTGCCTATCCCTTCCAATCTTCCCATCCATCCACAAGGCCCCTGTTCAGCATAGCAGGTGAGGCCGCCTGGGCGAGGTACTGGTCATCCTCCCCAGTTGTATCCCCCGACCAAGAATCTGAAACTCCAGGACACTGCCCTTGAGGAGGTAGAGGTGGGATCCCTCGCTAAGTCTGAGGGAAAAACCGAACCTGGAGGGTAAACAGATGATGATGATGATGATGATGATGAGTATTTCTTGTAATATTTTCTTACCGTGGAACTGCTCGTTGCACTTTTGTTGTTGTTGTTGTTGGGTAATTATATTTTAACTAATACTTTATTATCACGCTACAGTAAGTGATTATTGACACCGGAATATTTCCCAATTGTCACGTATTCGTTAATAATAATAATAATAATAATAATAATAATAATAATAATAATAATAATAATACAATAGCAAGAAGTATACTCTAAGACAGAGAAGATCACGGACACAATGCGTAAAGGTAGAGTTCGCTTCTACGGTCATATAAGTTACGACGGATGATCGACTCTCGATGGGCGAAACATGTCTTCAGTACATTCGACTCAAAACCAAAAACGACAATGCCATGGTACGTTAATATCAAGAAAGATCTTAAAGAACTGGGCCTACAAGCGGAAGATGCACAAGACCGAAATATTTTCAGAACAGCCATCAAGACTTTTGGGACTTTCCGGGATGAAAAACGGGCAACTGGTGCTAAATGGACAGAAGAACGTCGTGCTAAACACAGTGAGCTAATTAAGACAATGTGGATCAAGCAAAAAAATGAACAAATGCCAGAATGTAAAGTGAGGCTTATCGTGGTCCCTAGTTGGCCGATTAGCGAAGTTGAATGAATTTTTGCTAGTTGCTTTACGTCGCACCGACACAGATAGGTCTTTTGGCGACGACGGGACAGGGTAGGGCTAGGAGTGGGAAGGAAGCGGCCGTGGCCTTAATTAAGGTACAGCCCCAGCATTTACCTGGTGTGAAAATGGGAAACCACGGAAAAACATTTTCAGGGCTGCCGACAGTGGAGTTCGAACCTACTATCTCCCGAATACTGGATACTGGCCGCACTTAAGCTACTGCAGCTACCGAGCTCGGTGGATGAATGAATGAATGAATGAATGAATGAATGAATAATACTAATAATAATAATAATAATAATAATAATAATAATAATAATAATAATAATAATAATAATTACATGTGTGATGGTATGTGGCACCACTGAGAATCGATCAGATCTCGACTGATACACAGTATGTGTGTCTGTTATTCGTACAGGCTTCAATTTCTTATCAAGTCTGGTATATTTATATTAACGATTGACAAAGTGAAATAAAACATACATTGCGGGTGAAAACATGGTTTGTCAATGACAATTCGTTAGTGAAAACCACACTTATTTACATACAGGCAACAAGATTTGATATTAATGTCCCGGCATCGACAAACGGGTGTTCCAGTTGTATTCGTACACATGGACAGGATGATGACTACCGTTTGGTTGCGATGCACGGAAAAGTCTCAGTGACGGCATACGACTGGTCAAGTGCGATAATCTCCTTCCAAGTGTATCTGTGGTGGACATAGGTAGGATTGCAGAGTTAAGCACGGAGTTTAAGAACACTATACTTAAACTGGCACTTAAAGGACTTTCATTACGAAATATTGAACAGCCGGTCAATAGAACACATTCTACGGTGCAATATGTGGTTGATACATTTAAAAACAAAGGCACTATTAAGAACACGCCAAGGAAACCCAAGAGAAAGTGTTTAACTGTAAGGAAAGAACGGTTTGTTGTTCGGTTGATAAAGTCAGATTCCAAATTAAGTGCACCAGTATTGAGGCAACTCACGGACGAATGAACTGGAAAGAAGATCAGCAACTCCACCATCCGTCGGATCCTGTATCAGCATGGGTACTATGGAAGAATCCCTCGGAAAAGGCCATATGTAAGTATAAAAACAGACGGCTTACACTGACTTTCGCTAAGGAGTATATAAATAAGGAGAAATAATTCTGGAATGATGTTATCTGGTCTGATGAGACAAAATAAACTTTTCTTGGGTCAGATATCATCCACAGAATGTAGAGAAAAATTGATACGGAGAAAGATGTGGCGAATACACTCACAACTGTAAAATACGGTGGTGGGTCTGTAATGCTTTGGGGCTGTATGTCATCCAGAGGTGTGGGTAACATACATTTCATTCACGGAATAATGAACAAGGAAGGCTAGAATGCAATCCCGTGGGCAAACGTGAAGCAGAGTGCCGAAAATATGGGGATGCCACCTGTTTATATATTCCAGCATAATAATGAACCAAAACACACTGGTTGATATTAAAAAGACATGGTTGATCTGGAACATTCCTAAACAGCTTAGAACACCTCCCCAGTCTCCGGATTAAAATCTCATCGAACATCTTTGGGCTACCTTGCAGAGGAATCTCCGCAGGCAACGTGTGCGTACGAAGGAGGAAGTTAAAACTGTGAATGGCAGAAAATCAGCCCCGACATGTGCAAGAAATGAGTGTATTCTATGCGGTGACGATGTCAAGCAATTACAAATGCTTGGGGACATTCCAATATATACTAGCATGTCCCAGGAACCCTTTTTTTTTGTTTATTTCAAGGGCTCAGTTTGCTTGTACGAATAGGACTGATGCAAGATTATGGGCGCGCTTTTCTTTATTAGAAGCTGTATGTTTGGTTAACTTCATTCCAGACAGATACAGTAGATATATGTTTTCTGAAGGCTTTGTTGAATATATGTTTAGTGAATAAAATCCTTTTCAGTTCATTATTTTCTGGCAGTGCGTTGAAGTACTAAAGCAAACAGCCCGTACGAATAGAATAGGTACATACTGTTTATTAAGTGTAATCTCCCCTGCAGTCGGTACATCAGGGAAGTTGTAGAGGCCGAAGTCATATCTTTCCTACACAACACTCTTGGCGCTATATTCTAACAGGATAACACGCGAGTACATGTTGCTAAGAATGTTCAAGTTTTCTTTGAAGCACAGCAGATACGCCTTCTTCTCAGGCCAATAGTTTGCCAAAACTAGTTGCCTATTTTACAAGTATGGGATATCTTCGGTTGACAACTACCCCATCGAAGTCCTCTAGTATCAGTGAAATGTGGACTCGCATGCAAGCAGCCTGGAAGGGAATTCACCAAAAAGATATCCAAAGTCTCTTTGTTTCAATGTCTTGGCATTTATATCGTTTTCATGCATTTTAGTCTGAATCTTTAATCGTTCATATATATATACAGTATATCAGTTTTAGTAACATGTAGATTAAAGTGAATTCTGTCCTCATGACTCCGACATAGTTTGCACTTTTTAATGTTGAACAGATTTCTTATCTGATAAAGTAGGGGTCTCCATACTCCATACTACTGGGCTAAAGGGCCCAGAAATGTTTAAAGTTGCGATTCTTGGATACCTCTACCAAATTTTTTTAAAAAATACGAAAAATCACTTCCGTCCTAAATGCATTTCCAGAAAAGCAGCCGGAAATTGCTTGTTTCTTTACTCGCTTTCTTTTTGATTCAAATTCTAGCCAAATTATTTACATACAGTGGCTCAAAAAAGTATTGGTCTCTCGCGATATGCTACATGTGAGGAGGATGAATCAAAAGGAATGATGATAAAAATTGACATATACTAGAATCCTTGATTATTTTTCGTCTTGTAAAAAGAACATAATTCTTCCATGTGCTTATAACTAAAAAACATAACTTAAAACAATCATCTCCACTTGTCACCAAAAAAGTATTGGTCTGAATTATCATAACGCAGTTTCTTGATACTTTGTGAACGTTTCAGTACCTGGTAGGTCCTCGTTTCCTGTATAGGCCTAAAATCTCATCTAACCTATTCGGCATCGATCGTATCAAGGTTTCCGTAGCTTCCTTTGGTATGCTATTCCATTAGGTAAGTAAGGCTTCTTTCAGGAGAGCTTTATTTCATATTGCATATTTTCACACGTTTTTCTCCAAATAGTGCCACAAATTCTCGATGGGGTTGATGTCAGGAGATTGTTGTGGAGTTTCCATCCAACGCGGTGTATTATGCAATAGCCATAACTTCATGTTCAGGGCTTTGAGTTTGGGGTCGTTATCTTACGTAAACGTATACATTGCTTACAGTCCTATTTTTTGTACAATTGATGAAAGATGTGTCTTGAGGATGTTAATCTATGCATTGTGATCCATAGTACCTTCAATAAAGACTAATTCACCTTCGCCATTCGCATTCATGCAATCCCAGACCATCAGGGAACCGCCTTCATGTTTCACAGTAGCTGCAGGTTCTTCTCTTCAAGTTCAGAATTCGTCTTTCTCCACAGAGTCACTCGTCTGTCTGACCTGAAGAGGGGTAAATTTACTCTCATCGATAAAAGCGACTCTCTTCCCATCCTGATAGTTGCCATTTCTGTGCTCTTTAGCGTATGCAAGTCTCTTCTTCCTGTTAGCCTTACTGATGTACAGCTTTCTACGGGCTGTTTCGCCCGCATACCTTTTTTTCCGTAGCACATTTCGGATGATTTCAGATGACACTTGCACTACTATATCTTGTTGTAACGCAGCTGCTATCTTCGGCGCACTTAGCTGAATATTTTGGGCCACTTAACGCACAATTTGCCGCTTGTCTTGTACTGATAACTTTGAGGGGCGGCCACTTCTTGGTCTATTTTCTATTATCTTTGTTCTTTTGTACCTGTACACAATATTTTTAACAGTTGTAAGAGCTCTTCCAATAATTTCACTAATGTCCTTGAAAGTTTACCTCTTTGAAACAGTAGCACTGCAATCCTTCTTTCTTCCACGATTGTTTCTTTCATTTTCCTTCCGATTGCTGGCTGAGCACGGAAACAGTGTTGAATATTACCTTCTAAGCTGTCAGCACAGACACAATGAGCCCGAGTTGTGGCAGAGAGCACGATGTCACGATGATATTGTTTAATAGACCAATACTTGTTTGGCGTGTAATGACGCACGCCGTTGTATTGCTGGTCCGTTTGCAAACATCATGAATCCCTTTGGCTCCATATTCAATCTGCCTATGTACTTGACTGTCCTGCATATCCACATACGAGTAATTCCATTATACGCACCATTATTTGTACTATACTGTTCCATTCATACCACGGCTATGGGCAGACCAATACTTTTTTGAGCCACTGTAATTCTTTCTGTAATATATATCTTGGTTCAATGCCCTCAGACGTGTTTTGAGTTTTAAAAATATATCCACCGAATGTAGTATTAAGGGCTTAAGTGAAACTCTGCATTGACTCACATTAGCGCTCGTAGTGGTACTCGAGTGAAACAATGCATTGACTCACATAAGCGCTCGTAGTGGTAGAAAGAGGCAAACTGCTAATCTAATCGACAGGTTAATGACGGTTAAGAAAAGGATTGTAATTTTTAGGAATAAATAAAAAAATTCATTCCCATACTTTATTAACTTATATTTTATTTACCTAGAATGCGCAGCTCAATCCCTATGATGTTTTCTAAACTGAGTTGCTTGCCTGTTTTGTAAACAGGAGTGTGAACCGAGCATGTGGATGCACGGTTTGTGTTACGTAGCTGTCAGCTTGCATTCGGGGTATAGTGGGTTCGAACCCCACTGTCGGTAGCCCTGGAGATAGCTTTTCGTGTTTTACACACCAGGCAAATGTTGGGGCTGCACCTTAATTAAGGCCATGGTCGCTTCCTTCCCACCCCTAGCCCTTTCCTATCCCATCATCGCCATAAGACGTATCTGTGTCGGTACGACGTAAAGCAATTTTTTAAACAAAAACACGTAACTCTGATTATTTTTGTCTACATCCTATTTTTATTTCTTTGTCTGAAATATGATTTTTTTTCTCTTTCTAGGTAAGATAGGCCTACTTCATTCGGAAGCAATGAGCAGTCAGAATATATTGTTTTTTGGAAAGCCCAAGTAGGAGAAAACTGCATGATACGCTAAAGCTATACCATGGACCTGTGGTAAGACCGATTTATTTTATTCTTTTATGAACTAGTCGTTACACCTCGTTAGACTCTGCCAGACATTATGTTTTCCCTTTCAGCTCGTACATCCGACGTAGGCTGCAGTGACTTTCACGAATATCTGACACTGAAGATTGTCGGTATTTGTGTGAACTCTTTGATCTGGTACACAGCACTATCTACCGGGAATGCATAGAAGTACATTTCACTGCTGTAGATACCGAGAACTTCAAATGCTTTCATAATTTCCGCGGCAATTCATAACGTTGTTTTCTTTGCGTGTATTTACGAAATGGCAGTACAGCAATGCTGATGATAAAAGTGACAATTTATTTTTGAAGAGAATGAGGAAGCACCTAAATCTGGAGACGATGAGACTTCTTTCAACTGAAATTGTGCCGAAGATGCATATATGACTGGTATTATGCTTGAGGGATGGGAGAACTATGTGAGTAACGATGATTTCTATGAACCATCTATGAAGATTATCAATCCAAGAGTACATAGTTTTCACACAAACTCTAAGAACATCAGTGTCACACTGTACCGGTCCTTTACGAAGAGAGGGAACGCACTGACTGTCGGTTAATTACCTCAGCCTGACCAGGAGTCTTTCCTCTCCTGAAGTCAGTTGATTGGAACACTGGTCCGTCAGAAGCGGTAATCAATTTAGATCCCTGCAGGACAGCCGTAGTGTAGTTGATAGGCTGCTGTTTCTCCCAAAAGACATGAGGGTGGACCATTTGTCAATGTACTGTAAGGGGACTTTTTCTTTTGCAGAAGGATGCCTTTTTTTTTTCACTAGCGATTTAACGTCGCACAGATTCATAGACAATTTTCGACGACGCAGGAATGGGAATGTGCTTGCACTGGGAAGGTAAAGACCGTAATCTTAATTACGGTACAACCCAATCACTTACATCATATGAAAATGGAAAATCACGGAAAACCATCTTCGGGTCTCCCGACGGTGGGATTCGAGCCTATTGTCCTCCCGAGTACAATCCCCCCTGTGGATGAAGGCGGTAGAATAACACCCCCAGTATCCCCTGTCTCTCGTAAGAGGCGACAAAAACGAGCCCCAGGAGTTTCGAACTTTGGAACGTGGTTTGGCGGCAACGCGGTCTTTAGCTGAGTCCTGGCATTGCTTCTACTTACTTGAGCCAGGCTCCTCACTTTCATCACTCCTAACCAACCTTCCTTGGTCAACTCTTGTTCTTTTCCGACCCCGACGGTATTATGTTTTCAAGGCCTAGGGAGTCTTTCATTTTTACGCCCTTCGTAGCCCTAGTCTTTCTTTGGCCGATAGCTTATTTTTTTCGAAGTGCCGGATCCCTTCCATTTTTTCTGTCTGGTTAGTGTGATATAAGGATGGTTGCCTAATTGTACTTCATCTTCAAACAATAATCACCACCACCACCTCCCGAATACAAGCTCACAGCTACATGACCACGTAGTCAACTCACTTTTTTTTTTCAGAATGAATCATCACACGTACTCTCCTCAGAGATATTTCAGATGCCTCCATTTTCAACGTCTCTGCAATTGCCTTGGCTGATATAATTTTCAGTAGACTACTGAAGACACGTGGTGGATGTATTGATGTGTAATTAATTGCGCGAAATGGGAAAGGCTTATACTATCCAGCATTCTCCCAGCAGTCACGCTGAGTGGTTCAGGCTGCTAAGCACCGGCCTTCTAGCTGAAGTTGACAGCTGGTATAGGGCGAGTTCTACAACAGCCGTCCTTCCTGCATGCCGCGTGTCGGTAAACCAGAGTGCTGTCGCAGTCATACCGTTTCCTTACGCCCGTGGAGAACCCATCAGCCTCGAGGAATGGATAATCAAGGTAAAACTTGCAACTTACCCCACTACAGTGCGTGTTGAAAATGCTGTCCGTTAGTCTGTGGACAAGAGTTGTAGTGTGGGATGATATTCCAGTTCACTATCTGCAATTCAGCCTCGTGAATCATCAAAATTTCTGTTCGAAGTGCATTTAAAAATCGACAGCACACGAAAATACTCTGTTCAACACTTAATTAAGAACCTATAAAACACACTAAGGCCTAATTACTGCTGTATGAGAAAAATAATCACGCTGTACGAAAGCTTATCGCAAAATAGCTGAGACCATGATATCACTTAAATGAAATGGTGTATGGCTTTCAGTGCCGGGAGTGTCCGAGGACAAGTTCAACTCGCCAGATGCAGGTCTTCCGATTTGACTCCCGTAGGCAACCTGCGCTTCGTGATGAGGATGAAATGATGATAAAGAAGACACATACACCCAGCCCCCGTACCAGCGAAATTAACCAATTATGGTTAAAATTCCTGACCCTGCCGGGAATCGAACCCGGGACCTCTGTGACCAAAGGCCAGCATGCTAACCCTGGAGCCGGACATGATATCACTGGGCGAGCTATATTCGTCGGTGGCTACAGCATCACCCACTCGCCTGAAGGTGCACGGTAGATTTGGTGGGATGTAAAAGAGCTACAGTGGGACAAAATTCAGGCACCGTGGCATCTCTGAAAACCGTTTGGCTATGCTTTAATATATGTATTACTGATGCTAACAAAGAGCTTTCTCAAAGTCTGGGGTTTACCATACCCAGCTTGATATCAGCGCTCCTTGCGGATCTAAAGACAACCATGTTTCCAGTTGTCAAAACAAAGCGAGTTGGTGCGAGAACATAATTATGATAAGGTTACATGGAGACTGTGCTTGGTGATTGAACATGGTGAGTTTTAAGTTAAAAGTGAATTTCTCTCCTTCAAGAATGCCTGCCAGCCGTATGATCAGCGTACGGCTGCAGTAATCGGAGTAAAGTGACCGTCTCCATGACTAAATGGTTAGCGTGCTGGCCTCTGGTCACAGGGGTCCCGGGTTCGATTCCAGGCAGGGTTGGGAATTTTAACCATAGCTGGTTAATTCCCATGGCACGGGCACTGGGTGTATGTGTCGTCTTAATCATCATTTCATCCTCATCACGACGCGCAGGTCGCCTAAGGGAGTCTAATCAAAATACCTGCACCTGGCGAGCCGAAGTCCTCGGACACATCCCGGCACTAAAACCACACGCCATTTCATTTCATCGGATTGAAGTGATTGATAATGTTCCCTTTTTTAACATTAGCGATGCTTTTTTGGTACCTATTTATCTTTGCCCTTGAAAGTTCATTTTTGTTGCCATCTGGTGTTGGTGTATGATTCAAGAAGTTTTGATAGTCAGGTTGTTGTTTTTTTTCTTTTTTTCATAATGGTCCTGAAGACTTGTCTTGTGCTTGGGTATTGGCTTGATGTAGGCCTATTCCAAACGTACACCAAGCATGGTAAATCCAGTATTTTACTGGTGTTCGTGAAATTTGTAAATTATTTATAGTTTGTTAAAAATGAAGCCATGTTTTCCAGTGTTGACTTAGTTAAATGTAGCAAAGGCTTTTCAGTCTGTCAAACACATAGCAAATACAATGTAAATTAAAACACTAAAAGCATATCTGTAAAACACACACTAACATACAAAGAATGACATGTTTCGTTCTACAAGAACATCCTCAGATTCTATCAAATCACTTAAAATAAGCTTATATATGTACAGTATTGTTTACGTAGCGTAAACTTGTCAATGATAGAGAGATAAGTGATAACATGAAACAGTAATGACAAAAAATAAATTATATACAATTATAATATAGTGAAAAACTTACGTATTTATCAGTCCTGAAATAGTGTTTGGTGACAACAGACTTAACATCGGCAGTCTAGATAAATACGTAAGTTTTTCACTATATTATAATTGTATATAATTTATTTTTTGTCATTACTGTTTCATGTTATCACTTATCTCTCTATCATTGACAAGTTTACGCTACGTAAACAATACTGTACATATATAAGCTTATTTTAAGTGATTTGATAGAATCTGAGGATGTTCTTGTAGAACGAAACATGTCATTCTTTGTATGTTAGTGTGTGTTTTACAGATATGCTTTTAGTGTTTTAATTTACATTGTATTTGCTATGTGTTTGACAGACTGAAAAGCCTTTGCTACATTTTACAATTATTTATAGTACACCGAGCGAGTTGCCCGTGCGCGTAGGGGCGTCCAGCTGTGAGCTTGCATTCGGGAGATACTGGGTTCAAACTCCAGTGTCGGCAGCCCTGAAGATGATTTCCAGTGCTTCCTCATTTTCACACCAGGCCAGTCGCTTCCCACTCCTAGTCCTTTCCTATCCCATCGTCGTCATAAGACCTATCAGTGTCGGTGAAACGTAAATCCAATTGAAAAAAAAAATGTTTAATGTAGTATATAGTACCTTAATTAAGGCCACGGCCGCTACCTTCATAAATCCTAGCACTTTCCCAACCTTCCATCGCCGAAAACCTTCGTTGCGTTCGCGCGACGTTTAACAAGTAGAAAAAATAAATAAATACAATAAACAATTATAGTAATACTCATGGGGATGAAAATATCATCAGAATGAATTTTTAACTTATCGTAGGTCCCTTTCATTTTAAAAGAACTTCCTTCATAAATACTCACTTATGTCCACGGTTTCTGTTGTAATTTACGCTTAACCACAACAGTCAAGCAAGGTAACGTTCGTGTGCGGATTTCATTGTATGACGATTCTCCTTATATCATTTTCTAACTATTCTACAATTAGCTGATCGTGATGTTGTCCTTGCGCCGTAACATGGATGAAGTGGCGCAATTCGCACTGTGAGTATTAATGCTCCGAACTTTCGGCTAAATGATTGTAATTTAGCACCAGTGATTCTATAATGCGTATTTTCAATATTTTTCTTCTTTTGATAGCTACGTCTCCTTGCTTCTGTGACCACCGAAAATATGGCGGACGTTCGTTCAATTAGCTTCAGCCATGTAGTGCTTTCGCCTCTGTATGTTATTCTAGCTCGTTGGCTAATACCTGGTTGATTTCACTACATGGATTTTGAAAGTATCGACTTTTTCTCTGCAGAGTGATTTGGTCGGACGCTTGTGCACAGCATACGTAAAGTTGTAGATATTTTTGTCTGGCATACTTATCTTTCATAGTATGTAAAGATATTGTCCATTGTTTTAATTTCATTGATTTATTTGGTACATTTGTTCTACAAAGGAGAACATTACAAGACGTTTTCAATTTTATAGTGTATATAGCAAAGCAAAGTCACCTCCGTACAGGCCATGAAGGCCCTTGGAGGAGTGGAAGGTAAAGTCTTAACATCCGGATGTTGAGGACAGCACAAACACCCAGTCCTCGAGCTAGAGGAAATAAACATTAAAGGTTAAAATTCTCCGACCCGGCCGGGAATCGAATCCGGCACCCTTTGAACCAAAGGCGACTACAATGACCTCTCAACCAAGGAGCCGCACGTCATTTTCAATTAATGTTTTCAGCACCCCGCACAACTATTAACGTTTCAAATATAGGCTCTACTTTGCCAGGCTCCTCACTTTCATCTATCCTATCCGACCTCCCTTGGTCGACTCTTGTTCTTTTGCGACCCCGACGGTGTTAGGTTGCGAGGCCTAGGGAGTGTTTTATTTTCACGCCCTTCGTGGTCCTTGTCTTTCTTTGACCGATGCCTTCATTTTTCGTAGTGCCGGATCACTTCCAGTTTCTCTGTCTCTGATTAGTGTTTTACATAAGATGGTTGCCTAGTTGTACTTCCTCTTAAAACAATCACCACCACTTATAGACGGTTAAAACAAACAAATAATGTCCGATTGTTTCCAGGATATACTCTAATTTTGTCCGATCATCTCCATAGTATACGCAATTTATGTCCGATCGTTTCCATGGTACACTCAAAGAGTGTTCGGTTGTTTCCATGTAAATGCAAATTGTGTCCGATTTTTTCCAAGGAAACACTGAAACTGTGTCCGACAGTTTCCAGGGTACACTCAAATTCATGGGTATTTTCCAAGATTGCACTCTAATTCAGGGCCTCTCAGGGTGCATGCGCGTGGTGCATGCACTGTGCACGGTGCAAAAGACGACTTGGCTTGGTTGACCAGACTGTAGACCCCCCACTCCTCGATTTAGAGCAATAGCGCTTACTCTCTCTTTCCTCACGCCTGTCTCGCTCGCTCCGCCTGTCTCCCTCTGCCCCACTTGCCCCGTAGCGCTTCAAATCCGGGCTGACTTGAGCCGAGTATAGGCGAGTTGAGCCGAGCTTAGCCGAGTAGCCCAGAGACGAATCGTTGATCCGAGCCATGCCGAGCGGCAGCGATGCACAGTGCACGGAGCTCTTGCGCCTCTATTTGCAAGCGTGAGATTTTGGGCGTTTGAGAGGCCCTGCTCTAATTGTACGCTGGACAGAAACATTCCTGACGGCACGATTCTCGATTAAAATACGGGCACGGCAAATAATGTCGAACTATTCTGCGTCATTTTTCGTCAGCGAAATAGACTGAACGTTCTTTAGGGTTGATAGGGCTTGTCGGTAGGACTTCACGTTACATAAACCATCTTATTGATTTTCTTCATTTTCGTCTTCATCGCCATCAATTCCTTTTCTTGGAGTTGAACTCTTCGATGTTTTCTAACGCCACTTATGTCTCAACTTCTAGATCAATGGCCATGTGATCTTCTGCACTGACGTTGCCTTAGTTACATTGTTCGAGAGTTTGTTGTAGCAATCATTATCTCGGCCATCTTAGATCCATTTGGAAAACACATAAACTCAAAAGGGCTAGGAAAGAAATTTCCACATTTTTCCGCTATAGTCGCAAAATTTCCTTCCATTTCCGCGTCAGACAGGTTCCGCTAAATGCAGGTACACTTACATGAATATTAAAGTATAATTCAAGGTAGCGGGAAAATTATCCGATATGGACAGTTTTCTGGTTCTTTAAGTTGATGTTGTTATGGTCGCCTGTGAATCCCGTCAAGATTTGCAAGAACTAGTCCAACGTTGGAAAAACTCCTTGGACAGATACGGCCTGTGACTTAAAGTCGGGAAGACTGAGTTATGCCCACCTAGAGTGTACGGTACAAAGTGTGGGCTCAATTAACATCGATGAGTTGAAATTCTCAAAACATCTCAATTTAAATATCTGGGATCACTTATCAGATCGGATGGTGACACGGTCACGGATGTTCGAAGCAGAATCAACGTTGCCTGGATGAAGTGGCGCCAAATCACAGGAGTCCTTTTTGATCGGAGGGTGCCATTGTAACAGAAATCAAAAATCTATAGAACCGTCATTAGACCAGTGGCACTGTATGGAACCGAGTGTTGGCCAGTCACAAGGAGACACGAACAACAGCTGCATGTCATGGAGATAAAGATGTTTCGCTGGCCAATGGGACTCATTAGACTGGACCACATCAGAAATGAGGATGTTCGGATGGCATTTGGTGTGACCCCAGTGACTGTGAAAATTTGAGAGAATCATTTGAGATGGTATTGCCACGTGGTACGCAGAAAGAGTTCTTCAGTTGCGACAAGGGCATTAAACTTAAGTCCTGAGGGTCGCAGACTACGTGGGCGACCAAGCGCTGGCTCGTCACTTTGTCGGAGGACATGCATGTGGCGAAAGTCTCTCCTGAAGATACACAAGACCGCATCAAGTGGAAAAGGATGTGCAGAACAGCAGACCCTGCAATTAAGCGGGATAAATGGTAAGAAGAAGAAGAAGGAGAAGAAGAAGAAACGCGTAAAATATACAGTATCATTGTGGTCCGGTAATGTATACTATGAGGAGCTCCACAGCATTTAGCTGTACGTTCGTATTAATAATAATAATAATAATAATAATAATAATAATAATAATAATAATAATAATAATAATAATAATAATGTTATTTGGCTTTACGTCCCACTAACTACTTTAACAGTTTTTAGAGACGCCGAAGTGTGGGAATTTAGTCCCGCAGGAATTCTTTTACGTGCCATCTACCGACATGAGGCTGACGAATTTGAGCACCTTCAAATACCACAGGACTGAGCCAGGATCGAACCTGCCAAGTTGGGGTGAGAAGGCCAGTGCCTCAACCGTGTGAGCCACTCAGCCCGGGACTGTACGTTCGAAGGGAAGAAGAAATTCATCTCACTTTACAGATGATGTTAGCTGGTCGCTGCGTCATTGGAACCAAGAACATAATCGAACAACGTTTTCAGCCTTTGAGGTCAATAAACAAAACAGTCATCAATTTGGTCTGCTAGCAAGTTAATAATTACAGATATTAAGGAACAATAATAAGTATAATAATAAACATCATGATCTCAGATACCATATTCCTTAGTGGGTGGAGAGGTAGAATAACATGTATGGTATCCCCTGCCTGTCGTAAGAGGCGACTAAAACTATTACCAGTGTCCCTGAACTTTAGAGACTGGAATAGCGACCACGGTTCTCCTGTTTTCTTAATTATTTGATTTAGACCGCACCGACAGGGATATGTATTTTGCGACGATGGGATAGGAAAGGGAAGGAAGCGACCGTGGCCTTAATAAAGGTACAGCCCCAGCATTTGCCTGGTGTAAAAATGGGAAACCACGGAAAGCCATCCTCATGGCTACCGACAGTGGGGTTCGAACTCACTATCTCACGGATGCAAGTTCACAGCTGTGCGCCACTAACCGCACGGCCAACTCGCCCGGTACGGTTCTCCTAGCTGAGTCTGGCATTACTCCTCCTTGCTAGTGCCAGGATCCTCACATTCATCATTCCTATCTGACCTCCCATAGACATTGCTTGTGCTTTTCTGACCAAGACGTTATTAGGTTCCCAAGGCCCTTCGCAGCTCCTCCTGTTCCTTTGCCGATACCTTCATTTTTCGACGAAGTATCGGACCTCTTTCATTTTTTCACTCTGATTTGTGTTGATAGAGAATGGTTGCCCAGTTGTATTTCCTCTTAAAGCAGTAATCACCACCACCACTTCCACCTCAAGTAAAACTACAAGCCCGTTTGAGCAAGCGCTTAAATATGAGAAATGTGCGTCGGTTTATTTACTAGAACCTTAAAGAACACCTTATCAGAACTATATTATGGAAATCTGGCATTTTTAATTTTTTTTTCCAAGTTGCTTTAAGCTTTTTTTAATCGTATGGTCTCAGCTACCGTGTGCAGACATTTCAATTTCACGTCATCTGGCTGCCTGCTCGTCAATTTCGACCGTTTTGTTTTATTCTAGGCCCACTAGATGGCAGATCGAGTAAATCGAAACTCTCTTGAGCGTCTATGGCTGAGATTTAATTAATTTTGTCGGGTAAACACCAAATGTGTCACCAGAGATCTTTTACATGCCGACATCGTACGAAATGGAGTGTCGAATGGAAATTTTTCCACCCTTCAAAAATCCGACTACCCCTGTCGGGTTTCAACCCGCTCTCTTAGGATCCAGAGGCCGACACTCTACCAGTAATCCACAGAGGTAGCTTGCTTTAGGTTATGTCGCACCGACACAGATATTTCTTATGGCGACGATGGGACAGGAAAGGGCTAGGAGTGCGAGGGAAGCGTCCGTGGCCTTAATTAAGGTACAGTCCTAGCATTTGCCTGCTGTGAAAATGGGAAACCACGGAAAATCATCTTCAGGGTTGCCGACAGTGGGATTCGAACCCACTATCTCCCGAATACTGGATACTGGTTGCACTTAAGCGACTGCAGCTATCGACCTCGGTTGGAATTTTTTCAGAGCATATTTCGGTTGTGGGGAGTTGGACTAAGAGTAACAATTAAGGGCAGTGTTATTTTCCAAATTATTATTTCTTCTATCTGCATCCTTATTAGCGAAATACTTAATTAACAGCGCCGTCATAAGGGAAGGCATCCTTGTTGTATAATAGATGTGTTCGTATAAAATTGAAACGTTTGTTGAAAGTAAAATTTTGCCTTCAGATTTCTTATACCGCGAAGTAGAAGTCTGTGTTATGCGAGGATGCGGTTGATTGATGGCTGTTCTATTGGCTGCTCACGAAATCCATAACGCTGCATTTGCCCCATCAGCAGCAGTCTCCAGATTGGCAGGGGCATCAATAAGCGTTTAGCTCCTTATCTCAAAGCAAAGAGAATGGCACAGTCAGGGAGCATACAACAGAAGTGATTCGATCTTCCAGATATTGAAGAGCGTAAAACAATGGGTGGTGGTATCGTGGCTACTATTGTTCAGAATTAATGTTACTTGGACATTCAATATAAGTGAAAATCCACAGCCTGTTTCCAGTCATTCGACCGGGTCAGGGATGCAATGAATGAAGCCTCCATCAAGCGGCGAGGAAAGGAATTGTACCGGCTGCCGAAGCCTAACGCACTCCTCTAGGACAATGATTAATGACTGAGAGATGGAATGAAATGATATTGGAGAATGTTGCTGGAAAGAAAGATGACGGAAAACCGCAGTACCCGCAGAAAAACCTGTTACGCCTTCGTTTTGTCCCACATGGAGTGACCGGGATTTGAAACACGGAACGCAGCGTTGAGGGGCCGGCGCATTCCCGCCCGAGTCACGGAGGCTCTTGAACATTAAATATAAGTAATCGAAACAAACAAGTAGCGAACAACTCACGCATTGAAAAATACGAGTATGAATAAAAACCCTTCTTGTTCTTCTTCTTCTTCTTCTTCAAGTATTAGTTAAGCGTAGGGTCCACTTCTCTTGTCTTGGACACCCCTGTGGTTGGGAGTAATAGAATAACACCCACGGTATCTCCTGCCTGTCTTAAGAGGCGACTGAAAGGGGCGCCAGGGGCTCTCAACTTGGGAGTGTGGGTTGGTGACCATGGGGCCCTTAGCTGAGTCCTCCATTGCTTCCACTTACTTGTACTAGGCTCCTGCTTTTCATCTATCCTATCCGACGTCCCTTGGTCAACTCTTGTTCTTTTCAGACCACGACGGTTTTAGAGCACTCGATGCCTAGGGAGTCTTTCATTTTCATGTCCTCTGTGGTCCTTGTCTTCCTTTGGCCGATACCTTCATTTTTTGAAGTGTCGGACCTCTCTGATTAAGCGTTATAGAGGATGGTTGCCTAGTTGCACTTTCTGTTAAAACAATAATCACCACGACCACCACCTGTTGAAGAATACGAATAAACCCCTCTGCTAACGAAGAGAAAAGCACGTTCGAAATTTTTGCACGACTCTGGTTTGTAATTTTTGCAAGAAAGCACCTACTTTGCATAACAGAACAAGGCTTCAGAACTTGTATTACTATAATTCAAGACTTTTAGAGCCGGTTTTGGAAACTCGTAACCCAACTTCCAGGACGAGTATAGTGAATCCACAATTCAGATAGCGTGATTGTTATCTGAAGGGTTTAATTAGCGTATTCTGGATTCTTAATTGAACATGGTTTAGGATATCGGCCTTTTGTGCAAGTTACTGGCGCTGTTACAGCGAACAAGCTGGACAGTTTCTTAAGTGCCTTCTCTGTAAAAATTGCCTTTCGATATGTTGAATATGGGTATCATCCACACTCAGTCCGCTTGTAAGACACCTTAGTCCTGCTAAAGTTGGCTTCAGCCCCGAGTCCTATTGGAAGTAGCCTACATCCCGGATATAAGCCATAACGTCTACGTTGTTCACGCGTGATACAGACAGCAAGAAGTGTGCGCGTCTGAATGATCAATAATTTATTTTCTCAACATACATACATACATACATACATTATCATTATAGGCTGTTATGCCTCTCAGCGTTCAGTCTGCAAGCCTCTGAGAATTTACTAAACGTCGCCACAATCCTCGATTTGCAACTAGTGTTGTGGCCTCATTTAGTTATTTTCTCAAAACTAAAAATTTATATCTAAATTATAGCACTGATTAAAAATTAATTACAAACTATCTCTTGTGAATAGTAGAGGAATAATATCGTGATAATTATACCTAAGTATCGCTATGTTAACTTGTAAGTACAACCTTATACTGCATAACGTTTAAGTACCACTGTCAGTTTACGACTAAAACTATGTTATGTGTTTTTCACATATATTGTGCAATATTATCATAATAATAATTCCGCTCAGTTGTACATATTCAGCATGCCATGAAAAACAGTGCATTCATAACGGAGATACAGTCCTTCCCATTCGACTTGGAACCTCGTCTTTTTAAGCCACGTTGACATCTAATGTTACCAACACGTTTTAGCAACAGGTATTAGCAACAAATGCTGGTGACAGGATAGCACCTATGACTTTTATTTTCGACCTTGGCAGTAATTTCCTCGATCCCCCTCCTTACCACTCCCTCCGCGGGGATGATAGATTGACGTCAACAGTATACCCTGACTGTCGTAAGAGGCGACTAAAAGGGGCTCCAGGGAATTTCAACTTCGGAGCGTGGGTTGGTGACCACGGGGTCATTAGCTGAGTCCTGGCATTGCTTCCACTTACTTGAGCCAGGCCTCCCCTGATCAACTCTCCCCTTTTCCGACCTCGACGGTATTAGAGCACTCGAGGCCTAGGGAGTCTTTCAATTTCACGCCCTTCGCAGTCCTTGTGTTTCTTTGCCCGATACCTTCATTTTTCGAAGTGTCGGGTCTCCTCCATTTTGTCCCTCTGATTAGTGTTATTCGGGAGATAGTGGGTTCGAACCCCACTGTCGGCAGCACTGAAGATAGTTTTCCGTGGTTTCCCATTTTAACACCAGGCAAATGCTGGGGCTGTACCTTAATTATGGCCACGGCCGCTTCCTTCCCAGTCCTGGCCTTTTCCTGTCCCATCGTCACCGTAAGACCTATCTGTGTCGGTGCGACGTAAAGCCAATAGCAAAAATAATAATTTTAATAATAATAATAATAATAATCACCACCACCACCACCTCCTCCCTTCTATGCACTCCCTCTGTACGGGCTGTAGAATAACATCCATGGTATCCACTGCCTGTCGTAAGAGCAGACTGAACCGGACGGGACCAGGGACTCTTAATTTGTAAGCGTGTATTGGCGAACACGGGGTCCTTAGCTGGGCGTTGCTTCCACATACTGTACTAGGCTCCTCACGTTGATCTATCATATCCGATCTCCCTTGGTCAACTCCTGTTCTTTTCTCGCCCCGACGATATTATATTTTTGAGTCCTAGGGCCTTTCATATTCACGTTCTTCGTGACCGTTCTCTTTCTTTTTTCTACCGAGACCTTCATTTTGCGAAGTATCAAGGCTCTACCGTTTTTCTCTCTGATTATTGTTAATAGAGGATAGTTGCGCAGTTGCACTTCCTCTTAAAACAATAACCGTAAATAATAATACTGGATTTATGTCCCACTAACTACTTCTATGGTTTTCGGAGACACTGAGGTGACGAAATTTAGTCCCAGGGGAGATTTTTATACGTGCCAATAAATCTACCGACACGCGGGGACGTATTTTAGTACTTACAAATACCACTGGGCTGAGCTAAGATCGAACCTGCGAAGCTGGGGTCAAAAGGCCACAACCTCAATCGTCTGAACCACTCAACCCTCCTAAAACAATAACCACCACCACCACCACCACCACCATCACCTAAACAAATAACAGCCTTCGTAGCGAAACAGAACGAGAACTAACTAAAACTCCTTAAAATCGAATTGTTCTTAACACGCATTTGTTGTGGATTCACAGTTTGAAATGATGGTGATGAAAATCAAGAATAGACATCAGCATAAGCATGTAGTTTTACGTAGCTATCAATATCTTTGTCACATCCACGGGAGTTCCAGTTTTACGTAGAATTCGAACTACAGGGACGTGACTTTTCATTTCAGTTTTTACTACTAGTTCAACGTCACCTGCTACATATTCGAGGCATTAGAGGCGTACTCGGTGCAGCCGGAAGGATATAGGTTCGATTTGCAGTCAGGAAGTCAAAGCATTTAAGTAATGAGATTTTAACTTACGGAACGGCACATGGCCCCAAGGTTCACTCAACCTACGCCAAAAGTGAGTACCAGGTTAATTCCAGGGAGCAAGGATGGCCGGACGTAGAGCTAACCACTCTATGCCACTTAGCGTGGAGGTTTCGGGTAGTGGAATCCTTTAACTTCCACTCCGCCAAGGGCCTTCCTCCATGGCCTGTACGGAGATGCTTTGCCTCCTTCTCTGCTATTTGCTTTACGTCGCACTGACACAGATAGGTCTGATGGCGACGATGGGACCGGAAAGGCCTAGGAATGGGAAGGCCTTAATTAAGGTACAGCCCCAGCATTTGCCTGGTGTGAAGGTGGGAAATGACGGAAAACCATCTTCAGGGCTGCCGACAGTGGGGCTCGAACCCACTATCTCCCAGATGCGAGCTCACAGCTGCGCGCCCCTAACCGCACGACCAACTAGCCCGGTGCTTTAATTCCTAGTGATGTAAAGTCGCACTGCGCCGGCCCCGTGGTGTAGGTGTAGCGTGCCTGCCTCTCACTCGGAGGCCCCGGGTTCGATTCCCGGCCAGGTCAGGGATTTTTACCTGGACCTGAGGGCTGGTTCGAGGTCCACTCAGCCTACGTGATTAGAATTGAGGAGCTATCTGACGGTGAGATAGTGGCCCCGATCTAGAAAGCCAAGAATAACGACCGAGAGGATTTGTCGTGCTGACCACACGACATCTTTCCCCTGTGGGTGGGGGCGGTAGAATAACACCCACGGTATCCCCTGCCTGTCGTAAGAGGCGACTAAAAGGGGCCCTAGGGACTCTGAACTTTGGAGCGTGGGTTGGCGACCACGGGGCCCTTAGCTGAGACCTGGCATTGCTTCCACTTACTTATGCCAGGCTCCTCACTTTCATCTATCCTATCCGACCTCTCTTGGTCAACTCTTGTTCTTTTCCGACCCCGACGCTATTAGGTTTGCGACGGCTAGGGAGTCTTTCATTTCAACGCCCTTCGCGGCCCTTGTCTTCCTTTGGCCGATACCTTCATTTATCGAAGTGTCGGACCCCTTCCATTTTTTCTCTGTGATTAGTGTTATATAGAGGATGGTTGCCTAGTTGTACTTCCTCTTAAAACAATAATCACTACCACCACCACACGACATCTCGTAATCTGCAGGCCTTCGGGCTGAGCAGCGGTCGCTTGGTAGGCCAAGGCCCTTCAAGGTCTGTAGTGCCATGGGGTTTGGTTTAGTAAAGTCGCACTAATACATGGAATAATTTTGACGATGCAAGTGTTGAAGGGATTAGGATTGGAGACGAAGCGGTCGTGGCCCCAGCCCCAGCATTTTCCTGGTGTGAAAATGGTTAACCACGTACGTCATTTCGGTTCATAGATCCCACGTACTTTAGTCGGGACTGGAAACACTGCCGCCATGGTCAGAAACCTGCGGCTGTGCCCCACGTATGAAAGCTACGATCATACAGCCCACGAAGGCTCTTGAGTAAAAGAAAGTAAAGGCTTCCACCATTCGTAATCCCGGCACCAGTGTGGAGGAGTGGCTAGCCCTGTACACGGTCCTTCTTATAAATCCAGACCGTCCAGCCGCGTTTCTGCTCTCCGAGACCTAAGCAGCTGTACGCAAGAAGTGTGCACATGTTCGATCTAGCATCAATGGCCAGTCCGAATCTCAGCTGTTAACATGGTGAGACAGTTATTATTGCAACACCGTATTTACAAATGTAAAAGTTATTTTAAGTACGAGTCGGCTCGACAGGTACGCGATGCATTTGTTCAGCATATTTCCTGCTGAAGTGCCACCTTCTTGAGCACAGGTTCACGTAATTGTAAATAAATTTGAAACTACTGGCTAAGTGCTCAATAGAAAACATGTGCGCTCATGAACTGTTTTTTTTTTTTTTTTTTTTTTTTTTTTTTGCTTTACGTCGCACCGACACAGATAGGTCTTATGGCGACGATGGGAGAGGAAAGGCTTAGGAATGGGAAGGAAGCTGCCGTGGCCTTAATTAAGGTACAGCCCCAGCATTTGCTTGGTGTGAAAATGGGAAACCACGGAAAACCATCTTCAGGGCTGCCGACAGTGGGGTTCAAACCCACTATCTCCCGGATGCTAGCTCACAGCTGCGCGCTCCTAACCGCACGGCCAACTCGCCCGGTATGAACTGTTTTGACAAAGGAAAAGCTAGATGACAGTGGTGCGAATTTTGAACGGTCAACGAATAAATCGCTCAGAAAATTAGCACGACAAGTAGGGGTTTCGGTTTCTTCTGCACACAGAGCTACAAAGTTTTACGCATCAAACCGTACAGGTTTACACGTCCCCATTGTTTAAAAATTGCTGATTCAGCCACAAGAGGGAGATACTGTGAGTGGTATCTTGCATCGCTGAATGATAGTTTTATTGGACCCACAGCTTGTGTTCATTTCGGATGAGGCCTGGTTTCATCTTAATGGTCGTGTGAACAGTCATAACTCTGGCTAATTGTGTGCAGAAAAGCGTAATGGCGTTTATGACGTCCCCCATTACGAAGGATGACACTTCCAGCATCGTTTACAAATTAATATTGTATACACGCTTAAAGCAGGGCGGCCGCGCGCGACGTAAGTTGGGCGGAGGCAGCTGCCATAGCGCAGATTACAAACACCATGCGCTCGGTCTGGGTTTAAAAGACAGAGCCTGTATACGACCACCCTTGACATCAGGAAATAACTCCTAAGGAGGGAAGACACCCCACTGTGTTCTTATGGTGCCGACTTCACTGCGACCCACTTCCTTACAGAGTGTGCCGAAACCTAGGGACTGCAGGAGACACTTCAACTCACACTAGCTAATGACGCAAATACTGCTGATCTCTTAACAGTGCTATTGTTTTTACGTCCCACTAACTACTTTTGACGGTTTTCGGAGACGCAGAGGTAGGCCTACCGGAATTTAGTCCCGCAGGAGTTCTTTTACGTGCCAGTAAATATACCGTCAGGAGGCTGACGTATCTGAGCCCCTTCACAGTGTTGCCAACTTATATTTTCAAGATCCGCTAAATACTAATAAAAATCCGCTAAAATTCCGCCAAGAAATCCGGTCTCAAATAATGAGCAATCAAAATGAGCAATAATAATAAAAGTAAATGTCTGCACTCATCTGATCTGTGAGTTTCACTTGGATTAACCCCCTGCCTGCGAGCCGGCGAGCTAAAACTTGTAGGCGTTTTAGTGCCGGGTGCAAACTAGGTGAATCCCCTACCTCAAGGGCCACACACAAAACAGGCCAGTTCATTAAACGGCCTTCCTTCATAAAATGCTACTCTCTCACAGTTTCATTATCTGTCTTAATCCGTCAGCTAAGAGATAAGTAAGCCTACGCTTTCCCCACGCATTACAAATTTATGATAGTCTGATCGCATAACATCACATCCAAATAACATGTTTTCCTCATGTGACTGCTAGCTCCTGACAAGAAATACGGAATAGCTCGGAGACAGACTGGAGTACAAATTTTTAAAAGAACGTAAAATGGATAAATTACTAAATTCCGCTATAATAAATCTAGAATTCCACCAAAAATCCGCTGTCCGCTAAATGACATATTTTTCCGCCGACAGTCTTCTAATTACGCCAAATTTAGCGGAAAATCCGCTAAGTTGGCAACACTGTCCTTCAAATACCACCGAACTGAGCCAGGATCGAACCTGCACTGCTGATCTCATCATTCGCTTTATGTGTAAGAGTGGAACTTGGGTTCCCTTTTGATGCGTTGGTGACTTTATAGGCTAAATAAAATATTTTTAAAAAAATAATTTTCAAATTCTTTCGTTGAATGAATTATTTTATTTTGATTGTGTCTCCATTTAGTTTTTTGACAGACTATGACTACCTTCTTGTACTTCCTCTGGGGCCGATGATCTTCGATGTTAGGCCCCTTAAAACAACAAGCAAGCAGTACTTCTTCTGAGGACAAAAATCACCACCACTAACCTGGTACCCATTTTCGACGTAGATTTAGTGAACTTCAGTGCCATATACCTCTACAGAAGTGCAAACCTAGATTCTAAATATTTCGAGGTCCCGAAGAAAAATCTAAACCACGTCCTTTCTGATGAAATGAGCTCTCCTCTAATGCAACAGCTAGATATATCTTAAATGCCGAGTGAGTATACTATTATTATTATTGTTATTTTTATTATTATTATTATTATTATTATTATTATTATTATTATTATTATTATTATTATTATTTCAGTGATAAGGAGCTGTCTTGCTGTGTAAGATGAAGTCCATGCAGATTGACTGAAGAGGTCTTTCTATACAACGATGCTCTGCCAAAGACGGCAAAGGGTATCACAGCTCATAAGTGACGGATCGTCATTTGACTGGTTTGTGATCTTAGAGCAGGGGAGGATAAAAAAGGACTATCGATTCGCTTCGAGACAGCAAATTTAAATTTCCTCTTCGTGATTTCTTGCCGTAAAAGGAAAAGAGCTTTATTTCTTTCACTCTTCGACCCTGTTCTAAATCTAACCTTTAATTTAAACTCCTGATGTCATTAGCAGCTAAACAGCATTGGCAAGTCAAGACCAATATATCTTACTTCTATTTAACTTCCTGAGGCTCAGAGAGATTTTCATTGGACCTAATAGGGCACTGTTCTTCATGAAAAAAGTAGAAAGCTTTCCTTCTTGTCCTCTTAATTATGTTCGTTTCATACAAAGAACGAATGATCTTTTAAAGTAAATGCTCTTTTCCAGAGGCTGCCCCTCCCTAGATATAAAGGCGTGCTTGGTTCACGGGAAAGGACGTAGGTTCGATTCCATGTCAGGAAACAGAAGAATTTACTAAAGATATTGCCACTTCGGGAAAGGCGCATGGCCCTGAGATTCACTCAGCATACAACAATAAAGAGTACCAGAGTCATGTATGGTGACAAAGGCGGCCGGGCATAGAACTAACCACTCTGTCCTACTTAGTACCGAGGTTACGGATAGTGGAAGCTTTTACCTTCCACAGATCTCTTCATATAGTTACGAGAATTTTTAGGGGTTGTAGTAAGGATGTAAAGGAGAGTGCGAATAAGTCTCCGGTAAGAATGCAGTTAGAGTATGGCTACCCCCTGTAGGTGAGGGCGGTAGTCTAACACCCACGGTATCCCCTGCCTGTCTTAAGAGGTAACTAAAAGGGGCCCCATGGCCTCTTAACTTAGGAGCGTGGGTTGGCGATCACGGGGTCCTCAGCTAAGTACTGGCATTATTTCCAGTTACTTGTGCCAGGCCCCTCCCTTTCATCTATCCTATCCGACCTCCCTTGGTTAACTCTTGCTCTTTTCATACCCCGATGGTATTAGAGCACTCGAGGCCTAAGGAGCCTTTCATTTTCACTCCCTTCGTGGCCCTTTCTTCCTTAAGGCCGATATCTTCAAATTTCGAAGTGTCGGATCCCTTCCATTTTTTCCCTCTGATTAGTGTTCTATAGAGGATGGTTGCCTAGTTGTACTACCTCTTAAAACAATAATCACCATCACCACCTTAGAGTATGCCTCCATTGTATGGGACCCTAACCAGGACTACTTGATACGAGAACTGAAAAAAATCAAAGGAAAGTAGCACGATTTGTTCTGAGTGATTTCCAACAAGAGAGTAGTGTTACTAAAATGTTGCAAACTTTGGGCAGGGAAGACTTGGGAGTAAGGAGACGAGATGTTCGATTACGTGGTATGTTTCGAGATGTCAATGGTGAGTTGGCGTTGAATGACATACGTAGAAGAATAAGCTTGAGTGGACCTTTTAACAGTAGGAACGATCATAATATGAAAATAAAGTTGGAATTCAAGAGGACAGATTGGAGCAAATATTCATTCATAGCATAAGGAGTGAGGGATTGGAATAAATTATCAAGGGAAATGTTCGAAAAATTTCCAAGTTAGTTGAAAATATATAATAAAAGGCTAGATAAACAATTACAAATTAATGTAAATATGAGGCAAACAATTGTTACGAAATCTGCCTCCTGGGCAACCGCCCTAAATGCAGATTGATTGATTGATTGATTGATTGATTGATTGATTGATTGATTGATTGATTGATTGATTGATTGATTGATTGATTGATTGATTGATTGATTGATTGATTGATACATAATCGCCGTGAGCATTAAGAAACTCGTCCCCACCGACGCACCAGGTTCAAGATCCCCGTGTGGTGAAACACCGAGTCCTGCTGCGTGAAGAAGTCCGTAACTGCCTGTTGTTGTTAAAGGGTCTTCATGACCTGAATGAACTACTATGAACTGACGTCTTTCTGGACTGGAATTACACCCGCTAATAAATATACTTTTTCACTAACACTTCACTCATTGTTTCAATTATTTAACCATTAGAAAACCTGTCTGATTGGCGGAATAACAAACAAATGTGAGCACTTGTCACTGAACACTGTAAACCGGAGGAGGCTACATCTTGTTTGTACGTAGGGTATATAACTGTGTTTTGGTGGGAAACAGTGAAGTTACAATCGTGCCCCCTCCCCCCCTCCCCCTCAACCTACCCACAGTAAGTACATTTCATAAAAATTAAAATATAAACATATGCCGTTGCTCCATATTTTGTATGTGAATAATTGGAATTCTTAAAATTCTAGATCATTTTAAAAGGACACCAGGACTCAGTAGGTTAAAATATACTGTTGTAGTGGAAGTGCTTGTAAGTCGATGAGCCACGTTTTGCATTGTAATAGTAGTCTACGTGTAATATTCCCAGTCTTGTCCCTGAGTCAGATGAAAGGGATGGCTACGAAGTAACTGCCTATATATGAGAAAGAAGAAAACAAGCTTAAAACCAAACCAAACCCCATGGCACTACAGCCCTTGAAGGGCCTTGGCCTACCAAGCGACCGCTGCTCAGCCCGAAGGCCTGCAAATTACGAGGTGTCGTTTGGTCAGCACGACGAATCCTCTCGGCCGTTATTCTTGGCTTCCGATACCGAAACAAGCTTAAAGGGAGAGAAAAAAGGATACGTATAGAACTGAAAATGAACTTGGAGTTTATGCTCGTTTAGTAAACAGAGACCGGGCAAACTAAGTGTTGTTATGGTACGGAACACGTAAGGAAACGTTCCGAAAAGTATGTAGTAAACCCATCCTCTTAAAGCAAAAACCATCTCCACCACCTTTCGGGCGCTCCCTGGGCAACGTTCCGAGCAACACTCTGGGCAACGGCTGATAAATTCTTCCACGAGACGCTGTAATACAGCTAACAAGAAGACAAACTCGAAGAAGAATGTGGGAAAGGAAATCTAAGTAAGGTGAAAACTGAGAAGATAAATATAGCTAGTAGTAAGTCTCCTAGACTAGAAAAAGAAGAAGAAGAAGAAGTTCAAGTACTTACGAGAAGTAATTCAGCCATGAGGCTTGAATCTTGAAGCAAATCACGGATTTAGGCCACTCAAGTTGGGACTGGGAGGAAAGAGATTCCCCGAGGGTGAAGATAAAGAATGAGGGCGGTGTACGAGAGAATCTATGGCATTTGTAAGCGCTAGAGAACTTGCATTGAATATAGCACAGACTACGTACAAACATGATACAGATGTGTATCATTTCCACTCAAATTCTTCTTCCTTTTTTCATTTTGACTGACAAGTTTATGACATCCCTCCTGAAACCTGTCGTGAAATACGAGATAATTCACTCAGGTACGAAGGTAGGTAGAGTTACGTGAGAGGATTAAAGCGTACTGAGCACATTCAGCTACTGCAATAAATGTTGTTCCAGTTAAGTTTCCGTCTCCGGAGCATTGGCCTGTGGAAATGAACGGATTACGTAACATATTTGTGGTACTGTACGCTGACACGGTAAACTAATGTCTGGAATAAAGAGCTCCACTTGAATTTGTGATGATAGTAACGAGGCCATAACTTAGCACCCTGTCATATGTACAGTTTAATTTCAGTGGCCTGGAATTTATAATCGATATCGTATGAACAGTACAGCTTGAAAAAGATATAGCATGACAGATATGAATAATATATGCCGTAAACTGTCCAAAGCCGCCGTCTTGGTCTACGAGTTTTCCATCTATTTGACGCAAGTTCGAATCCTGGATCTGCCATGGAATATTTGAATCCCGGTTTGAGAGCTGGAACAAAATATACTGAGCCTAATAGCCACAACTGAGAGCGAATATTGAAATGGTATTTTACGAGAATATCAAGATATTTCCTAATACAGAGGCTGCGATTTCTCGAGAGAGTGCCTACGCGGACTAGTTGTCAGCATGCATTTGGGATATAGTGGGTTAGAATCCTACTGTCGGTAGCACTGAAGATGGTTTTCCATGGTTTCTCATTTTTACGCCAGGCGAATGTATCCTAATTAAGACCAGGGTGGCTACCTTCCCACTCTTAGTCCTATATGTGTCGGTGCGACTTAAAACAAATTCTAAAACAAAACTACGGTTTTGTTTCAACCCTAGTCTCTATTAATTTGAAACAGACATCAAAATAAAGCTAGAAGGCAAGCGAAGAGCTACTAGACCACCGATGCCATGGATCCAAAATAGCAAAGCCTGAAGTTGCACCAACTCTTCAAGTTGGCTAAGGAACGGGGTGCTTCCTCCCGGGTTATCGCCAACGTCTGCAAGATCGGGTATGGCACTTGAGGGAGAAGAAGAAGAAGACATCAAAATAACACAGATTAAGTGACAGGGCTCAAAGGTCTAAGTCTACACCAATGTTATATAAATAGGAACTTTTTCTTTTACATTTAAACACAGGTTTTTCTATTTTTCACCAAATGTTTCCCATAATCAAGAAGTACGTCGCAAGAAACTTCATACATTTCCATTGTAATTTTTCTCTCCTTCCAAAAGTACAATATCGTGTAGCTGTTTTCTGAATAGTGAAAGCATGATATCCTAACCACCTTGAATAAAGCAGCAGCTATAAACATAGCCTACAGTTTTTTGTTTTCAATTTGCGTTACGTCGCACCGCCACAGATAGGTCATATAGGAAAGGGCTACGAGTAATAACGAAGTGGCCGATGGTCTGAATTAAGGTATAGCCCCACCATTTGCCTGGTGTGAAAATGCGAAACCACGGAAAACCATCTTCAGGGCTGCCTATACTGGGTTTCCGATCCACTATCTCCCGGATGCAAGCTCACAGCTGCGTACCCCTAACCGTATGGCCAAATCACCCTATAGCCTACAGTTTAATGTCCCAAGATTAGCAATTAATAAATCGGCAAACGGACGCGATGATGATATCACTCGTTCTTATCAGAGAACAGGGAATATGTACTTGCTTATATAGGCAGCAAGTGTTGATCACAAACAATTTCAAGGGGAGGATACGTCAAACGAAAAACGAGGTCACATCAGATTGTAGGACGACAACGATAAAGGATTAATAGAAAACAGAGAATATGTACGGATATATTACTGGCTTTCTTCTGTGGGTTGGGACGGTAGAATACATACACAGTATCCCCTCCCACGCCGGCCCCGTGGTGTAGGGGTAACGTGCCTGCCTCTTACCCGAAGGCCCCGGGTTCGATTCCCGGCCAGGTCAGGGATTTTTATCTGGACCTGAGGGTTGGTTCGAGGTCCACTCAGCCTACGTGATTATAATTGAGGAGCTATCTGACGGTGAGATAGCGGCCCCGGTCTAGAAAGCCAAGAATAACGGCCGAGAGGATTCGTCGTGCTGACCACACGACACCTCGTAATCTGCAGGCCTTCGGGCTGAGCAGCGGTCGCTTGGTAGGCCAAGGCCCTTCAAGGGCTGTAGTGCCATGGGGTTTGGTTTTTTATCCCCTCCCATACCTGTCGTAGGAGGCGTCTGGAAGGGAAACCTGGGGCTGTCATCTTGGGAGCACAGGTTGGTGGCCACTAGTCCCCTAGCTGGTTATCATAGCTGAAATTTTCTTGTTCCGGGCTTCTCGCTTTTAGATTTCCTGTCTGACCATCGACGGTCGACTCTTGTTCTTTTCCGACCCCGACGTTATTAGGATTGCGAGGCCGAGGGAGTCTTTCATTTTCACGCCCTTCGTGGCAGTTTCACCGGTACCTTCTTCGATCTCTTTCATCTTTTGATAAGTGTTAAGAGATCATGGTTGCCTAGTTTTATTTCCTATTAAAACAGCAATCACCACCAGCATAGTATTCTGTGTCCGGTTGTAAGGTCAGCAAGGCAGGCATTCGTCATACTTAAAGCGAGCTCATATAACATTATAACATATATAACTTAGATATGACAACTATTACATTATATGTTTAGCACAAAAATTATCATATGTCACTGATCAAATGATACTCCGACCAGTTTATGAAAAAGTGGAATCAGACCTTCAAATAAAACGGTTAAAAATTTATATTTCTCCTTAGATCCTGCATAGCTTCATATAACATTCTCTAGGCTGGAACTGTATTTTATTAGACAGGTTTCTGAAAAAGTGAAAGAATAACTTCGTATAAAACGGGATTTCCTTAAACAAACATTTTTCATAGAAGCTGCACAGCTTCATATGACTTCCTCTGGCAGGAGCTGTATTACATAAGGAAGGTTTACAACCCTCTTCCTCTATTATGTCCTTTATGTCGTTGTTTTTCTTGTTTTCCGCTGTAGTGGGGATATACAATACATCCGCAGTACGTTCTGTACGCTATAAGAGATTATCAAACGGAGAGATCCTCCAAGGGCTGAAACTTCCCGGCCCCGTGGCTAAATGGTCAGCTTGCTGGCCTTTGGACCAGAGGGCTTCGTATTCGATTCCCGGCCAGGTCGGGAATTTTAACCTTCATTGGTTAATTGTGTTGGCTCGGGGGCTGTCTTCATAATTAAAATTCATCTTAGGTAGGGTCCCATCGTTATAGACGTGTCAACTCGTGTCATGTCGAAGGACCTGGACTAGTCCTCTTCGGAGGCCACACTCTATTAATTAATCGGAAAGGAGAGAAATAATACTTTGAATAATTAGGTGTCAGAAAAAGAAAAGAGAAAAATTAAACGTATGGAAATGAAAGACTAAGCTCATAAGACAAAAAAAAAATTAGTCAGCCTAGTGCGCACGCACAGATGGATCATTAAGTCTGTACAGAACTCTACGACCGGGTGAGTTGGCCGTGCAGTTAAGGCGCGCGGCTGTGAGTTTGCATCCGGGAGATAGTGGGTTCGAATCCCACTGTCGGCAGCCCTGAATATTGTTTTCCGTGGTTTCCCATTTTCACACCAGGCAAATGCTGGGGCTGTACCTTAATTTTTTTTGCTAGGGGCTGTACGTCGCACCGACACAGTTAGGTCTTATGGCGACGATGGGATAGGAAAGGCCTAGGAGTTGGAAGGAAGCGGCCGTGGCCTTAATTAAGGTACAGCCCCAGCATTTGCCTGGTGTGAAAATGGGAAACCACGGAAAACCATTTTCAGGGCTGCCGATAGTGGGATTCGTACCTACTATCTCCCGGATGCAAGCTCACAGCCGCGCGCCTCTACGCGCACGGCCAACTCGCCCGGTGTGTACCTTAATTAAGGCCACGGCCGCTTCCTTCCAACTCCTAGGCCTTTCCTATCCCATCGTCGCCGTAAGACCTATCTGTGTCGGTGCGACGTAAAGCCACTAGCAGAGCTTACATGAGTATACGGCAGTTGATGTTTCAAGCGCACATTGTATGCCAACATGGGAAGGATGTAACAGAGCAGCAAAAAGGGGCAGTCGTGTTTGGACATACGGTGCGTGAAGTTGCTGGATTTGTGACTGTTTCGCAGCGGACTGTTCAACACGTCTACAAGCAGCGGTGCAAGGAAACACGACGTCAGATTTGAGGTCGGAAAAATATGCCGACTGAGAGGGACTGGAGACGCGTTTCACGGCTTGTGAATCAAATTCGCTTCCAAACCCGACAGGAATTGAGGCAGTCAGTGAATGAAGGTCCATCCCAACCTGTTAGCGAGAGAACGTCGCGACGAAAACTGCATGCAATGAACATTTGGAGTCGGTCCCCTCGCAAGATGCCATTGCTAACCCAGACACACAAAGCTGCGCATCTTCAATGGACTAGAAATCATCAAACATGGGCAGTAGCTGACTCGAGGAACGTAATGTGGTCTGACGAATCGCGTTTTAGCCTGTATTCCAATGACACACGTCGTAGAGTGAACCGAAGCATTTCATTCTGGATGTGTGCAAGGTGAGGTTCAAGTCGGAGGTGCGTCTGTGATGTTTTGGGGGCGTTTTTCGTATCCTGGACTGGGCCCGCTCACTGTGGTGACCACTAAATCATCCAGAATGTTTATTTAAACATTCTGGATGATCAGGTGTGGCCCTTCAGTCAACATCTGCATGATGAGTGTGCTATTGATAGCCCGATTTTTCAAGATGACAACAGGAAATTTCATCGGGCTGGACGCATATGTGATTGATTTTATAAACACTCCCCCAATCCTATTACATCTCGATTGGCCTGCAAAATCACCTGACTTCAATCTCATTTGAATCTGTGGGACATGTTGGAACAGCGGATAGAACTCCGACATTAGGATCACCGCAATTTGGTAGAAATGCGCGATCAAGGCAGTTATCAAATCAAGTGGCGGAGTTACATGCTTGTAATGATTTCTCCACGGGTGAATAACTTTTTGTCCGGTGAGCTTATAATGTTATAGCTTTAACGTCCCAATAACTAATTTCCGGTTTTCTGAGACGCCGAGGTGCCGCAATTTTGTCCCTCATGAGTTCTTTTACGTGTCAGTAAATCTACTGACACGCGACTGACATAATAGAGCAGCTTCAAATAGCATCGGACTGAGCCAGCATCGGACCTGCCAACTTGGGATCAGAAAGCCAGCCCGTCTGAGCCACTCAGCATTGCAAAATGAAAGACTCCCTAGATCACAAATCTAATATCGGCTTGGTCGGAAGTGAGCAAGGGTTGCCCAAGAGAGCTCGGATATGAAAGCGAGGAGTGTAGACACGTAAGAGAGGCAATATCAGATTCGGCTCGGAGAGCCATGGTTGAAACCCTCTGAGGTCACCTCTTACGACAGACATGAGTTATGTCAATGTATTCTACCGGCTCCATCCACAGGGGATTGTGTCATTAATGGTTGGCCGGAAAGAAATATAAGAGTTCATATTCAGCTCCTAATTTTTCCCTTATCTGACAATTTTTGCATCATTTCCTTAGTTTTAAAGTAAACACTCTCCTAAAAATACGGCACTTACCTTTATTACACGCTTTTTATCATCGTACGCGTTTCATAATCCACTAATTCTGCGACTTACATCAGTCAATTTCAACATTCCTTCCTGTGTTCACATTCTACTTTATCTTTTGTTTTCTCCTGATGGCTACCTGTTTTATCTATACCTCTGTACGCTCATCGTCTTCTTTTGTTGTAGAATTCCTCACCGTTTTTCGTAGGTCGTTTGCGCCCGTTCATCATTTCTCCTTCAAGCCCAGTGCCTTCTCGGTATTCCAGTCTCGGCGTCGGTCGTATTCATGTTAAAACCTCTCCTCTGCAGCGAGCGCATATAACAGAAAATTGTGAGCACCCGAAAAACACGACTAAAATATAGGGAACTGGTAGAATGGGAGAGAAAAAAATAGAGAAATGAGCGACTATTTGAAAGAAATATAGCCAGCCCGTAGCAAAAAAAAAAAAAATGTGAATTAAGTGGCTGCTCAACGTGGGCCAGATCATTTATATAGCAGTGTCCTCTTGTTTTGATTCGCATCCAAACATTTGGTAGATAAATAACCAGCGACTGGTTTCCGGCAGTGAGAGCGCCGTTTAGTGAATAAACCCAAGGATCTTACCACCTCATTTGTTAAGTCTTGCGGTAGGTGATTGCTTCATTCAAGTAATTCTAATCAAGTGGCTTTCTAAGTAAATTAACGCATTAGAATAGGAATTATTCAGTTGTTACTAGTGGTGAACGCATTGACGGGGATTGCCGAGTTTAAAACCCGCCACTGAGTAATTTAATTGAACAAACAATATGTATTATTTAATTATTTATCTGACCCAAGATAAATGATTATTTGGATCTCCTTCTTATTTTATCACATTCAAAGTAACACTAGTTCCATTATTATTATTATTATTATTATTATTATTATTATTATTATTATTATTATTATTATTATTATTATTATTATTATTATTATTTATTAGCTTCGCTACGGTATTCTACATTGTATACGGTAATTGTATATCAAAGTAAATACTGTACGTGCAGTAAATAACATTGTTTTAAAATTGCATATCTTTTAGCGTTATCCGAGAAATAACATGGGGAGGTCCCCATTCGTAGTTTCCAATATAAAGTGTGGGTTGCGGAGTTGTGATGATAACGGCAGGCTCAATTGCCAACTGCCATTCACAATCGAGTTGGGAAGTTTACATTATAATTGCAGGCCCCATAGCCTACTGCGCGGTCACAATCGATGTGGGGAGTTTTCGTTACAATGGCAGGCCCATTTTCCTACTTCCAGACGGATTACAGTTGAGGAGATTTTATTATAACGGCAGGCAACTTCCCTACCACCAGTCAAAATTGAGTTGCGCAGTTATCATTATATGGACAGGCCCTTTTTCCTTCTGCCAGCCAGCTTACTGCCACCCACACAGAGTTGCCGAGTTACCATAAAATCAGCAGGCCACTATGCCTAATGCTAGTCATATTTTAGATGGGTACATATGTTTATAATGGCGGGTACCCTTACCTACAGCCAAACACGATCGGGGAGGGGAGTTTTGAACAAAACTGCATGCTCCCTTGTCTTCTGCAAGTCAAATCGCGAAGTGAATTATTCATTACAACGGTAGGCCCTCCTTACTAATGCCAGTTACACAGGAATTGGAGGACGACCCCATTCCTACTGCCAGTCAAGCAGACATACATTTTCTCGATTGCTACAAATCGACATCAATGAATATATATAGATCGACACACGAAAGTATATGCATGTTTAAATATTGCAGACCTTCACATACATATTAAACGCTGCTAAACGGTACGTCATATCGACATAGGATTGTACCATAAGACACAGTATTTAGCGGCCTAAATGGCTGGTCCTATGATATTTTCTCGCATGTCTTCTATTCATGGGTCAGATTGAGTTAGAAACTTTGAATAGGGTGAAATTTGTGTAAAATTATCTTACATTGCATTATTTTCGGATAATTATCTGACATAGCATTTGGCTCTCATATGGGTACTGGATGGGCCAATGTTCGTGTAGAGTTTGATGATTCTATCTTTCCTGTAAGTGACTGAAAGTATGAATTATGCAGGTAAGAAGTCCAAATTTACTTACAATCGAGAAATAGAGGCGAATCCAACGGATAAGGGATACAGATACGACAAAAAGTCATAAGACCAAGGTTAAAGATCACTCCTAGGACTTCACGTTTATCCCAAGAAATACCTCAAGACAAATGCCTACACCATCATTAAAATTGCCTCCATATTTCGATATTCTTCGGGGATAAAAAGTGAAAAATTTAAATATCTTGGAAGTTTGCCGTCCGTTACTGGCTAAAATGTACAATTTTCTCAAATTTCAATTTTCTAGCTTGTCTGCCAGATTATGCCGCAATCTGGATTTTGGGTGGGGGTGGGGGGTAAAAATTAGGACTTTCAAGAAACTACACCAAAAATATGCAGATGGTCATTATTACCCCTCAAACGGGTAGCTGTACGAAAATTTCACCAAAATAGTGTACAGGCACACATAGTCGTTACGATTTTATTTCTATAGATACAAGATAGATAAGGAGTTCGGTCCACATACAACACCTTTTGGGCTATGTCCGCTGGACTTAACCTGCAAAACCGACCGTTCATAATATGTCACTTATTAATCCTCCTGTCGAAAAATGCACATGAGAAAGAAAGTTTTAGAAATGGATTTCCGTTAAGGATTGTAGATTTCCATTAATTTGGGATGTCCGTATTTTGAGGGAGTGTAAAATCATGGTTTCTGTTTCGGATAAAACCTCAGTAAATGTAGGTATTCAGAAATAATATTGGCCCTAAAACCTACTCAAGGACAGGTGGATTCTAAATATCAAGTTTGATAGAAATATACTCAGTAGTTACCAAGTCTCAAGAACTCACACAATCAAACAGACCAACAGACACCAAAGCTAAGAAATATGCATATGGTCATTATTACACCTGAAACGGATAACTGTACGGAAATTCCTCCAAAATAGTCATGTTCAGACAGACGGTCGTTACGATTATATTTATATAGATGACAGATGAGCATGGGGACGTTTGTAAGTGCAAACCTTCATTTCGAGATTTACTGTTCCTAAACGGTAGATCATACCAACAAACTGTTTGTACCCTCAGACGTTCCTGTTATCACTCTACATGTTTGGTCTCAAAAAATGTTCTCGTATCTCCCACATTCCTTGGTTCGATTGAGTTACGATATTTGAACGGTGTGAAATTTGGGAACATTTTTAACATTTTACATTATTTTTCACATACTTATGTGGAAGTTACAGTAGAATCATGAAATTTGGTTCGCACATAGCCATTGGTCGTGTCAATGTGCGTGCCAAATTCGATGACTCTGTCTTTCCTATAAGTGTGTCAATTCAAGTAAAATACATGTAAAAAGCACAAAATTTACGAACAATCGAAATATACCGCCAAATCTGCCCTATAAGGGAGAGAGAGAGAGAGACGACAAAATGTCACAAGACCAAAGTTGTAAATAACTCCAAATTGAACAAAGACTGTGCCATCCGTTTTGTAATAGATACTTCGAAATACCTCGAAACGAAGGTCTGCACCGTCATTAAATTGCCTCCATATTTCGATATTCTTCGGCATAAAAAGTGAAAATTTTAAAGATCTTGGAAGTTTTCCGTATGTTACCGGCTAAAACGTGTAATTTTGCGAAGGGGTTAAAATTTAGGACTTTCACGAAACTATAGCTAAAAATATGCAGATGGTTATTATTACCCCGTAAACGGAAATCCGTACGAAAATTTCGCCAAAACAGCCAATTACAGACACACGGTCGTTACGATATGATTTATATAGATAGATAAGGAATCTGCTCCACAATGGGCTATGTCCGCTGGACTTGCATGAGAAACCGAACTTTCATGATATCTCCCTTATTAATCCTCCCGTTGACAAAACGCACATTAGAAAAAAAATAGAATTGGATTTCCATCAAGTTTGGTCGATTTCCAGTCAGGTTGATCTTGTACCTACTTTATATATTGTGGGAGAGTAAAATCACCACTTCGTTTCCCTATAAAACCCCAGTCCATTCCGGGAATTTGAAATGGTATTGACCTTAAAATCTACCCTCGGACAGGTGGATGCTAAATATAAAGTTTGGTTCAAATATCTTCAATAGTTTTCAAGTTGTAAGAAATACGCTTTACATTCACCCGCTCTTGTGTTAAGTCCGGTGGAACTTGTACCGAAAAACGGACCGTTAATGATATCTCCCTTATTAATCCTGTTATCGAAATGAACGACTTGAGAAAAAAGGTTTAGAAATTAATTTTCATTAAGGCAGGTAGATTTCCATTAAGTTTGGTTGTGTATATTTTGAGGGAGTGCAAAATCGCGGTGCCCTAAAACATTCCCAAGGACAGGTGGATTCTAAATATGAAGTTTGGTGGAAATATATCCAGTAGTTTTCAAGTTATAGAAAGACAAAGAAACAAACAGACAAACAAACTGACAAACAGAAACCATAGCTAAAAATTATGCAGATGGTCATTATTACACCTGAAACGGATAACTGTAAGAAAATTTCGACAAAATAGTCAATGTAGAGATACACGGTCGTTACGATTTTTTAAATATAGATTATTATTATTATTATTATTATTATTATTATTATTATTATTATTATTATTTATGATTGTTTCTTAGCTCCGGCCCCATGACTGACTGAGGAACGTCCTGGAAGTTATTTCTAGGGTATTCTGGGTTTGATTCCAGGCCAGTTCGAGGGATTTTAATTCTATATGCCACTGCAATCAAAGGATACGACAAACCTTGGTACCGAACATCAAAATTTAACCGCTCCCCATCTTGACGAAGTTCTGCGTACGTCACTTACTTAACGTTGTAATGCCTAGCCCAGTCACGTTTAAATTAATTCCTATAACTTCACCTTACTCTCACATAACATGGGCAATAAATTATATTAGTATAAATTAGAAGTTACACGGTGTCATAGGTACCGGGCAAGTGCCTGTGCGAAATGGGTCACGTAGCTATGAGCTTGCATTCGAGATATAGTGGGTTCGAATCCCACTTTGGCAGCCCGGAAGATGATTGCCCGTGGTTTACCACTTTCACAACAGGCTGGGGATGAACCTTAATTAAGGCCACTTCCTTCCTACACTTATCCATCGTCTCAAGAAGACCTATCTCTGTCGGTGTGACGTAAAACCAATTTAAAAAAACAAAAAGTCCCAATTACGTGCCCCTGTTGTGGCTGCTTCATGGATGTGCAATTTTTATTTTTGCAAATGAGTATGTCACGTAGGGCTTTATAGGTTTAATATCTTAACCTCCTTCTCACAGCACTGCCACCACTCCTCAATAAGCTCGTGATTATGAAAAGTCCAGCAGTCCTCAATTTCACTTGTATCGAGGAAAGATCTAAACAAAGAAACTTAGTACCTACTCTACTGTGTTTAACGCAACTTCTACATGTTTGTAACTCTTGAAATCGATCGATTTTGAAGATACGTTAATGATGATGATGATGATATGATGGTGATGATGATACCGGGCGAGCTGGCCGTGCGGTTAGGGGTGCGCAGCTATGAGCTTGCATCCGGGAGGGTTCGAATCCCCCACTATCGGCAGCCCTGAATATCGTTTTACCGAGGGTTTCCATTTTCTCACCAGGCAAATGCTGTGACTGTACATTAATTAAGACTACGGCCGCATCCTTCCCACTCCTAGGCCTATCGTATCCCATCGTCGTCCTAAAATTGTAAGGAACAGTTTTAGTAAGCGTGAAAATGCACTGCATCATCCACGTTCTTCCTGCATATCATAATTTTTTTACAAGTTTTTTTACGTCGCACCGACAGCGATAGGTCTTATGGCGACGGTGGGACAGGAGAGGGCTAGGAGTGAGAAGGAAGCGGTCGTGGCCTTAATTAAGGTACAGCCCCAGCATTTTTCTGGTCTGAAAATGGGAAACTACAGAAAATCATCTTAAGGGTTGCCGACAGTGAGATTCGAACCCACTATCTCCCGAATACAGGTTACTAGCCGTACTTAAGCGTTAAGCAACTGCAGCTATCGAGCTCGGTTATAATTCTTCCTCTGTAATAATGTTATTCTAACTACTTTTAAGAAATCTCATATATGCTGAAGTGCAAAATTTCTCCAACAGGAGTTTTATTTTTTACATAATGATAAATCAACCGAAACGAGGTTGATGTGTACAGTGTGACCCAAACGTCCGTTAACATTTGACAATGAAATACTTCACGGATGTTTGGAGGTAGAGGGGTAATAATTGACACACATGATTGGCATGACAAGGGACGTTTACTGTCACCAAAGTGAAGTAAATAAAGATTCACTAACAGTGCCTTTCCTTGTAACGTCAACATGCCGCGATTGCAGACGCATCTGACGCCCTCTCTCACGACAGCTCCTTTTATACCGCACACGGGTCTCATGCGGCATCACTGACGTGTTGCTGTCCAGCGCCATCTTTTGGCCTGTCTATGTACTCGTTGTTGGTGTCAATAATACCCCAAGTCATGTCAAGCATGTGTGGCCATTCGTACCTGACGTGTTGCTGTCCAGCGCCATCTTTTGGCCTGTTTGAGTACTCGTTATTGGTGTCAATAATACCCCAAGTCATGTCAAGCATGTGTGGCCATTCGTACTTGACGTGTTGCTGTCCACCGCCATATTTTGGCCTGTTTGAGTACTCGTTATTGGTGTCAATAATACCCCAAGTCATGTCAAGCATGTGTGGCCATTCATACCTGACGTGTTGCTGTCCAGCGCCATCTGTTGGCCTGTTCGAGTACTCGTTATTGGTGTCAATAATACCCCAAGTCATGTCAAGCATGTGTGGCCATCCGTACTTGACGTGTTGCTGTCCACCGCCATATTTTGGCCTGTTTGAGTACTCGTTATTGGTGTCAATAATACCCCAAGTCATGTCAAGCATGTGTGGCCATTCATACCTGACGTGTTGCTGTCCAGCGCCATCTGTTGGCCTGTTTGAGTACTCGTTATTGGTGTCAATAATACCCCAAGTCATGTCATGCATGTGTGGCCATTCGTACCTGACGTGTTGCTGTCCAGCGCCATCTGTTGGCCTGTTTGAGTACTCGTTATTGGTGTCAATAATACCCCATGTCATGTCAAGCATGTGTGGCCATTCGTACCTGACGTGTTGCTGTCCAGCGCCATCTGTTGGTTATTTTGAGTACTTAACGGACTTTTGGGTCACCCTGTATTTGAGCACCTTCAAATGCCACCGCGCTGAGGCAGGATCGAACCCGCCACCTTAGGTTTAGTTTGAGATAATGCCAGTTAGTAGAATATCCATAGCCTGTATATTTATGTGACTGTTGATATCGTGGTCAAAAGTCACGGGAGATCCAATTTTAAGTGGAATTTGAAATACAGGCACGTGATTTCTCCAATTATGTATAAACTGACTTAAATTCTCGAGGACCGGCTAATGGCAGAGCTGCACGATCACATGGAAAGGTACGTGTTGCAGAGGTTATGGTTTGGACGAAGGTCAAAACAATTACGACATCCCCGATTCTCTGTCATGCAAGAATGAGATCTATCGTAAAGAAACAAGTAAACAATACATTAAAACAAAAAAATGAAATGCGAGGTTACTTTACAAAAACGTATCTGAGGCGGTATGTCGCTGCCTTTGTGAACAAACTCCAAAAATCCCACAAGCATTAGTCAGGATTCGAACGACGGACGCCTTGGTTAGTTGCCACTGAAAATGTGACTCGAATATCACGCGTCTTTGTAAACAATTTGAACGTCAAATCTTAATAATAATGCCGTATTGCCCCAGAGATGCCTGGTGCAGGTATTTCGAATTGACGCCCATGTGCGACCTACGTGCCTATTTATTTTCGGATCTAAGGCTGATGACGGTTAAAACACCTAGTCTCCGACACAGATGAATTAACCATTGAAGATCAAAATCCTTGTTCCTGCTGGGAATCAAACCCAGGATTCTCTGAAACAAAGGCCAGCATACCAACCAGTTAGCCACGGAGCCGCTCAGTGTTCAAGGTTGTTCAAAATGAATATTCTTCTACGTTATTCTTAAACTGAGTTTGAATATGTTCAAAGAGTTTTCAGATACAGTAATCGACTGGTCATAAATTGTTTTCTATTCTGTATGTCATAGCCTGCTACTGTCAATAGTTTATATATGGGTAGAGTAATTTTCAGCAATTCCATTCATGCACAATTCTGTAAAAAAAAAAAAAAAAAATATTTTAAATTCCAGTTTGAATACGATCAAAAATTTTTAAATAACCTTTTTTTCCATTAATTGTATTTTTGTATGATACTGCCTGCTTTTATCAATAGCTCTTTATTTTTACGTAAAAATAATTTTCGGGAGTTCTGATAATGGAAAATTCTACAAAATCTCTTTTTTCACTTTTGTGTAAATTTGACCTTTAAATAATATTTTTGTCATGTATGTATGTATGTTTAGTCCTCAGCCCGAAGGCTGGTTGGATCCTCAACAGCTCCGCCATCAGCTGTCATAGATGGCCTAGGCATCAATGAAGAGACGTACTAGGGAAATGAGGAGTGAGGTAGTTTCCCATTGCTTTCCTCACCGCGCCAGAAGTTGGAATTACATATCAGTCTGCCAAGCCCACTGAAATGCATGCACCAACCGACCCTATGAGCAATATTTTCACACCATTCATAGCAAGAACTGGCTGCAGAAGGAATGGCATTACTAGCATCACTCACACCTCAGTCACTTTCATTTTGTCAAAGCCAAAGATAAAGCTGAGACAGATCAATGAAAGTAACAAGATTGCTCTAGCCCATACCAGAAGACATAGTGCACTGTAAACATTAGGTCCCGCCAGCAAAGGCATATTTTTTGTCATATAAATTGTATTTTTTGATGTCTTTTTGACTGCTATTACCAATTATGTTCTTTATTTTTACATAGAAATAGTTCCTAGTAATTATGAAAATGATACAAATTCTTTCAAATAGTTAAGTTTCCCAGAAGTTACAGAAGGTTTGGATTCCTTTCACTTCTTAAAATGTATCACAATTAAAACTCAATACCAGAAAAAAAAATGACAGACTTTTATCTCAAATAACAAGTGCAACACGAGGGCATTTTTAAAAGGCATGGCTTTCGCGTTGTAACCAAATTCTAATCAATAACGTGAAATGAAATGGCAAATGGCTTTTAGTGCCGGGAGTGTCCGAAGACATGTTAGGCTCGCTAAATGAAGGTATTTTGTTTTGACACCCATAGACGACCTGCGCGTCGTGATGAGGATGAAATGATGATGAAGACGACATATTCACCCAGCTCCCGTGCCAGCGAAATTAACCAATGATGGTTTAAAATCCCGACCCTGACGGGAATTGAACCCGGGAACCCTGTGATCAAAGGTCAGAACGCTAACCATGCGGCCACGGAGCCAGACAATAAGCGTAAAAAAACAGTGCAACAGTTGTATAATATTTGAAATTCAACTTCCTGAACTACAGCATACAAACTAGATGCTTAAATCCACTTATCACAAAGTAGTCACTTTTAAGATGTCCTAGTATTGAAATAGAGCAGGGGTATGATAACTATGTTCAAATAACACGCTGGAGATCAAATTACCTTGAGAAGTTTCCAGAGGATAAGCCACCAGACATACCGGTTCCATCAAGTGAACTCACAGACCTCATCCAACAGAGGTGAAGTGCCAGTACCTGGAAAGAAACAATAGGTGAGAAACTCGAGAGAAACGAGAGCTACACTTTATTATTTTACCTAGCAAATGTACCCGTGCTTCGCTACGGTATTCTATATTGTATTCGAATATTGAAGTAAATACTGTACATGTAGTAAATAAGATTGTTTTAAAATTGCATGTCTTTTAGCGTTATCCGAGAAACAGCATGGGGAGGTCCCAGTACGCTGTTTCCAATGTAAAGTGTTTGTTACGGATTTGTGATATAACGGAAGGCTCACTTGCCTACTGCCATTCACAATCGATTTGGGAAGTTTACATTATAATTGCAGGCCCCATTGCCTACTGCGCGGTCACAATCGATTTGGGGAGTTTTCGTTACAATGGCAGCCCACTTTCCTACTTCCAGACAGATAACAGTTGAGGAGGTTTTATTATAATGGCAGGCAACTACCCTACTATCAGTCGAAATTGAATAATGCAGTTATCATTATTATGTCAGGCCCCTTTTCCTACTGCCAGCCAGCTTACTGCCAGTCACACTAAGTTGGTGAGTTTTCATCAAAATAGCAGGCCAGTATGCCTAATGCCAGTCACATTTTAGATGAGGACATTTGTTTATAATTGCGGCCACCCTTGCCTACTGCCAAACACAATCGGATAGGGGAGTTTTAAACAAAACTGCATGCTCCCTTGTCTTCTGTAAGTCAAATCGAGAAGTGAACTATTCATTACAATGGTATGCCTTCCTTACTACTGCAAGTTACACAGGAGTTGAAGAAGGACCCCATTCCTACTTCCAGTCAAAGTCGGTGTGGGGAGTACTGATTACAATAGCAGACCCACCCTTTCTCGATCGCTACAAATCGACATCAGTGAATATATATATAGATCGACATACGAAAGTATATGCGTGTTTACAATATTGCAGACCTTCATTTACAGATTAACTGCTGCTAAACGGTACATCATATCGACAAAGGATTGTACCATAAGACGCCGGATTTAGTGGCCTAAATGGCTGGTCCTATGATACCTCATCTATTCTTGGGTCAGATTGAGTTAGAAACGCTGAACAGGGTAAAGTTTTTGTAAGATTATCTCACATTGCATTACTTTTCGGATAATTATGCGACAGCTACACATAATTTGGCTCACATATGGCTACTGGGTGGGCAAATTTTCGTGAAGAGTTTGATGATTCTATATTTCCTATAAGTGATCGAAAGTATGAATTATGCATGTGAAAATTCCAAATTTACTTAACATTGATTAATAGAGAAAAATCAAACGTAAAAAGGATACAGTTACGACAAAAAGTCTTAAGATCAGGGTTGTAGATTATTCCAAATAGGACGGAGATTATGTGATAGGGCTTCCCGAAGGTCTGCACCATCATTAAAATTGCCTCCATATTTCGATATTCTTCGGGGATAAAAAGTAAAAAATATTTAAAGATCTTGGAAGTTTTCCGTCCGTTACAGGCCTAAACGTATAATTTTGTCAAATTTCAATTTTCTTTTTCGTCTGGCAGATTATGCCACAACCTGGATTTTTGGCGAGGAGGGTAAAAATTATGACTTTCAGAAAACTAAACCAAAAAATATGCAGATGGCCATCATTACCCCTTAACCGCGTAGCTGTGCGAAAATTTCGCCAAAGTAGTCAATGTAGAGGTACACAGTCGTTACGATTTTATTTAAATAGATGGATAAGGAATCTGCTCCACGTACAACACCTTTTGGGCTATGTCGGCTGGACTTAACCTGAAAAATTGACCATTCATGATATCTCCCTTATTAATCCTCCTGACGAAAAACTCCACATGAAAAAAAAGTTTTAGAGATGGAATTCCATCACGCTTGGTCGATTTCCAGCCAGGTTGGTCTTGTACTGTATATATTGTGCAAGAGTAAAATCACCTTTTCGGTTCCCTATAAACCACCAGTCCATTCCGGGAACATGAAATGTTATTGACCTTTAAAACCTACCTTTGGACAGGTGGATGCTAAACATAAAGTTTGGTTCGAATATTTTCAGTAGTTTTCAAGTTGTAAGAAATACGCTTCACGCGCACCCGCTCTTGAGTTAAATCCGATGGGAGTTGTACCGAAAAACGGTCCGTTAATGATATCTCCCTTATTAATCCTCGTATCGAAATGATGTACATGAGAAAAAAAGGTTTAGAAATCAATTTCCATTAAGGCAGGTAGATTTCCATTAAGCTTGGTTGTGTATATTTTGTGGGAGTTCAAAATCACGGTTTCGGTTTCGTATAAACCCCCAGTCAGTTCAGGGATTTAGAAACAATATTTTCTCTAAAATCTACCCAAGGACAGGAGGATTCTAAATATGAAGTTTGTTGGAAATATATCCAGTAGATTCTAGCACTCGCGTACATACGGAGTAATTAAGGAAGAAAATAATACAGTTAAGAAAGCTGAAATTAATAGGAGGGCGGTTATAACCTCCAACGATATCCGCCAATATCCCGCAGAATGGCCGACGACGCCTCTCTTGCCTTCTACCCAAGGAACAACCACGAATTTAAAAGCATGATGAGGAAAATGGCAATGCGTTACTTTCCTGCTGGCAAGCATTCAGAGATGTTGGCATGGTAACCTGTAGGTTCGTTGTCAGTCTGTCGGTCACTCAATGCTGAGCATGATACCCGCAGAAAATAGTAAATTTCTCCGTCATGTGAAGAGTAAGGTAAATTATGAACATAACGGAAGTTGTTTATAATGAAGAGACGTTTCACGTAAGGTCCACGGAGTTTACAGAAAATCAATATTATAAGAGAAAATGGAGGAAAACTGTTCTGGTTTTCCTATAAAACCCCCGTCTATTCAAAGATTTTGAAATGATATGCATATCAAAACCTTCCTCGGGATGAGTATACTCCAAATATGAAGTTTGGTTGAGATGTATCCAGCCGTTTCGACGTGATGGTGGAACAGACAGACAGACAGACAGACAGACACGGTCTTAAGTTGACTTAAAAAGGATAAATATCTGAAAAATTGGCAAAACAAAAGAAATTACAGACAGCGGACCCCCTACAACTTTATTTATATAGATAACAGTAGAATCGCCTAACATTGATATTAGCTGATGACTGAAAACTCCGATGATACAGATGATATGGGTAATATTTCGAGATACTAAAGATATTATATTCATAATACTGTTCTATGTATTTGCTGACGAGATGTAGTGTTTACAGTGCACTATGTCTTCTGGAATGGGCTAGAATAAATTTGTTACTTTCATTGTCCTGTCTCAGTCTCATCCTTGGCTTTGACAATATGAAGGTGACCGAGGTATGAGTGATGCTCGTAACACCGTGTCCTTTATGCAGCCAGTCCCTGTTATGAACGGTGTGAAAATATCGCTCATAGTGTCGGTTGGTGAATGCATTTCAGTGGGCTTGGCAGACTGATATGTAATAGCAATTTCTGGCTCAGTGAGGAAAGCAAAGGGAAATTACTGCACTCCTCATTTCCCTAGTATGCCTCTCCAGTGACACCTAGGCTATCCATTACAGCTGTCGGTGGAGCTGTAGAGGATCAAACGAGCCTTCGGGCTGAATACCCAACATACAACACTGTTCTATGGAATCTTTTGAAAGTATTGATGGGAAGGGTGAAAAGGATCTGCCAAATTCGTTCGTATGTGCCACTTGTTTTTGCTTTTCCGGTTTCTAGTGCCCGCATTTGCAGATGCCAACAGTGAACTGTAGATCCATACGCCCCCTTGATCTATTAAACTAATATTATATGATATTTGTAACTATAATAGGCAAATGCTGGGGCTGTACTTGAATGTAAGGCCACGGCCGCTTCCTTCCCGTTCATAGACCTATCTGCGTCGGCAGGACGTAAATCAAATTATAAAAAGTACTTTGATGAACTCCCATTGAGGACAAAACTCATCTCTTATAATCTATATTAACTGAGCGGTCGTTAAATAATAATAATAATAATAATAATAATAATAATAATAATAATAATAATAATAATAATAATAATAATAATAATAATAATAATAATAATACCGGGCGAGTTGGCCGTGTGGTTAGGAGCGCACAGCTGTGTGCTCGCATCCGGGATATAGTGGGTTCGAGCCCCACTGTCGGCAGCCCTGAAAATGATTTTCCGTGGTTTCCCATTTCCACACCCGCAAATGCTGGGGCTGTACCTTAATTAAGCCACGGCCGCTTCCTTCCCATTCCTAGGTCTTTGCTCTCCCATCGTCGCCATAAGACCTATCTGTGTCGGTATGACATAAAACAAATTGCAATAATAATAATAATAATAATAATAATAATAATAATAATAATAATAATAATAATAAAATTACGTATGACTTTTAGTGCCGGGAGTGTGCGAGGACAAGTTCGGCTCGCCAGATGCAGGTCTTTTGATTTCAGGCCCGTAGGCGGCCTGCGCGTGGTGATGAGAATGAAATGATGATGAACACGACACATACACCCAGTGGTGGTGGTGGTGAGGATTATTGTTTTAAGAGGAAGTACAACTTGGCAACCATCCTCTATATAACACTAATCAGAAAGAAAAAATGGAAGGGGTCCGACATTTTGAAAAATGAAGGTATCGGCCAAAGGAAAACAAGGGCCACGAAGGGCGTGAAAATGAAAGACTCCCTAGCCCTCGCAAACCTAATAGCGTCGAGGTCGGAAAAGAACAAGAGTTGACCAAGAGAGGTCGGATAGGATAGACGAAAGTGAGGAGCCTGGCACAAGTAAGTGGAATCAATGACAGGACTCAGCTTAGGGCCTCGTGGTCGCCAACCCACGCTCGAAAGTTCAGAGCCCCTGGGACCCCTTTTAGTCGCCTCTTTCGACAGGCAGGGGATAACGTGGGTGTTATTCTACTGCCCCCACCCACAGGGGGGACATACAACCAGCCCCCGTGTCAGCGAAATTAACCAATTATGGTTAAAATTCCCGACCCTGCCGGTAATCGAACCCGGGACCCCTGTGACCAAAGGCCAGCACGCTAACCATTTAGCGATGGAGCCAATATATCACTAACTATCCTTACAGTACTTGGTGACGCTGATGCGTCGGAATTTTGTCAAGCAGGAGTTCTTCTACGTGCCACTAAATGTACAGACACGAGGGCGGTAATGTATACCTGTATATCACCGGAGTAAGCTGTGATCGAACCCGTCAAATCGGACTCAGAACAACCGTGTGGATTACTCAGCCTGGCCGTCAGGAAGAGTTCCAGTCGTAAAACTGAGCTGGTAGTGCCGAACTCAAATAATTGAGGAAGTGTCTGATAATAATAACAATAATAATCATTTGATCAACGTCTGTTCTGACTGAGAATGGTTTGAATAGACGCAAGCCTGTATGGTCTGACGCCATGGTTAGCCATTTCAAGTCCCGTTGGTCGATACATTTGTTACCATCAGAATGTTGGTCGGCAGGGTACGAGAAGTGGTTGTATACAATTTCTCATCACTAGGTTGTGTGCCAAAAGCCTGGATTGAATTCCAGACCTCTCTGCAGTGTTCATGTGGAGCGAGGGCATACGACATTGTTGATGGTGATTCGTCCGTCGAATGGAGCTATTAAGCCTTGAGCAACCCCCTTAATGCGTTGTGTTCTGGCGCCAGGTTTCACTCTCCCTTCCTAATAGTATATATCACGTCATTCATTTCATTTCATTAATTCCTCTGACGAGGTTGATGTTAGGAAGGGCATCCGGTCGCAAAAACTCGCTACGAAGTTTCATCTCACTTCACAACCGACTCAGCTGAGAAACGGGACAAAGGTTGGACAGATTTATTTATTTATTTATTTATTTATTTATTTATTTATTTATTTTGTAACATCGTTACGGCCTCATTGGACCACATTTATTTAGGTTTCCAATCATGTTTACATATCCGTGCCCAAATGTCCTTCATTCTTTTAATGTGGGCGTTTCTTCTGTCCTCTAACCTGGGGAGATGTTTCGCTGGTTTGAGCTCATCTTCATGTAGGGGCCTACCCTCCAATCCTGGATTTTTGTTTAAGGATGAGTTTATCTAGCACATCTTGTTTCTCAAATCATCACCCACTCCTTGGTGCCTTCTGGGTTTATCTTTGAGATACCAAACCTGTGTTATGATCTGTTTCGTCAGTCTGCTGTCAGACATATGGAACACATGAACGAAGAAAGTCAGCCTCCTTTTCCTGATGACGTCCGTTACCTTGCCCACCTTGTTATCCTATTTATCTGAGCTTCCATGTCTTTCATTTTTTAATGGGCCCTAAGATCATTCTCCCTATTCTTCGTTCTAGTTTCTTCACTTTTCGTTTTGAGGTTTTATTTTTAAGTAAGTAAGTAACACGGCTTTATTCGTAGCGACGTTAGGGGTCAAGGGCCTCTCTTACACTTGACCACAACATTTGAAATAATTGGCATAAACATTTTTTTAATACAACAAATCTTTTTTTAAATAATATAGTACTAACAGCAAATATGAAGGTAGTAATAAAAGGAATAATTATAGAATGTACATGACAATATAAATGAACATGATAATAAATCATTATAAAACTAATAATAGTAATAACAAAAAAGGAAACACAGTAAAACCTATAGCTAGAAAATGCATTTCTAATGTTTATGAAAATATCCTCATTCGCGCACTCATTCACACTTCACTCATCATACAAGTCATCTAGAAGTATTCAGCAAGTGATTTTGGTAATCCATCATAAATCTCCTACGAGAACGCAATCCCTAATGGTACCAGGGATGGTATTCCACAGCCTAGCGGCAGTGACTACAAAGGAGCGGTTTTATGTCCTGGAATGACCGATATATATTGTTAAAGAGGAGCCAGATTGTGTATCGTGGTTATGACAAGAGGAGAGGTAATTAAAGATTCTTCTTATTTTGCTTCTTCTTATTATTATACTGTTTACCATCCAGGATTGCTTTTCACCTCGGTCTCAGCGAGGGATCCAACCTCTACCGCCTTAAGGGCTGTGTCCTGGAGCGTAAGACTTTGGGTCGGGGGAAACAACTGGGAAGGAGGACCAGTACCTCGTCCACGCTGCCTCACCTACTATGCTGAACAGAATCTTTGTAGGGGAGGGGGGATAAAGGAAGGGATAGACAAGGAAAGGAAGAGGCCGTGGCCTTAATTTAGGTACTAACCCGGCTTTTGCCTGGAGGAGAAGTGGGAAACCACGGAAAACCACTTCGAGGATGGCTGCGGTGGGAATCGAACTCACCTCTACACAGTTCATCTACCGAGGATGAGTGGACCCAGTTCCAGCCCTCGGACCACTTTTCAAATATCGTGACGGAATTGAACCCGGGCCTCCGGTGGTGGCAGCTAATCACGCTAACCATCACACTACGGAGACGATTATTATTATTATTATTATTATTATTATTATTATTATTATTATTATTATTATTATTATTATTATTACTGAACATTTACTGCTAGATCTTATTGTAGGGCAGTCCATGTTTAATTACGGAGCGAGTGCTGAACTTGCGAATGCAACTAAGCGCTATTGCGATTTAATGAGAGTGTTCGGAACAACTTTGGAATAGTTTATCTAATTAAGAGCTAATTTACTGCTGCGGTCTCACTCCGTTATCGGGATAAAGTAACGGTGACAAACAACTGTTACACGCAGGTACGACTGGCGCAGTACATCACGACTGGAGCTTTCTGCGGTGGTTCCTATCACAGCTACAAACACTCAGGTCAGGAATCGCTCTTGGCCGCAAGCTCAACTTTTTGTAATTATCTCATCTACACTGCGGTTTCCGAGGAATGCTGTCCATTTTTCTCCACAGATCTGTCGCTTCATGGAAAGAATGAGCTTCCAAGATTCTCTCGTCCAACTCATGGAAAGGAAAGAATTACCCTCATTCTACCAGTCACTAAACCCAAGGGCATTTTCATTTCTTTTGCGAACTGTTTCATGTATTTACAATGCAATGAAGGTTTTATTAATTAATACTTACTTCTATCCCTTCAGGAAAGCAACTCAATATTGAAAACATCCTAGGGATATGAGCTACAAAGTTTAGGTAAATAGAATATCATAAATATGAGAATATATTCTTTAAAAATTACAATCCATTTCTTAATCATCCTTATCCGGCCGATTAGATTATCCGTTTGCCTTTTTCTACCACCACGACCGCTGATGTGAGTCAATGCATTGTTTCAATTAAACCCTTATAACTACATTCGGTGTGGACATTTTTTAAAATAAAAAATCCTGAGGGTATTGAACCAAGGATCACATTACAGAAAGAATTGTGTAAATAAGTACATTTGGCTAGGATTTGAAAAAAAAGGTAAACGAGTAAGGGAACAAGTGAATTTAGGTCGGAAGTGATTATGGAATTTCTTTTTTTCTTGACAGAGCTTTCCTGGACCTTTAGCTCTTCAACTTTTGGCACAATTGAGAAAATTGATTAATTTTACGTTTTTCGTAGAATGGGTAAGAAATGTTTTCAACTTTAAAAAGTACGGATATCACAGCAACGTTATTATTTCTTGCTAGTAGATCAGCTGGATTGGGCGAGTTCGCAGTGCGGTTAAGGATACGCAGCTGCCAGCTTGCATCCGGGAGATAGTGGATTCGAACCCCAGTGTTAGCAGCCCTGATGATGGTTTCCCGTGGTTTCCCATTTTCACACCAGGCAGAATGCTGGGGCTGTACTCCAAGGCATTTCATATCCCATCGTCGCAATGAGAACTACCTGTGCCGGTGCGACACAAATCAAATTGCAAAAGACAAGTAAGAAATAATCAACCTGGCACCAACATATCCAGGATCTCGACAACCCTAAGACTAAGACGCAGAAGACGGCTGTCGTGGCCCTAATGTAGGCACAGTCTCGCCATCTGAATGAAGGGCTTCAAATAGTAAGGCCGTAATACTGAAAGATGAGTTTTGACAGTTCTTACAGTTCTTACAAGGGGGTCCGTTTACTACCTCCCGGGATAGGATAGGGGGAGGGGAGTTTCCATGGAAACGAGGGTGGGCCCACTGCGGTTGCCAAGGAGATAACCCTGCTCGCCGCCTCGTGTTGCTTGGAGTTGCCAAACCTCTCACTTCTGAGTTACGTACAACAGAACACAGCAGTCTGAAGGAATGAACAGGTCAGCCGAAAGCAAAGGGAAGTAGAAAGGAATGCAGGAATGTGGCATCAGCGTGCAATGCTTCTCCCTCCCGCCCTAGATGTCAGGGTATACATCCTCACTTTGGTACATGTAAATGGAAGTAAAAGAACTCCCGAGAATGGCCGCGCGTGTGAATGTGCTACGGGTATTGAGCCAAGGTCTGCATTCGGGAGACGAGTGGGTTAGAACCCCGCTGTCCTGAGAATGGTTTTCTGTGGTTTCCCATCTTCACTTCCAGGCAAGTGCCGGGACAGTTCCTATCCATAGGTCACAGTTGATTCCTTCCACATCCTTACCCAGTTTCATTCACCCTCACTCATTTTATCTTCATTAACTCCTCAACTGTGGTTGGCATCATGAAGGGCATTCGACTGTAAAAATATGCCATGAATTTTTCATTTTACACCATCCTCGACGCCGTATAAGAAAGCGGGGCAAAGGGATAGACATACGTAAGAACGAACTCCTGCGAAACGAAATTCCGGCAACTCAGCGTCTCCGAAAACCGTAAAAGTGGTTAGTGAAAAAAAAAATACCTACTTACCTGCTTTCTTCAGCTTATCCCAGTTATTTTTGGGATTGTTTCAGCCACCCAGGCTCATTTGGGGTTTGGCTGGGATTTTAAGGCTAGATGCCCTTCCTGACGTTTGAGATGAAAATCATAACCCAGGATCGACCGTGATTCGAACCTCAGTAATCCAGGTGGGAAGCCCTCAGCTTAGACACGGAGCTAATCGCATCCCCGAATATTATACAACTACAGTGGAATGTCGGTGTCCGGCTCCATGGCTAAATGGTTAGCGTGCTGGCCTTTGGTCACAGGGGTCCCGGGTTCGATTTCCGGCAGGGTCGGGAATTTTAACCATCATTGGTTAATTTCGCCGGCACGGGGGCTGGGTGTATGTGCTGTCTTCATCATCATTTCATCCTCATCACGACGCGCAGGTCGCTTACGGGAGTCAAATAAAAAGAACTGCACCTGGCGAGCCGAACATGTCCTCGGACACTCCTGGCAATAAAAGTCATACGCCATTTCATTTCAATCCAGTGGAATGTCGGTTGTACAATATTCTAGTAATTGCATGCCAGGCTGAGTGGCTCAGACGATTAAAGCTCTAGCCTTCTGGGCCCAATTTGGCAGGTTCGATCCTGGCTCTGTCTGGTGGTATTTGAAGCTGCTCAAATATGTCAGCCTCGTGTCGGTACATTTACCGGTATGTAAAAGAACTCCCGCGAGAATAAATTCCAGCACTTCGGCGCCCTTGAAACCGGTAAAAATAACTTAGTGTGACGTTGAAGGAATAACATTAATTAGGAAATTGATCATCTCTCTTATCCAAAAAAGTCATGCAAGCATGAATGTAAAAATGTATCGTGTCCATTATTAATCAACATTCAGACCAGACTAGCTTTTCTTGAGAATGGACTTTCTAAAACCTTAATTATGTTAAGGTCTTGACTTTTGATCCTTACTACTTTCTTTCTTTCTTTCTTTCTTTCTTTCTTTCTTTCTTTCTTTCCTTCGTTATTTATTTATTTCGTACTAAATTAATCTGTCAACCTATAAATTCAGTTTTTCATTTGTCAAATAATTCATCTTTCCATAAATTTCTTCCTTCGGGGTTTCTACATATTCATTATTAACTATTTATATTACTTATAGGGTGCCTGGTGGCCATGACCTTTAGAGCGTGAAGTCGCTATGGCCTGACAATGAGGTTACCCGTTTAGAATCCCATTGCTAGAAAAATCATTACCCGGCGAATTGGCCGTGCATCCGGGAGATAGTGGGTTCGAACCCCACTGTCGGCAGCCCTGAAGATGGTTTTCCGTTGCTTCCCATTTTCACGCTAGGCAAATACTGGGGTTGTACCTTAAGTAAGGCCTCGACCACTTCCTTCCCATTCCTATGCCTTTCCTCTCCCATGTCGTCGCCATCCTGTCTGTGTCGGTGCGACGTAAAGCAAATAGCAATAATAATAATAATAATAATAATAATAATAATAATAATAATAATAATAATAATAATAATAATAATAATTAAGAATGTTGGCTGGCAGGTAGTAGGATATAAACACTAGATTGCGTGCCAAGAGTCTGAATTCAAATTCAAATCCAAACCTCTCCACAGTGTTCATATAGAGTTAGAGCATATGACGTGTTCTTGGTGGTTCGTCCGTCAGTTGGGGACGTTAAACCTTGAGCAGATCCGTTGGTGCTTTTTTTTTTAAACAGATGGCTACGCGCCGATACCGGGTTTCAGCCTCTCCGTGTCTCATTCAGTTCATTTCACGGCCAAATGCACAGTTCGCCCATGGGCGCCAAATAGAAAGACCTGCCTCAAACGACCCGAATAATCCCCAGAACAATCTCGGCACTAAAAGCCATACGCTAAATAAATAAATAAATAAATAAATAAATAAATAAATAAATAAATAAATAAATAAATAAATAAATAAATAAATAAATAAATAAATAAGAAAGCCCGTGTCTTTCGTTGGACATGGCGGCTACTCTGCCTTGATGAACGATACGTAGGAGAACTGAATATTTTGATAAACGAAAATGTTAGATACATCTCATATAGAGAATATTATGTTACATATATTCCGGTTAATCATATATTGCATCTAAATTATTTGTATGTTTCACGTGCTAGCTTTTACTTTGTATTTTTCACGATTCTTAAAAAGATGGAGTAGAAATATTGCATTGGTCAGGAAACTATCTAAATTCTTTTCGTGTTGGAGCGTGGATGGGAGACGAATGATCTGTCTCCTGGCCCACCAGGTCACCTGATATGAATCCAATTGACACTTTCTTGTTGCGCCATTTAAAAACTACAACTTTCCACAGTAGATTACAGTGGTCTCCAGATCCCTTACACCATCCATATCATAGCCTACTGTAATAAGCAAGCAGGTGATCCATTCGAGCACTTACTCTATTATCCAAACAGGTTTTAGGCCTAAGGCCGACCCACGAGAAAATGGTGAACATAATTTAATGAAAATCGGTATGTAAAGGCGAAAAACAAGGCACTGCAGTCTAAGCTATAAATAATTTCCTTCACGCTGAATGAAATGGTAATTTAAGGGCAGGCACCAAAAATTTTAAATACGTACCTATGTTATTGGTCTTATCGAAAAGCGTTACATAACAAAAGTTATAGAGAATATGATTTCCAATCATTAATGTTTTCTACAGATTTACCGTACCGAATATGATAATAAAATTCATGAATGTATTTTGTTGCTTAGTCCATATCAACGCCGAGTATTGCTAACATGGAAATATTGTTTAATTTTGTTAACTAGCGATGGTTTTTGTATTGCTTGTCTTAAGGTAAAAACCTGCTTGGTCATCGGTACGTAGCGACAAGAAAATTATGAAGTTGATCATATAAAACGAGAAAATACCGCAAAAGGACGATCGCTTGCAGGATAAGACAAGAGGAAGTCATGAAAGGACGACATTAGATGTCCTAATATCACAGAGTGTGAAGGCCTACAAGATCGAAATCTCATAAAACTGATCAACAATACAATTGTATTGATCATTGTGTTTTGTAATATGATTTGCCTCTTCTGCTGCATCTTTGCCCACCTTGTTATGCACATATTCGTTTTTTCTGAGCTTCCATGTTTCTTCCTTTTTAATTGATCTTAAGATCTTTCTCCCTAACCTTTGTTCTAGTTTCTCCAGTTCTCCTTTTGAGATTTTATTTCTCAAGCTCAGTGTTTCTGACGCACATACAACGTCTGGTCTTACAACTGTCTGGCACAGTCCGATCCTAGTTCCCCATGATAGCGCTCTCTTGTATGTCTCAAGAGTCTTCATGTAAGCTGACTTTAATTATTCTTGCCTCCACAACTTCTCATTATTATTCATATCTACCCTTTCTCCTAAATATTTGAAAATGTCGACCTTTTGAACAATAACCTGTATTGTTTCTCTTTTAGACAATCTGTCCTTAATAGTGGCCTCATATTTAGTTTTTTTTCAATTGAGACCTATTTTGACTGCCTGTTAAAAAAGTTCCTCAATCTGTTGCTCAGTTTCATCAACGGATAATGCTATAATTGCAAGATCGTCTGCAAAAGCCAGGCAGTCTATATGCAGGTTAATTTTAGATTATTTATTTATTTATTTATTTATTTATTTATTTATTTATTTATTTATTTATTTATTTATTTATTTATTTATTTATTTATTGATAAACTTCCCCATAAAGAGGCTGCCACAAGGACGAAGCATATCGACTACACAACCTCCTACTGCGGCGATAGCGGTGTCGTGAATTTCTGCCCTGTTGAGTCCAAGAGAATCCCACTGCTCTACAAGAAATTTAGAGATTGTGCCTTCAGCACCAATTATTATTATTATTATTATTATTATTATTATTATTATTATTATTATTATTATTAGTATTAGTATTAGTATTGGAAACTTCTGTACATATAAGTTCAAGATTACACATTTAAACCAAAAAGTAGCTGCATGCTACATGGAAGCTGAGTAAGTGAATTCATTTTAATTTTTAACTTTTATAACATTTGAAAATGTCATGCATAAATTCTCCCCTACCATTAAATTTCAAATTAATCTCTTTTGACAAAGCCATAAAATAATGAAGCCCTTTTACAGCTTTGTCTAATTATTTCATTCAGCATTAAACGAACCACCGTAATTAAACTCACTGTTACCTAGTGAATGTGCTATTTCTGTGTATGTATTTACTTTGTTCTATACGAGCGCAATGGCTGTGGTTATACTGCCAGACAGAACGCTGCAGATTACAGTCTGGCAACCTGCTGCCTACCAGCGTAATGCGGGTAACCGAACCAGAAGGCGTTCAAACGTATCGTGTTTCTATCTAAAGATAGCAGCTAGAAGGGCTTCAGAACTTTCTATTATGTAAAAAATAATTAAAAATATCATATTATATTGTGATGGTTTTACAGACAAATCGTCAAGGTTATTAGTTCTCAGACCATTAACCTTGTATTTTTTTTAAAAAACAGCAATCATCACCATCATCAAGGAGGAAGAGTTCCGACCGTCGGCGTTATTTTACCGTCCCCATCTACAGGGGTATAAAAGATCTCTGGGACATATTTGATGTCTACCAGACCGAATCTATTAAAACTCAGCCATTAGAGATACTTTTGTCTATCATCTGGTAGTTCACAACGTAATGTCAAAACTGACATGCAAGCAGTCTAGACTGTGTCAAATCAAAATGACAGCACACGGTAGTAGTAGTAGTAGTAGTAGTAGTAGTAGTAGTAGTAGTAGTAGTAGTAGTAGTTGTTGTTGTAGTTGATTATCGGTAAACTGGAGTCGTATAGCCATGCACTGTCACATATAAGACACTTTTAACTAGTTTTTTGACGATACACTATACTTGTTTGCTTTTAAAACTTCTAGTGTGTAACTGGCTAACTTTAACCCATGCTTGTAAGTATGGCGTACTGCATTCAGAAATTGAGTGGTGGTGGTGGTTGTGGTGGTGGTGGTGGTGGTGGTGGTGGTGATTATTGCTGCAGACAGAACTGCGTTATAATCACCCCCTATTTTTATGTGAAAAATATATAATATCTGGTGCTGGTGATAATTGCTCCCAAACGCTCCAGCATGGCAAGTGATAGAATTTTGTAAGTCATGGATAGCAAAGATATTCCTTTGGAATTTTTTATGTTCTTCACGCTGCCTTTTTTGCGAAATGGATGGATCAAAGCTATATTCCAATCTTCGGGTAGGGTTTCCTTGCTCCAAATTTTTTCTATTTGCTTTTGTAAGATATCAGGTGTTTCCTCCAGGACATATTTTCATAGTTCTGCTACCAATGAGTCTTCCCCCGGCGCTTTGTTGTTTTTGAGATAGGCAATGTGGCGCTTGATTTCATCTCTGTCGGGTGGTGTGGAATCTGGGTACATGAGTAAGAGTTCCTTGATCTCAATGTGGTTTTGCGGTTTAGAGCAGTTAAGTAAACTCTTGAAGTAGCGTGCCAGAATGCTACAATTTTCTTCATTTGACGTCGCCAATGTGCCGGTCCTTCCACTCAAAGTATAGAAATTGTGGTTTATAGCCACTGAGTTTGCGTTTGAAGGCTATGTAGAACTCTCTGCTTTCATTATTCCTAAAGTTTTGGTCTACCTTACCAATGAGAAACTTTTCGTATTTACGGATCTCTATTCTGAACACCCTAGCTGGTTGGGCACGTGGGTTGTGTAGGTTTCCCAATCAGTTTATGATTTCGTAGAGTAGTACTGTTTCCACGCATTGAGTCTTTCTTTGAGAACTGATTCGCAGGTATCTCCCCCTGTGGGTGGGGGCGGTAGAATAACACCCACGGTATTCCCTGCCTGTCGTAAGAAGCGACTAAAAGGGACCCCAGGGTCTCTGAACTTTGGAGCGTGGGTTGGCGACCACGGGGCCCTTAGCTGAGTCCTGTCATTGCTTCCACTTATTTATGCTAGGCTCCTCACTTTCATCTATCCTATCCGACCTTTCTTGGTCAACTCTTGTTATTTTCCGACCCCGACGCTATTAGGTTTGCGAGGGCTAGGTAGTCTTTCATTTTCACGCCCTTCGTGGCCCTCGTCTTTCTTTGGCCGATATCTTCATTTTTCGAAGTGTAGGATCCCTTCCCTATTTTTCCCTCTGATTAGTGTTATATAGAGGATGGTTGCCTAGTTGTACTTCCCCTTAAAACAATAATCACCACCACCACTCGCAGGTATCGTTCCACCAGGCATGCTTCTTGCTTCTCTTGATTGTAATTGTTGACGTTCTTCATGCTGACTGTTTTGCGTTTTGGATGGATCCATGAAAACAGACAAGGCGTAGACCTAAGAACGGAAGGAAGTTCACCGAAGAAGGATGCGGAAGTACTGGGCGAGTGCTAAAGATCAAGACAGAAAATGGTTGAAATAACGTGGCATATAGCTGGCCGAAACGAAAGATTAATAATAATAATAATAATAATAATAATAATAATAATAATAATAATAATAATAATAATAATAATATTGGTTTTAGATCCCACTAATTCCTTCTACGGTTTTCGGAGATGCAGATGTGCCAGAATTTGATCCCGCAGAACTTCTTTTATATGCCGGCAAATCTGCCAGCATAAGGCTGGCGTATATGAGCACCTTCAAATTCTTCCGCACTGAGCCAAAATAGACACCGCCAATTTGTACTCTACCGTCTGGGTGACTCGGCACAGCCCTGGAAAATTTACGTACACAATCAGTGTAATGGAGGGAGGTGAACGGCATCTTTATTACATGAGCCCTGAGTGAATTGATGCATACTTGTTATTCTCATGGTATACTGTATATGCACACCTAGCGAGTGTGAAGGTAGTTAGTTACCTTGTAGCCTGTACTGTCGTCTTATTAAGTTCCTGCGGGAACCGCATTCACGGCTCGCTGGCTAAAGCGAGGAAGCTGGAGAGCTACCCTTGCGCAGCGCGTGTAATTGCTGACCTGGCCACATGTGATCAAGTAATTACAAGAGCACGTGGTAGTTGGAAATCAGGCAAGAAAGAAACACTAGTATAATAGGGTAAACTTGAAATTAATCTGTACCGAGCTTGGTAGCTGCATTCGCTTAAGTGGGGCTAGTATTCGGGAGATAGTGGGTTCGAACCCCACTGTCAGCAACCCTGAAGATGGTTTTCTGCGGTTTCCTATTTTCACACCAGGCTAATCTGGGGCTGTATGTTAATTAAAGCCACGGCCGCTTCCTTCTCACTCCTAGCCCTTTCTTGTCGAATCATTACCGTAAAACCCATCTATGACGGTGCGACGTAATACAACTTGTAAAATAAAAATAAATTATTATTATACCGAAGGTACACCTTCTCCGTGAATTTGAACTGAGCGCCTTTTAGAAGGCCATTTGTGATGTAAACCGTAACTGTGTATTCGAAGAAGTTTGTACCTATAATTTTCAGATGTCTCTACTGTCGACTTATGTGCCCCATCTGGCGGGAGGTTGGACAATTATTTTTAAGGGAAAATTCTATTCTATCTGGTTATTAACCTGAAGTGTTTGTAGATTTTTTTGATGTGCTGAATCTGTCAGCACTACATGATTTCCTTCTTCCTGAAATTATTAGCCAGTGCATACAGTTAGTGGAGGCAGGGGGAAGCCTTGTTCGTCGTCGGCAGGCCCACCAGCTCAAGGTAATGGCAGACATATTTTAAATATGTGATAGCTCCAGAAAGCTGACTCGAGAAGAAGGTTTAAAAATTCATTCATAATGTAAATTTCTGAAGTTTAATGTCATGTTTAAATGTAAATTTTCAAGTAAGCTTAAGGACTCTATTCAAATCTCTGCTGGTAAACATGTAAATCATGGAATAAAGAGTATTTACCCTCTTTTAGTTCCCATTCCACTTAGTATTGGGGTAACTATGATTTTCTAAATCTTCAAATTTTAATTCTATTTTTGGAACTTAATATTTCTTCGCCATCTAGTCACCCTCTGTAGTACAGGCTTAGCCTCGGTAACTTCGGGCCATGAGCCCATATAGAGTTTTAGGTGTTTTTCAAAGTGTATGTCAAAAGGAGTGCTAGTGCTTCGCCTTCTAGCATTTTGGTCATGGCCGATTTTCTTAAATCTTTTTTCTTTCTGTACACGTAGGCGTTTTAGTATGGGCACTTATTGCCCCTGATTTCTTTCTAATTATTTATAGACAATTCTGGATCAGACTGTCGAGCAGGAAACTCTTTTCAAAGTGATCTAATGTCAAATTTAGGTTAGAAACTTGTACTTTTGAGAGGCTGGAATCTTGTAAATTTTAGAGCTCAGACTCCTAAAGTGTTTTTGAGTGCAGCGAGTACTCTTTGAAATAGTGTAACTTCGGAGCTACAAGCTTATTTTATAATTTATTGTGTACCTGAAGTTTGACTTACTCCTTTCCTGTCGTCATAGCTGACGAGCTCATCGTAATTCTATTTAACTGTTATTTTTTCTTGTTCATCACATTTTAAAATCAGAAAAGAGAAAGGAAAGAAATAACATTTAACATTTTAGTTTTTCAACTTATGCTCTCGTCTTTTCTCACCTATTCTTACACCCCTGCAACCTACCAAAACACGGTAACAACAACAACAGAAACAATAGCAATAATAATAATATTAATAATAATAATAATAATAATAATAATAAATGTGCTTTGAGCGAAAGGACGGCACACTGGCGACGTCAAATGAAGAAAATTGCAGCATTCTGGCAGATTACTTCAAGAATTTACTTAATTGCTCTAAACCGCAAAGCGCCATTGATACCAAGGAACCCTTACTCAGGTACCCAGATTCCAGACCACCCGACAGAGATGAAATCAAGCGCCACATTGCCCGTCTCAAAAATAACAAAGCGCCGGGGGAAGACTCAGTAGTAGCAGAACTATGGAAATATGCCCCAGAGGAATCACTTGATATCTTGCAAAAGCAAATAGAAGAAATTTGGAACAAGGAGACCCTACCCGAAGATTGGAAAATAGCTTTGATCCATCCATTACACAAAAAGGGCAGCATGAAGAACATCAACAACTACAGAGGAATATCTTTGCTACCCGTGACTTACAAAATTCTCTCACTTGTCATCCTGGAGCGTTTGGAAGCACAAGTCGAACATCAAATAGGTAAATACCAAGGAGGGTTCAGAAAAGGTCGCTCAACAGCTGAACAGATCCAAAATCTCAAAACGATCATCAGATATTGTACACTAAGGTCCAAGCAGTATGTGTATGTCTTTGTGGACTTTAAGAAAGCGTACGACTCCATTGACCGGGAAGTCCTGCTAACCATCTTAAATGAATTTGGAGTTGATTTGAAACTGCTGGCGTTAATTAGAGCCACCCTGACCGATACAAAATCCCAAGGTGAAGTTTCACGGATGTCTCTCGCATTCCTTTGACATCAAAACAGGAGTCCGACAAGGTGATGGGCTATCCCCGATACTCTTCAACTGTGTTCTTGAAAAGATCATCAGAACCTGGCGGGTGAGATTACAGGAAACCAACTACAGTCCATTGAGAATAGGAACCAAATCCAAGGGGATCGCAACAGACTGCTTAGCATTTGCCGATGATATTGCTGTTCTCTCAAACGACATAGAAACCGCTAGAGCTCAAGTTGAAATTTTAAAGGAAATTGCCGAACAAACTGGTTTGCAGACATCGTTTGAGAAAACAGAAGTAATGACTAACATCAAAGAGGCTCCACCAAAACTCCATACAAAATACGGGGACATCACCCGAGTAGACAAATTCAAATACCTGGGTGAGATCATCATGAAAAATGGACTGGACAAAGAAGCACTTCAGGAGCGAGTACGCATACTGGAAATAGCCTACCAAACATCCCGCACAATCTACAACAAAAAATGCCTTTCCCAAAACACCAAGATACGTCACTATGAAACAGTTCTGAAGCCAGAAGTTCTATATGCAGCCGAAACCCTGTCTCTAAATGCCAACAAAGGACTCCTTGAAGAACTGGAGAAAAGAGAACGCAAAATTGTGAGAGGAATCTTGGGATCAAAGTACAGAAATGGAATCCATCAAAAGAGATCCAACAAGGAAGTCTACAGCAAAATAGAGAAAATTACCGACACAATCACAAAAAGACGGGCACGATTTTACGGTCATCTGAAAAGAATGGACGGAAGAAAGTTAACTAAAGAAATCTTTCACTTTTTTGATTCAAACCCCAAAACCATAATTCCCTGGTTTAGAAATACCAAAGAAGACCTGCAAATGCTACATATCTCAGTTGAAGACGCCTTTAACAGAGATCTCTTCCGCAAGAAAATATTGACGAACGGGCTAAACCGAGACGAGCAACCGAAGAGAAGACACGGTGCCCCTTGGACAGAGGAGCGTAAGCAGGCCCACTCACAAAGAATGAGGGAAATTTGGGCTCTAAAGAAGGCCAAGTTCAGTGTCAAATGCAACAAGACTAAACGTGGTCCTTGATGGCCCCAGCGAATTATATATATAATAATAATGAAAATTTGTTACAAGAGAGTATGTATTACAACAGAAGACAGTGAAATAGCATGCCAAATCTGGCTGGAACGAATGCTACGATTAATGAGGGATGTGCTTGATATCCATTACGAACAGTCGTCAACGGCCCTGTAATTTTTTTATGCACCACGGTGACGACTGAGCAGAGGTGTGCGGGCGTGCGGGTGGAGACAGCTCGTTCACTGCAGTGCGCAGTGGCGGGTTGGTTGACGGAGCAATATATGAAGCATAGAATTAATAATAATAATAATAATAATAATAATAATAATAATAATAATAATAATAATAATAATAATAATAATAATGTTCTACGGACATATTAAAAGGGTGGGATCGGAGTAGGTATGGCAACGATATATCGGTTTTTACGAAATACCGATATTTTCCTTTCGATTTATCGGTATATCGATACCGAAATTTTGATTCAATTTACCGAATAATATATCGGTTTTTCCGTAAATGTATCGTTTTTCTTTGAATTATTGTTTTCATAAATATATTCGTACTAGAGAACGCCGATAATTCTTCAAGAGATGGTGCTAGTGAAAGTGGAATTGCAACCTGGAAATATCCAATTTAATCAATACCTTGCTCTGAGCCTCTGACAGGCTGGATTGTAATTTGAATACAAACGGTGGAATATGTAACACCGTTGTCTACGTGATTAGTAATAAGGCCTCCGCATGGCAGTTTACACAGCGAGAAATACGTTCTAGTTCCAGAGTCGCCGCTAGACTTCGAGTTAGCCCTCCATTGTTTAGCAACACAACTGTGAAGCAAAAACGTGAGTGAGTTTTTAGGTGAGATAAACCTTAAAATTAATTATAAGAGGCGTTGATTTGTGTATTCAGCTTGGGGTGAGTTTATGGTTTATATTTAAACGTAACATTAAGAAAATAGAAGCCTCCGTGACTCAAGTGGCAGCGCGCCGGCCTCTCACCGCTGGGTTTCGTGGTTCAAATCCCGGTCACTCCATGTGAGATTTGTGCTGGACAGGTTATTCTCCAGGTACTCCGGTTTTCCCTGCCATCTTTCATTCCAGCAACCTCTCCACTATCATTTCATTTCATCTGTCAGCCATTAATCATTGCCCCAAGAAGTGCGACTGGCTTCGGCAGCCGACACAGTTCCCATCCTCGCCGCTAGATGAGGCCTTATTCGTTCCATTCCTGACCCGGTCAAATGACTAAACAAGCTGAGGATTTACATTAAGAAAATATTTTGTGCAAATTGATAAATATACAAGAGCCGGGAGAGAGTTTATTGTAAACATTATATTCACAGGATGTTTAATGCGCGTGATAAACAATGGTTTATTGCGGTGTACCATTCTGCCAAAGTAAACTTCAGGAAGGTAGTGGCATTTCTTTCCACGAGCAAATGTAGAACTACGAGAAAAATGGGTCAAAATTATATCATGTCGGGGTGACGAGACGAATAGCATGTGGCAACCTTCCTCTAAGTCTGTAGTATGTAGTGAACATTTTGAAAGCACATGCTTTAGCATTTCTACTAAAACTAGCCGCAATCAATACCAACGCTTTTTTCAGGGTATCCATCATATTTGCGTGGCAAGACTAGGCTATGTACTACTAATAAAATGTTCTCATTTCTCACCTGTAGGAGGAGGCGGGCCTCTTAGACGGTGACGCCGTCTCTCAGGCCGGGAGATTTGTCACGTTGAAGGAGATGCTCGGAGAAGGTGAGGGGGTTGGTGGCCGTGGCCTATACTAGGAATTGTTCCGGCATTCGCCTTAGTGCAGGAGAATGGAAAACCACGGAAAACCATTCTCAGGACAGTCGACAGCGGGGACCAGCCGTTAGGTCCAGCCCTGTCCCGTCTTCCGAATACAGAGGTGAAGAGCCACGGTAGAGCCGTGGCCACCCCTCCTCTGTTCGGTTGGCCGGTCGGAGTGCAAAGCTGTGGGACCACGGGCCAGCCGTGGCCACTTCTGGACCGAGACCCACTCTGCACTCATCGACGTAGGTTATGTGAATACTGCAGTGTTTTAAAATATGCTATGTATTATTTTCATTTTTATTAGGACGTGAACTTTCCGGTTGCAATGATACTATCTGATTCGTATGACCTCATCTTTAATTACTGGGTGATACATTTATTTTTCTTCATTAAACGTCATAGAAATTTCACTGTCCTACTCAAAACGCAATGTTTTATGTTTGTAATGTGCTTTTATCTGCAAGTTATTCTCGTAATGTAAATTGGAATCGTGCTGAGGAATAGAGGGAAAACCTGACATCCAGCGGCGCTATTTGAACTGCTGCTACTCTGTCAATTTAGTACTTGAAGAGACCGTGCATGCAGAGGCCTTTACTTATCTCGTAGGTAACGATAACATCTAGGGACATTCCGATATACCGTACTAAAATATCGATATTTCCTTCGATATCGACATGTCGATATTATCCTACTATCAAAACAAAATATCGATATATCTCGATATCAATTTTTTTTCATAATACAAGGATTTGAAATTATATTGAAGTTCTATAAAACGGGGACCACGACAGTTCCAAGAAAAACAAGATAATTAAGGGAAAGAAATATAATGACCAAAATATTTTGTGTAAAATGGTATCAACAGTAAAGTACAAAACATCAAAACCTAATTCAACCATGAATTCTAACACTTTAAGTGTCTGAGTTATTGTTATTCACCAGAAAAAAAGACCAATGATGTCTTTATTCCCAGAATGCAATGATAAAGCCATGCACGGTAGATTCTGCATCATATTCTTAACTATTTTCAGCCATTCCTACTAATTTACGAGGTATAAGTTATACGGACTTCATCAAGCATTACTGACACTATTTTTTCACTCTCTTTCACAGGTGTACTTAGTTCTTTCAAAAAGCTAAGGGTCTATGCCTCGACTGCTGGCGCCTATTGACATAAGTATATCTTGTGGCTGAGGGTCAATGAAAATTTGCGTTTCGGAAGTATAACCCTAGCACCGTGCAGGCTGGTGCTCATCTGAAATTAGCAGCCGTTGATGGATATATTCCATGGATAATTAAACCGCGAATTCCAGTAGCAAGATAAACTCAACCAACCAGTCGCGTGCACAGTCAGAATACCAATATTTATATACTGTATATGCATTAAGGTCTAATGATATTGTTGTTGGTCTTGGACTCTTAGGTTATCATTAACGATATATCGATATCGTTTGAATATACCGATATATTATGTGCAATAAATATCGATTATCGAAAATAAGTTTTCAATATATCGCAATATCAATATATCGGTATTTAAAATTTTTTGCCATCCCTAGATCGGAGAGACTCGCCAACAAGATCCTCACCTTCCAGGAGATCAGGAAGACACAAGTCCCATGGGTAAAAGAAGTCCACCGAGATTTAGAAAAATGTGGGATCACGGCAGAAGATAAAACAAACAGAAAAATCTTCAGGCCGAGAGTTGCGGAGGTGAAGGACCTAGCTGATGAGAAAACGAGGAAGAATAGAGTATTCTCGGCAGAAGAACGAGCACGAGCAAGCCAACGGATGAAGGAATACCGGCGAAAGAGGAAGGAGAAAGAACTTGAGAAAGCAATGAAGTTGCGGAATCGTAGCCCATAGATGGCTGAAACGAATAATAATAATAATAATAATAATAATAATAATAATAATAATAATTGCACCGGAGATGTACCAACTCCTTTCATTTAAAGTGAGTCCCGTTTAGAAGACCATCTGTAATGTGTACTTCAAACTGAGTAGTTGAAGACGTTAGAACGTTTATCTTCAGATGTCTCTACTGTAGACTTATGTGCCCCCTCTATTGGCAAGATGAACAATTAATTTTCAAAAAAAATTGTAATTTCTAGGTTTTCAGAACTGAAATGTTGGAGTGATCTTGGGTTACTAGCACTGCAATCCATTCCTTCGTCCTCTAACTTTTGGACCAATAAGGAATTTTGTTCGTTCATTAAATCAACTAATAAGATTTGTGGGTGTGTACAGGGCTTCGGCCCAGATAGTTCTGGAACCCTCCTGTCCGCTATAAAAGCTGGGACTCTTCGATTGCTCCAGTTAAGAGGTTTAGATTGTGTTAGTAGAGATAGCAGGGGCTAGCCTGGCTCATCTACGGAAGGCTCACCAGCTCAAGGTAATGGCAGACATCTTTTAATCCTGTAATCGTTTCCGAAAGCTAACTCGAGGTGAGAGTTTCAAAATTCTATCTTAATGTAAAAGTCTTTCGATGTAATTTTCAAACAAGTCTAAAGACCTTATTCTAACTTAGGGAGTAAAGAGTGTGAACCCTCTATCCATTCCCATTCAACTTGGTATTGGGGTGACTATGAATTCCTAAACCTCAAGATCTATCTCTTCCTTTTGTAATTTAAAACTTTCTCTCTATCTAGTCACCTCCGTAGTATAGGCTTAGCCTCTGTAACTTCGGGCCATAAGCCCACATAGGGTTTTAGGAATGTTTAAGTGAATTTCAAAGGAGTGAAAGTATTCGCCTCTTAACATTTTGATTATGGCCAATAAGTTTAACCTTTTCTTTTTCACTAAGGCCATGTAGAATGGGCACTTATTCCCTCTGTTTAACCCTTTAAGTTGCAAAAACCTGGGGAAAAGATCAATTTTATTGCATGTTTAAAATCAAATAGAATACTATCATACATACATGTTTATTTTACAAAATAATATTCATTTAGTGATATATTTTTGGTGGGAAATATATATATCCCACTGCCACTTCCCGACAGCTGGCATTCTTGGTGTGTTCATTGGGATAATGATTTCTCACCTGGTAAATTGCGTAGTATTTTGCACAAGTAGCATAACTTTCTGGCTGAGGCTTTTGTTCTCCAGTATTTCTCATAGCAGTGTCGCCGTTGAGTAATTTGTCTTTGAATAAAAGGTTGAATCGCTGTCTGGCAGAACAGCAGGGAATAACGGACATCTTTCCGCTGTTGGTGAAGCAGGTACGAAGTCTGGATCGGCCAGTGAGTTGTCAGATAATCCTAATTCAGAATCATGTGACTCAGGTCGTTCTAATAATAGAGACCTACAGCATTTCCTCTTCGCTCTTCCTTCACCACTGGTGGGAGGTTCCATTTCTGGCTGTGAATTAGATCTCCTTCGTAAGAGAAAGAAAATTTAAAGCTTATAACTTAAGTTTTCATCCATCAACATCATGTATCCAAATGCCATCACTGCAATTGTTGGCACTATACAGTAATAATATTTTCATAGTCAACCTAACTGCTAAATAAACTTACCAGAACTGAGTGAGCAATCTTCAGCATCACTAGCATCACTATTGCCTGCTCATCTGGAATTTCCTCTTCCAGCTACTTCGCAATATTCTCCAATTCCTTGGCAATAAATATGGGCAATCTACAAAATAAGCGTGTAAACACGTTCATTTATATCATACTAAAAATTAGATCACATACCAGATGCTAAAGTATACCTAACAGCCTTCAAATGTACACCAATATGTGTATGCTGATAAACTGATGTGAAAAATCTGCATACATGACTTCAAATTGGTGTAACAACTTGGCCAAGATAGAGAACAACAAAATATTGCATACACAAACAACTAAATATGTAATTCACCGATATTCAGTCTGATACTTGTGATCTCTATCACCCTAATTTATTTCTGAAACATCAAAATTTGTAAACAAATATATAACCTGAATCATTACTTGACATTTAACATTTATAACCACAAATCAATGCATCAAGGAGCAAAACTAAAGCATAATATCAGTTGTGTATATGTTACAGAAAACTATTCTTACCAATCAGACTTCCTCCTTGGCTCATATTTTCAATAAATTGCTTCAAACTCGCCTTTTATAACACAACATCGTCTGTAGAGAACTTCAAGCAACCAGAGGGAAATACATTTCCCACCTGGTAACATCTGACTTGCTGGTCAAAGAGTAAATATATGACTGATGCAATTTATGCACTCCCTGTGTCCAGCACATGAAACTACATAATCCTTGCACGGTGGGACCTAGATATCTCTCTGGAGCACTGGCGCATACTAGTTGGGAAGAATATATCCCAAAGAAACTTGAAGGGTTAAAGTTAACTATTCTTATTTAATCTCCTATTTAAATGTAACTTAGGCTGTCGGGCGAGTAAGAGAGTGAAAACTGTTTATATTCAATCTAATGTAAAAATAGAGAATTGGGCCTTGGAGAGGCTGGGATGTTGAAAATTATGGAGCCCCATCTAATTTTTAATTGATTGCTCTTTGTAACAGTGTATAATTTGAGCTACCTAAGTCATCTCATAAAAATCATTATGTCTATTGTACCTGATTATTAAGATCTGATATATTGTATTTGGTCATGGAGTAACTCCTTGGCCTCTCTTAACAGAGCGGTAATTAATACGCAGGCTGTGGAAAGGGGAGAGGGATGTGTTATGTGTCAGTTTGAGATATGTATTGTTCAAAGAGTCTTCAGAAATTAATTCTATAATTGGCAGCAGATTCCCACGGGTCACGCTGTAGTAATATTCAGAAAATAATGTGAGAAAACATAAATGTATGCCCATTTCCATGGAAAGATTATCCTAGTTTCTTTCCAGAAAAGTAGGGAAGAACGGTATGTCAGTTTGTTAACCTTCCGTTACTTCGCGCAGCTCTCAGCTTCTTGCAAGTTCAGTTCATGAAGACTAGAAGAAAGATCGCTGAAGAGAGTTACTTTAGTCCGTGAGGAAAAACTCTCCGTAATGCTCCGGCGCGACTTAGCAGAGATCATAGCGATCCATTTCAGGGAAAGCATTCTTCTCATCTGTAATGAATTGGTGGAAGAAAATCGCTTTATATCATCTGTCATAAAATCCCTCCTTCTTGGTGTGAAAAGAAACCTTTAAGACATCTCGTATTGATTTAAGCATTATTCATCGGTATAACTTAATACGGCAGAGGAACATTAGCGGCATTTCCCGACACGGCTGTCTTCTCCAATTTATTTGACCATAAGTCTTCGCTGTCGGGAGAGACAATTTTTCTGTAAAGACATATCGGAAATAGGAGTGAGTATGTTTTGAGAGAATCTGAGGCAGTAAACTGCTGGCTACGGCTGTCTTGACCGTGGTCCAAGTTACCATCGATCGCATGCTCCGCCCGCCTTAGATAGTTTTCTTGTATCGCTCTTGCCATAAGTCAACTGGTCTCTACCACGCAGTTCACATCTCTGTCACAGCAGCGCTTCCTTTCCATGCATACAAATGTTTGCTACCAGTGCCTCATTAACCTCTCAGTCCATATTGTCCTCAATATATGTTTACTTTTCAGTAAAAGAAATGAAATGGCGTATGGCTTTTAGTGCCGGGAGTGTCCAAGGACAAGTTCGGCTTGCCAAATGCAAGTTTTTGATTTGACTCCCGTAGGCGACCTGCGTGTCGTGATGAGGATGAAGACGTCACATACACTCAGCCCCCCGTGTCAGCGAAATTAACCAATTATGGTTAAAATTCCCGACCCTGACGGGAATCGAACCCGGTGCCCCTGTGACCAAAGGCCAGCACGCTAACCATTTAGCCATGGAGCCGGACTACTTTTTAGTAAACAGTATGGATACTAAAATAAAGATATTATTGGAATAACTCAATCTTTCCGCCGGTTCTTAAATAAAGACCTGTTTTCCTTTCGCATGTAAGAATTTATTTTTAATGTTGAACACATGTCTTAGCAGGCGAAGTCTCCATACTACGAAAAACGTAAAATTAAACAATTCCTTCAATTGTGCCGAAATCTGAAGACTCAAGGGCCCAGAAAAGTTTTAAAAACAGCAGCCTTAAATCGCTAATTAATTTACTCGCTTTCTTTTTTATTCAAATCATAGCCAAACGAACGTATTTACATAATTCTTTCTGTAACGTGTTCCTCGTTTCGACACCCTCAGGCATTTTTTGATTTTTTTGAAAAATTTCCACACCGAATGTAGTTATATGGGATTAAGTGAAATGACTCACATTAGCGCTCGTAGTGGTGCTTAAGTGAAACAATGCATTGACTCACATTAGCGCTCGTAGTGGTGCTTAAGTCAAACATTGCACTGACTCACATTAGCGCTCGTAGTGTTGCTTAAGTGAAATATAGCACTGACTCACATTAGCGCTCGTAGTGGTGCTTAAGTGAAACAATGAATTGACTCACATTAGCGCTCGTAGTGGTGCTTAAGTTAAACAATGCACTGACTCACATTAGCGCTCGTAGTGGTAGAAAGAGGCAAACTGTTAATCTAATCGACCGGATAACGATGATTAAGGAAAGGATTGCATTTTTTTAGGAATAAAGAATATATTCTCATATTTTATTATATTTTATTAACCTAAAATTCGTAGCTCATATCCCTAGAATGTTTTCTACATTGAGTTGCTTGCCTGAAAGTCTAGAACTGTGGATTTTTCTCTCGGTTTTACATCACGTCTACCTGGACTGGTCTTACGCTAACGCTCGGGCGCAAAGTCATCCTCGACTGCTAACCACTCCTCACATTCGTTATGGCATAAAGAATTATTTACTGGGCGAGTTGGCCGTGCGGTTAGAAGCGCGTAGCTGTAGCTCGCATCCGGGAGGGAGTGGGTTCGAACCCCACTGTCGGCAACTCTGAAGATGGTTTTCCGTGGTACCCTATTTCCACACCAGTCAAATGCTGGGGCTGTACCCTAATTAAGGCCACGGCCGCTTCTCTCCAACTCCTAGGCCTTTCCTATCCCATCATCGTCATCATCGTCAGAAGACCTATATGTGGTCGGTGTGACGTAAAGCCACTAACAAAAAATTAACATATAAAGAAATAAATATGTTATAATATTTAAAATGTTCAGACACACCAACCACATTTAGCCACGAATAGACACTGGAATTCCAATACTGTCATTATGACTAATTTATGTGTAGAAGTAGCCTGTTATTCCTACATCCAGAGTTTACATATGCTGCCCTTATTTCTGTGCCATACCTGGCCTAATGTCCACTCGTATGAATAAAATAACAGTTACATTCAGAATTATGTCGAAAATTGCTTTCATCTTCTTCACCAACAGACTGTGGGGTCCGACCTTATAACAGAGGGGGAAAAAACTCGCAAGTCTGTCATTTAGCATACCCATCTTAAAATGACCCAAACAATTCATGTCGGTTTTCTTAACTTGAAGGACTAGGAAAGCCCTAGAAGAGGTCGTGTAACCATAATAGTAACCCAGTTGTGGATATGCAGCATTTTTACTTTATGTAAAGGATGTAGCTTCTATCAGGAATTGTACTGGTCATGTCACCGCTTTAACATCATTCCAGTTGAAGCACAACATGGGAATTACTATCGAGGATGGGGAGTGAGGTATAGTACTATTGCCTTCCTCACTCGACCAGAATGATCTGTTGTAGCACGACTGACCGTATGAACCGTACACTCATGTTGATAAAAAACAGAACACCTTGAAAGACTAGAAACAGGAAGTTCATATTCACAGGACGGGATTCGAACCGGCTAACCTCGGTGTCAGACCGTTTAGACTTCAACGCCTTAACGATCATGGCCACCAAGCGGGGTGACTTATTAATAATAATAATAATAATAATAATAATAATAATAATAATAATTAGAAGCGAAAGAAGAATAATTTTCTATGCCAATTCGAAGAATTCGAAGTACCAGAATTTTTTCACAGAAAAGAGTTTTCTAATGTGCCAGTAAATAAGTTGATATTATTATTATTATTATTATTATTATTATTATTATTATTATTATTATTATTATTATTATTATTGGTCTTTCATCGCACCGACACACATAGGTCTTATGGCAACGATGGAGTAGGGAAGTGCTAGGAGTGGGAAGGAAGCGGCCGTGGCCTTAATAAAGGTACAGCCCCAGCCAGCATTTGCCTCGTGTGAAAAAGTGAAGCCACGGAAAACCATCTTCAGGGCTTCCGACAGTAGGTTTCAAACCTACTATCTTCCAAATTCAAGCTCACAGCTGCGCGCCCTTAACTCTCGGTTATTATTATTACTATAATTATTTAGCTTATTTAAAATTACGCTAACACAAGAAAGGTTTCTGGACACTCAAAGATAAGAAAGGACTAGACCTGGAAATGCAGGGGCCCGTGGCTATGATTTAGGTACATTTGGCTGATGTGATAATGAAAAACCACGGAAAACCATATTCTAGGCAGTTGATGGTAGAATTCTAACTCATATTAGACAGTGAAATCGTCAATTACAAACATTCATTTTCAAATATTGGGCCCTTCCTTGCCGTGTTTTTCTTTTGTTAATCGTACTATTTTGTAATGAAAATATAAGGGGTCAAATGCTCTATATTTTGGTATCTTAATCATCTTCTTATGCCTGCTGGATTCTGAGTTATTAATTGCAAACCAAATGATAAATTTCGACATGGTCACTCCTATTGGAGCTCCCCTGCCCCGCGTACTTTACTGAGACCAGCGGGTGTCATATTTTCTCCCCTGTCCCGCATTTCCACTCAGCGGTACCTCAACCATTTGGATCGGTTCTTTAATTTTGAAGCCATACGTCCCAATGTGAGTAGACTACATGATCTCGTTGCATTTAGGTTCGAATGTAAGTAGCCTGAATTTTTAGGACGTTGTCACATCAAAGACGTGAAAATTGACAATATTTTGGGGCAATATGTTGCAGATTGCTATGATATTTTTCCACTCGGTGGTGTTTATAGGTCGCGGGCTGCTATAATAAATAATTTTAAGTCTCTGGATAAGGAAACCATGGGCACCTGGAAATCCTGAGAACCGAGGAAGTTTCTTCTCTAATTTTTCTCCATGGTTTAGTGGTAGCGAGTCTGCCTTTTGCCTGAAGGCATTGGGTTCGATTCCTGAAAGCTGATTCGAGGTTCACTCAGCTTTAATGAGAACACTTGTGGAACTATCTGACGGTGAGACAGGGGCTCCCGTCGAGAAAGCCAAGATTTATTTATTTATTTATTTATTTATTTATTTATTTAGCGTATGGCTTTACAGGTACAATACATACATACTTTTCGAAAGAAAACTCTTTTATGTAAATAATTGTCTCTGGAAACGCATGAGCAAAATCACTGATGTCGCCACTGTACTTTCCTTTTGGACACTCGATGTGGATGGTCTGCTTAGGGGCACCACAATAGCAGAGGGTTTAGAAATTATTTTCCATTTGTAGTGGAAATCTGCGCAGTTACCGTATCCTGTTAAGAATATACCAGGTTTTGCGAGGAAGTTTAAATCCAGGTGGCAGCGACGAACCAATTTGGGACAGAGTTCACTCAGGCATAGTATGGTGTCTTCCCTGCCATTCTTTAGTAATAATGAACTTGGTATCATTCAATTCTTTTACAATTATTATTGGTGGATTTCGAGACCTTAGACGATTCAGATGGACTTCAGCGTTGTCGTCGTGTGTTGGTAATTGGGGATTATTAATTATTTTATTGAACTGCCTGAGGAGGGCGTTTTACGTCGAAGATCTGGTGGGGAGATATGGCTGACGATACGTACACAATATGTGGGTATAGATCTTATTTTGCCGGTGATGAGAGACATCGTGACGTTGAGCTACGTATCTACAGTATGAAGTTGGTACCAGGGCCATTCAACCAAACAGCAGCACAGTACTCGGCAGTCGAAGACACAAGTCCCAAAGATGTGCACCGAAGTAAAATTGCCTTTGAAACCTAAGTTGCAAAACAATTTTGTGATTACATTGTTGCAAATTCTTACTTTGGATTGGATTTATGAAGGTACTATCTAAAGGAAAATGGTATATCTATGGTGACTCCTAGATGTTTAAGAAGTATATTGTCTCAAAAATTGATAACCAATGTACACCTGCAATTGTTTATTAACCATATTGTAGTGTGGATGGAAGCAACATACTTCTGTTTTGTTTGCATTTGGTTTGCAACTCTTCAAGGTCGTCCGTTAGGGTAATTTCGAATTTTTCGAATGTTATATATCTGGCAGCAATGGCTCAATCATCGGCATATCCAAATTTTCTTGAAATTGTGCAGGCATATCTGAGATAGATAATCTAAATAAGACTGGAACAAGAACAGGACCCTGAGGAATTCCATTATTTAGTGAGCTTTCGGTGTTGACAGTATTTCCCATATGTACATGGAAGTCTTTGGCTTAGCATGTTATTCAAGAGCCGGGCAGTCGTATTACATGATGTCACTTTCAGAAACTTTGTTGTGTAGATGGAAACGACATACTTCTGTTTTATTAGAATTAGGTGTAAGTCTCCACAACTGAATGTACTGTATCAATTCATAAGGTCGACTGAGAGTACCACCCGGCGCTTCATAACCGGCAGACCATCGGGTTGAGCAGCGATTGCTTGGTAGGCCAAGGCCCATCCATGCTACAGTGCCATTGGGTTTCCTTTCTATATACTTGTCGTATATGCAAAATAAAAACGAAGCATTCATTAACAAATCATCCCGTGAAAAGATAACTCAGATACTGAATGAAAAACATCTGCTTCTCTTAAGATTATTAGTGACAGTGTTCCACTGTAATAAAAACAAAGATTAAAGACAACTAACTCCGTTGCCACGGACTCTGGACACTTGGCAAGTTATCCAATCCTCTCTCACTATATCTGAGGGATTAATTAGCCGCTCCTTCTCTCCGAGGACCAGCCGTCTAACGAGATTCCTCTCACTTCCTTCCGTAATTCGCAGAGTGGCTCAGACTTGTACCAATCAAGCCTGGAGAGTAAAGAAGTGATATTGTAGAGTATTATCAGCGAGGCGTTTCAGATCAATGGCTCAATTCCTGACATATGTCTCTTGAGATCGTGGCTCCGGTGTTTCTAATATTGAATTTTAAGTAGAAATACTTGCATTGATAACAATAGGACATCAATAATAGAGGTTTCAGAAAATCTTTTTTATTCTCTAGACCTTCTCCTGCTATCAAGTAAAGAGGTGATAAAATCATGTAAGGTAAATGTTTGGTCAAATAATATTATCATCAACATCGCCACCGTGATCACCAGGCTAGCATGAGTTATGGTGAGATTTTAAAGAACCTTCTTCATCTGGGATCGTTTGAGCCATACTGACTCATTCCAATGGATTTAAGATCGTATGCCCTTCCTGATTCTTCCAACAGAACTATGTGCATCTGACAAGAAGTCGCGGCTGCTTGTAGGTACGGCACGAATAACAAATAGTTCACTCTTAGCTACAAACATTAGTCCTGGCAGACAATGCGAGCTCCTGCATATTCCTTATTAAACTGTTCATAATGCAGTACTTAAAAATTATTGTAAATGTGTAACTGAAGCACAATTTTTTCGACCACATTGGAACTTCACGACACCACCTTAGTTAGGAAGAGTCACCGCGGACGGAACCGATGTTTATTGTCAGGCCTTGAGACTTGAGACTAGGCGCATGCGCGACACCTCTTACTCCACATTTACGCGACTTCTCGTCACACGAGCATAGTATTTTCTCGTACTTTTTGCTACTGCGTCCACTCAAGACAGCCAAAGTGTTGTGTTTAATTCACTGATGTAAGTCGAGGAAAGTATCAATGTGTGAATGACTTGCTTGGAACAGGAAAAGATGATGATAATGATGATTATGCTTGTTGTTTAAAGGGGCCAAACAGGGAGGTCATCGGCCCCTAATGGTACAAAATGAGACGAAATGTAGTGACAATTTAAAAGTTCAAAATCATCCACTTTTCTCTCTTTATTCTTTTATCACCGATTTTTCCCACACCTGTGCGGTCGCGGGTGCGAACTGTGTAGCACATGTGTATTTGGCCCTGTTTCCCGGCCGGATACCCTTTCTGGCGCCAACCCTATATATAGAGGGATGTAATCAGTATTGCGTGATTCTGTAGTGGTTGGTAGTGTGGTACGTTGTCTGAATATGATGAGGAGAGTGATGGTAACGGACACAAGTACCCAGTCCCCGAGCCAGAAGAATTAATCAGAAGATATTAACATCCCCGACTCGGCTGGGGAGTGAACCCGGGAACCTCTGAACCGAAGACTAGTACGCTGACCATTCACCCAACGAGTTGGACTAAAAGTTCAAAATCATCCACTGACCAGAATAAAAACGTCATGATGAAGAATGAATCGTAAAGTATGAATTTAAAATCCGACCCAGCAACTATCATAAACAATAGTATTATTGACCAAGGGACTGCTTACAGAGAATCCTGATTCGATGATGCTTGTTGTCTAACTGGGCCCTAAATCCATGTCAACGGCCCCTTATAATGCTATTTATTGCTAGTAAACTAGAGTCATGGTATTTGTCATGTTGCGGTACTAATCTAAAGTAGCGTTGACTCACGGTGTTCCACATATTATCGTACTACTCACAAATATTGTACTTCGCACAGGTAACACAGACTTATGGTGTTTCTCACATAAAGGCGCCATTCATAGACAACGCAAACCCATGGTGTTCCTCACCTAAGTGTAACAATTTTTATTTTATTTTTTTGCTAGTGGCTTTACGTCACACCGACACAGATAGGTCTTATGGCGACGATGGGGCAGGAAAGGCCTATCAGTTGGAAGGAAGCGCCCGAGGCGTTAATTAAGGTACAGCCTCAGCATTTGCCTGGTGTGAAAATTGGAAACCAAAGAAAACCATATTCAGGGCTGCCGACAGTGGGATTCAAACCCACTATCTCCTGGATGCAAGCTCACAGACGCGCGCCCCTAACCGTACGGCCAACTCGCCCGGTGGTGTACTAATCACGAGCGCCGGTATTCCCGTGGTGTTCCTCACATAGTGGGTACTAATCACAGGCAACGCCCAGACCCGTGGTGTTGCTCACAATAGTACTAATCTCGGATACTGGAAAACCCACACAGACTCAGCTTCTGCTGTTACTAATCACAAACCTATTGTGTACCTAATATAGTGGTACTACTCGCAAGTAAAGACGACTTATGGTGTTCCCCGCGTGATGGTACTAATAACAAGTAGTTTCCTGGTTCTAATAAAATCATCCACTGGTCACCCCTTTTAGTCGCCTCTTACGACCGACAGGGGATACCGTGGCTGTATTCTTCGTCTGCGTCCTCCGCCCACAGGGGGTGGAACAGGGAATTACAAGGTGATTAGAAAAATGATTATGTTCATGGAGAGTGAGTGAGATTCATCGGAGACAAGAAAATAGGTCAACTTAACATGATACCAGAATTGTAATACCACTTGAGGTTTTATAATGACAATTTCAAGGCTATGGTTACAAATTTTGTTTTTGTCTTTTAACGTGGGTATGTTTTCGGACTGGAGGTCGATCTGAAATTAGCGTAAAAATTTAAGCGTCGAAAAAAATCGACCCCGTAACTAGGCAACCATTCTATATCATTTGGATGGAAGAATGGCACCATTCTGGTGGACGGAAAGGCATGTTTTTGGAAGATGTTTGTTTGACGTATAAGACCTACAGTATAAAGAGAGGCTGTAATTAAAGTGATGAGGAATAATTTTAACGGGTAAAAATTAATTACAATGCTGAATACAGCGGAGACGCCGAGGTGACGGGTAAAGATTAATTACAATGCTGAATACAGCGGAGACGCCGAGGTGCCGGAATTTTGTCCCGCAGGAATTCTTTTACGTGCCAGTAAATCTACCGACACGAGTCTGACGTATTTAAGCACCTTCAAATACCATTGTACTGAGCCAGGATCGGACCTGCCAAGTAGGGGTCAGAAGGCCAGCGTCTCAACCGTCTGAGCCACTCAGCCCGGCAGAAATTTAATATGGTTTGTAAATATTGGGATTTGTAACTGTACACATTAATTTTCACTCTATCTTCCCCTTCATTACCCGTAATTTCACTGACCCTGTGCAGAAAAGTGATGGAGTGTTCACCTCCGGACCCCAATATTGCGGGTTCAAATCCAACAGAAGGAGTAGATTATTTGAATTACACTCTAATTCGTACGACGTCGGCACTGGAAAAATAAGCGTCTGGCGACTCGTTCAATTCGACAACAACCGGGCCAGTTAGGGGCGCGCAGCTGTGAGCATGCATTCGCGAGATAGTGGTTTCAAGCCCCACTGTCGGCAGCCCTGAAGATGGTTTTCCGTAGTTTCCCATTTTCACACCAGGCAAATGCTGAGGATGTACCTTAATTAAGACCACGGCCGATTCTTTCCCACTCCTAGCCCTTTCCTATCCCATCGTCGCTATAAGATCTATCTGTATCGGTGCAACGTAAAGCAAATTACAAAAAAATCGACAACTTTTCAGCAATAGGAAGTTCCTGCGTCTCTATAAACCGTCTGAGTAAAATAGATCGTAGGATTTGACACTCAGACAGTCTAAATAAATGGCAAACAATTGTTTGCACACAATAGTTGAGGCCGTACGATTATTTTTTATTATTATTATTATTATAACCGAGCTCGATAGCTGCAGTCGCTTAAGTACGGCCAGTATCCAGTATTCGGGAGATAGCAGGTTCGAACCCCACTGTCGGCAGACCTGAAGATGGTTTTCCGTGGTTTCCCATTTTCACACCAGGCGAATGCTGGGGCTGTACCTTAATTAAGGCCACGGCCGCTTCCTTCCCACTCCCAGCCCTTCCTTGTCCCATTGTCGCCATAAGACCTATCTGTGTCGGTGCGACGTAAGACAACTAGCAAAAAAATTATTATTATTATTATTATCATTATTATTATTATTATTATTTATTATTATTATTATTATTATTATTATTATTATTTCTTCGTTATGCCCACTCAAAGAGCACGTTTTAACTTGTTCGATGGCCTGATGATTTTCGCCTTCTTATGCTCCCAAAATATCTTCATGAATGCACCGTATTGCATCTTTGCATTCTCTGGACCACTTCCTATCAGTTTTCTTTTTAGGTTCACGCACGATGTTTTGGCTTGGCTACTATTGTACTAAAGGCTCCACAATCTTCTATGATGTCGTCCGTGATATTCGTTTCTTGCAGGTATGCCTTAGTTTTCTTCTAGCCAGTTTATTTTGACCTTCTTTCAGTTGATTAGTTTATATAGTCTTTTGGTGAGTTTGTCGCTGTCCATTCTATAGATATGGTCATAGAATTTCAGGCGTCTCTTGCATACGGCATTAGTTAACCTGTCGGTTAATGAGTAGAGGTCCGCTGTTTCCCTCGTAATCCACATTCCATTTTCTCTTGTGGGACCATAAGTTTTCTGGAGAATTTTCCTTTCTTGCTTTTCAATTTATATAATTTGTCCTCAGACAATCCCGGCACTAAAAACCGTACGCCATTTCATTTCTGTTTTTAGTCCGTGTAACGTAAAAGCAATAACATGGGTTCTGAGGCGTATAAAGCTTCCGACAAAATAACTGTCTTGTATTATTATTATTATTATTATTATTATGATTATTATTATTATTATTATTATTATTATTATTATTATTATTATTATTATTATTATTAATTTAAAGCGGTTTGACATCGCACTAATACATTGAAGGTCTTCGGCGGCACAAAGATGAGAAGGCTAGGAGTGGGAAGGTATCTTCGACACCTGCCTGGTGTGAAAATGGGAAACAACCGAAAATCATCTTGAGGACTGCCGACGGTCGGATTCGACACCACCATCTCCCGAATGCAATCTCACGACTACGCGACCCTAACTGCAAGGCATATTCACTCGGTATTATTATTATTAATAATAATTATTAATAATAATAATAATAACAATGTTATTTATTTTACGTCCCACTAACTACTCTTTTACGGTTTTCGGAGACGCCGAGGTGCCGGAATTTAGTCCCGCAGGAGTTCTTTTACGTGCCAGTAAATCTACCGACACGAGGCTGACGTATTTGAGCACCTTCAAATACCACCGGACTGAGCCAGGATCGAACCTGCCAAGTTGGGGTCAGAAGGACAGCGCCTTAACCGTCTGAGCCACTCAGCCCGGCATTATTATTATTATTATTATTATTATTATTATTATTATTATTATTATTATTATTATTATTATTATTATTATTATTATTACCTCTTACGACAAGCAATACTGCTGATGTATTCTAGTGCACTTATCCAAATGGGAACTATTCTTTGAGATACGAAAGCGATAACACCACTCATTTGAGAAACCTTACGTGTCCTTAACATGTGGAAGTTCTAAAACATGGTTTGTACAGAAGCTGTAAATTCCAGGATTTCTGAATTTGACTTCACCGAGCTCGATAGCTGCAGTCGCTTAAGTGCGGCCAGTATCCAGTAATCGGGAGATAGTGGGTTCGAGCCCCACTGTCGGCAGCCCTGAAGATGGTTTTCCGTCGTTTCCGATTTGCACACCATGCAAATGCCGGGGCTGTACCTTAGTTAAAGCCACGGCCGCTTCCTTCCACTTCCTAGGCCTCTCCTATCCCATCGTCGCCATAAGACCTATCTGTGTCGGTGCGACGTAAAGCAAATGGTAAAAAAAAAAAAAAAAAAAAAAAAGAATTTGACTTCCTGTCGAACCGACTGACTCCGGTGGTAAAAGCGCTGTGGCCTTCTGAGCTCATGTCGGTGGGTTCGATCCCGACTCAGTCCGTTGGTATTTAAGGGAATGTACCACTTGGTTTTTTAGGACATTATGTGTACCACCTAGGTCGTTATCTACCTGCGAACGGTTTTCCCGTGATCCTCAAATCTTTACACCAGAACAATCCGTACCACTTGATGTCAAATTGGAATTCCATCTCCACGCCAGCGGGCGTAATGGGTCTGACAGGCACACTTTAGAAATCAGAAACAAAAATCATTTATAACACGTGCTGAAGAAAACTTCCATATTATTTTAATAATTGTCCTTTAAACTATACTCTCACTTATGTTTACGTAAATATTATCATAAGACAGACGTTTTTTAAGTATAAATCATGAAAAAAACACAATACAGTAAACATACACATCGTGGTCTGGCGCAATGTGCCTGACGGGCATAAGGATGATACTATTACTATTATTATGAATATTTACAGTATATTATGCATTATTTAATTATCAAGTACGTAAACTGAAAGATTCCGGTGAATTGGCCCATATTGGCTTGAAGGTCACACGGAAACAGGAAGCTACTGAAAGGTGGAAGTAAACAGTGAAATTAGTTCGTGGAACGTAAAAACAATATAGTTTTACACTTCACCAAGAAGGGAATGTTGAATATTTATACCAAGACCATCTCCTACCTAGTTCTATTTCCAATCATTTTGAAACAACTAACCTGAAAAATAACAACAACCAATGAATATTCAAGGTAAACTTAAATATTATAATCAAGCGGTCCACCTATTCAATACAATATATAATTTATTATATCTAGTACATGTTTCGTCCCCTAAGGGACATCATCAGCTAATAAGAAATTAACATTAATATATCAGAAATAAATATTAAAATTGGAAAGACACCTTAAAATTTTTGACATTTAAAATAAGATCTTCGAAATTTTGTTAAAATTGTAAGTCATAAGACAGATAAAACAGTTTAATTGTCCATATTTCTCTTGTTGATGTTCTTGAAAAATACCAGTTTTGCTTATAAAATCCTAAAATATCATTTGTTGTAAGTAGCACACTTGATTTATATCTCTTGGTAAAGGATTTGTTAAAACGTAATAAGCATTCCTTAGATGGTATAATAAAATTTAAATGCTTCTGAATTTAAAGTCAGATAATTTTTAAGTTTATCTTGAATATTCATTGACTGATTATAGTCAATACGGGATTAGTATTACTTGAAATGAAGCTGTTAAAGCTTATCACTTGTGAAATAACAACAATATACATCCAGGCACTCACTCCACGACAGAACTGGCAAGCAACTCTGTTTTCTGAAACGCGATTTGTGTTCTTGTGCTGGCGGTAGGGTTTCTTCGTGACGTTTTAAACATTAATTCTCGACAGATTTTATCATTCTTCCTTATTTCAAGTCCAGGATTACCCACTCGTTTCCTGGACCCTAGCAATTACAGTTACACAACCTGCACATGATATCTCTGAGTTCCCACACAAACAAATTCTTGGATGTCCCAATTCCCCAAATTGCATCAGTAACTACTACAGATATTAAAAGTGCTGATAATAATTTAGAGGAAATGGAGGAAGGAACCTTCCTTCCGTGAAAGCTGTCTAGCCTGAACTTTTAGACTAGAGACGCAGCAAGCGAAAATAACTGGCAGCAGCAACGAGAAATCGTTAAGCTTATTCATTTGCTATTCACTCCATTTCCTCTTTCATCTGTTTCTTGGACATTTCAGACATTCTACACTCCCGCTACTTTTTTCCATGAGCTCATGACCTGGTTACATATGTGGTGGTAATACATCTAAAGAGAATGAACAGTTCTCGGTAGTTTTTCTGTACTTTTTTATAATGTACTGATTAGTATTCAAATCTCGTTAGGAATATGGTTGACATCGTCGCTAACTTTTCCTCGAAGTGGTTTGAAGACCATAGTCCCTCTCCTGTAGTTGAGTTTGGAAGTGCTTCCATCCTATCCGACATCCCTCACAGTTGCGCGCCCCTAACCGCACGGCCAACTCGCCCGGTTAGATATCTAAAGATAGAGCACTTGACGCCGTACATTTGCGTGAAAACTGATCCGAACCCTAAAAGGGAATCACGGCGAGGAGGAGGCACAAAATTTGATGATGGATTTTTGGCTATTACATCAGCTAAATATCCATTGCGACCCCACACGTGGGATACAATTAGAAAGCTCTCTTAAAGCGCGGGAAAAACGTTACCATAACGGTTTAATCTGCGATCCTTGGGGACGAAATTTTGCCAACCACGAAAATGTGAAAATATCTTATTCCGACATTTTATTGAATAAAGAATAATCTTTCCGATATAAGGGTACCATTGCGGTAACCTTAGGACTGTTAGGGCATATGTTTCATGGTGTACAAAATTTGGAAAATAACCGAAAGTTTTAAAACATATGCTCGTTCTAGTCATCCGTGTCGCTAGGCGAGCAGCCAGGCAAAGTACAGGGTGACCCAAAAGTCTCTTAACATTTGACGTGGCGATACTTCACGGAATATTGGAGGTAGAGAGGTAATCATTGACACACATGATTGGCATGACATGGGATTTTATTGATACCAAAATAAATTACTAAAGCTTCACTAATAGTGCCTTTTATGGTAACGTCAACATGCCGCGATTGCAGGCCCATTTGACGCCCTCTCTCACGACAGCTCCTTTTACACCGTACGCGGATCTCATGCGGCATCACTGACGTGTTGCTGTCCAGCGCCATCTGTTGGCCTGTTTGTGCACTCGTTGTTGGTGTCAATAAAACCCCATGTCATATCCAGCATGTGTGGCCATTTGTACCTGACGTGTTGCTGTCCAGCGCCATCTGTTGGTCATATTGTGTACTTTATTTTGGTGTCAATAAAACCCCAAGTCATGGCAATCATGTGTCTCAATTATTACCTCTCTACTTCCAATATTCCGTGAAGTATTGGCTCGTCAAATGTTAACACACTTTTGGGTCACCCTATAGTGCGCAATAAATAGTACCAACAACATAACAGCCAAGATCAAATCACTTAATCGATCTTTACTTATTTCATAATATTTATTTATTTATTTATTTATTTATTTATTTATTTATTTATTTATTTATTTATTTATTCATTCTTGATGAAACATTTGCCCACTACGATGCCACTACGACGCTAGCGAGCCGCCTGGTATAACAAAAGGTGCTTTTATATAGATATCAAAATGCATCATTACAATACTGTCGTCAAGCCGGTATCTCTCTGTGCGTCAAAATCTTCTCTCAGAGATGTGCGCTCATAAAGTTAGAGCAAAAAGCGGGAAAGATTCTCCAAAACGTAGTTGGCCCAAACTACACACGCACACACACACACACACACACACACAAATAAGGATTTGCTCAAGAAAATCCATCCAAGAAATCTACTGTAAGATAGAGAAGATCGCGGACACAATGCGCAAGCCCAGGGCTCCCTTCCACGGTCACTTGCGAAGGATGGACGACTTTCTATGGACAAAACGCATTCTCAACAATTTCAACTCAAAACCACAAACAAAAATTCCCTGGTACGTTAACGTCAAGAAAGACCCCGAAGAAATGGGGCTACGACCAGATGGCGCGCACAAACGAGACGTTTTCAGAAAAAGCATTGTGATTTTTGGGACATTCGGAGATGATAAATGGACAGCTGTTGCAAAGTGGCCGTATGAATGCCGTACTCTACACAGCAAGGTGATGAAAAGCTACTGGATCATCGGAATGTATAATGAGACTTATCGTGGTCGATCAGCAAATAAATAATATTATCGGTTTTTCATCCCACTACATACTTTTATAGTTTTCGGAGACGCCTAGATGCTGAAATTCTGCCGACACGAGGCTGGCGGTATTTGAGCACCTTCTAATATCAGCAGACTGGATCGAACCTGTCAACTTGGAGTCAAAAGGCCAGCGTTCTACCGTCTGAAAACAGCCCGGGATTGTTTCATACTGTGTAATAAAAGTTGCTCATAATCATTTTTCTGTGAAATGTTCATTAAAATCCGTATTAATATTATACTTTAAATTATTTAACTTATTCTTCAAAAATCTTGGCAGAAAGAACAAATGCACAAATCTAATACATTGCAAGACTCAAAGGAAATAATGATATACAGTACAGCTACGCAGACGACATGGTGTCATGACATCACAGAGTTACAAAACGCAACCCATGCTCTAGTGAAAGGGACAGACAACTATCTTACAAGTCAATTCAAAGAAGACTGAGGAAATGATCTTCTAGAAGGGTGGACGTGCATTTCCAGAAGATAGAATATTTTTTTTTCAAAGCAAACCTTGAAAAACTGTTAATAGTTTCAAATATCTTGGTGTAATTCTACAAGCGACAATGAACTCATTCCACATCATATTAAACAGCGAGCGACAGCAGCTAGAAAGGCTATATTTGATATCAGAGCCATTACAAGACTGTCACGACCTTTTTCGACTCCAAAATCGTCCCAATACTTATGTATTGCATTAAAGTAATTTGAGATAAGCATGAATGAACTACGAACATTGGAACAGGTAAAATGAAATGGCGTATGGCTTTTAGTGCCGGGAGTGTCCGAGGAGATGTTTGGCTCGCCAGGTGCAGGTGCTTTGATTCGACACCCGTAGGTAACCTGCGCGTCGTGATGAAGAAGAAATCATGAAGACGACACATACACCCAGCCCCAGTGCCAGCGAAATTAACCAATTATGGTTAAAATTCCCGACCCTGCCGGGAATCGAACCCATGACCCCTGTTACCAAAGGCCAGCACTCTAACCATTTAGCCATGGAGATGGACATTGGAACAGGTAAAAGCAAGATACTTAAAAGCGGTCCTTGATGTATCTACTGTAAATACACCCGCTCAAGACTAGTGTAACGAGCTCGCTGGAGATCCCTTCTTAATAGAAGATCTGAGATTCAGATATGTTCTACCTCATATGACAAACTGACAGAGGGTGCTGGAAGAAAGGACATTGAAAAGAAGAGAAATCTGGACAGAGTTCTACTCGACCGAGGCCATTTTGAACAAAGCATGGATGGACGCGAGTTGTGTACGGCGTCCATCATAAAATGTGCACGACAAAAATCATACCATGATCCACACTCAACTTGTGCCTGCGAACTGTGTGACAGAATTTGTGAACGTAACCACGTTCTTAAGTTATAAATCGAGGAAAGCCTATCATAGATTACTGGACGAACTGAAATGCATACTACCTTTAGTACTTGTAAGCTTATTCTGCACAAATTGTGCGCGTTAATACATAAATAAATTAAATTAGTTAAATACAGTTTATTAACATTGTTCACTTTAATATATCTTGTAAATTATAGTGAAGATTTTTACAGTCGCTAACGATTTAAACTGGTATGAATATCTTCACATCATCAGCATAAAAAGAGAGCTCGAATACTTTACCCGTTCAGACAGACAGCAATACAGTTTTCACATAGTAAAAGAGTATGTTATAGATATGGGCCATACCGTTAAGTGTGCAATGGCGTAGAAACTCTCTCAGTCCCAAGAGGTCCTCCCAGATGTCTTCTGAAGAGGTCGTCCTCACACTACGCACGTACTGTCGTTTGGTGACCTCTTTGGAAAGGACCTAGCGATTCAAAACCTTGTTACTGCTATCTGATGTAAGAGAGTTAGATCTCTCAGAAGAAGCTGTTTCCCACGCACTACAATGTGGCTGTGAGTGGGTCTCAGATAGGGGATCCTATTAACATATCAAACAGAGTATAATAATTTTTGTGATAAAATCGTAAAGAAATAAAGTTATTAAATTACACGTCTCGGATCTCCGTGGTAAAACCTGATTTTAATCAGGTTCCATGACCACAGGGTAACTAAATAGATCATTAGGCTAATATTTCTTTTTCTTTTTTTTTCTTTCTTTTGCTTCACGTCGCACCGACACAGATATGTCTTACGGCGACGATGGGATAGGAAAGGCCTAGGAATTGGAAGGAAGCGGCCGTGGCCTTAATTAAAGTACAGCGCCGGCATTTGCATGGTGTGAAAATGGGAAACCACGGGAAACCATCTTCAGGGCTGCCGACAGTGGGGCTCGAACCCACTATCTCCCGATTACTCGATACTTGCCGCACTTAAGCGACTGCAGCTATCGAGCTCGGTGATCATTAATTATTAATATTATTCGCCGAGGCGGATTATCGGGAGGAATGGATTTGTTCACAAAAATCTTAAACAGACTAGTACTCAAGTTCATGGAAGATAATGCTGGTTTGGATAGCTCAAGCGGTAGACCGCTGACTTTTTGAGCTCAAGTTGCTGGCTTCGATCCCGCTTTCGTCCTGTGGTATTTGAAGGTGCTCAAATACGTCAGCCTCCTGCTGGTAGATTTACTGGCACGCTGAAGAATCCTACGGGACTAAATTCTGGCACCTCGGTGTCTCCGAAAACCGTAGAAGTAATTAGTGGGATGTAAAGCCAATATTATTATTATCATCTTCTTCTTCTACCGCTTTTCCCACACCTGAAGGGTCGCGGGTGCGAATTGTGTAGCTCATGTGGATTTGGCTCTGTTTGATAGCCGGATGCCCTTCCTGACGTTAATCCTATACGGAGGGATGTAATCACTATCGCGTGTTTCTGTGGTGGTTGGTAGTGTTCTCTGAATATGAAGAGGAGAGCGTTGGGACAAAGACGAACATCCAGTCCCAAAGGCAAAATAATTCCCGACCCGGCCAGGAATCGAACCCAGGATCCTCTGAAGAGAATGCCTCAAACTGATCATTCAGACAAAGGAATAGGACAGGGCAAAGCATAATACTGTATGTTAAAATTAGGATAAAAAATAATAGTGTGCGCGCCGGCCTGAAGGGCTCAGACGATTGATGTGCTGACCTTCTGACCCCCAACTTGGCAGGTTCGATCCTGGCTCAGACCGATGGTATTTAAAGCTGCTCAAATACATCAGATTCGTGCCGGTATATTTATTGGCACGGGGAAAGAACTCCTGTGGAGCTAAATTCCGGCCACTTGGTCTCTCCGAAAAACGAGATACGTTTTTTTGCTAGTGGCGTTATGTCGCACCGACACAGATAGGTCTTATGGCGACGATGGGATAGAAAAGGCCTAGGAGTTGGAAGGAAGTGGCCGTGCATTAATTAAGATATAGCCCCAGCATTTGCCTGCTGTGGAAATGGGGAACCACGGAAAACCATATTCAGGGCTGCCGACAATGGGATTCGAACCCACTATCTCCCAGATGCAAGCTCACAATCACACGCCCCTAACCACACGGCCAACTCGCCCGGTATGAGACAAGTAGTTAGTGGGACGTAAAAACAAATAACATTATTATTATTATTATTATTATTATTATTATTATTATTATTATTATTATTATTATTATTATTATTATTATTATTAATATATGTTAAAGTAATATAGTAATAGCAGTAAAAATTGTAAACACATTGTCGTACTAACAACACAATAACCCCCGAACTTAATCCCCTGGTAGTAACACCCCAGGGGCTCTTTAGTTGGGAAGGTGGGTTGGTGACCACGGGGCCCTTGGCTGAGTCCTGACATTGCTTCCACTTTCTAATGCCAGGCTCCTCGCTTTAATAGTTTACATCCGACCTCCCTTGGTCAACACCTGTTTTCTTCTGACCCGGACAATATTAAGTTTGCGATGTTTAGGGAATCTTTCATTTGCAGACCGTCCTTGGCTTTGCCTTTTCTTTTACCGATATCTTCAGTTTTCGAACGATTGGACCTCTCTATATCTCCGCTCTGGTTAGTATTAATAGAGGATGGTTGCCCAGTTGCAGTTCTTCTTAAAACAGTAATCACCACCCCCACCACCTTGGTAGTTCCTACTTGGGGTAAGTGAATGTTCCTGTAAGCAGGAGTAAGTCAGTCGAATAATGAAATATTATAAATATAATTTTTCATCTTCATTTTCATCTGGTAGAGTGTCGGCATCCAGATCCCAAGACAGCGGGTTCAAACTCGGCAGAGCTAGTCGGATTTTTGAAGGGCGGAAATAAAGTCCACTCGACACTCCAAGTAACACGATGTCGGCATGTAAAACGTCTCTGCTGACACAGTTGGTGTTTACCCGACAAAATTCATTAAATCTTAGCCACAGACGCCCAAGAGAGTTTCGGTTTACTCGGTCTGCCATCTAGTGGGCCTAGAGTAAAACAAAACGTCGAAATTGACGAGCAGAGAGCCAGATGGCGTCAAATTGAAATGTCTGCACACGATAGCTGAGGGCATAAGACTATTATTATTATTATTATTATTATTATTATTATTATTATTATTATTATACGCTTCCTTTTTTAACGTAGACATACGTTCCTCGATAACGGGTATATGGAAATTAAAGTGGCAAGACTGTTTTGGTGTTTGGGTTGAACACATATATCGCAGACAGTATTTAACTTACGATTATGTTTAATGTCTCAGTTGACAAAGAGAAGAGGTGGCTGCCTGTTGCAAAAAACAATAAAAGAAATAGTGTTTCAATATAAGGCAAAATTTGTGCTAAATATGTGACGTCACGCGCATACTCTGTTAGAAGATGGCGCTGTGTTCAGTCGCGCGCTCAGCTGGAGGTTAGCTGTCGTGGTCAGTTGTATAGAGTAACAAATTTAATATGGAAAATAAATATTTGTTAGGATTCGGCAAGTAAGTCTACGAAAGCCTCAAAAGCCTGCGGCCGTTACAATAGTGAAAACGTACCGCCAATTCTTTTTAGCAGGAAATGTAATTCGCCTTCCTCCAACTACAGGTTGCCACGTAGAAAAAGAACTCAAAATACACTATATTCCTACGTTTCTTTAGAACGGCGATGGTGAGAGTGTAATCTAGCAGAGGAAGGTCTGCTTTTTTCCTTTCTTTTTCTCCCTTTTTTTTTTGGCTTTCCCCACCCTGAGGGGGTGGGGTGGGCCACCTAGAGGGTAACGCCCTCTCTCTCTGGTCAGGAGAGGTGACGGGGAACTGGAGAAGTGTGGGACGAAGGAGATGGGTAAATGGAGATAAAGAAAAAAGGAGATGAGAAGAAATGTCTTCTGGGCTATGGAGTACAGTAGAGATGAAACTTTATTGAAAGAGATACAATGTCATGTACGTTCAAAAACAGAGATGAGTGAAGAGTTAGACGAAGGTGCTAGGGAGAAGATGGGAAGCTAGGATGTGGTAGAAAGAGGAGAAGTTAAGTAGGGAAGTGAGGATAAGGTGGCGGAGGGCAAGGTAAGGTGGTGGTTGGGGGAAGTACTTTGGCGGGGGTGGGACTGTAGAAGATCGTAGACGTGGTGAGTGAGGAAGAGGAGGGACGGGCCGGGGACGACTGCGGGTTGGGGGAGGACGATGTAAGGAAGGTGAATAAGAGGGTTCGACCCGATGATGGCGACCGTAGAGGTATAGTCCGTGAGCGAAGAGGCGCTGGATGTCGTCAAGAGTCTGAAGTTGGAGGCGCACCAGGAACGTTGGACCGGCGGCATTGTAGATGCGAGAAGCTCGTCCTACAGGGAGGCCTGCCTGGCGAAGATCTTGAATATCTTGCTTGGATCCACACCGCGAGTAACACAACTGTAGGTGGAAGAATGTTCAGATGGCGGTGAATGTACCACGTTCGTAGGTGGAGCGGTGGGAGGTCCCTCGGCAGACGGCTGAATAGATGTAGGCTGGCGACTTAGGCGATCAGCGGTGAGAGGGGTGGGGAGAGAGGTTATCAATAGGGGAAAATGATGGGACGTAGTGGTATTAGTAATAGGAAGGATGGGAGAGGAGAGAGCAGAAGTAGTGATGATGGTGGTAGTAGTGGAAGTGGGGACAGGTATGGTAAGAGGAATATTGAGGGATGGGTAAGCAGATACAGTGGAGGCGATGGTGGTAGTTGTGGGGAAGGATGGTGGAGGGTATGGGGGTGAGAAATACGGAGGAGGCGTACTTGCAGCAGGCGTGGCAGGGTCCTCAACATCCAAGATCTGGGCGATGACGTGTGAAGATGTAGATGTCACTCGGTGGAGACGGCGATGAAGAAACACTCCATTAGTCCGGACTTGGTTGCAGGCATCCAAAGTGTAGAAAGAGAGAAGCACCTCTGGTGCGAGATCGGCGCCGTCGTAAAGTCTGGTGACACCAGAGACACCGTGTGTGCGAAGAGCACTGTCAATGTCCTCGTCCGAGATCGCTGGGTCAACGTCATGGATTATACAAGTAAACATGGCCTCCAACTTGGTGCCAGCCGATATGCTTATTGGCTCGGCGAGGTGCGAGGTTACAGGTGTGGCGTCACCCCGGCCGATAAAAAATTGATGTGACAAAAAAATTGATGTGCGTGTTCGCATAAGATGTGAGTCAGAAAACGGTTGTGTGCGTGATGACCAGGTCTGCTTTTACGTATGTTACTCATACCTGTTATACAAACGGCTCCTCATAAGGGATATTTAATATTTTACAACCAGGTCGGTAGATGCAGAGTGAGTTTCTTTTCTTTTTTTCTTTTTCTTTTTTGCTAGTTGCTTTACGTCGCACCGACACAGACAGGTCTTATGGGGACGATGGGACAGGGAAGGGCTAGGAGTGGGAAGGAAGCAGCCGTGGCCTTAATTAAGCTACAGCCCCAGCATTTGCCTGGTGTGATAATGGGAAACCACGGAAAACCATCTTCAGGGCTGCCGACAGTGGGGTTCGAACCTACTATCTCCCGAACACTGGATACTGGCCGCACTTAAGCGACTGCAGCTATCGAGCTCGGTAGAGTGGGTTTCTGCCCTTGGGTTTCGTCCCCTAAGAGGCCACGGCTTGCCCGTGGTCCACCAGCTCTGTACTCTGACCGGCCAACCGTGCAGAGGAAAGTTGGCCACGGCTCTACCGTGGCTCTACGCCTCTGTATTCGGGAGACGGGCCTGGGGCACAGTGCCGGACTTCACGCCTGGCCCCACCTGTCGGCTGTCCTGAGAATGGTTTTCCGTGGTTTTCCATTCTCCTGCACTAAGGCGAATGCCGGGACAGTTCGTAGTATAGGCCAAGGCCGCCAACCCCCTCACCTTCTCCGCACATCTGCTTCACCGTAACAAATCTCCCGGCCTGAAAGACGGCGTCACCGTCTAAGAGGCCCGCCTCCCCCTTCAGGGGAGGAATGAAAACGTTTTAGTAGTAGTAGTAGTAGTAGTAGTAGTTACAATCACTCAATTCACTAGGTTCATAAATTTGTAACAAGATGAACTATGTCTCTTTAGAGGACATTATTATTCACGTTAGGAAACGTATATCGTTTTATTTATGGAATTATTAATTGATAACTTACTTTCATAATCCGTTTACCCCCCAGGGTTGGTTCTTCCTCAGAATCGGCGAGGGATTCACCTCTACCACCTTAAGGGTAGTGTCCTGGAGCGTGAGACTTTGGATCGGTGGATACATCAGGGGAGAAGGATCAGTACCTTGCCCAGGCGGCCTCACCTACTATGATGAACAGGGGCCTTGTGAGGGGTTGGGAAGATCGGAAGGGATAGATAAGCAATAGGGAAGAAAGCGGCCATGGCCTTAAGTTAAGTACGGTACAATCCCGGCATTTGCCTGGGGGAGAAGTCGGAAACCACGGAAACCACTTCCAGGATGGTTGAGGTGAGATTCGAACTTCCCTCTACTCATTTGATCTCCCGAGGCTGAGTAGACCTCGTCCCCGCCCTCGTACTACGTTTCGAATGTCGTGGCAGAGTCGGGAATCGAACCCGGGCCTCCTGGGGCGGCCGCTAATCACTAACCAGTATACCATAGGGGCGGAACATATGATAACTTATGAGGGAAAAATATAAAGTGAGAACAAAAACAACAACTATGACGAATGAATTTCTAATATTTGAAAGTGCTGAAATACGCCATCTTAGTGTCCATAGATTTACCGGCGCGTAAAATACTCCTGCGGGACGAAATTCCGGCATTTCGGTGACTCTGAAAACCGTAATACTAGCCATAGGGACATGAAATTAATAGCAATTAATAATAATGATGATAATAATCATAATAATCCGTGCCTATGAATAGTCGTTTGAAGTTAGCCGACCGTACAAGCTTTGGATCCTGTTACTTTAGCCTCCGTAGGAGAACCGTTTAGGTCTATCAAGCAACTAAGCTAAGTAGCCAATCAAGCCGTCTACAATAAAACGATATATCCGAAGGAATGATTTGACGGGGTTAAAAGTCAGGTTGTGAGTTCCACAAATACGAAAAGTCCTCTCAGTTTTAATTACTGCGTTGATGGGGGGAGAGACCCTTATGGGGATCATTGTAAGCACCTAGATGTTCTTATAAGGAAAGATCTTCATTAGGGTAATCACATAAATGAAATTGTAAATTAAGGGTACAGATCTCTGCACATGGTTATGATGGTATTTAGGGATTATAGTAGGGACTGAAAGGAGACGGCATATAAATCTCTGTTAAGACCCCAACTAGAGTATGATTCCAGTGTACGGGACCCTCGCCAGGATTACTCGATTCCAGAATTGGAAAAAAATCCAAAGAAATGCAGCTCGATTTGTTCTGGACGATTTCCGACAAAAGGATAGCATTACAAAAATGTTACAAAGTGTGCGCTGGGAAGACTTGGAAGAAAGGAGACGAGCTGCTCGAGTAAGTGGTATGTTCCGCGCTGTCAGTAGAGAGATGGCGTGGAATGACATTAGTTGACGAATAAGTTTGAGTGGTGTTTCTTTAATAGTGGGGAAGAATATGTGAATATGAAGATAAAGTCTGGAATTTATAAGGACAAATTGGGGAAAATATTCGTTTATAGGAAGGGGAGTTAGCAATTGGAATAATTTACCAAGGGAGATGTTCAATAAATTTCAAATTTCTTTGAAATCATTTAAGTAAAGGCTAGGAAATCAATAGACAGGGAATCTGCCACCTGGGTGACTGCCTTAAATGCAAATCAGCATTGAATGAAAAAACTAAGTAACTTGTCATTTTATTAAATAATGAAAGATCCTTCAAGAGAATGTTTGCTTTACTATTTTGTCCATTACAACACTGCAAAACGGGCTCTCTCAGTGAAGAACTGATTGAAAATAGGAATAAGTTGTAATAAAACGTAACAAGGCTTCTTTATTATTGAAACTAGCACCTCAATCCACTGAGCTAACCCGTTCGGTAGACAAGGCAGCACTAGATGATGATGATGATTCATGCTAGGAGTCACTGATCGCGGCGAAGGAGTGACATGAACGGCAGAGCGCGCTGACAAGACATTAGTGCCGCCTCTCCATTATAGTTATAATTAGGTCCTGGGGAGGAAAAACAGATGCTAAGGCGGCTGATGCGTTTACAGTCGTCAGAGACTCTGTTTTATGCAAATCGCTCTTAGTACATTACAGGCAGCGCGGCGGCTCCTCTCAGAAAACACAAATTACGACATGAAGAAGGTTTTGAGGTTATGTAGCGCTCTATGCTTCAGTTGTAAGACTGCCACCGTCAAGTGCCTTCAAGGCAGAACACTAGAAGTTCTTGTTTCTATTGGGTATTAACCTACTGAAGGGAATAAATATTCTCAGTTCAAGTCATTCAATGAACAAACAAACAATGAACAAACAAACTTCTCGGAATAAAGTGAGAAGTGGACTCGGTACGTTATACGCCAACAGATGTGTAGGACCAGTTTTCCAGATCAAGAGACAAGAACAAGGTGGTCAGCTTTGTGTCTCACTAATCTTATAGTTTAACCATTACATATCTTCTTTCCTTCTTTCTACCGAGAAAGTGGTCGTGCGGTTAGGGTCGCGCAGCTGTGAGCTTGCATTCGAGGGATAGTGGGTTCAAACCCCACTGTCGGCAGCCCTGAACATGGTTTTCCGTGGTTTCCTATTTTCACCCCAGGCGAATGCCCGGGTCTGTACCTTAATTAAGGCCAAGGCCGCTTCCTTCCCACTCCTAGCCTTTTTCCGTCCCATTGTAGCCATAAGACCTGTATGTGTCGGTGCGAAGCAAAGCAAATTGTAAAATAAATAACATCTTTCTTTCTTTCTTTCTTTCTTTCTTTCTTTCTTTCTTTCTTTCTTTCTTTCTTTCTTTCTTTCTCCGTTGTGGTCTTCTAGGGACCATGTGCTAATTGCAGAGCTTCATCATTTGTTGTTCCTTCTTCTTCCTCTAAATACTCCAACATCTCACTATGTTTCCTTTTCCTCTTCTCGAACCATTTTAGCCTGTTTAACCCTTACATCATTATTAATTATTATTATTATTATTATTATTATTATTATTATTAGTATTATTATTATTATTATTATTATTATTATTATTATTATTATTATTATTATTATCTTAATCCGTTTAAAGTCCAGGCTTGGATTTTCTCTCGGACTCAGCGAGGGATCCCACCTCTACCGCCTCAAGGACAGTGTGCTGGAGCTTGACACTTTGTGTCGAGGGATACAACTCGGAAGGAAGGCCAGTACCTAGTCAAGGCGGCCTCACTTGCTACGCTGATCAAGGGCCTTGTAGGGGGATGGGAAGATTGGAAGGGATGGACAAGGAAGAGGAAGAAAGCGGCTGTGGCCTTAAATTAGGTACCATGTCGGTATTTGCCTGTATGACGAGTGGGAAACCACGGAATAATACTTTGAGAATGGCAACCCCCTACTCAGTTGACCTCCTGAGGCTGAAGAGATCCCGTTCCAGCCCTCGTACCACTTTTCGAATTTCGTGGCAAAACCAGGAATCGAAGCCGGTCCGCAGGTGGTGTAGCTAATCACACTAACCACTACACTACAGAGGTGGATATTATTATTACTATGATTATTATTATTATTATTATTATTATTGTTGTTATTGTTATTATTATGGATTATCAGAACGAATTACAGAAATGAAGAAGTACCGTAGTGAAAAATACTGTCACTAGTTTGAAAAAACGTGTGTTTTATGTTGTTTAAACACGATCCGGGTGAAATAGCAGTAAATATATCTTTACTAGCACGTGCTCGCGGCTTCACCCCCGTTTATTAATTCAAAGGTGTTTCTAAACCATTTATTTGAAAGCATAATTTAAAAAGTGAGATTTAACACACATCATTTTTACATAAATTGTATGAAATACATTATTTTTAATAATAGTGTTGGTGGATGGTACAAATAATATTAAAACAACATTTAAAACCACATTAAATAAAAACAAACTAATTTTTCGTTATACAGCCTCCGTATAAACTGTGCTAAGTGAGCTTCCATTTGGAGCTAATATTTATAGTGTGTTTGCCTTTCCAGCTCTTGAACAACCCACGTACAGTTGACCGTGGGAGAAGCACTATTTCCTAAGATTGAGTCCTACAACTTTAATAGATTGTCTTTGTGCCTTGTTGATGCATAGCGAAACTCAAACAAACGGTGAACTGCTGACGTCTAAATAGAAACGGTACATCCGAAGGAATGATTTGAATCCGAGGAATGGATACTATTTCGTTCGCGGCATGACCAGTATTGATAGAGACTTCAATAATATTCGGCATTAGTTTCTTTACTGAGAATCGTGTTCCGTTACGGAAGGAAGCAGGATTTATGTTTCTGAAACGGATAATCGGTGCCACTACCATCCGCTCCAAGATGTTTGAGGATACTCCAGGCGAATCCAAATTGTTCCAAAGCTCCATCGTGGAGTTGACAGCCTCATCTGTATTACATATCATGTCGATAGACTTGTAAATACGCGGAACACCGCGTAGACTGACTAAGGAGGATTTGGTCATCTTTACTATTTTGTTTACCTGAGATCTAATAAGCGGAATACGAAGTTCGGTATCTTTTTATATTTCAGAAGCGGGGCTCTAGTCATCATGCGTAATGTTTCATTTTGAATAGTTTGTAATTTGGAAAACGGAGTTTTGGGAATATAGCCCCAGGCCTCACATTCATACAGCATGATGGGCCTGAAACATGCTAAGTAAATGCTTCTCTTAATATCTAAAGAGAGACATTTAGCATATAGCGGAGGTGTCAAGGCTTTCACCCGTGCCGTGGCACGCTGTAAAGCCTGATCTATATTCTTGCTCCAGGGCAAACCACGCTCCATTATTAAGCCGAGATAGTTGATTTGTTTAGACCAAGTCAGTGGGACAACGTTAATAGTCACTATCAGCCATATTCAATCGATTTTACGACGTAGCCTCTTTAAGTCCACAGCAAGGTAGGTTTTCATGAGGTCTCTCCATCTGGGAAGGTCATGAGCGATGAGTAATCTTCCGGATATCTTAATCCCATCTGTCCGGCGGTCTTCCCTTAGATCTCAGATGAACTTTCGGTCTCCACTCAAGCACAAGCTTTGTCCACGTACCATCAGTTCTCCGAGCAACATGGCCTGCCCACTGCCATTTTAGGGTAAACACCCTTTCTAAAATTTCACTGACCTTTGTGACTGACCTGATGTAATCTGCTCTCTTCCTGTATTTCTTTTTGAAGCCTAGCATAAACCGTTCCATAGCTCTTTGGGTTGTTCTAAGTTTTTGCTTAACAAACTCGCTCAATGTACAGGTTTCACAACCCGAAGTCAGTACAAGGAGAACACTCTGGACAAAGACTATCTTCTTTAGGTGGGTTGGCATGTTGGATTTGAAGATTGAAGAATTTCTTCCGTAGGCTTGCCATCCTAGTTTGATACATCGGAAGGTTTCCGGTCATAAGTCCCCTTTCATGTTAACAAGCTGTCCAAGACAGAAATACTCATTAACCTGTTGTAATGTGGAGTTTCCTACATGCAGCTTTCCTGCTAGGGTCTATTTGTTGAGAATTACTTTGGTTTTAGAAAGAATCGTGGATAGTCCCACTTTTTGATAGGCTGAGACAGGATCTTGTATTAGAGTTTGTAAACAACAGCCTGTGTTTTGGTAGGTTTCATTTTCACCTTGTTCCGGACACACCATTCCCAGAATGACGAGATCCACTGTTACAGCGGAGAGATGGCATGGACATTTCTGATCTTGGAGGTGTAAATGGCAATGTCATCTGCGTACTATTGGACCTCCACTCCTTGATGGGTTGGAACATTATTCAGATAGATGCCGTAGACACCTGTTTTTAAGTGTCCTAGGGATGGATTTCCCCCCCCTCCCCTCACAGAAAACATAAAGTGTTCTGTTCGTCAAATATGACTGCATATGAAGGAACTGGCATTAGTTCGATACGGAATGACATCAATATATGTGTGAAGGTGTACGAGGAAGCTGGGTAAGGGTGGTCAAATTGAATACCTTTCATAAATCTACCACTGTGAGAACACTACCTCCTCACCCCGTCCAACTCATAGCTCTATAGGCTCTTTACACTGTGTACTGCCCAATATTGACCTCACTGTCATATACAATTGAGTCCAGCCATGATTAAATGAATTTGAAGCGTAATTGACCAAAAATATGGCTTCCGATCGAGATAGCTAAATAAAATTCAGGAAACTCAATCGTCAAAAATTGCCTGTGCTTCGCCACAGTGTGGCATGGGCTCATCAGTTGGATACCGCACCTTCCCAAGACACTGGCCAGCTAGCACACCGGTAGCGACACCACTGCCAGCCATCCTGTGATACGCACAATGCAGTGCCGACGTACTAGCGGAAAATTAGGCAACATCCCTACTTGCTATATATGCCCTACCGAGCTAGCATGGCCGAAAATATGGCTTCCGATTGAGACAGCTAAGATGTGCGTATCACATGAATTTCCTGCATTTTATTTAGCCCTCTGTCTTGGTCTAAACAAATAACTTATCTCGGCTTAATAATGGAGCGCACTGGGCGAGTTGGCCGAGAGGTTAGGGGCCCGCGGCTGTGAGCTTGCATCCGGGAGATAGTGGGTTCGAATTCCACTGTCGGCAGCCCTGAAGATGGTTTTCCGTAGTTTCCCATTTTCACACCAGGCAAATGCTGGGGCTGTACCTTAATTAAGGCCACGGCTGCTTTCTTTACACTCCTAGGCCTTCACTATCCCATCGTCGCCATAAGACCTATCAGTGTCGGTGCGACGTAAAGGAAATTATAAAAGAACGGGCAAAATGGATAAGACATAAATGAATCAAAATTTAATGACCACTAATAACATAAATATTTGAGAATTAAAATTTAGGCCTTCTCCTAAACTACCATTTTACTCAGCGTGAATAAAATTATTTGTGGCCTAAATTGCAGCGACTTATTCCCCGACTTTACATAAGGATTTTCATTTAATTCTCTTCAGATGTTTTCTCGTGATGCGTGTACATACAGACATAAATTACGGAAAATTCGAAAAAGTTCATTTCCTTCTTCCCGCGAACACAGCCGACACATAAATACCATTCTTTTTAAATTCTGAGCAATGTGCAGACAAAACTCTCATTTTATATACTGTATATAAGTTAGATTATTCAAGAATACAAATCAGTCCCTTGTAAGAACCAGATAAGTTGAGTCATCTTGTTAACATTCTGAATATTGTTATAAAAGTAGCTTCAACCACATAAGTGAGTTTGTCTTGTGTGTAATGCATCTTCTGCGGTTATTGTGCTCGTGGACATTATCATGTAAATGAGTTAATGGCACGTCCCTCTGTTAAAGGGAATATTACATCTTACTAACAATACACAAGTATGAGTTTTACGCTTTTGGTTTTAGTGATCCACATAAGAAAATAATGCCTGGTCAATATTGAAGGACAAGTCGGTTTCATTCACGAGCCAAAGAACGTACTTCACACTTTTTTGAATTAAACAAAATCCAATAAAAACCATTATTTGAAAAGCTGTTTTTAAAACACAGAATGGTTTGACAACATTTAGTGAATTGGTTATGTCGTACTGTTTAAAAAAGTGCTTCCTCTGAGAACTTAAATATTTCGACTTACGGTATCTTGTTATTCCACGGGAAGAGTGATTTAAGCTTACTCTATTAATAATCTTCCTTATTATGTCCATATTCAGTGTTGAATCAATCAATCAATCAATCAATCAATCAATCAATCAGTCAGTCAATCAATCATATCTGCATTTAGGACCGTTGCCCAGGTGGAAGATTCCCTATCAAATATTTCCCTAGACTTTTCTTAAATGTTTTCAAAGAACTTGGAAAATGATCGAACAGTTCTCTTAATAACTTATTCAGATCTCTTACTCCTTGTCCTATAAATGAATATTCGCCTCAATTTTTCCTCTAGAATACCAAAATTATCATGAACATCAAGATTAATACCTGTTACCATTGATGCTTTCACGGCCCGTACTTATAAACATGATATACGCTTTTGCCCTTACGCCGTGTCAAGAAAATACGAATGAGAACTTCGCTCTGCGTCTTCAGAAGAAAATCTCGACCGTTCGCGTGGAAGACTTCGCCAAGAATGAGGTTTGAATTTTGACGTTAGTAGTATAATTGGACAGTTCGAGCACCGCCACCGCCACCGGGCTCCCAGAGGCCACCTCCACCACCACAGCCAGAGACCTACCCAGATGCCTCCTCCACCACCACCACAGCCAGAGGCCTCCCAGAGGCCTCCTCCACCACCCGAGGGAAATTTGAATTTGTAAACAAAGCCACGTGCTTTTTGACAGCTGTCATCGACAACAACGCATCGCTAACCTCAGTACGCCATCTTGACGGGCCTAAACCTCAGTAGTGCCAACTTAACCTAACTAGCGGGAGGTAAACAAATCCACGTGTTTTTTGACAGTCACGTGCTTTTTGACAGACAACAACGCATCGCTAACCTCAGTACTGCCATCTTGACGGGCCTAAACCTCAGTAGTACCAACTTAACCTAACTAGAGCGTGGTAAACAAAGCCACGTGCTTTTTTGATAGCTGTCATCCGCCATCTTTAAACCACAGAGCACTGTGCTACCCTCTTTATCGTAGTAGATGTAAAATTCGTCACCTGTCATCGGCAGTGCTGCCATCTTGGCGGGCCTAAACCTTAGTGCTACCAACTTAACCTAACTAGCGCGTGGTAAACAAAGCCACGTGCTTTTTGACAGCGACGTGCCTTTTTGACAGATGTCATCCGCCATCTTTAAACCACAGAGAACTGTACTGCCCTCTTTATCGTAGTAGATGTAAAATTCGTCACCTGTCATCGGCAGTGCTGCCATCTTGGAGGGCCTAAACCTTAGTGCTACCAACTTAACCTCACTAGCGTGAGATAAACAAATCCACGTGCTTTTTTGACAGCTGTCATCCGCCATCTTTAATCTATAGAGCAGAGTGCTGCCCTCTTTAGCTACTTACCTTTGAAATGTGGTGGCGGATAACTTGAAAAATGCTTTTTGACAGCAGCCATCTTTAATCTAGAGAGCACCGTGCTGCCCTCTTTAGCTAGATACCTTTGAAATGTGGTGGCAGGCAATTCCACATGACAGCAGCCATCTTTAATCAAGAGAGCACCGTGCTGCCCTCTATGTGGTGGCGGCAAATTCTACATGCTCTTGTTTGGAAACAAACTCACGCGCTTTTTTGACAGGCGTCATCCGCCATCTTTAATCAACAGAGCACAGTGCTGCACTCTTTAGCTAGATACCTTTGATATGTGGTGGCGGCAATTTGAAAAATTCTATGTGCTCTTGTTTGGAAACAAAGCCACGTGCTTTTTGACAGCTGTCATCCGCCATCTTTAATCAATAGAGCACTGTGCTGCTATCATGCGGACAATTTCATCAGCTGTCATCCGCCATCTTTAATCCACAGAACACCGTGCTGCCCTCTTTATGACATGTAGTAGCGGGCAATTTGAAAAGTTCTGTTAGCTGTCATCCGCCATCTTTAATCAAGAGTGCACCGTGCTGCCATCTTTAGCTAGATACCTTTGAAATGTGGTGGCGGCAAATTGAGAAATTCCACGTGCTCCTGTTTAGTAAACAAACTCACGCGCTTTTTTTGTCAGCTGTCATCCGCCATCTTACATCGCAAACCTCAGTGCTACACTCTTTAGGTACATACCTTTGAAATATGGTGGCGGATAATTTAAAAAAGAAAAATTCCACAGCAGCCATCTCTCGACGCTAATTGCACAAGATGCTGGCTATACATGACTCCTTAAAGGTGCTTATGCGAGATGGCCGCTATACATAGGTTCTTATGAGACACCCTTGGGATGCTTGCGCAAGATGGCGGTTGCTCTTATGAGGTGGCTTAAGGGTCCTTGCACAAGATGGCTAGAGACGCCCTAAGGATGCTTGCGCAAGATGGCGGACACAAGATGGCGGCTATACACGTCTCCTTATGAGACGCCTTAAGGGTGCTTGCGAAAGATGGCTGCTGCTCTTATGAAGAAAGCTAGCTTAGAGGCTAACGCGTCGTGCTAGTTCGATTCATTAAATTTGGGGCTTAAATGCAAAATGTTAAATATCTCGAAAGCGGTGCATCGTAGAGCAAAACGGACAAAAAATTTTCTGCCCAGTACCTCGGTTCGCAGTACGAGGAACAAGAAAAGCATAGTCTAATGATGAGATCAACGGTTCGGTTACTACCTAGGCCCTTTGGCATTCGCTCTGTTTTAGCTTGCATTGAAGCAAGTCTTCGTAACATGATCAGGTTTAGCTATGGTAGAGAGTATAACGTGCCGTGCAGGTTCGATTCATTAAATTTGGGGCTTAAATGCAGAATGTTAAATATCTCGAAAACGGTGCATCGTAGAGCAAAACCTGATACCTAGGTTTGCAGTATCAGGAACGAGAAAAAAACACAGTCTACTGATGAGATCGACGGTTCGATCCCTACTTAGGCCCTTTGGCATTTGCAGCTATCTAATTCTACAAGATGGCGGCTATACATAGCTTCTTATGTGACAGCTTAAGAGCGCTTGCACAAGATGGCTGCTGCTCTTATGAGACGCCCTAGGGGTGCTTGCGCAAGGTAGCAGCGACAAGACGGTGACTATACACAGCTCCTTATGATACGGTCTAGAGGTGCTCACACAAGATGGTGGCTGCTCTGATGAAGAAAGCTAGGTTTGCATCGTGCAGGTATCTTTACAGCACTAAACCTCATACCTTTGAAATGTGGTGGCGGGTAATTTGAAAAATTCTACGTGCTTTTTCTTAACAGCAGCTATCTTTAAACAATAGCGGCTATACATAAGCTGTTAAGGCCTCCTCTTATGTCAAGGCATAGCTCTATCGAACAAGTTTAAACCTGCATCGGGATAGCTAGAGTAAGCACGTGCTGCAGTGATGACGTCATTATGCATGTTTAGACTTGCAAATCACTAAAGAAACATAACAAGACTAGAATCGAACACTGCACTCTATGCCGTTAACTTTATCATGTGATCGGAACATTGATTGAAGTGTTTAGAACACTAAATAAGTAGAACCGAACACTGTACTCGATACAACATGTGTTTAGAATATGTCAGGGGATACCTTTGTTCTAAGAAGATTAGGTTACTGCACATTCCTTGTAGGGCTAATAGGCTAAAGGGCTAATGGGCAAAAGGGCTAATGGGCTAAAGGGCTAAAGGGCTAGGGTGCCTCTCCTCTCTTTATCCGGGCTTGAGACCGGCTCTACAACTAGAGGCGGAGTTAACACCCTAAGGAATGGAGAATGTTGGGAAATAATCTATACGAATATAGCTACTCGATCGACTATATACTACAGATGGATGACTTAGGTGAGGGTAAGCGCTTACTTAATAATACCTACACGACGTAATTCATACTCAATTTCAAAAATATCTTCTTTGTACTGTGTGTAACAGGCATCATGGTAGCCTCTTAGCAGTTGTAAACGTTTTACGAGTACGTTGGGGTCTTTACAGTAGCTTATATCTACATAGGGTAACAGAGGCTTGTTGTGAACTTTGAGTCTATATGCAGACAGTTGATGTGCAGGGACTTGTTTTGATGTAATACGTGCTTCAGCAGTAGCGTTTCTAGGTACAAACTTGTTTCGATAGCGATGAAGCGTTGAAATTTCCTTCTTCTTTACCTTGCATCTCTTCTTGAGATGTTTGCACTTCGACAGAACGTGTAGTAGGCTTAGGAAATGAAGTAAAATCATCAAGCTGTAATGGCAATGAATTTTCTTCTTCTTCTTCTACTTTCCCTTTACTACTGTTTTGATCAACATCATTATCCTTATTATCATAATCATGATCTTGCCTCTCTTTATCTTGAAGTTTGTGCTTAGTAACAGAACTCGCAGCAGGTCTAGACAACAAGGGAGAATTAAAAATCTCTCGCAGAGGTGTACTTTTTAAACATAAATCAGTGTTCCCTTGAATATGGTTGAGCTCTTTGTATTTTGTTCCCGATGAAGCTACATTACACGCGGCTTCATGACGTTGAGCGTTGTATGCGTTCTTGAACTCTCTTCTACAATGTTTGCATTGAAAAATTGTCCTACATGATATCTCATGACGTCTCCTGTGATAGCTTCGGGAAAATGCTTTTCCACACTCTTCGCAAATATACCGTTTTTCCATGACCGACTTTTATCTTCTACTAACAGATTCTTCTTTAAATCTACTCGACATTTGTTACTCTCTACTTCGATGATGCGAACAGCTTAGCGATTAACAGTAAACTAACACAAAAGCGTATAACCAAGGTAGCAACAGTAAGGTTTAAGCCCATCAAGATGGCAAGAGTGAGGTTAGCGACGTTCTGTTGTTGGATTTTAAATTCCGCGCTATAACATGCATAAGGTGGCAGCCTTTAGGTTTACCGCCGTAAAGATGGCAGCAGTGAGGTTAGCGACGCTCTATTGTCCTTCAAAGTGAGGTTAGGGTTCGTCAAGAAGACAGCTGTCAAAAAAGCACGTGGCTTGGTTTACCAAACAAGAGCACGTGGCAGTGACGTCACGGTCACGCAATCAATCCTCAGCTCTACGTCGTTAAGAGTAGCATTAGGATTCGCTATGTTTAGAAATCTTGGGAACAGAGCAGCAGTATGAATTGTCATGTTTCAAAGCGTGTACACATTACCTATCGATTTTGCATGCATCGACTCTCGTACTAAACTTCTTCCGCTAGATCGTGCTGCTATCTTAGCATAACCTATACGCATGACCTTAAAGTACAAGGAATAGTCATGTTTCAAAGCGTGTACACATCACATATCGATTTTACATGCATCGACCCTCGTACTAAACTTCTTCCGCTAGATCGTGCTGCTATCTTAGCATAACCTATAAGCATGACCTTAAAGTACAAAGAATAGCAATGTTTCAAAGCGTGTACACATTACCTATCAATTTTGCATGCACCGACTCTCGTACTAAACATTTTCCGCTAGATTGTGCTGCTATCTTAGCATAATTTTATACACATGAACTTACAGTACAAAGAATATCCATGTTTCGAAGCATGTACACATTACCTATCGATTTCACATGCATCAAATATCGCACTAAACTTCATCCGCTATCTTCTGCTGCTATATTAGCATAACTTATACGCATGAACTTAAAGTACAAAGAATAGCCATGTTTCAAAGCGTGTACACATTACTTATTGATTTTGCATGCATCGAATCTCGTACTAAACTTCTTCCGCTAGATTGCACTGCTATGCTAGCATAACCTATACGCGCGAAGTTAAAGCATAACAAATAACGATGTTTAACAGCGTGTACACATCACCTATTGATTTTGCATGCATCGACTATTTTTTACCGCCAGAGTGTACAACGATCGCATATGTGTATTGCTAACGTATGTGTATAAAGCTAAAGCACAAAGGATAGCTATGTTACAAAGCGTGTACACATCAACTGTCGGTTTTTCATACATCGACTATCGTACTAATCTTCTGCCGCTAGAGTGTACAACGTTCGCAATTCTGTGCTGCTACCTATGTGTGTGAATATAAAGAATAAAGAATAGCGTGTACACATCACGTATTGATGATGCATGCGTCGACTATCGTACTAGGCTTCTTCCGCTAGAGCATGTAGCAATCGCTTTTGTGTATCCCTAACCCATGTGCACGAACTTAAAGCACAAGGAAGAGCTATGTTCCAAAGCGTGTACACATCACCTATCGATGATGTATGAATCGACTATCGTACTAAACTTCTTCCACAACAGCGTGCGATCCTCGCTTGTGTGTGCTGCAATCTTAACATAACCTATGTGCATGAAGTTAAAGCACAAAGAATACCCAAGTTCAAAGCGTGTACCCATCACCTATCGATTTTGCATGCATCGACTTTCGTATTAAATTTCTTCCACTAGAGTGTGCGATAACCTTATAAGTATGCTGCTAACTTAGTGTAATTTATACACATGAACTTAAAGCATAAAGAATACTGATGCATAAAAATCTTGTGAACATAGCAGCAGCAGTAAGAATAGCAATGTTTAAAAGCGTGTACGCATTGCCTATCGATTATACATGCATCAACTAGAGTACAAAACTTCTCCCGCTAGAGTGTGCTGCTATCTTAGCATAACCTATGTGCACGGATTTAAAGCACGAAGAATAGTTAAGTTTCAAAGTGTGTACACAACACCTATCGATTTTGCATGCATCAACTATCGTACAAAACACATCCTGCTAGAATGTACAAGGTTCACATGTGTTTGCGCTGCTATTTTAGCATGACCTATGCGAATGAACTTAAAGCGTAAAGAATAGCGATCTTTGAAAATCTTGCGAACATAGTAGCAGTAAGAATAGCAAGGTTTAAAAGCGTGTACATATTACCTTTTGATAATGCATACATCAACTATCGTACTAAACAACTTCTACGCGAGCGTGCGACCATCGCTTGTACATGTGCTGCTACATTAACATAACCTATGTGCACGAACTTAAAGCATAAAGAATAACCATGTGAAAAAAATCTTGTGAACATAGCAGAGTGTTAACTACGTAGGTGTAGACATTGAACTTTGCATTCTGAAGCAGCATACTACGTGACCGTAACGTCACTGCCACGTGCTCTTGTTTGGTAAACCAAGCCACGTGCTTGTTTGACAGCTGTCTTCTTGACGGACCCTAACCTCACATTGAAGGACAATAGAGCGTCGCTAACCTCACTGCTGCCATTTTTACGACGGTAAACCTCAAGGCTGCCACCTTATGCATGTTATAGCGCGGAATTTAAAATCCAACAACAGAACGTCGCTAACCTCACTCTTGCCATCTTGATGGGCTTAAACCTTACTGTTGCTACCTTGGTTATACGCTTTTGTGTTAGTTTACTGTTAATCGCTAAGCTGTTCGCATCATCGAAGTAGAGAGTAACAAATGTCGAGTAGATTTAAAGAAGAATCTGTTAGTAGAAGATAAAAGTCGGTCATGGAAAAACGGTATATTTGCGAAGAGTGTGGAAAAGCATTTTCCCGAAGCTATCACAGGAGACGTCATGAGATATCATGTAGGACAATTTTTCAATGCAAACATTGTAGAAGAGAGTTCAAGAACGCATACAACGCTCAACGTCATGAAGCCGCGTGTAATGTAGCTTCATCGGGAACAAAATACAAAGAGCTCAACCATATTCAAGGGAACACTGATTTATGTTTAAAAAGTACACCTCTGCGAGAGATTTTTAATTCTCCCTTGTTGTCTATACCTGCTGCGAGTTCTGTTACTAAGCACAAACTTCAAGATAAAGAGAGGCAAGATCATGATTATGATAATAAGGATAATGATGTTGATCAAAACAGTAGTAAAGGGAAAGTAGAAGAAGAAGAAGAAAATTCATTGCCATTACAGCTTGATGATTTTACTTCATTTCCTAAGCCTACTACACGTTCTGTCGAAGTGCAAACATCTCAAGAAGAGATGCAAGGTAAAGAAGAAGGAAATTTCAACGCTTCATCGCTATCGAAACAAGTTAAGTTTGTACCTAGAAACGCTACTGCTGAAGCACGTATTACATCAAAACAAGTCCCTGCACATCAACTGTCTGCATATAGACTCAAAGTTCACAACAAGCCTCTGTTACCCTATGTAGATATAAGCTACTGTAAAGACCCCAACGTACTCGTAAAACGTTTACAACTGCTAAGAGGCTACCATGATGCCTGTTACACACAGTACAAAGAAGATATTTTTGAAATTGAGTATGAATTACGTCGTGTAGGTATTATTAAGTAAGCGCTTACCCTCACCTAAGTCATCCATCTGTAGTATATAGTCGATCGAGTAGCTATATTCGTATAGATTATTTCCCAACATTCTCCCTTCCTTAGGGTGTTAACTCCGCCTCTAGTTGTAGAGCCGGTCTCAAGCCCGGATAAAGAGAGGAGAGGCACCCTAGCCCTTTAGCCCTTTAGCCCTTTAGCCCATTAGCCCTTTAGCCTATTAGCCCTACAAGGAATGTGCAGTAACCTAATCTTCTTAGAACAAAGGTATCCCCTGACATGTTCTAAACACATGTTGTATCGAGTACAGTGTTCGGTTCTACTTATTTAGTGTTCTAAACACTTCAATCAATGTTCCGATCACATGATAAAGTTAACGGCATAGAGTGCAGTGTTCGATTCTAGTCTTGTTATGTTTCTTTAGTGATTTGCAAGTCTAAACATGCATAATGACGTCATCACTGCAGCACGTGCTTACTCTAGCTATCCCGATGCAGGTTTAAACTTGTTCGATAGAGCTATGTCTTGACATAAGAGGAGGCCTTAATAGCTTATGTATAGCCGCTATTGTTTATGGATAGCTGCTGTTAAGAAAAAGCACGTAGAATTTTTCAAATTACCCGCCACCACATTTCAAAGGTATGAGGTTTAGTGCTGTAAAGATACCTGCACGATGCAAACCTAGCTTTCTTCATCAGAGCAGCCACCATCTTGTGTGAGCACCTCTAGACCGTATCATAAGGAGCTGTGTATAGTCACCGTCTTGTCGATGCTACCTTGCGCAAGCACCCCTAGGGCGTCTCATAAGAGCAGCAGCCATCTTGTGCAAGCGCTCTTAAGCTGTCACATAAGAAGCTATGTATAGCCGCCATCTTGTAGAATTAGATAGCTGCAAATGCCAAAGGGCCTAAGTAGGGATCGAACCGTCGATCTCATCATTAGACTATGTTTTTTTCTTGTTCCTGATACTGCAAACCTAGGTATCAGGTTTTGCTCTACGATGCACCGTTTCCGAGATATTTAACATTTTGCATTTAACCCCCAAATTTAATGAATCGAACCTGCACGGCACGTTATACTCTCTACCATAGCTAAACCTGATCATGTTACGAAGACTTGCTTCAATGCAAGCTAAAACAGAGCGAATGCCAAAGGGCCTAAGTAGGAACCGAATCGTTGATCTCATCATTAGACTATGTTTTTCTTGTTCCTCGTACTGCGAACCGAGGTACTGGGCAGAAATTTTTTTGTCCGTTTTGCTCTACGATGCACCGCTTTCGAGATATTTAACATTTTGCATTTAAGCCCCAAATTTAATGAATCGAACTAGCACGACGCGTTAGCCTCTAAGCTAGCTTTCTTCATAAGAGCAGCAGCCATCTTGCGCAAGCACCCTTAAGGCGTCTCATAAGGAGACGTGTATAGCCGCCATCTTGTGTCCGCCATCTTGCGCAAGCATCCTTAGGGCGTCTCTAGCCATCTTGTGCAAGGACCCTTAAGCCACCTCATAAGAGCAACCGCCATCTTGCGCAAGCATCCCAAGGGCGTCTCATAAGAACCTATGTATAGCGGCCATCTTGCATAAGCACCTTTAAGGAGTCATGTATAGCCACCATCTTGTGCAATTAGCGTCGAGAGATGGCTGCTGTAGAATTTTTCTTTTTTAAATTATCCGCCACCATATTTCAAAGGTATGTACCTAAAGAGTGTAGCACTGAGGTTTGCGATGTAAGATGGCGGATGACAGCTGACAAAAATGCGCGTGAGTTTGTTTACTAAACAGGAGCACGTGGAATTTCTCAATTTGCCGCCACCACATTTCAAAGGTATCTAGCTAAAGATGGCAGCACGGTGCACTCTTGATTAAAGATGGCGGATGACAGCTAACAGAACTTTTCAAATTGCCCGCTACTACATGTCATAAAGAGGGCAGCACGGTGTTCTGTGGATTAAAGATGGCGGATGACAGCTGATGAAATTGTCCGCATGATAGCAGCACAGTGCTCTATTGATTAAAGATGGCGGATGACAGCTGTCAAAAAAGCACGTGGCTTTGTTTCCAAACAAGAGCACATAGAATTTTTCAAATTGCCGCCACCACATATCAAAGGTATCTAGCTAAAGAGTGCAGCACTGTGCTCTGTTGATTAAAGATGGCGGATGACGCCTGTCAAAAAAGCGCGTGAGTTTGTTTCCAAACAAGAGCATGTAGAATTTGCCGCCACCACATAGAGGGCAGCACGGTGCTCTCTTGATTAATGATGGCTGCTGTCATGTGGAATTGCCTGCCACCACATTTCAAAGGTATCTAGCTAAAGAGGGCAGCACGGTGCTCTCTAGATTAAAGATGGCTGCTGTCAAAAAGCATTTTTCAAGTTATCCGCCACCACATTTCAAAGGTAAGTAGCTAAAGAGGGCAGCACTGTGCTCTATAGATTAAAGATGGCGGATGACAGCTGTCAAAAAAGCACGTGGATTTGTTTATCTCACGTTAGTGAGGTTAAGTTGGTAGTACTAAGGTTTAGGCCCGCCAAGATGGCAGCACTGCCGATGACAGGTGACGAATTTTACATCTACTACGATAAAGAGGGCAGTACAGTGCTCTGTGGTTTAAAGATGGCGGATGACAGCTATCAAAAAAGCACGTGGCTTTGTTTACCACGCGCTAGTTAGGTTAAGTTGGTACTACTGAGGTTTAGGCCCGTCAAGATGGCAGTACTGAGGTTAGCGATGCGTTGTTGTCTGTCAAAAAGCACGTGGCTGTCAAAAAACACGTGGATTTGTTTACCTCCCGCTAGTTAGGTTAAGTTGGCACTACTGAGGTTTAGGCCCGTCAAGATTGCAGTACTGAGGTTAGCGATGCGTTGTTGTCGATGACAGCTGTCAAAAAGCACGTGGCTTTGTTTACAAATTCAAATTTCCCGCGGGTGGTGGAGGAGGCCTCTGGGAGGCCTCTGACTGTGGTGGTGGTGGAGGAGGCATCTGGGAGGTCTCTGGCTGTGGTGGTGGTGGAGGTGGCCTCTGGGAGCCCGGTGGCGGTGGCGGCGCCCGAACTGTCCAATTATACTACTGACGTTAATAATAGAAGTAGAAGTGGTACGTTTACTCGTCACCAGATGGTTCCCCGTACGTGGTACAGCGTTAGCATTTGAAGCGCAAGCTGGCGGAACCATCAGAATCAGTCTGAAAGAGAGTCACATTACATACCAGCTGTACACACATAGGAAAGTATGACATTGACACAAGCCTGGAATGAAACATCTGGTGATGAAGAACGTGCGAATTTGGAAAACACGGAAATTAAATAACAATAGTGAAGGGACAGGGAAGGGAACTACCTACGTAAATATTTAATGGCTGGCAACCACGTATTACTCGACCGGGTCAGGGATGCAATGAATGAAGCCTCCATATAGCGACGAGGATAGGAATTGTGCCGGATGCCGAAGCCTGTCGCACTTCTCTGGGGCAATGGTCAATGACTGAGAGACGAAATGAAATGATATTGTGTTGCTGGAATGAAGGACGACAGGGAAAACCAGAGTACCCGGAGGAAAACCTGTCCCGCCTCCGTTTTGTCCAGCACAAATCTCACATGGAATGACCGGGATTTGAACCTTTGAACCCAGCGGTGAGAGTCCGGCGCGCCGCTACCTGAACCACGGTGGCTCCCTACTGGTCAATAATTCATGCAAATACACAGTATTTAGATGTTTCAAATTATAACAATGCATTTTAAGAGGGATCGCCCAGATCGGACCCAGATGTCAATGTAACCGGGTACCGGTAACCGGGATATAATTATACCTTATAATAAAACATAAAGCCCAATAATACTGCCTTTCAGAAACCTCCTCTTAAGAATTACAAAATGAGATAACGCTTCATCTACTCTATAATTATCTGAGATATATTTTCTACAAATTTATGCGCCCAGTCGTTTTTTTTCTAGTCCAACAACTCCCGATTTCCTCACTAGTCTCCTGCGACTCCTGTGATTAACTCCTGTTTTCTTTCTACCCTGACGTGACGTAGAGTGAACATTGATGCCTTTCCCCTTCTTTCGTCAATAGGTTCATTCTTCTGAAGATTGGACTTCCTAAATTTTCTGTCCTGATTGGGATTAAGACGGTATGATTATTTAGTTACACTTCCCATTAAAAACGTAATCACCACCGAGCGAGTTGGCCGTGCGGTTAGGAGCGCGCAGCTGTGAGCTCGCATCCGGTGGTGCTGGTGGTGATTGTTGTTTTAAGAGGAAGTACAACTAGGCAACCATCCTCTATATAACACTAATCAGAGGTTAAAAAAAGGAAGGGATCCGACACTTCGAAAAATGAAGATATCAGCCGAAAAGGCCACAAGGGCATGACAATTAAAGACTTCCTAGGCCTCCATACGTAATACCGTCGGGGTCGGAAAGGAACAAGAGTTGACCAAGAAAGGTCGGATAGGATAGATGAAAGTGAGGAGCCTGATTCAAGTAAGTGGAAGTAATGCCAGGACTCAGCTAAGGGCCCCGTGGTCGCTAACCCACGCTCCAATGTTCAGAGCCCCTGGATCCCCTTTTAGTCGCCTCTAACAACGGGCAGGAGATACCGTCGGTGTTATTCTACCGCCCCCACCCACAGGGGACGCTCCCATCCGGGAGATAGTGGGTTCGAACCCGACTGTCGGCAGCCCTGAAGATGGTTGTTCCGTGGTTTCCCATTTTCACACCAGGTAAATTCTGGGGCTGTACCTTAATTAAGGCCACGGCCACTTCCTTCCCATTCCTAGGCCTTTCCTGTCCCGTCGTCGCCATAAGACCTATATGTGTACGGTGCGACGTAAAGCAACTAGCAAAGAAAACCAACGTAATCACACCATCTCTCGTGATTGTCATGCAGGCACCTATGAGGTGAACACTGAGTTTAAACAGTTTGCTTCAGTGACCAACGTTTCAGTCATGAACTTTTTCCCAAAAAGAAGTGGTATCCAAGACTTAAGCGCAGAGTCCAGCATTGTATCCGTGCTTTCATAATCCGCGATACTGCGTTTCATCATTTGGAGTGAGTTTATTTCCCTCGGTTTATTGCAATTCGGAAGTTCCTCATGGTTCTGTATATTGTGACCGCCCATTTATTCATCCCATATTTTGGATAATGTCCTTGATGTTAACACCAATATACAGTAGCAAAATTGCCCTTTGAAACTCGATTAATATTTGACGAAGTTTAAAAATACTTTACTTCGCTTCTATGTCGTATATTTATTCTGTATCCTAGGAAACTGTTTAACAATAGGGTTAATTAAACCAAATATTGTTCTAAAGTTGAGATGATGACATGCGGTATAACTAAGAAGGCGTAAATATTCATCTGATAGGCTGATGGACGTTTGTCCGGTTCCTTGACTGAATGGTCAGTATCGTGACTTTCCGTTCAGTGAGCCACGAGTTCGATTCCTGGTCTGACTGAGGATTTTAACTGTGTATTGTTAATTATCCTCTGGATTGGTGGCTGGATGTTTTTAATTCGTTTTAATACACTTCACTTTATCTACTAACAGCACACAAAGCTATCATCAACCACATTAGTGAATATATTCCTCCACATAGGGTTGGTGTCAGGAAGGGCATCCGGCCATAAAACTAGGTCAGAATAATACCAAATGACGATCCAAATAATTGGAAAAAGTCAGGAAGCAGGAGAAGAAGAACTAGATTGTTAATGAGAAATTCATACTTTCTACTATCAACTTAGTTAATGTAACATAAACGCTTTTTAGTCTATCGAACAAACTAGTTCAAAACATTGTAACACTATAACACACCTGTAAAAAATATACACAATTAAACAAAGAATGCCATGTTTCTTTCTGCAAGGACATCCCCAGGCTCTATCAAATCACTTTAATCATGCGTATGTATGCACACATCCATCTCTTGGCACAGGCCAGAGTAAAGTGTAGCTTCCACCGAAGTCCCAGTCAACATCCATGGCTGTGACAATATGGAAGTTGCTGGGGTATGGGTAGTGCTGAGTAATGCCATTCAGAGCACGAGTAGTGCATCTGAGTGTTATGAAAGGTGCTGCTCATAGGGTCAGTCGTGCTGCAATAGTACTTTTCGACCCTGTGAGGAAAGCAATGGCAAACTACTTCACTCTTCATATTGCCTAGTACGCCTCATTTTGGTGCTGCCATTGGTTTTTGGGGTTTCCTTATAACCTCATAACCGTTGGTGGTGCTATTTGAGGATCCAACCAGCCTCCGGGCTGATGACCTAACAGACAGACAGACAGACAGACAGATGTATCCACAATACTGTTAACGTTGTGTAAACTAGTCGAATGCTTATGAATTGGTGATGATATGAACAAATAATCAAAGTAGATGTCCTCTACTTACACTTTAGTAAATTGTGGACATTTGTCTTTACTTTTCTCTGCTCCTGTTGTCCATACACAGCCCAGACAGAGTTGCTAAAGTGACATTAGAGGACTAATGCAATCATTATTTGTTCATAGCATCAACAACCCATTCCCACTGACTAGTTTACGCAACGTAAGCAATATTTTACACATGATTTAAAGTGATTTGATAGAATATGAGAATGTTCTTATAGAACGAAACACGTCGTTCTTTGTTTGAATGCGTGTATTTTTTACAGGTATGTTATAGTGTTGAATACTACATTTTGAATTTATGTGACCGGAAGAGAGAGAAAATCTTTTAAGTTACAAGAATTAGATTGATAAACATTTCAACTATTGTAACAACAACATTGTAAATATCAGAAGAAAAACAACGGAAGGAAGGCATCGTCAACTCATTTCGCTAAGACTTGCTCAACGTTGGCACCAGGAAATTTCCTAGCTTCTAGCTTAGAAACTGGTATGTGTGGAACATGATGCCCGGCTTCTACTCCCTGATCAAGTGGCGGCACCAAATTGCCCGTAAGGTGTTTAGGAAATGCAAACATTCACCCGTTATGATCCGGTGGAGACTCATTCCCTGTACGGTCCGCATTCAACAGATATAACATCATAGCCCAATAACGCTTCTTGCGGCGAGAGAAATTTTATGCGGAGGCGACAATGAGATTCACCGTTAAGCCGACCCTTCAAGATCCAGAAGCACTATTACAGTATCTCATAGATACTATAGTCAGCTTGTGGGACGCACGTCGACAGCGAGTTCTGGCACGAGCTAAGGAACTACTCTCGCCGCCCAACTACCCCCCCCCCCCAACCAAAATTGGTACCATCTTCCCTGTTCCTCCGTTGGTGGATATTCGTTGTCTCGTACCGAACTGTGGGCCGACGTACGTCGCGACTTGCTGGTGAATCTCTTCGTGTGGTTGTCCGACTCGTTGGCTGAACGGTCAGCGAACTGGCCTTCTGTTCAGAGGGTTCCGGGTTCGATTTCCGGCCAGGTCGGGGATTTTAACCTTAATTGGTTAATTCCAATGGCACGGGGGCTGGGTGTATGTGTTGTCTTCATCATCATGTCATCCTCATCACTACGCGCAGGTCGCCTACGGAAGTCAAATAGAAAGACCTGCACCTGGCGAGCCGAACCCGTCCTGGGATATGGCGGCACTAAAAGCCAAACGACATTTCATTTCATTTCATTTCGTGTGGCTGGTCGTCACGCTTTGTTGGGGGCGTGGTTGGGGCCCTACAACTACACCAGCTAACCATCACAGATGGAGCTCTGTTAGTTCAGTTTATCACTGTACAGTGTGTTCAAGTGTTATAATGCCCAGGTATTAAGTGCACTTGTCCACACCAGAGTGCAGCATTAGCCAGGCAGCACTTGCTGCTAACAGCATGGCAACATACCTGGGAATGAGATACTTCCCATTAGGTTTGAGCGACATGGTTGTTCGAGACACGTGGATGGACACAAATCCACCTCAAAATCCATGTAGATTAAAACATGTTTTACATAAAGTGTATATTCAGTGTTGTAACTAATGTTCAATGTGTGCGCTTGCATCCGGAAATAGTGGGTTCCAACTCCACTGTCGGCAGCCTTGAAGATGGTTTTCCGTGGTTTCCCATTTTCACACCAGGCAAATGCTGGTGCTGTGCATTAATTAAGGCCGCGGACGATTCCTTTCCACTTCTAACCCTTTGGTACCAAATCGTCACCATAAGACCTATCCGTGCCGGAGCGACGTAAAGCTAAATGTAAAAAAAAAAAAAAAGTTCTATGTTTACATAGTACGCTATTTACATTATACTTAATACATGTGATTGTTTTTTTATCCGAGTGATTTGCAACCATCCAACCTCATGCATAGCAACTTTTATACAGTCTTCTCACCAGTAATTGACAATAACAAAGCACAGCGCATATGAACGCTATAAAAATAAGTGAATATCAAATAGCATATTATTGTTATTTTTATAATACACTAGCTAATGTACCGTGTTTCGCTACGGTAAATGAAATGAAATGGCGTATGGCTTTTAGTGCCGGGAGTGTTCGAGGACAAGTTCGGCTCGCCAGATGCAAGTCTTTTGATTTGACTCCCGTAGACGACCTGCGCGTCATGATGAGAATGAAATGATGATGAAGACGACACATACAACCAGCCCCCGTGCCAACGAAATTAACCAATTAAGGTTAAAATTTCCGACCCTGCCGGGAATCGAACCCGGGACCCCTGTGGCCAAAGGCCAACACGCGAACCATTTAACCATTGAGCCGGACTTTTGCTACGGTATTCTACACTGAAGGGAAAAATATATCCGAGCACTAAGAAGGGGTTGGGCTAGATTAACGAAAGTTGGTAGGCGTATTTATACATCTGAAAGATGGCGTTTATTCAGATTTCCCGCAAATCACATTGGCGTGGCCCTAGTAGCGGCCCCATGACGTTGCACATGAGGTTTGCTTTAAATACAGGCTGTACTGTGCGAGAGCGTTGTTCACGCGTGAGATTGGACGGCGTGACAGAGTGGGTCAAGAATGCATTTACCACGACGAAGAGGTCAGTATCATTACCTCACTGCAGTTCAATGAGGCTGTATAATAGGGCCACGTGAAGATGGATTTTCCTACCGCGTTATTGCAGAGCGACTTGGTAGGAATGTCTCCACTGTGCACGCGTGCTGGCAGCAGTGATCACGGGAAGGTACGCTCGCAAGAAGACCGGGCTCCGGACGTCCCCGCGGCACCATTGAGCGGGAGGACGGTTGTATTCGACGTATGGCTGTGGCGCAGCGGACTGTGTCTGCAGCAGCAATTCAGGCGACAGTTGGCACCACAGTGACACTCGAACTGTTCGAAATCGTTACTTCAAGGACAGCTCGAGACAGATGCCCTGCGGCATGTATTCCACTTACCCCAAACTACCGCTGTCTGCATTCGTAAAGGTATTCTTGACCATTCACAGTCATTCCGTGTCAAGCGAGAGCTCACTGAAAGATGGGATGGAACTCCGTTGTGTTTTCCGATGAAAGCCGGTTCTGCCCTGGTGTCAGTGCTGTCCGTGTGTCGGTTAGAAAGAGGCCAGGTAAGCGCTTGCACTTCACCTGTCTGCGGCGTCGACACACTGGACTTACACCGGGCGTTCTGGCCTTGGGAGCAATTTCCTATGACAGCAGGAGCACTATGGTGGTTATGCCACGCACCCTGACTGCAGATGTGTACGTCCGCCTGGTGATTCGTCCTGTTGTGTTGCCATTCATGAACAACATTCCCGGGAGTGTTTTCCAACAGGATAAATCATTACCTCATGCCGCTGTTGTAACCCAACATGCTCTACAGAGTGTCGACATGTTGCCTTGGCCTGCTCGAGTCCCCGGTCTGCCCCCAATCGAGCACGAATAAGACATCATTGGACGACAACTCCAGCTTCATCAACAACCGGCACTAACCACCCCTGTATTGACCGTCCAAATGCAACAGGCACGGAAATATATCCCACAAGCTGACATCCGGCACCTGTATGACACAATGCATGCACGTTTGCAAGCCTACATTCAACAGTTAGGCGATTACACCGATTATTATTAATGGTCCAAACATGGCACATTAGCGATTGCTTTTCTCGCGCTGATATTAACCTGTAGTATTGTACCTTCAATCAATTAAATATGTTACCTCTACAAATATATTGCCAAAATTTTCGTTTTCTACATTCCTTATTTCGAAGTGTTTGGATTTTTTCCGCCAATGTACATTGTATACGGATTTCTACTTAAATAACTATACACGCAGCGAGAACGATTATATTAAATTGCGTGTCTCTAAGCGTTATCCAAGAAACACCACGGGGACGACCACATACGTTGCTTCAGATGTTCAGTGCGCGTTGGGAAGTATTGATGATAATCGCAGGCCACGTTTCCTACTGCTATCCACAATCGAGTTCGGGAGTTTCTAGTATATTAATTATTAAGAGGGGAATTCCTTGAGGCAGTATTATTGGACTTTTATATTTTATTACACTTATGCTCATAAAAAATGGAACACCTTGAAAGACTAGAGATAGGAAGTTCATATTCACAGAACATGTTCATTAGTATGTTCTGCAGAGACGATTAGCATTTCAGTCACCGAGGATCAGCATGTCTCCTGGTGCCTAGTAGGCACTGATAACTTGTTCCATGCGTGATGGCATCGACGCGTATAAGGCGCGAAAGGCGTCGTGGGGTATAGCCATCCATGCTGGATGCACCTGGTTCCACAGTTCATCATTAGTGATTGGCTTTGGGTCACAGCGCCCCACCCGTCATTTCTCCATATTCCACACATTTTGGATTGGCGACAAGTCTGGTGATCGGGCGGGCCAGGGTAACAGTCTGACATTCTGTGACAACAAGAAGCCACGTGTTCGTGCAGCAACATATGGTCGCACATCGTCCTGCTAAAATATGGCGTCTTGGGTGTCGTGCAGAAAGGGTATGGCTACGGGTCGCAGGATGTCATTCACGTAGGTCAAATTGGTCACAGTGCCCTGGACACGCATCAACTGTGGTTTTTGATTGTACCCAATAGCACCCTACACCATAAGGCTTTGAGGTGGCGCTGTATGTCTTGTGTAAATACAGCCAGTGCAGTCTCAATCGAGTAAGCAGCGAGGACGGATGTGCTGAGTGTGTGCTGAAGTATGGGGATAGAGCGCTAGAGCTCTATGGAGTGAGAATTGGGAGTTGGCTATGCAGCAGGAAGAAGAAAACGGACTTGTGCAAGAGGATGAAGGGTGAGGAAGTAGGGTGTTGGCGGGGCTGCTGGTGGCGGTGGTGCTATCAGCGCTGCTCATAATAGGTGGAGTGGAATTAAACCCAGGGCCAGGCCCAATTGGTGCCCTAAGGTGGGAAGAGATACAGGCGCTAAAAGAAGTGGTGAAGGAGGCGTATCAGATAGACCAACTGAAGGAGATGATACATAACCATTCCAAGGAGCTAAAGGAATTGCGTCACTGCGTTAAAAGTGAGGTGGACGAGCTGAAGAAGAAGGTGGGGAGAAATGAGGCGGATATGGAGAAAATGCGATTGAAAGTCCAGGTGCTGGAGAGGGAGGTGGCCAAACTGAAGAGAGAAATGGCTGATGGGATCCAGGTACGAATGAGGAAAAACATTTTTATATACGGAGTGGAAGAAACAGCGAAAGAAGATAAGGTGGCTTTAGTTTATAATATAGTGAACTTGATACGGGACAGAATGAAGGTAAATTTTAGTGAATTGATGAGGCACAGAGAGTGGGAAGAGTGAAAGGTGGAGGTGGGAGACCAATTAAGCTCACGCTGATGTCTATTCTGATGGTGGACATTATCCTAAAGAACCCGGGGAATTTAAAGGAAGAGAAGGTATGGTTGAGACAGGAGATATGTAGTGAAGCGAGCAGAGGGTTGAAAGTGCTAAGAAGACACATGTGGCGTGCGAGGAAACGAGGATTGAGAGCGTTCATTAGGGGAGACAAGTTGGTGGTGGGAAACGGCCGCTGAACAAGAGTATGGTCAATAGAAAGGCTGCAACATATGGACCAAAATTATTTACAGACGATTACAGAAAAGAGAGTGATAGGAGTGACAAGAGAAGAGGAGAGCTCGGCGGTGGATCAGGGAGAAACGGCGGTTGGCGAGAGGGGGAGCGAGAATCAGCGTGAAGAAAGAAGAGGAGGCAAGAGTGAAGATGGACGAGAAGAAGAAGAGGACGATCAGGGAGTGGAGCATAACGTCAACAGTCATGCACCACTGAGAATTGATGGAGTGGAAGAGGCGGCAAGTACCCGGAGAGAGGTAACGACCAGGACTAGAAATGTAAGTCTGAAAGATCTATGCGGGAAGAGGAATAAAGGGCAGGAGAATAGGGGGGACAAAGAGTCTGTAAGGGCAGTTAAGAAGGGAGAGAACAGAGAGGACACAGAAGGTCTTCGTAGAACTAGAAGTAAATTAAATAACGCTCCTGAGATAAATAAAAATAAGGGAGATAAGGAGGGAGTAGGGGAAGGTAGTAGGTAGGTAGGTTGGAAGACAGGCGTGATAAATATTGAAGGGGTGGGAAATAAGTTGGGGAATAAAGAGGTTTGCAAGATGGTGGAGAGTTTTGATATAGTGGCCCTCCTAGAGACATGGCTAAAAGAAGGGACAAATTTAACCTGGAAGGGGTTCGCGATAAGGAATAAAACGAAGAAAAAGCGGGGAAAGAAGGGGAGAACTTCGGGCGGAATTTCATTATTAGTTAAAGAAGAACTAAGTGATCAAGTCATAGGTATAGAAAATGAGCTTGAAGAGGTATTATGGGTTAGGTTTAAAATGGGGGTAGGGGGTTGGAAAGAAAGAATCTGTGTTTGGATTTTATATACAACCCTCCAAGGGTATCAATATATGAGAATGATTACTTCTTCGATGGCCTGATAGAGGAAATTAATATTATTAGTGGAAAGTACGAAGAGGATGGACTGATTTTGTTAGGGGACTCAAATGCAAGAACAGGAAGCTCTTGTCCAGAGTATGGTAAAGAAGTAAGGAGAGTAAAGATGGGAGATGGGAAAAGTGAAGTTAAAGTGAGAAATGTTTACGGTCAGAAGTTGTTAGAAGTATGCGGGGCGTGTGAATTGTATATTCTAAATGGGTGGTGGCAGGGTGATAAGGAAGGAAAAATGACTTATACTACATACGAAGGAGGTAGTGTTATTGATCTGATTATGAGTTCGGATGATATGTTGGACAGAATTAACAGGATGGGAGTGGTGGATTGGCTGGAATCCCACCACTCCCCGGTATATATAATCGTAAATAGGTATGGGGTGCAGAAGAGAAGAGTTCAGGAAGAGAATGGAGTGTGGGAGGTCGCAGAGTTCCTAAGTATATCTGGTCAGAGGAGGGGAGACCGAAGTTATGCAAATATCTGGGGGTGGGGATTGAGGCAGCAGTGAAAGGTAATAATATTGGCAGAGATGTAGAGGTTTTGGAGTATCTGGGGAGGAAAATAGCTGAGGAGAAATCATACAGGAATAAGATCAGCGAAGTGGGAGAGGGTTGGTTCGATAAGGAATGTAAGGAAAAAAGGAAGGCAGTGCTGAGAGCGTTGGCTGAGTTCAGGAAGCATTGTGAGAGGGGGTTAAGGGAAAAATTTTGCACGATGAGGAAATAATTCAAGAATATGATAGGAGAGAAGAAAAAGGTTTGGCAGGAGGCTCAAACGGAAGCTTTAAATAGGGAGTGCAAGAACAGGGAAAGAGATAATGTGTGGGCGAGGGTTAAAAAATAAAGAGGGGGACGAGTAGAGTGACGAAACCGAAAATCGGGTATGGAACATGGGTAGAGCACTTCCAGGTATTATTAGGAGAACAGGAAGGGTGAGTTAAGGTCGACGGAGGTGATAAAGTAGATAGCGGACTAGAGAGGGGCTGACAAGAGCTGGAAAAGAGAATACAAGGTGAGGAGGTGAGGGTAGTGATAAAAAATTTGAACACCAGGACTGCGGGTGGAGAAAGTGGATAATTAATGTGTATTGGAAGGAAGTAGCAAAAAATAAGCAGATTATAGAGTGTCTGGTAACATTCTTCAACAAGTTATTTGAGGGGGCGAAATTCCCTAAAGAATGGCAGAAGGGGATTATATGCCCTATTTATAAAAATAAAGGGGACAGGACTAATCCCAGTAATTATAGAGGTATAACCCTGCTGGACTCCCTGAGCAAGGTATTCTAGCAAATAGATTGAGGAAGTGGACAGAGGATTACTCAATTATATGGTGTTTTCAAAATGGATTTAGGAAGGGGAGGATGACGGCTGATAATTTAATGATCGTGAGAACCATAATTGATAAATATGTAAGAAAGTAAGAAAGTAAGGAGCCAAAGTATTTATTGCCACAATTGACTTCCAGAAGGCGTTTGATACAGTGAGCAGGGAGGCCCTGTTTGAAAGATTGGGGAGGGTTGGGGTGGGAGAGAAGATGAGAAGAGCGATCAGAAGTATATATGAGAAAGTCTATTGTAGCATCAGGGTGGAAGAAGGGGTGGTGAGGGGAGTGATTGAGTCGAAAGTTGGATAGAAACAGGGATTTAAATTGTCCCCAATTCTTTTCCTATTGTTTATAAACGACCTACTAGATGGCCATGTAGAGAGAAAATGGGCTTACCCAGTACTAGGCAAACAAGAAATTCCAGGATTAATCTTTGCCGATGATGTGCTGTAACTGTCGTTAACTGCTGGGGGTTTGCAAAAATGTTTGAATAAAGTAGGGAGTTTTTCGGAGAAATTGTCTTTGAAGATCAACAGTAAGAAGTCTAAGGTGATGGTATGCAGGAAAGGGAATAAAAAGAAACCGGGAGTAAAGTGGGCAATAAACGGGGAAGAGATTGAGGTGGTGGAAAAGATGGAGTACCTGGGGGTGATGCTGAGTAGAAATGTTAGTTGGATGATGCAGATTAGGCGTATTAAATGGAAAGCCCAAGCAGCACTATCAGTAAATAGGATATTGGAAAATAAATTTAGGGGAGCAAGCTATGCTATACAAAGTATGGTATTCAACACGGTAGTTAAGGGTAAAATGCTATATGCTTCGGAGGTTTGGGGAGTAGAAAAAGAGTGTATGATATTAGAGCAGGTAGAGAGTAGGTTCTGCAAGATTGTTACAGGCCTACCCTTGTGCAGAGCGAGTGCAGGTGTGAAGATGCTGTGTAAGGAATATATTAAGATCGATATTTTAAAAATAATTCTTGGTTACTGGTGTAGATTAAGAGAAGAGGTAGGGGACCGGATCCTACAGTCGGCCTACCAAAGTCAAATAGAGGATAATTATGGTGACCACTGGGTGGACAAGGTGAAGAACACCTTAGATAGACGGGGGTTGGGCGAGTTTTATAACGTTAAATGGGGCGGGAGAAAGGGCACGCATTGGAAACACGTGATTAAGAGGGCGAAAGATATTGTTGAACAAGAATTGGTGGCCGAATGCCGGGAGAATGCTACCCTAAAAATGTTCCTGAGAGTAAATCAGATGCTAAATCTGAGAGTGGAAAATGTAATTAGGGTGGTGAGAAGGGGGTTAATCTGGTGGTTGTTAGGTGTATATGTTAACAAAGGTTGGACTAAAAAGTAAATACGTTGTGCGTATTATGTGGTGAAGAAAGGAAAGACTTTCATTTGCTGAAAGAGTGTAAAGAAATGCTGGAAGAGAGACGAATGTTTAATGAACATCAGTTGGAGTGGATTTCTCATCCGTGCAATGAAGATAAGCTTTTGAGGTGGATAGTGGCGGAATGGAAAAGTGCTGTGAATTTGTGTAGGTTTTTGTCTAAAACGAGAAACAGGTGTTCAGTAACCTTAAAGGCGAAGTCCCAGTTGTACCAAGAGAAGGAAGGTAGTGTAGTGGCAGGTAGTGACACAAGCAATGTACTGAATCAGCACAGTGGAGTGGTCGACCCTCCTAGCTGCTGACTAGGAGCGGGGAAGGGGGGAGGAGAGGTGCTGGCATGTGCCACCACAGAGAGACTTACTAGCATATGCAATAGTTGCTAGCTCAGGCGGGTGACACATGCCATCACGTATCCAGGAAGTGAGGTGGTTTAACATGGGGTTGCCGTATTTTGCCCTTTTAATTTTATTTTTAATTGCCATTTTAATTTTAATTTTTTAAATTCATCTGGCAGAGAGGCCGGTGGACTAACTTTCCCTTGTGTTCTTATTTCATGCTGCTATGCCAACCAATGAGGGATATCATTGTACTCTTAACATTGTATTGCATATGACATCTAGGTTTCCTGGTTTTTTGTCCTTGCTGAAATTGTAATTTTGCATGTTTTTTGTTTTTCTTTTCCCAATTGAGGATTGTTATTTTTCTCCGTTAAGATCGATTAGGTTGTGTAAACTGTAAGATCGGGAGAAAAATAAAAGTGTACTACTACTACTACTACTACTACTACTACTACTACTACTACTACAGCCACTGTGATGCTTCTCCCCCTGTCTGCGGCGAACCAAAATGCGGCCCTTATTTTCAAACAAACAAGACCTGGATTCGTACTAAAACACTATCTGCTGCCATTTCTGTCTCCAGTGACGACGTCGTTCCATACATCATTGCACCATTGCAGTCTAGCATGCTTATTCACATTAGTCGAAGGTAGGCGGAGAAGTGGACGACGCGCCGGGAACCCAAACCGTAATAAACGGCGACGGACTGTCACTCCTGATAGTGTACGATGTGTTACACTGTTCCACTTTTGCGCCAGAACCGAGTAGGACGCAGATATGCCATTCGGATGAGGTGTCGATCTTCTCGGGAGGTGGTGTGGGTGGCACGACCAGACCCATCTCGTCGTGTTCTTCGGCCTTCTGTGAACCATTCTGTACACACCCGTTGGACTGCCGACACACTTCGCACAACGCGAGCAGCAAGGACAAGAGGGTGTCCTGGAACTCTACCTGCTCATCCACCCTCATCCCTCCGAGGAGGCAGTTGGCAGTTGGCAGAGGGGGACCACTTATACCGGTGGTCATTCGGTGGACGCAGTCATACCTTAGTTCGAAAGGGCTGGCTCTTCCGACAGTTCCGCCGTACTGATGATCATCTTCTCCACCTTCACCGCTGTAGATGTTTGCACAAGTAATATTGTGGCAGTGTGCAGAAAGAAGTTTCTGGATAACAGGACACAGGTGAATGCAGATGAAAGCAATGCAAGTCCATTACGTCCACTGCAATGGCACCCAGAAGTATAAACTTCATGTCCTAGGCAACGCCGATGAGAACGTATAGACTGCCTGTCTTCTTCATGGTTTCCATGGCATTGATGGTAAATATAACAAGATGGCTGACACTACAGGAAAAGATGGCTAACATATAACCGAGTGTGTCTCTACGTGGTGTTATCTATGGACTGAATTGTAGGAAAAACAAAACGGCTAACAATTAGGGCACAAAAGGTACATAATAACTGTGCCAAAAATCCTCACTAAACGATCTCAGATCCATTGAACAACACTAACATACACTCAATACAAGTTATAGTGTCACAAACACTGCCAGTAAATAATAGACGAAGCACAGTACTTTCTTACGGATTGAGATATGCTGCACCAACACTACGCACGTCGCCCATCCATGGAAACACATTACGGTGTGAAATAATGGACTACACTCCGCGGCACTGTTCAAATATTAACGGCGCCCCTTAGTACTATTAGAGGGCGATTGTAACCTCTAATAGTATTCCGCCAATATCCCGCAGAATGGACGACTGATGTCTCTCCTGCTTTCTACTTAAGGAACAACGAGTTTAGAGCAATGATGATAAAAAGGTAATACGTTACTTTCCTGCTGGCAAGCAGCCGGAGACGTTGCCATGGTAACCTGTAGGTTTGTTGTCACTCAATGCAGAGCATGAGACCCGCAGAAAAAAGTAATTTTATTTGTCATTTGAAGTGTAGGCGAAATTATGAACATAACTATAATTGTTTATAGTAAACGGACGTTTCACATATATTCCACGGATTTTAGAGAAAATCAATAGTATAAGAGAAAATGAAAGATAACTGTTCCGGTTTTCCTATAAACCCCCCAGTCCATTCAGATATTTTAAAATCCTATGCATATCAAAACCTTCTCCGGGATGAGTTTGGTCAGGATCTATCCAGCCGTTTCGCCTTGATGGTGGAAAAAACAAACAGGCACTAAAAATAAAAACCACTGATACGGTCTTGAGTTGACCTAAAACGGATGAATATCTGAAAAATTGGCAAAACAAACGAAATTACAGACAACGGATACCCTACAACTTTATTTATATAGATATATCTGCTCCATAAACGCCCGTTGGAAGGATTTCCATAAACTTCTGAACAGACAAACGTATGTGTAGTAGGAAATATGTATTAAAATTCCTCAACGAGCCATTCAACAGCGTATTGGCGAAAGCCCTTCTCTTCAAGAAGTTCAAGATACCATCAAACAATAAAGCTGCTGGACCAGATGGAATCCCTGCTGAATTCTTCAAAGAATGTGGCCTGGTCCTCACTGAGCATTTACATAAACTCATCGTCAATTTTTTTTTTGCTGGGGGCTTTACGTCGCACCGACACAGATAGGTCTTATGGCGACGATGGGATAGGAAAGGCCTAGGAGTTGGAAGGAAGTGGCCGTGGCCTTAATTAAGGTACAGCCCCAGCATTTGCCTGGTGTGAAAATGGGAAACCACGGAAAACCATCTTCAGGGCTGCTTATAGTGGGATTCGAACCTACTATCTCCCGGATGCAAGCTCACAGCCGCGCGCCTCTACGCATCGTCAAAATCTGAAACTCGGAAACCATGCCTGTGAACCTCAGAGATATGCTAATAGCGACCATATTTGGAAAAGGGGATACGACCCAATGTGGTAATTATAGTGGAATATCCTTGCTCTCTGTTACTGGCAAAATTATTGCCAGAATTCTATCCAATCATCTAGGGCCACTTGCAGAAGAGTTTTTACCAGAGATACAATTTGGATTTAGACGCAACTGTGGTATTGTTGAAATGGTCTTCTGTGCTAGACAAATGCAGGAGAAGTCCAGGGAACAAAATTACCAACTATATATGGCATTCATAGATCTTGGCAAGGCCTTTTTCTCGGTTAATAGAGATGCTGTATGAAAATTCTTAGCACTAACTGGCTGTTCTCCAACATTCATTAAGAGCCTTCGACTCCTCCATGACAACACGTATGGTACCATCCTTACGAATAATGGACCTGAAGAACGATTTGAGATAACTACTGGTGTAAAGCAAGGATGTGTAATTTCTCCTACACTATCCTCAATGTTTGTTGAAACCATACTTCGCCTTGTTAAAGATGGATTACCGCAGGGCATAAAAATAGAGCACAGGTTTGGAGGAGGTTTACTCAAACTTAGCAAACTGCGTGCCAAGACCAAGATTTCTACTGCCTGGGTTATGGAACTCCAGTATGCATATGGCAATGTTGTTCTGGCATGCTCAGAAGAAGATCTACAGATAATCCTAAATTCTACAGACAATTCTAAATGCTTTCACAAAAGAATAAAAGAGCACCGTTCTAAGTCTCAACATCGAAAAGACACAGATATTTCATCAGTCTGCACCCAAAGCCAATGCTACTGCTCCTACCATCACAGTCTAAATCGAGATCTTGTAGAATATCCAAAAATTTGCTTACATTGGTAGTCACCTCTCAGTAAATGCTAATATAGTTGCTTAAATTCAGTATCGTCTGAATTGTGCTAGTGCAGCATTCTATGACAAAGGATCTTTAATAACCGTATCATCAGTACTCAGACAAAACTTCATATGTACCAGGCTATTATAATACCAACACCTCTTTATAGGTGTGAAACTTGGGCCACTTAACAGGAGGCACATAAAGTGCGTGGAGAAATATCATCAGCGCTGTCTGGGGGGGATCCTTAGGGTTAAATGGCAAGATCACCGAGCTAACATCAGCATGTTGGAAGAAGCCTGCACCATCAGCATTGAGGTTATGACCATGAAACATCGACTTCGTTGGACAGGTCATGTCGTTCGTATGCCTGTATTCCGCCTCCGAAAGCAAATTATGTATGCTTAACTGAAGGGTGGCCGCCGACACACGGTGGACAACAAAGACGATCCAGGGCTGTACTAAAGTCAGATATGAAGAAATGCCACATCAACACCAATAACTGGAGGGGGGAAGCAGCTAACCGCCTGGTATGGCGTCATCTTATCCACGAAGATCCTACAAACTTCGAAGAACAACGCCGGAGATTTGAAACTGAGAAGAGAATTGCTCGAAAAGAACAGGCGTTCCTCAGGATGAATAACCCTAAACAAGTGGATCTCAACGCTGGCAATGTTTGTCACCACTTTGGAAGAATTTGTGGCTCGTGGATTTGCCTGCGCAGACACCTAAGAACTCACAGACTCACCTGTAACATCTGTGAAAAACAATCATACTCGTCAGCGAGTGATAGCCTATTATATATGCAGGATGGCTGGAAACAACGTGAACCGAGAATATGAGCGTTAGAAAGTTGGTCATCCTGATAAAACATTTGAAAGAAGTAATTCCATAACTCGCCCCGTTGTCATTTTGTCAGCTGCTGAAGTTAGCCAATCCGATCGCTTCGCGGGCGAATTCAAATTGGCTCTGCGCGGCGATGTTGCCAAATCTGCACGTGACTTAAGAACAGCTTGAGAGCTACGCCGAGAAATCAGCATCAAACACTAATACATCCTTGGTTTCAGCCATTGTTACTGTAGCGCACTTGCTACGGCGCGATCCTGTCAGGTCTGTATTCAAACCCCTTCCATGGCGAAGTTTCATTCTTCGACTGGTGCTATCAGGTCGGTCTTAAGTCGCGTACAGATTTAGCAACACCACCTCGCAAAGCCCATTTGAATTCGCCCGCGAAGTGATCTAATTAGCTAACTTGAGCAGCTGATATAATGACAACGGTGCGAGATATCGACTTATTTCTTTCAAATTATTTATCAGCATTACCAACCCTCTAATGCTCGTATACCCAGTTCACGTTGTTTTCGACCTTCCTGTATATATATTTGTGTTCAGGGAGGATACGATCTCAAAGTGAAGCAATAAAATAAATTTTGTGGTCTGACAGATTTTCACTCCGCGGTGAAAATACATCCACGAAACCGGTGTTGTCCGATACAGTTTTCATTGTATTGTCTTTCAGAATGTAGTGTGGTCTAACAGTTTGTTATTGCGGTGTATGTAACAGTGATTTTAATTCTGTTAATTAGTGCAGATCTTTGACATAGACAGGATTTCAGCTTGTCTTTACCTGAAAAACTGAAAGTTTGAGAGAAGTTCCACACTTCCACCACTTTAAAATCTTACGAATTTTCTTAGATTAACATAACACTACTTAATTTTAAAATTAGTCGGTACATGATGCCTTTTTCATAGAAAATATCTTCAGGCGTGATCTTGACTTACAATTAAACACAAAACACAGATTACAAAAGTAAAACACAAGTATTCACTCATATTAAAAATTAGGAAGCCCCCGTGGCTCAGGCGGCAGCGCGTCGGCATCTCACCGCTGGATGCCGTGGTTCAAATCCCGGTCACTCCATGTGAGATTTGTGCACGACAAAGCGGAGGCGGGACAGGTTTTTCTTCCGGGTACTCCGGTTTTCCCTGCCATCTTTCATTCCAGCAACACTCTCCATTAACATTTCATTTCATCTGTCAGTCATTCATCATTGCCTCAGAGGAGTGCGACAGGCTTCGGCAGCCGGCACATTTCCAATCCTCGCCGCTAGATGGGGGCTTCATTCCATTCCCGACACGGTCTAATGACTGGAAACAGGCTGTGGATTTTCATTTTTCATTAAAAATTAGCTTGTTCTTCACAAGGTGAAAGGTCTAAATATCTAAAGAGTCTTTGGTTTATTCTTCATTGTCACAGGCAGATTACCTTCGTTTTCTATCTAGCTTCAAAATTTCGTTCTCCTTTCCAGAGTTGGACGCAAAAAACATCATAGGAAGTTGCTTTCCATCTTGAACACAATCAGTCCATTTCATCCGACTAGAAAATCCCCTAGGGCCGATAACCTTCGATGTTAGGCCCCTTAAAACAACAAGCATCATCATAATCATCACCAGAAAATCCCCTTCTTTCACATCAAGTTTTTAATGTCACAAAAATTTGCGTATTTGTACACTGTTAGTATTATTTATCAAGAAACTTTAAGATCCCCTTGCCTTGGGTTAATTTTTCAGGTTGCATTTTACGTATAACGCATCGTTCACATCAAGAGATGTCAAATAGTGACAATGAAGAAAACCCAAATACTTTTTAGGCATTTATATCTTTCACATTGTCAAGTACAGGTTGTTGTTAATATGAGTGATTAATTAACTGTTTTTTACTGATATAACTTGTGTTAGAGCCTTTGCTGGCGAGATGTAGTGTTTACAGTGCACTATGTCTTCTGGTATGGGCTATATCAAATTTGTTACTTTCATTGACCTGTCTCAGTCTCATCCTTGGCTTTGACAATATGAAAGTGACTGAGGTATGAGTGATGCTTGTAATACCATTCCTTATGCAGCCAGTCCCTGTTATGAATGGTGTGAAATAATCGCTCATAGGGTCGGTTGATGCATGCATTTCAGTGGGCTTGGCAGACTGATATGTAATAGCAACGGCTGGCTCGATGAGGAAAGCAACGGGAAACTACCTCACTCCTCATTTCCCTAGTACGCCTCTTCAGTGACGCCTAGGATATTTATGACAGCTGTTGGCGGAGCTGTAAAGGATCAAACGAGCCTTCGGGCTGAATACCCAACAGACAAGACATACAACATATGTTATGTGTTAATTCTGTTAATTAGTGCTGATCTTTGACGAGGACAGGATTTCAGGTTCTCTTTACCTGAAAAATGGAAAGTTTGTGAAGTTCCACACTTCAACCACTTTAAATCTTTAAATCTTACGATTTTTCTTAGATTAACATAACACGGCTGAAGATGTTTTCTATGAGGAACGAAACATGTACTGAATAATTTTAAAATAAATTAATAAATTAATTATTAATTAATCTAAGAAAAAACGTATGATTTTTAAACTCATGGAAGGGTGAACTTCTCAAACTTACAATTTGGAATTTGTTCTGTATAATAGTTCCACCACGGACCAAGATGAAGTTTATTACTTGTAATAGAATTATGTATCAGTTGGTTTTTACATCCTTGAAAAGTACAAAAATGTATGTAATCTAATTAGTTAGTCATTGATATTTAATAACGTTCCAGTCAGTATTATATCAGCGTTGAATACTCATGTAGAAGACGACACCTACACAGACAAGAATGACACAAATATATCATAAGCGTAATTCAGTGAGTCGTCTTAAAGCGAGCGATTTGAAGAGGTTTGTTTGTCGCTTCAAGGGTGGCGGCAGCCGTCAAAAGACTCGTGTGTAATTTGTTGGTCCATTAACACCGAAATGAACAGTGTGAGTATTGTCTGTCCTACACGAGGGCTGCATTATGGGTCCTCGGAGAGAAGGCGCCAATACTGGTGCGGCCAGTTTCTTAATGAGTGCAATGAAAAGCCCCATTAAGGTTCGGGATGGAGGTAATCATACTTCAATGGTGGCGAAGTGCCCAGCTTTTGTGCATCAACACGAAAGAGCGCCCATCATCCTTAAAGGACAAGATTTTGGGATATATAATTACAGTGCCAATTGAAAGATATGATTTATCAGATGATGATGATGATGATGATTATGGGAAGAAGAAGATTCTTTTTTTCCTCAACAATCTACCCAAATGCTATATGATTTCCGTGGAGTACCAAGGCTGGTCTACTCATGGGGATTGGAAGCCAGAACCCTCAGGTTGAGAACTTAATGGCAAAACGTCTGTGGCAGTGCACTTTTAATTAATTACTATTAATAACACTAGCAACAATACTCTATGGTATTCAGACACCCGGTTACAGACTTACAGAGTTTGTATCTTATGGGCAGTCTGTGTATCACTTTCGATTTGCCAGTTAGCCTGTGAAGCGGAACATTATGGTTTATAAAACTAAATGACCTGGACTGCGTAGCAAACTCTCCCGATGTCTACCAGTTTGTGAGCCGTGTGAGATACGTAGGTCTTTGGTGATTCAATCAATATTATATGATAATTTCTCTCGAACTTCAACACTATTCTTATACAGTATTCTGTGTTGTATGTTGAATAATATAAACCTCAGAAAAATTGGACCGGGCGAGTTGGCCGTGCGCGTAGAGGCGCGCGGCTGTGAGCTTGCATCCGGAAGATAGTAGGTTCGAATCCCACTATCGGCAGCCCTGAAAATGGTTTTCCGTGGTTTCCCATTTTCACACCAGGCAAATGTACCTTAATTAAGGCTACGGCCGCTTCCTTCCAACTCCTAGGCCTTTCCTATCCCATCGTCGCCATAAGACCTATCTGTGACGGCGCGACGTAAAGCCCCTAGCAAAAGAAAAAAAAATTGGAATATTGTGGGATAAGGCACGTTTTGTGGTAAGGCGTGTATTGTTTGTAATGCAGCAGATGCCACTGCCTACGGTCTGTATTGACCCATTTCAGGCGAAGAATGGTAGAAATGTATTCAGTACAGCTAACGATTACGTTTCATATGCAATGCGTACTTCCCAGTTTAACAGAGCCAGAATTGTGAAAAATTATTCACGACGGATGTACGGAAGCAGCCGTACCACGCTTCCTACAGATGTCAAGAACGTGGAAATGGTACGGTGAGACCAACGATGTGACTGACAGACCGAAAGAAAGTCGATCGAGGGTGACAACGCCAAGTCAAGATCGGTATATCCGTGTATGAGCACAGAGATGGCCAACTTCGACTGCTGAATAATTACGATATGGCACTCTGAGAACAAGTGGGGTCTGTGCATCTGAACAAACTGTACGCAGTCGGCTGCATAGTGCTCAGTTAAAGTCCTTTCGACAGGTTCGATGTGTTTGGCTAGAGAATCGTCATCGTGTTGAAAGAAGGAGATGGGCCATCCAAAATCATTTTTTTGCTTGTTTATTTTTTACAATTTGTTTTAAGTCGCACCGACACAGATAGATGTTATATCCAACATCCTAACTGGGGGTTGGACGAATTTCGCAATGTCATGTTTGCACATGTTACACGGATATCACTTATGCCAGACACGACGATGACAAAAGACATGCATGAATTTGGAGGTGGTTGTATAATGTTTTGGATTGGATCTTCGATACGAATTCGAGAGACGTTAATTACCCAGCGGTATATCGATGAACTTCTTGGACCTTTTGCACAACCCTTTGAAGGATATATACGGTGCTGAATTCATTTTCGTCGACGACAATGCTCGCGCACATAAGAAGTGCAGCAGTGAGGAATTTCATGAAAGAAGCCATTGAATTGGGGAGCTAATTCACCAGCAATGAACTGCACTGAGCGTGCATGGAATCGGTTGAAGAAACCCAGCGAGTTGACAATACGGTTAGGGGCACGCAGCTGTAAGCTTGCATTCGGGAGATAGTAGGCTCGAACCCCACTGTTGGGAGCCCTGAAGATGTTTTTCCGGGCCGATGACCTTCGATGTTAGGCTCCTTTAAACAACAAGCAACAAGATGTTCTTCCGTGGTTTCTCATCTACACCAGGCAAATGCTGGGGCTGTACTTTAATTAAGGCCACGGCCAATTCTTTCCCACTCCTATCCCTTTCTTGTCCCATTGTCGCGGTAAGACCTATCTGCGTCGGTGCGACGTAAAGCAACTTGTAAACAAAATATTGGCGGTAGGCTGTCAGTATTGTAACGGCCGCAAGACATTGAGAGTTTCGTCATTTACTTTTCTCGTTTCAACTCATTCTTTTTCACGTTTTTGCCGAATCCTAATCAAATCTTTCTTTTCTATTATTAAATTTGTTATTCTATACAACTTATCACGATGTATTCACAACGACAGCTAACCTCCAACTGAGCGCGCGAGTCAACACAGCGCCATCTTATAACAGAGTGTGCGCGAGTCAACACAGCACCACCTTATAACAGAGTGTGCGCGAGTCAACACAGCGTCATCTTATAACAGAGTGTGCGCGAGTCAACACAGCGCCATCTTATAACAGAGTATGTGCGAGTCAACACAGCGCCGTCTTATAACAGAGTATGCGTGTGACGTCACATATTTAGCACAAATTTTGCCTTACTTTGAAGCGCTATTTCATGAAAATTATGTTTCAGATTCACCTGAAACATTAAACACAATCGCCGGGCTGAATGGCTCAGACGGTTGAGGCGCTGGTCTTCTGACCCCAACTTGGCAGGTTCGAACCTGGCTTAGTCCGGTGGTATTTGAAGGTGCTGAAATACGTCAGCCTCGTGTCAGTAGATTTACTGGCACGTAAAAGAACTCCTGCGGGACTAAATTCCGGCACCTCGGCGTCTCCGAAAACCGTAAAAGTGTAGTTAATGGGACGTAAAGGAAATAACATTAACATTATTAAACACAATCGTAAGTTAAATATTCTCGGCGATATACGTGTTCTACCCAAACACTAAAAGCATGTCCGGCTCCATGGCTAAATGATTAGCGTGCTGGCCTTTGGTCACAGGGGTCCCGGGTTCGATTCCCGGCAGGGTCGGGAACTTTAGCAATCATTGGTTAATGACGTTTGCACGGGGGCTGGATGTATGTGTTGTCTTCATTATCATATCATGCTCGTTACGACGCGCAGGTCTCCTATGGGTGTCATATCGAAAGACTTAAACCTGACGAGCCGAACATGTCCTCGGACACTCCCGACACTAATAGCCATACGCCGCTTCATTTCATTTCACTAAAATCATTTAAATTTTTTTCTTTCCATATACCCATTGTCGTGGAACGTAAATCTACGTTAAAACAGATTGAAGAGAGCTGGTTTTGATCATCCACAAAACACACACACACTTCTTGACCTCATTAGATTTTCCCAGATTGCATAGGACCTTCTTTCTCACTATCACGTCCGTGTACTGATTGCAAGCACGCGAGAGCGTGTCAGAGACCTGAACATTGCCAGAGGAAGTCATACAGACTACTAAGGCTGAAGAACGAACAACCATAAAAAATTCATACAAATTGTAACCTATTCATTGTTGGAAGTCCGCCTCTGTGGTGTAGTGGTTAGTGTGATTAGCTGTCATCCCCGGAAGCCCCGGCTCGATTCTCGGCTCCGCCACGAAATTTGAAAATTGGTACGAGGGCTGGAACCATGTCCACTCAGCCTCGGGAGGTCAAATGAGTAGAGGTGGGTTCGATTCCCATCTCAACCCTCCTGAAAGTGGTTTTTCGTGGTTTTCCACTTCTCCTCCAGGCAAATTTCGGGGTGGTACCTAACTTAAGGCCACGGCCGCTTCCTTCCCTCTTCCTTGTCTATCCCTTCAAATCTTCCCATTCACCCACAAGGCCACTGTTCAGCATAGCAGGTGAGGCGAGGTACTGGTCATTCCCCAGTTGTATCCCCGACCCAATGTCTCACGCTCCAGGGCACTGCCTATGAGGCGGTAGAGGTGACTCCCTCGCTGAGTCTGAGGGAAATACCAATCCTGGAGGGTAAACAGATAGAGAAAGGAAGAAAGATATTGCAAACAAAATATTTGAGTTAGTAAAAGTATGCATTTCCTGGTTGTGAGCCTCTGTCATACAATGAACTACATTCTGTAACGTTATTATTGCATTGTTTTATATCCCTCACTTCTTTTGTGTGTATACATGGAGTTCTTGGAAAACGTTCCAAAATTTACGGGGGAGGTAGCACACAACAAACGAAGGAAAAAGGTCCTATAAACATTGATCACAAAGCCAGTATCTTCGGAGTTATGGCCTTTTACTACTATCAATGATCACGATGTTCCAGTAATTTAAGTAGGGTCGCATGCAACAAAAGACGGAAATATATTCAAACCTAAATTTTGGTCGTAAACGACTGCAAATGTGGTACATGCATGATGGAGCATTTCCATCGTACGGTTAGGAAACACCTCACACTGGTCTTCCCCGATCGATGGATTGGTTGGGGAGAACCGATACATTGGCCTCCACGTTCGCCTGACCTTAACCTTTTAGAATTTTGTCTTTGAGGACAAGTAAAGACTATGGTGTATGCGGTCACCATAAATGACAATACGAGAATACATGTGCAATGCCAGTGATTCAATCCGGAAACAGCCAGGGTTGTTTTAACGAATGCGCGATTCCATGCGACGTAGAGTGGATAGCGATCACTGATGAAAGTGGTAACTGAGGATAACTCCTAAAATTTTGGATTTGCGACTAATGTTTATAGGACTTTTTCCTTCGTTTGTCATGCACTGCCTTCTCTGTAAATATCGGAACCTTTCCAATGACAGCCTGTATTTACCTAATAATTTTGTAGATCTTTACTGAACATTTTCATCATATCGCAAATGCCTACGAACTTTATAATTAACTTATATTTTTCTCTTGTTTGTTCCAGGTAAATCAATTACATCAATGTTCAACATCGTTGCAGGATGTGGGCTTCAAGAGTAAGATCAATACTGTTCTTCAAATGCATTGAACTTCTCTTCCAAGGGGTTTCTTGCCAAACTCTTAGCACATTATACTATAGAAAATACTGAGCATGATATTAGCCCTACCGGGCGAGTTGGCCGTGCGCGTAGAGGCGCGCGGCTGTGAGCTTGCATCCGGGAGATAGTAGGTTCGAATCCCACTATCGGCAGCCCTGAAGATGGTTTTCCGTGGTTTCCCATTTTCACACCAGGCAAATGCTGGGGCTGTACCTTAATTAAGGCCACGGCCGCTTCCTTCCAACTCCTAGGCCTTTCCTCTCCCATCGTCGCCATAAGACCTATCTGTGTCGGTGCGACGTAAAGCCCCTAGCAAAAAAAAAAAAGATATTAGCCCTAGTATATTTTATACTACTGTAGAGGTCGCATGGGATTATCCGTCATGTTCGATGTGGTCTAAACTTTGTCAAGATCTGAATGATTAATGGACAAGAAATGTAGTGTATATGGTCATTTGTTGACCAAGAGGGCAGTGTGGGTTTTGTGTTGGGGCGTCGGTCCCGTTTTACACACAGAGTGAATCTGTGGGCAATGAACAACGCTTAAGTGTTACTGTACTATGATAGACGAAAGTTAAATCTCCACATTTCGTTTTCATACGTCATCTCGGTAAAGTTATTAAACGGCCTGTAATAACAGTTTACTCTATTCACAATCTTTAATAACTAACTAAGCGCTAATTCACCCTCCATACTACCCTGAATCCGATAAATCCGAGGTGAAAGCACGTGTCATAGAGATCGCGTATATTGCAATGAGCGTAGAGTGAAGCAGGACTTCAGGAACTCGCTATTGTGTTTAGCACCTTGGCAGTGGGCAGTGACGAAACACAGGGTGATGTCGTATTAGAGCAGCTAGGCCAACTTGTCACTTTGTGCTGTGTGGCATTTGTATTAATTTCGTATTTGTTATAATGTCCTTTTCTTACGCAGAGTTGACGGTATGTACGTAATGGCTAATGGACATAGTCGTATCGTTTGCCGTATTTATTAAGAAAGATACTCAATATGAAAGATTTCAGATCGAAGAACTTTAAAAAAACCGATCAACGAGTGTCGACTTTCAGTGTATTTACTGGTCGCCGACGATCGAGCGTTGGAAGAAGGAATCGTGGAAATGGTGAGTGAAAATCCTGCTTTCAGTACACGTCAAACAGCCTTGACCTTACCTGTGCCACAGACACACGTGTGGAGAACATTGGCAGACGAAGGACTGCATCTATTTAACACTCAACGCGTCCAGGCGCTGTTACCTCGCGATTGCCAAAATGGTTCAGTACATGGTAAAGCTGTACATCCGAACTTCTCCAGAACGATATTATTCACAGACGAAGCTCTTGAAAGGACGTAGACTACGATTCCAGATAACATATTAATGACCACGACATGGAATGCCAGATGTTTGGTTCATCTTTCAAAATCGACTACCACAGCCAGGTTCAAACGGAGAACTTCATTTCTGAATCAGCTACTCCAATCCTCATCCATTGAGATAGCTGATCCCACGAAGTGTTTTGAGAATGGAAACGAGAGGACTGCAAAATTAAAGAACCCTAAGATTTCAATACCTCTGAGGTCGAAACATGACTACTTTAGTCGGTCAAGCGACTGTCACAAGTTAGTGGAAGCAATGCTAGACTTATTAAGGGCTCGGAAATTACTACATGCATCTAGTAAATTGTGAACTACTGAGTCTCTGAGGCGACTCATTCAGAGATATAGATTATATTCCGGTTTTGTTGAAATATCTACCCGTTTCCTCGATCTAATGGATTCGTTTCTTTAGTTCTTATCAACTTGTAAAAAAACATACTTAGGACCACATTTTTCAGCGTACCTGTATTCAAATAATTGAATTCTCTGAAATCTTAGATTCGTATATACTGTTACGAATAAAACTTTGTCTGTTTCACTCCAAATTATTCCACGATGACCCAATAAATGTACACACACACACACACACACACACACAGTTCTAATTAAGCATGAATGGCCGCGCTCACTAATTGCTGTATATTCAAAAGTCCCTCTTCCTTACGGCGTAGCAGGCGGCCCGGCCCGTTGCTATACCTGCGGACACTTAATCCTTACTTTCACTTCCCCAAGTCCACTCACCTCATACAGCAGCTGTGTGTAGACCGCTGGATTCGAACACAGGGCTACCAGCCACATGATGACAGTTTGTTGATTCGACTCCACAGACAGTCCAGTAATTCACACAGTCACATGCAGTGAACAACTAAACAGCTCAACATTATTCAACAGCAGGACGATACTCACAACAACGAACATTAACAGCACACTCGCGATAGCGGCTTCCCTCGCCGACTCACGCCGAGCCTCAGTCCACAAAAATACACGAACACACAGTAAGTCGTACCTCGCTCGCAGGGGCCTTGTATTTATACCTCGATGTTGGGCCACCAGAACATTCAAAATGTTGCTGTCGTATCGTCCAAAAATCGTATGGAGAAACTAAATGAAGGGAACAATAGAGGAAGGGCCGTGGCATGTCCTCGGGTGGGATTGGTCATCCCCTTTCAGGTAATACCGAAGGGGCTGCGACAAAGCTGACGGTAACGTGACCACGGAACAATACAGTACGTTCAGGATCTAAAGAACTAGCTGTTATAACCATCGTAGACGAGTGGTGGATGAGACCACGAGGTACAGCTCAATTCGTTAGGGAGTGTAATGATATTGCTGACCATGCGAACCCAGAACGGCCTGTCCTACCTTCTGATATTTCTTGTCACATTTCCTATTCGCCTGTCATGTATTTCCTATTAGCCTATCATAGCTTCCGCTTCTCTTGTCATATTAATTATGGGCCTCCCTTGATGAACTTCTGATTTCTATCAGTCGAAGTCTTTTATCCCCTGCCCCATCCTCTCTACAAATCTTATTGTGCATAGTTCTTAGACAAAATTAGTATGCTTGGTTTGGTTTACGTCGCACCGACACAGAGAGGTTTTATGGGGACGATGGGATAGGAAAAGGCTAGGAGTGGAAAGGAAGCGGCGTGGCCTTAATTCATATACAGCCCCGCATTTTCCTGGTGTGGAAATGGGAAACAACGGAAAACCATTTTCATGGTTGCTGACCCACTATCCCCAGAATGCAAGCTGTAAGCTATATGACCCAAACAGCACAACCATTTGCAGGGATATTCGGAAGTTTGTGATAAGCATAATCACGAAAATCACCGTCATAATTCATTTTTGGTGAAGATAAACGGAATATAAAAGATTGTAAACTAGATTCTTTACAATTTTTGTTATGTATTAACAGAGAAATTTCACAGTTTTGGTTTTGATCATCTTAATATTTCTACGTCAATGTATAATCGCTATTCTAGAACTAAAATGCTGTACAGAGTTTTAAGAAATTCTGTTGAGCTGTATTCTCGTGATGTTATAACAAACGAACGAACAAACAAACAAACAAACAAAAATTAAAACAACTTATTTTCTATTCCTAATCCCAGATCTTCTACTTTCTGGCTATTTTTCCTATTTATTGGCCGGAACTTGATGTGGACTTTGCTTATATTACGGTCATATGCCATTCCTGAAGCCTTCCGTATACAGGCTGGTCAAAAACAACGTCAACCGAGTATACGAGCGTTAAGCGTTGGCCATACTGATCAGTAATTTGAAACAAATACGTCGATATCTCGCACCATTGTCATTTTGTCAGCCCCTGAAGTTAGCCAATCACATCCCTTCGTGGCGATTTCACATGGGCTTTGCGAGGCGGTGTTGCTAAATCTTCACGTTGTTTATGACCGGCTTGAGAGCGCTAATGGAAGAAATGAACTTCTCCAGGGGAGGAGCTAAAACAAGGACCTCCCTGGCCCACAGCAAGCACACTACGGTGGCACTAGCTGAAACCCACGGTGTATTAGTGTCTGATGCTCATTTCTCCGCATGACTCTCAAGCCCGACCAAGCTACGTGCAAATTTAGTAACAGCGCCTCGTAGAGCCCATTTGAATTCGTCCGCGAAGCGATCTGATTGTCTAACTTCAGCAGGCGATAAAAGGACAACTGCGCGATATATCGACGTGATTTTTTTCAAATTACCTACTGTACCAGTGTTCACTATTGAGTGTGTCTGTGTTGATTGATAGAGTGATGTGTTGTATGTAGATGTGTTGAGATGAAAACAAACACCCATTCACTGACCCATAATGTTGTTGGGTGAGTCATCAGTCCATAGACTGGTTTGATGCAGCCCTCCATGCCACCCTATCCTGTACTAACCTTTTCATTTCTACGTAACCATTGCATCCTACATCTGTTCAAATCTGCTTGCGATATTCATACCTTGGTCTACCCCTACCGTTCTTACCACCTACACTTCCTTCAAAAACCAACTAAACAAGTCCTGGGTGTCTTAAGTTGTGTCCTATCATTCTATTTCTTCTTCTCGTCAAATTTATCCAAACCTATCTCTTCATTCGTGATTCGATCTATCCATCTCACCTTCAGCATTCTTCTGTAACAGCACATTTCAAAAGCTTCTATTATCTTTCCTTCTGAACTAGTTATCGTCCATGTTTCACTTCTACACGAAAGTCTTCAAAACTATCTTTTTAATTACTATATCAATGTTTGAAGTGAACAAATTTATTTTCTTAAGAAAGCTTTTCCTTGCTCGTGCTAATCTGCATTTTATATCGTCCTTACTTCTGCCATCGTTAGTTATTTTACTACCCAAGTAACAATATTCATCTACATCCTTTAAGACTTCATTTCCTAATTTAATATTTCCTGCATCACCTGCATTCTTTCGACTGCCCTCCGTTCATTTTGTTTTGGACTTATTTATTTTCATCTTGTATTCCTTACCCAAGACTTCATCCATACCATTCAGCAGCTTCTCGATATCTTCCGCAGTCTCAAGGTTTTGATTTCCTCTCCTTGGATTGTGATTCCCTTTCCAAATTCCTCTTTGATTTCCTCTACTGCCTGTTCTATATAAACATTGAAAAGAAGGGGGCAAACTGCAGCGTTGCTTCACTCCTTTCTGGATTGCTGCTTCTTTTTCAAAGCCCTCGATTCTTATCACTAATAGGTATGCAATTAAATTCCTCCGCCCGACCAGGAATTGAACACAGTGTTCTCTGAAACGGAGGCCATTACGCTGACCAATCAGCCAAGTAGCAGGAAATATAAAAAGGAAGTATGAGGCAGTAACTTCAAGTGTACAGACACAATTATAATTTTATTTATAAAAGTATTAAGAGTCTTTACAAACGGCTCACAAATAGATGACAGAGGAGCAGGAGCTGGAGTTTTCTGCGAATTATTCTCACAATATATTCCAGTAGGCAGATATCATAACTTTGATGGAGAAATAGAAGCCACTTATATTGCCCTATAACATCTGATTCATAGTCCGGCTCCATTGCTAAATGGTTAGCGTGCTGGCCTTTAGTCACAGGGGCCCCGGGTTCGATTCCCGGCAGGGTCGGGAGTTTTAACAATCATTGGTTAATTTCTCTGGCACGGGGCTGGGTGAATATGCTGTCTTCATTATCATTTCATCCTCATCACGACGCGCAGGTCGCCTAAGGGAGTCAAATCGAAAGACCTGCACCTGGCGAGCCGAACATGTCCTCGGACACTCCCGGCACTAAAATCCATACGCCATTTCATTTCATTTATGTGATTTTTAGAGTCAATTCACTTGAAAAAGCAGTCCCACTCACAGATTCACTAGATGCCATACAAGCAGTATCCTCAAATACCAAACCCCATTCATCAATAATTCATGACATTAAACATCTGCTAACAAATTTGAAAACTTTAAAGAGAAGCATCACTTTACAACGGATCCCCGCACATGTAGAAGGCAACGAATTGGCAGATAAACTAGCATAAAATGGCACTAGTACCTATGCGAGAATCAAACCTTTGGCAGCTAACTCAATCAAGAAGAGGAAATCACAAGAAGACAAGAGGAAATCCATGAAGAAATTTTACGGATTTTAAAAATTCACTCCGTTTCCAGAAGCATGACAAATAAAACAACATTTAACAGTCCTGGCAATTTTAAGTGGAAATACTTGGCTGGAGGAAATTCCAGCCAACCTACAGTTGTATTAAATACGGTTGGACCGACACTTATTACAACTAGATTCGTCCAAGACTAAAGTTACGTACATTTTAAACATAGATTTTCATTGCGCTTTTTGATCGTATTTTATTTCAAGTATTTTACGTATCATTGTTTTTGTATATATCTTTTATCTTTGTGTTATTTTAGCTGATGATGATCTCTAGGCTAGATCGAAACATGTCCTATGTAGCTTTTTAGACAGACCGTTATTATCAAATGGGAAAATTGTACTGAACAGGTGGACTTTATACAATTACATTCTTTTAGAATTTTATCTTAGATATTTAAAATCAATACGGAACCGCAATGAAGTTCATTACTTGTAACAATCCAACAAAAACAAGGCAATGTTTCACCCCTATACTGGACAGCCAGAAACAAGATGAAACAAGACTCTGTACCCTATTACACCTGTGTTTTATTAATATTATTTGTATATTACTCTTATCTAGAGATATCAATTTTGTATTGGAGTTAATTCCCAACAAAGTCATAAGTTACAACAACAACGATATTACATCGTTCTTCTGCAACTTAACAGAAACGAACTTTGTACTGCGTCGTGTCTGAACCTTGAATATCTGGTGGAGATGACCAAGCCGCACGAGTTATGAAGATAATAATGGAGCCTGTTCTACCATTAGACTTTTATCGTCTTCTCCGTATGATAGTTTCTTTCGATAAACGAGCATCATCAGTGGAACGTAACCCTTCACAAACAGAGTATCGCCAGCGAAACATTATGTCTTTATGTAATAACATCTTGCGAGAAAATGTGACCGTGCTCAGACGACCAGAATGGCAAAAGCTTAATATTGTATACTAAAGTAGGAAAACATATTGAATCTTGAGAATATTGCCTGTTCCTCCATAATGAACCAACCTTGAAACTGGAGATGCTCATCTTTAAGAATTCATAAATACATGGACAGGAAGAGCTAAACTGGCAAGCATTAAAGGCTCCTTCGAAAGCAATGGAGTGATGTTCATGTCGTCGACATTTTCGATATCAAGAGGAAGATACTATATGCCCTGCTCATCATCGGAAGGAAATATAATATGACACAAATAAACGGCCTTTCCCAGCAACTGAACTTTGCTCCTCAGAAACAAGAGAGGAAGACTCACCTCAAGGCCAGCTCATGAAATTGACCATATAGGCCTACGTCGAATCGCCGATTCCAGAATAAAGTATTAGAAATAGTTTTATTTCATTCATATCGTATAGGTCAAATTTGGACCACGTCATTTCAACTGGTTACTTCTGACCCAGTACTTCCGCATACGTTCTCTGTGTCATTTTTTCCTCTCCTGTGTCCATGCCTTTCCTGTTTTTAATTCTGGCCTGTCTTGGAAACCCTGGAACGCTTGAAGTTTCTTTTTAAGTGGGACATGCTCCTGAATGTCATTAAGTGAGATGCCGAATTCTTCAAGGTCCCTATCAACCTTAATGAACCAAGCCCCTTTGGTTTTTTCCTGCTGGAGGAAGGTAATGATGCGGTTGGTCATCTTGTTTTGTGCATTCGTGCCATATGCCTATAAAAGGTCATTCTTCTTTTCCGGATGGTAGCCCCTGCGGATGGGGGACGCACATGTAGAATACACCCGCGGTATCCCCTGCCTGTCGTAAGAGGCGACTAAAAGGGGCGACCAAAGGATGATCAAATTAGAACCATGAGATTACCGTACTTGTAATTAGTACCATCACGCAGGGAACATCATGGGCCGCATTTACTTGTGCGTAGTACCACTATATTAGGTACGCAGTAGGTTTGTGATTAGTAGCGACAGCGTGTGAATCAGAATGTGGGTCTTACAGTACCTGTGATTCATACCCCTATATGCGCAACACCATGGGATTAGCGACACCATGGTTCTGCCTTGCCTATGCTTAGTTTCCACTATGTGAGGAATACCACGGGATAGTTCGGGTCCCTGTGGTTAGTCCACTTGTGTGAGGAGCGCCATAGGTTTGCGTTGCATTTATAGCTTTGCGTTGCCTGTAAATAGCTCCGCAATGTGCGAAACACCATAGGTCTGTGTTACATGTGCGCATTACACTACCTGTGAATAGTACCATAATGTGTGGAATACCGCGAGTCTATGTTACTTTTGATTAGTACCGCCAAATGACAAATAGCATGGTTCTACTTTCCTAGCGATAAGTACCATAATGAGGGACCGATGATCTGGATTTTGGACCCGTTTCGACTACAAGCATACTCGATTCAGCATCGTGCTATAGAACCAGTCTCTTGGTCAGTAATACTATTGTTTTATGCCAGCTTCTGTGCATGTGAGGCGCTGTGGGTCGGATCCACTGATCGTTTTAAATTCATATCCGTCCATCCTTTCATTCTTCGTCCTCATGCTTCGAATTCTGGTTAGTGGAGGATTTTGAACTTTTAATTTTTCATAACATTTCGTCTCATTTCGTACCATTAGGGGCCGATGACCTCGATGTTAGGCTCCTTTAAACAACAAGCATTATCATCATCATCTTTCCGGATGGTATCGGTAATCTTCTCTACGTGGGTATATAGTTCGTCGTTATGATGTCTTCTGTATTCCCCATTGTCTTTGACAGGACCTAAAATCTTTCTGAAAATCCTACTTTCTTGATCCTTTTTGTTCATTGCAAGACATTCTGAAGCGTGTAAGACTTCTGGACGGATGACACTGCACTAATACCTCAGCTTTACTTTGAAAGATATGGACCATTTGTTGCAGACGCCCTTGGTTAAATGGTACGCTATTTTCATTTTGTTCACCCGTAATGTAAAGGCTTCTTTTTCACACAAGTTTAGTGTTATCAGTTCTCCCAAATACCTGAACTTATATAAATAATAATAATAACAATAATAATAATAATAATAATAATAATATCAGGGGTACACCTTCTCCGTCCAGTTAAGCTGCGTGCCTTTTATAAGGCAATCTATGTAATTGAACTTGAACAAATGTTATGCAAGATACTTGGGTTTTCAACTGTTAGATGTCTCTACCATCGGCCTAGGTGCCCCCTCTGGCGGGATTAAGGACAATTAATTCCTAAGGGAAAGTCGAATTTTTAAACTTGGATAACCTTAGTTTTTTAAGATTGTTTTGTTCATGTAACAAACACTCCTACTGCTTCCTTCTTCTGTACTTACCAATCAATCAGGAATGTTGGGAATATTTTCTCTAGCCAATTAAAATTGGCAGTGTCTTCAGGCATCCAGTCTATCTGTAATGAGTTCTGGAAACTTCCCCTCGAAATGCTATAAAAGCTGGGCACTTTAGGGCTATGTCGTCATCTTCATCGCTCCAGTTGATTGTGTGCGGCGTGTACTAAGGAGGTAGGGGCCGCAGGTCGGCGTTCGGAAGGCCAATCAACTCAAGGTAATGGCAGAATTTTCCTACCATGCGATATAAGCATCGCGTATGAAGCCTATGTCGGCCAGGCAGAGGACGAAATAGGCGTAGATGCTAAGAACTTTTGGGCATTCGTTAAAAGTAAGCAAAGGAACCCCTATGTCAGTGTAATGAAATACAATGGAAAAGAACTAATAAGCGACAGATCCGTTGCTGACAGTTTTGCAGGCTCTTTCTCATCTGTATACTCAGAGAAACGGGCGCGGTATGATTTATCGAATTATGAGAACACGGAAATAGATCCATTGATGAATGTACTAAATTTTAATTAAATTAGTACTACCGAAATTCAAATCGCAATACGCAAGATGAAACCTAAAAAATCCGCAGGCCCAGATCTAATCCCTCCGTATGTAATTAAAGGCTGTGGAGATATTTTATTACACCCTCTCTCAATTATTTTTAACATTTCGCTAAAAACTGGAACTTTTCCTACAAAGTGGAAGATAACGCGAGTTAGTCCGCTTCACAAATCCGGGGATAGGTCAGTAATTAATATCTACAGACCCGTTGCAATTTTTTCCGCATTAGCAAAAGTCTACGAACAAATCCTATATCGGCATGTATTCGAACATGTAGAAATTATCATCAGTGACACCCAACATGGCTTCAGACCGGGGAAATCGACAACGACAAATTTGTTGGAGTTCACTCATGAAGCGTCGGCAGTCATGGATACAGGAGGCCAAGTGTATGTAGTTTTCACAGATTTTAGAAAAGCATTCGATAAAGTTGATCACGATGTACTTTTAAATAAATTAGCTTATTATGGACTCTCTTACAGCTTAATAAAATTATTTGCATGATATCTCTCTGATAGACAACAATTTGTGTCTTATAAAGGATTTGAATCTGAGTATTACAATACTCGATCTGGTCTCCCACAGGGCTCAAATCTTTGACCATTACTCTTCTTACTACTTATTAATGATCTTCCTAAATGCGTACAGTATTCAAACATATTGCTATTCGCAGACGATGTAGACAAGTTAGATTCTAACATTAACAAGTGTCATGTAATGGTATTTTCCAGGAATAAAAATAAAATTAGTCACTCGTATAATATTTTGAATACTAATCTGTCATCAGCGAATTTTATCAAGGATCTTGGCGTGCATTTTGACGCTAGATTGACGTTCTCTCTACACATAAACGAAGTAGTTGCAGATGCTTACAGAATATTAGGATTTATTAAGAGATGCACACGTGACTTCACAAATCCCGAGGCAATAAAGCTATTATACAACTCCTTTGTAAGAAGTCGACTAGAATATGCATCGACCATTTGGAATCCCACCTTTAAACTATATGGAAACAAAGTTGAAATGGTGCAAAACAAATTTCTTAGATACCTTACGTTCAAAATAACTAATAATTACCTTAAATTTGATTCGTATGATGACTTAATGAAACAACTTGGCTATAAGTCCTTAGCAGAAAGACGAGTAATTGCAGTTCTTCTATTTGCCTACAAATTATTTAACAATCTTATTGGTAGCTCTAACTTGCTCTCTCTGTTCAACTTGTCTGTCCCTAATCCATCTACACGCCCGAAATATGTTACTTTCTACTACTCTAGATCAAGAACCCAACAACATAGTAATTCACCAGTGTTAAACTCAATGAAAATATTTAATAAATATGGCAATGAGTATAGACTAGATATATTTTCAACTACATATACATCCATAGTGAAACAATGTAAACAAATAACTTAATTGTTTTCTGTTCTAAGTTAAAATCCCACTTTGCTTATTCCTATTGTTAAGCTCATAACTTTAGTTATCTTTCTAATTTCTAGTTATACATCTACCTCATCATCATTATTATCTTCAGTAACATCATGTATAATTACAGTACTAATGCAGCTTTAAAGCAGTTCGTAAATCATTTTAATTGTAATATTTTAAATATATTTTTATAGAATGTGCATATGTAACTGAATATTTGTAATACTATGTTACTGAAGAAAATTGTATTTTTTATTTCATTTATGACTTTATTTTACAAGGACTTTCATAAGAGATATTATAAATTTTATTTAATATTTGTTTTTATCTAATGTAATAGTAAATGTATATGTGTTTCACATCATTAGGTTTGTACCTGTCTGAAGCACAATAAATAAATAAATAAATAAATAAATAAATAAATAAATAAATAAATAAATAAATAAATAAATACATAAATAAATAAATCCCCGGCAGACAGCTTGAGGGGTAGGTGTCAGTCTTCCTTTATTGGTGTAAAGTTCTAATTTCATGGTTTAAATTTAGATTCCCGGCAAGTCTGAGGAATCTGTTCAAATTCCAACTGAGAAACATGTAAACTAAGGAAACAAAGAGTGATTACCCTCTGTTGATCCCCATTCAACTTAGTGTTGGGTGACTTAAGTTTCTAATCGAATAAAATTCTTAACACTCTTTTGTAATTTAAGGAGATGAAATTAGAAAAATTACACTCACACGGGGTTTTGAGGATGATGAGAGACTAACCGACATGTATGGTCCCTGCAACGAAAACACAGCCATTCACTAATGAAGGAATACTAGGCTACAAGAAAAAGCCAACAAATTTTATTCCGCGTGATCCGAAATGACCTATTTGCGACGAAGAAGAGGGAGAAGAATAATAATGTAAGAGACGAACAGGAAATCAAACGGTACACGAATATTCACAGTAACATTAGAAAACTCAGGTTCATATTTTATGGATATATTAAAGGAATGCACCCAGACAGACTTAAAAAATAAACAGTCGAAATCTATGAAAACAGAAGTAAAGCCAAAACGAAGACAATGAAATGGATTGACGAAATCAAAAACGATCTGAAACAGGCAGGAATTACACAGGCAGATGTCCAAAACCGGGTTATCTTCAGATTCAAAATTCACGAATGGCAAGTTGACCAAGAAGAAAGACCGAAGAAGAAAACTGGAACAACCTGGTCTGAAGACAGAAATTAAGCCCACAGTAAAAGAATGAAAGAAATAAGGGCAGAAAGGAAGGCAAAATCACACCTGTAAGTACTTTGCATAGTCCTAATTTGCCTATTTGCTAATAATAATAATAATAATAATAATAATAATAATAATAATAATAATAATAATAATAATAATAATGTCAGGCTTTTTGGCTGAATGATTAAGACACAGCGCCGATATCTTAAACGAATCCGGACTTATATGAGATAGATTATCTTATTAACTCTATGTATGTTATTATCTTCAAATGTTCCAGTTATTTCTGAGGTCGCTGGAGATACCCTAACTTATTTTATGTTTGTCCATTAATTTAAGGTCAGATGCCCTCTTTCATGCTGCGTAATATTTTCAGGTTAGAATTCCACCCAACGATTCACCGGAATTTTAAATTTTACCATCTGGGTACAGGGCCAACAGCGGTAATTATGATAATCTATAAGCTGCTAATACCATTCCAAGCAATAATTCCCGAATATTTTTGAAGCCGAAAAAATCCTCAACAAAGACGTTTAGGAATCACGCCCTGGCAAGTTATAATTAATAGCGAACTACATATTCATAAAGGAAATCCAGTGATTTATTCTTGGCCCGGTGACGACAGTTATTGTGACGTACAACGAGATGTTGACAGCTGACATAGCTTTTTAATTCTCAATAACTCTCATATTATTCTGTTAATAAATTATGGCTTTGAATATTCATGTCCTTTAATTACCGTTGTTCCCTGTGAATTTTAATGCCTACTTACCGGCCACAACTCGTCTTAAATTGCGCCTCAGTTAGACAGCTGCACTTAGATTTCGTATTCTATTCTAAGAATTGTGCCATCCTGTTACCACACCTAAAATGAGAATATAATCTCTCAGCAAGTTGGAATGAAGCAGGGAGCTTTGAGGGTTCTCATACACCAGAACGTATAATATTCAACATCTCTGCACCTATCAGATGTTTTTTTCTGGAAATTTGACCTTGATGCGCATTATTATTGAGAATTTACTTCGATGGGAGAAGTTTTCCTCTGTCTTTCTTTCCTTCTTTCTTTCTTTTTTTCTTTCTTAATACACTTACCCTCCAGGGCTGGTTTTTTTCTCGGACTCAGAGAGGGATCACACCTGTATCGCCTTAAGGGCGGTACCCTGGAGTGTTTGACTTTGGGTCGGGGATATACAGTACAATTGAGACGTTGGACCAGTACATCACCGAGGTGACCACACTTGCTATGCAGAACAGGAGCCTTGTGGGGGGATGTGAAGATTCGAAGGGATAAGCAGGTAAGAGGGAAGGAAGCAGCCGAGGCCTTAAGTTAAGTACCATCCTGGCATTTGTCTGGAGGAGAGATGGGTATCAAATCCCCCTGTACTCAGCTGACGTCCCAAGGCTGAGTGGACTCAGTTCCAGCCCTTACCACATTTCAAATTTCGTGGCAGAGCCTGGAATCGAACCCGGGCCTCCAGGGGTGGCAGCTAATCACACTAACCACTACACCACAAAGGCGGACTGGGAGAAAATCGATTTTGTATAATTTGATTGGTTATTAACGCCTGTTCAAGGAAATGTTTGCATATTTCCAAGAACACGATATTCCAAAACGTAATCTAAGAACGGGCATTCTTCTCACTTCTCTTGAAAGCAGAGGTTTTACTCTAGAACAGGGACTGGCAATATGTCGGTGAGAACAGATTTAATGGATTGCAAGCTTTAAGGGGAGAGCAAAAGTTTCCAGAAAGATTCAAATCCCCTCGCAAGTACTAAATCTGTATTAAGTACTATTTCCCTCTGATGTAGCGAGACTGTACTGGAGCCCAACTGTCATTTTGACTCATTCTAAACAAAGGAACACAAAGCGAAGCACCGAGCTCGATAGCTGCAGTCGCTTAAGTGCGGCCAGTGTCCAGTATTCGGGAGATAGTAGGTTCGAATCCCACTGTCGGCAGCCCTGAAGATCGTTTTCCGTGGTTTCCCATTTTCACACCAGGCAAATGCTGGGGCTGTACCTTAATTAAGGCCACGGCCGCTTCCTTCCCACTCCTAGCCCTTTCCTGTCCCATCGTCGCCATAAGATTTATCTGCGTCGGTGCGACGTAAAGCAACTTGCAAAAAAAAAAAAAAAAAAAAAAAAAGCGAAGCGTAATGTTAAGCGATCCCGTGATTTTTTAGAACTTGAAATTGTACTGAGGTCGTGTCAGTAGGTTTGGTGTCACATTAAGGAACCCTTGCGGGATAAAATTCCTGAACCTCGACGTCTCGGAAAAATGTAAATATAGTTTGTGGGACCTTAAAACTAATATTATTATTATTATTATTATTATTATTATTATTATTATTATTATTATTATTATTATTATATTCTGAACCATGCTTATCGCATGTTCCACGATTTGACATTTAATTGTGTAAATAGCTTCCTTCAGTTTTGTGTGTCAGTCTAATGACGTCCAGTAGGGAGCAGCACACGCTATGTTTTTATCTGTGAGGTCGTTCGTTTTGCTGAGCGATAATTTTTACTCTGTGGAGTTCTTTTGCTGTTCTATGTGGGGCAGATACTAACAATGGCTGCCGCTATGTTTGGTGTGGCATTTTTATGCCTCAAATATTCATTTAATGTGTTCAAGCCTGGACCTTTCACGCTAACTGCTATTCGATTTTACCATTGATAATCACAGGTATGTGATACTTGGTTTATATTTAAATTTGGTGACGTTTTATTCCCGTATGTTACGGTCGATGGCGTACATCTTTCCGCTCCGTCATACGATGTGCTTTGAATGAATGTATTTGTGGTCTTGTTGTTATAATTGAAAAAGGGTCTCTGTGGTTATGATTTGGTGCACGGCGTGATCCTCATGATGTGCCCCTTGTCTCGACCGCAGGAGATACCAATCCAGGTTGTACAAGGCGCAACATGCCAGTGATGTGAATAAAGTAATGTCCAATTCTGACCTTATGTGTAATTGCACGCCGCACGCAAACATTCGAGTACGTGAGGCCCACTGATAATGACCGTGGAGCCATAATTTATGGTTTCTATTTGACCACGAAATCTGAACGGCCGTTCGTGTTTTATTTTCCCGATACCCTCATTGTGTGTGCGTGAATGTGGTATGCATGTGAGTTCGAATGTGTGGGAGAGGAAAGGTTGATATGCCGATTGACCTGTTGTATTTGTCTTTCAAATTCTGCGCCTTGTTTGGTTTTCAGCGCAGAGCTATATTTATTTATTATTCATGGCTGATGCTCAGCTTGAGTACCCGCCATGTTGGTTTCATATTTGCGCATGGGCGTACCTATTGTGTTCTTTGGGTCTTGTCTTGGCTTTGATTGGTCCATGGAGGCTGTGTTCAGTCTCATCTGTCGTTATTCTTATCTGCCTTTTGTTCTCCGGCACGGCTTATTGTTATGCGAACGTTTCGCATTGTTAGTTGCCTGATGGGGTATATGGTGCAGTGCCTTGGATACTTGAATCTTGGTAAAACGGGCGACCTGGTTGAATAGTTTATGATGAAAGGAAGCTGCTGGTATTGTAATAGCGATGTGTCGAGGAGCAGTGAGCATTTTAAATTACGTATCAATATTTTTGAAGAGTATTAGTGAGTTTTCACGCCATGTTTCAACTATGTGAAAAGGAACAAGGTATGTCCATCAGTATTACGATTAATTTCCCTATTTATTTTGTGTGATTTTCTTTCCCTGGTTTAATTTTTTCTCTCATATTTATTTAATAAATCCCCTGGTTTAAACCATTTCTTCTTTTATTTCAAATAGATGTAGTCTTGCCCTTGTTGCCTGATTACAAGGGGGGGTTTTCAGCTCAGGGTTATGTATGTGCCTTGCCCGGTCGACACGATCCGGGCCTCAAATATTGTTCCCCATGAATATTTCACTAAGTTATTGCTTGGATCGCTGATTTATGTAGTGATAGATGGGGAGGGTGTGGCTCAGTAAATGGTAGCAGTAGCGTGCTCGACTGGGATACCTCCTCTGAAAGGAAATCGGACGAGGTAGAGCTGGAAACCCATTCGAAGTCAGTTCTGGTCGCTTTAATTTAATCTCATGATTCAGTTAGTCTCTGGCCCTAATTTTAAGTGTGATCTATAATTTATGTCCATTGTTGAATTCAAATCCATTGTTGTTATATTGTGTATGTGTCTCGTGTTCAAACCTTTGAAACTTGGGTTGCGATATGGATAATCAGAAGGCTGTAGAAATAAATAATCGTAACGATTGTGTTACTAGCGACATGCCTAACCCGGAAAGCGAAATGGAGCAAGGGACGAATGAACTCCATGTTTCGTCCGCGGGAAGCAACCGCTGTAATTCATGCCCTGACGATAACAATGTCATTACCTTTCGTAATCGTATTCCTGACGAAAATCTTAAGCGATCAACTTCCCCTTCTCCTAGGCCCAGTTCCGACCGGCATGCTGAAGTGAACCCCGTGTTTGAAATTGTGAGAAAATGGAGGTTAAATTTCTCTGGTGAAGGGAAAACCTCCAGTGTAATTGAATTTTTGGAGCGAGTTGAGGACATAGCTGAGTGTAGCTCGTTACCTCTCGATTTGTTTGTGCCCGTCATCCCGGGAATGCTAGAAGGGCCGGCTCTAAAATGGTATAGGCTTATTAAAGGGAGTATCATAACGTGGAGTGAATTCGCCAGCCGCATAAAGGAGCGATTCGGGGTATCTGATATGGACTACTGTCTGAAGCAGGAAATCTTCCGTAGAACGCAAGGAGTAGGTGAAAGCATCGACGACTATGCCACTGGGATTTTGACGTTATTTAACCGCATGAATGTTAAGGTGCCCGAAGACGAGATTTTCGACCAATTCTATAGAAATCTTGCCCCCGACTACAAGCTACACATTAAACGGTCTCTAGTTCAGACCGTCGACGACATCATCAACCTGGGTCGCGAATTCGAGGGGGTAGTCAGCCAAAACAAACAATACCGTCCGCCTCCCATCCCATCCGAGTGCTCTTTTCCTGACGTCGCTTGTCGTACGCCCATCAAATCTGTTAGTTTTGGTACCTCCCCTCCTCCGTCTCGTCTCGTCCGTAGCCCCGAACGCAGGCCCAGCCCTCAAACTCCGCCCCCGCTTTATGTCAATGCAACCCAACCATCCAACACAGCTCCTGTAAAGGGTGGTAGAGTCAAGTCATGTTGGAATTGTGGTAAATTAGGCCACGTCTCAAAGAACTGTTGGTCCAGGCCCCCTGCAAAGTGTTCTCAGTGTGGTCTTGTTGGTGTCACAGCGCGCGTATGTCCTCGTTGTAACCCTCAGCAGGGAAACTAGAGGCGCGCCGGCGTGATGGCCCGCCGTTGGCGCCTAAGGTCGGTCTCAATAAAAGGATCTGGGGCCTTCCGTCATCTACCCCATGGGCCAAAGTTTATATTGGGTCTCGTGTATTGTATGGCTTGTTGGATACCGGCTCGTGTATTTCTCTTGTAGACAAATCCCTAGTGCTTTCTATGAAATTAGAGTATCTTCCTGAAAGTGAGAACCCGAGAAAGTACGTGTCTGTCGATGGTCGTGAGGTGTGTCCCGTTGGTAGAACCAAGTGCCATATCAAGATACATGGTTTGTCGTGGGATTGGACGTTTCATGTTGTGCCCAACCTGTCCGCGCCAATCATACTAGGCACCGATTTTATGTTGGCTACCGGCCTGTCCCTCGATTTCATTAATCGATGCTTTGCCTTTCGCTTTAAATCTGATGTCAGTTACCCCTTTGAGACACCATTTCAGCGTCCCACTGTGTCCGCTCTGACGGAACCTCCTCTTATCAATGCCTCATGTGAGCTCAGCGAAAACCAAAATCTCATGTTGAACTGCCTGTTAGAGGAGTTTTCCGACGTCTTGACCGATAAGCTTGGGTGTGCTAAGAATTTTTCATACTGCATCGAACTCAAAGATGACACTCCTGTGAGGTCCCCTCCGTTCAGTTGTTCGCCCCCGAAGTTGTCCGCTATGAGGGAATATGTCAACGACCTGCTAGACAAGAAGGTCATCAGTCACTCCAAGTCCCCTTTTAGTAGTCCCGCCTTCCTAATCCCTAAAAAGGACGGCAAGCTGAGATTCGTGATAGACTACAGAAAGGTCAACAAGAACATTGTCTTCGACAGCTTCCCGTTACCCACCATCGAAAGTGCCTTCCAGCATTTTCATGGCGCCAAGTACTTCACTGTATTTGACTTCAATTCCGCATATTATCAGATCCCCTTGGACCTTAAAAGTCGCCCCTGTACTGCCTTCGCCACTCCGTTTGGATTGTTCGAATTCAATAAAGTCCCGATGGGCATTTCTGTGGGAGGACAAGCGCTTAGCCGCGTGATGGATTCAATTTTCGGTGACCTCAAATTTTCCTGTGTATTTAATTTTTTGGACGATCTTCTGATCTTTTCGCACAGCTTTGACGAGCACCTGGCCCATCTTCGCGAAGTTCTCAGTCGGTTGCGCAAGCACGGCTTCACGATCAACCCAAAGAAGGTCTCTCTTTGTACCAAACGGCTAAATTTTCTAGGCCACGTTATATCTGACTCTGGAATCGCTGTAAACCCTGATCGGGTTAAGTGCATCAAAGATTTTCCCCCGCCCAAAAACGTTCGCGGTGTGCGAAGATTTCTTGGTATGGTAGGATTTTACAGCCGGTTCATCAAAAATTTCTCTCAGATTTCGGCCCCTTTAAACCTGCTGAAAAGAAAAGGTTGTCGCTTTGTCTGGAGCCATGATCAAACCCAGGCCTTCGAACAATTGAAACAGGCACTCTGTGAAGCCCCTGTATTACATAGTCCGGATTTTTCCCGCGATTTCATCTTGCAATGCGACTCCAGCGAGCTCGCTGTGTCCGCGGTGCTCAATCAAGCCGATGAGCAGGGTGAGCTAGTCCCCGTCGCGTACTTCAGTAAACTACTACATGGAGCTGAACTGAGGTATTCCATTTACGAAAAAGAATGCCTAGCAGTAGTTTTGGGTGTCGAAAAGTTTCGCTCGTATCTTGAGCACCGCCATTTTTACATCCACACGGACAATCAAGCTCTCTCGTGGATGAGCGCTAATGTGAAAAGACTTGGTCGAACCGCCAGATGGATTCTCCGATTATCTGCGTACAAATTTACTGTCGTACATGTCCGTGGAAAGGACAATGTTGTAGCCGACTGCTTGTCGCGCATGTTCGAGGGAGTGAAGGAGAGTGCGGTCGAACCTGAGGAAGACCGTGTCCCGACCGAAGAAGATAACACCATTAGTATTTTGCAAAATTTCCCATGGTCCTTCACAGATATCTCCGAACACCAGAAGGACGACTCCGAGTGTCGTGAGTTGTTGAAACGAATCGCGGATGGCTCTCTTGAAGACGAGTCGTATAGTGTTATGAGAGGATTGTTATCCCGTCGAAGTCGGAAAAATGGTACTGACAGAATTTACGTACCCTTGAAATTGAGGCCCATGCTACTTCAGTTTTATCACGACTCCTATCTGGGCGCTCATTTAGGTCAATATAAAACTTTAAATCGAATCTCTCGCGACTACTTCTGGCCTAACTTGAAAAGAGATGTTTTGGAGTATGTAAGAAGTTGCGATGTTTGCCAGAGGGCTAAACCCGCGCAGTCTTCTCTCGTTGGACCCCATTCTGCTGACATAGCGACATGCCCCGGGGAAAGGTTATTCATTGACTATTTTGGCCCCCTCACCAAGTCCAAGAGTGGCAACGTTGGGATCTTGTCCGTCGTTGATGCATTTTCAAAATTTGTTTGGCTATTTCCCGTGCGCAAGATAAATTCGAACAACGTTGTGCATTTCCTATCCCGGCACATTTTTGGAATTTACGGACCCCCTAAGACGATAGTGACCGACAATGCGTCCACCTTTAACTGTCGTAAGCTCCGACACTTATGCTTTGGGTGGGGAATAAAGCATGTGTTTTTAAGCCCTCACTATCCCAAACCCTCGCACGTTGAAAGGTTCCATCGAAATCTCAAAGCTTGCTTGACGGCATTTCACAACGCTGACCAGCGCAGCTGGGACTGTAATCTTGATTTCTTTGTTTTAGCATTCAACAGCAGTGTACATGAGTCGCACCGGCAAGCCCCGGCTGGTCTATTTCTAGGTAGAGATCTCGTCGACCCACTGCAATTGAAGTGGAATATTGGATATCTGTCCAAACCGTCCAGAACGATGGACGTAGAGGCCAAATGGAAGGAAGCAGTGACACAGTTAACCAGGGCTCGAGACCGTGTGGCTGAGAGGTACAATCGGAACAGAAAGAGAGTAAAGCTTGAAGTTGGAGACTTGGTCGTAGTGAAAGTTTTTCCATTGAGCTCAACGGCAAATCAAGTCACGGCCAAATTATGTTATAAATGGTCTCAGCCTAAAAAGGTAACCAGATTCCTAGGACCTGTGACAGTAGAACTGGAAGATGTAGTAAGTAAGAAGGTGAGCAAGGCTCACGTCTCGATGGTAAAGGCTTACCATCAAAGAAGCCAGTAAACCTCGTATATTTCCATATCTTACGTATCTGTAGTGGTGTATATTAACCCTGTCCTTAATGAATTCCCAATTTTCTAACATGCCTTTTCTTTCAGGTAAAAATCGTGTTTCATGAATGAGAACGGAAAGGAAAGAAAGGAAATAGAAAAAAAAGGGAAGTGGTTCGAATTGCTGGAGTTGAACTGAATTCACATCCAGATCCCTGAGTGCATGGGAATATTATACCCAACCGCCTTGACTTTTGAATGCCTAGATTTCAACCTGAGTGCGCGAATGAAACAGTGTAATAATGGACTGATGTAAATCAGCGTTGCACGTGACAAGCTAATACAGACCTCCCATGAGGCGGACTTTCTCATTTAAAAATGTATAATGTGGTGACTGTTCTTGCAAATTTCATGTGTTCGTAAATAATTGTAGATATAAGTAGTTCATAAGTACCTAGGTTAAGTGGGCGCGCGCTCGTAGTTTTAAGTTATGGACCTCTTTTAAAATGCGTCCACTCGTCTGATCAACGAGTTTCGGAGCATTTTAAAAGGCGGTGCCGCTGGATATTTGAACCATGCTTATCGCATGTTCCACGATTTGACATTTAATTGTGTAAATAGCTTCCTTCAGTTTTGTGTGTCAGTCTAATGACGTCCAGTAGGGAGCAGCACACGCTATGTTTTTATCTGTGAGGTCGTTCGTTTTGCTGAGCGATAATTTTTACTCTGTGGAGTTCTTTTGCTGTTCTATGTGGGGCAGATACTAACAATGGCTGCCGCTATGTTTGGTGTGGCATTTTTATGCCTCAAATATTCATTTAATGTGTTCAAGCCTGGACCTTTCACGCTAACTGCTATTCGATTTTACCATTGATAATCACAGGTATGTGATACTTGGTTTATATTTAAATTTGGTGACGTTTTATTCCCGTATGTTACGGTCGATGGCGTACATCTTTCCGCTCCGTCATACGATGTGCTTTGAATGAATGTATTTGTGGTCTTGTTGTTATAATTGAAAAAGGGTCTCTGTGGTTATGATTTGGTGCACGGCGTGATCCTCATGATGTGCCCCTTGTCTCGACCGCAGGAGATACCAATCCAGGTTGTACAAGGCGCAACATGCCAGTGATGTGAATAAAGTAATGTCCAATTCTGACCTTATGTGTAATTGCACGCCGCACGCAAACATTCGAGTACGTGAGGCCCACTGATAATGACCGTGGAGCCATAATTTATGGTTTCTATTTGACCACGAAATCTGAACGGCCGTTCGTGTTTTATTTTCCCGATACCCTCATTGTGTGTGCGTGAATGTGGTATGCATGTGAGTTCGAATGTGTGGGAGAGGAAAGGTTGATATGCCGATTGACCTGTTGTATTTGTCTTTCAAATTCTGCGCCTTGTTTGGTTTTCAGCGCAGAGCTATATTTATTTATTATTCATGGCTGATGCTCAGCTTGAGTACCCGCCATGTTGGTTTCATATTTGCGCATGGGCGTACCTATTGTGTTCTTTGGGTCTTGTCTTGGCTTTGATTGGTCCATGGAGGCTGTGTTCAGTCTCATCTGTCGTTATTCTTATCTGCCTTTTGTTCTCCGGCACGGCTTATTGTTATGCGAACGTTTCGCATTGTTAGTTGCCTGATGGGGTATATGGTGCAGTGCCTTGGATACTTGAATCTTGGTAAAACGGGCGACCTGGTTGAATAGTTTATGATGAAAGGAAGCTGCTGGTATTGTAATAGCGATGTGTCGAGGAGCAGTGAGCATTTTAAATTACGTATCAATATTTTTGAAGAGTATTAGTGAGTTTTCACGCCATGTTTCAACTATGTGAAAAGGAACAAGGTATGTCCATCAGTATTACGATTAATTTCCCTATTTATTTTGTGTGATTTTCTTTCCCTGGTTTAATTTTTTCTCTCATATTTATTTAATAAATCCCCTGGTTTAAACCATTTCTTCTTTTATTTCAAATAGATGTAGTCTTGCCCTTGTTGCCTGATTACAAGGGGGGGTTTTCAGCTCAGGGTTATGTATGTGCCTTGCCCGGTCGACACGATCCGGGCCTCAAATATTGTTCCCCATGAATATTTCACTAAGTTATTGCTTGGATCGCTGATTTATGTAGTGATAGATGGGGAGGGTGTGGCTCAATTCTCCATATGTATAGGCCTAATTGAATGTTGCTGTTTATTGTTTTTAGTGTTACATTAATTGCTTTTTAAACCAAACCAAACCAAACTCAATAGTGCAGCAGCCCCAAAGGGCCATGGCCTACCAAGCAACCGCTGCTCAGCCCGAAAGCCTACAGATTACGAGGTGTTGTGTGGTCAGCACAACGAAACCTCTCGGCCGTTATTTTTGGCTTTCAAGACCGAGGTCGTCATCTCACTGTCAGAGAGCTCCTCAATTGTAATCACATAGGCTGAGTGGACCTCGAAGCAACCCTCATATCGAGGCAAAAATCCCTGATCTGGCCGGGAATCGAACCTGGGGACTCCGGGTAAGAGGCAGGCATGCTACCCCTACATCGCGGGGCCGGTAATTGCTTTCTAAAAGGTAAATAATTTAGAAATGTGCAAAATTCTCAGTAGATCACTGAAGCACTTAAGATGTTAGCCACTGCTCTAGAGGTTGAACAACTATAAGGCTAACAGATACATTTATATCAATTTTAAAATAATCAATAATTTTGAAAGTATAGAATTGTTTGGCGTTTCTTCGTCCTGAGCCTCTTCAGTTTTTAACTCAATATGACCATTTTGGCTCATCCCCAAAAATAGCTACATCTATTCGTTGCACTTCGAAAAACCGCTATGTGATAATATTTCAGCTTAGAACTCTGACCAGAAAGGTTCTGTCCACTAAGGTTCAGTACTGGATGACCTCTAACAACGATTTTTCGTTCCAAGTAATACATGTGTTGCGGTTCAGCATTTATCCCCTCGACGCTGTCACACAACGGTATTTCGAAGTGGAACGACGAAATTTGAAGTTAATCATCCAATGAAGCTATGAAAGACAAGGTCTGAATAGCTTGGTTCTATATCTATTACCGACCAAGAGAATAAAGAATACAACTCAAACAACAAACGCCATACTAGATACAGAGCAGTGCTGTGCTCATATGCCACGCCCACTGTCCTGAGTGAAGCACACAACGGTTCATGAAAGTATCTAAAATATTTTTTCATGACAATTTGTCAGTGGGGAGATGGGGTGAAATGACATTAGTAAACGAATAAGTTTGAGTGGAGCTTTTAAAGATAGGAAATATAATATGAAGATAAAATTGAAATTCAAGGGGACAAATTGGTTACAAGGAGAGGAATATAGGGATTGCAATAATTTACGAAGGGAAATTTTGGATAAATTTCCAAGTATTTTTAAATCATTTACGAAATTACCAGATAAACAACTGATAGGGAATCTGCCACCTGAGCGACAGTCCTAAATAAAGATCAATGATAACTATACCTCAGATTTTTAGATGGTAATAGGTTCGAATGCAAAGTAATTTGGTTTGTAAGAAGTGTCATGCAACCCGTTGTACCATAATGTAGGAAGAGTAGAATAAATTCAGTGAGTTCTATAGGCTGTACCCCTAATATCTATGAAAATCTCATAACATAACCGTTGTTCAGTGTAGAGTATATTTGTTACTGACTTAAGTAAGTTTGCATTCCAACCTATCAGTACCTAATAATCCGGACTCTAATTGATAACTGGTTGATCGCCATCCTGTTGTATAACCATATATATCGTAACGATACCATACTGACACAGACTGATACTTCAGTGAAAGCCACATTCTGATCTTGTCTGTGCCAAGAGAGAGGTGCAAAAATATTATATCCATGAAGAAATATCTACAGGCATGCAGTTTTAAACAGATTAAAAAAAGAACTGCTCAAAACAGACCGCTATAATTGTAGGGACAAGGTTTAGTATTTAAAGCATAAATCAGTTTAACAATAAAATAATTATTATACATAGTGAACGTTGTACACAGTACTGTATAATTTACTATTTTAATGTCTTAAACGCTTATACTATTCAAGAAATAATAAAAATAATAATGATTTTACCAGGGGTATTTGGTTTGTGAGATGAACCTAAAAAAGGCAAATAGAAATTCTGCGGTGATTGTGTGAGGTATGAAAAGCTGATGGAGATTCTGAGATCAGTTGGTATTGGCCGCAATGATCTACACGTAATAAGTAACCTGTACTGGAATCAAACTGCAGATGGCAAGGCCGAGCAAGGAGCTTCAGAAACAGCGTCTATCACAAAAGGTGTCACGTCTTTGTTCAACATTTATTCTGAAGTAACGCTGACAGAATATGGTGAGATAAACATAAATGGAGAAGTTTTTAACAGCATTAGGTATGTGGATGACACTGTTGTCATAGCGGATGATTTACCCACCCTTCAGTGCATGATAAATCGCTTAGTTCAGCATAGTGAAGAATTTAGCCTACATGTTAACCCTTATAAAACAAATATGATGGTGTTTTCTAAACAGTTAATACGAGCAAATCTCACACTGAAAGGTCATATAGTAGAGCAATTGTCCTCCTTCGAATACTCAGCCACCATTAAAATCGAAAAATGAGCAGGCTAAAAAAAAATCATTACCGTGCAGAAATTCTTCGTAAAGTCAGATCTCAGTCTTCAGCTACGAACCCTCATGATCCGCTGCTACATATTCCCTAATGCCCTGCATGGATGTGAAAGCTGAACTTCGAATCCAAGCACTGAAAAAGGCATAGATGCCTTTGAAATATATCTGTATCGCCGTCTCTGGCGCATACTTGGATATTGAACATTTCAAATGTCGAAGTCCTTCATCGGATGAAAAAGCAAAAAAGTACCGTTACTTATTATAAAACAAAGGAAAACACAATACTTAGGCATGTTATGAGGGACTAGCGGTATCAATTATTACAGCTAATTATTGAAGGAAAGATACAAGGGAAACGGTCCGTTGTTAGACGGAGAAATTCATGGCTAGAGGACATTCGAAGATGACACAGATTTACATCAGAAGCAGCTTTTCATGTTGCATTGTCAAGATCAGAACTGGCTACGTAGATTACCAACCTCCGTATGGAAACGCCGTCTTAAGAACAAGAATAAAACACATTAATAATCTTAAAATAATGTTACGCCGAGCTAAAGATCCACCCCACTCCCACCCCTTGAAATTCGAGTGCATCAGTCGAGACTGAACCGTGAACATGCGATTATGAGTCTGACACTCCACCTCCGATTCGCCATAACAGCTGACCTCCGACGAATGAATGTATAAAAAAGGAGAACAATGATTGAAAAATGAAAGACTCCTTAGATTTCAAAATTCTAACATCCATAAAACTGAAAGGGAACTAGAATCGATCAAGGGAGGGTCAGGAAGGAAAGGCGATACAAAGGATCCTGGAGCAAGTAAGTGGAACATAATTCGAGACAGCTAGGGCTTAGGCTCAATAGTTGGAGTTAAGGGTTCGGTTCTGAGGGTCCCGAGTTCGACTCCCGGACGATCCGGAAACTTAAACCTTGGATGGTTAATCCTTCTGGCTTGGGAACTGAATGGTTGTGCTTGTCTTAACACACATCTCCTCACACAATCACACTACACCACACAACCAACCATAGAAACTCGCAGTGGGATTGTCGTCAGGAAGGACATCCTGCTGTAAAACAGGGGCATCTCCACGCAATACCCCACCAAGGTGTGGCAAAGTGACAGAAGAAGGAAACAAAGAAGAGCTAGGGTCTAGGCATTACCACAAACATCTCGTGAGTCGAAACGGTTAAGATCTACCCTCTTATGATATAAGAGGATCATATACTGTCCGAAACAGAAGGGAAAAAGCTAACAAAGAAGGACAAGACACCATTAAGTGAAGGCAATAATTACTGATTCTCTGAAACTAAATTTACATTTACGGTTTTCAGAGATGTCGAGGTACCAGAACTGTTATCCTCAATGAGTTATTTTATGTGACAATGATTTACTGACATATTTCAGCATTTTGATTTTTAAACTTTCAGTGTAAAATATATTTTCTATGCATCCTGAAATAGAAGTAATTATCCATAATGAACTCTGCCATCGTACCATTGAATGGGTTTTTTTTTAATTTTTCATCATCTGTAAAAGCGATTTTTTTTTTTTTTTTGGTGGGCACACAGTAGCCCAACCCTCTAACCCCCTTGGTAGTTCGTGTGCTTGGTCATTCGGAACACTAGTCATTGTTTCTGCTTCTGTTCAAAGACTGCGCAGATGGACCTTAGCCTAGCAAACGACCGCTACTCAGCTCAAACGCCCTTACATTACGAGGTAAAACAAGGTCAGTGCGACGAGTCCTCTCTGCCTTATTCTTGGATTTCTAGACCAGGACCAATATCTCACAATCAGATAGCACCCCAATTTTTCTCCCGTAGGCTTAATGGACCTTAGACGAGCCCACACAATATGGAGACGAGTGCATAGGAAAGGAATAGTAGTGGGAAGGAAGTGAACGTGACCTTAATTAAGGTACCTGATGTAAAAATGGGAAACCACGGAAAGCCATCTTCAGGGCTGCCGTCAGTGGGGTTCGAACCCACTATCACCCGAATGCAATCTGATAGCTACGTGACCCAAACCATGCGACCACTTGCTCGGTTATTATTATTATTATTATTATTATTATTATTATTATTATTATTACTATTATTATTATTATTATTATTATTATTATTATGGTCTGAATGAACCCAGAAAGGCTGAAAACCATTTTGACAAAATGCCCAAAACAAAAATAAGTTGGATCATCGAAGCGAAAAACAATTTAGGAGAAATTCTAGACAGGCTGGCATTTCGTTATAAGATTAGAGAGTTTGGGGTTTTCACTGTTTAGTTTGAACACGTTACATCACAAAAAATCGGAAAACGTGCAACTGTCTGGACGGATGAAAGGAGAAAAAAAGAACACAGTGAAAGGATGAGGAAATTTTGGAGTGATCGAAAATCGAGAAAGGAGACAAAAATATGAGGAAATTACTTTTCATGATTCATAAATGGGCGAAATCGAAGAAAGAATGTAAGATATGAAGAAAGAAAGAAAGAAAGAAAGAAGGAAAGAAAGAAAAATAGGCCTCTTGATTTTTCTTTTTTCCTTTAATTACATTTACGCTTTTCAGAGATGCTCAGGTACCGGTACCAGGACTTTTGTCCCTAGTGAGTTATTTTACGTGCCGATAATTTACTAACAGGAGGTTGGCACATTTCAGCATCTCATCTTTAAATACCACAGGACAAAGCCAGGATCGAACCTGCCAATTTGATCTCAGATGACAAGTGCTTCTATCGCTTGAGCCACTCAAGCTCGGTCCACTAACCACACCTTCCTGTAAAAATAAACAGACAGACTTAAGTATTGCTGGACTGATGGTTGGCGCCAAAGGCACTTTTGCTACCCTATTCACCGAGTTTTGCCACAAATGTATACTAGGAAAACAGTTTGATAATTGATGCTGTCATCACAGCGTTGAGGGGTTCGATGCCAATTCTTCTACTGATAATTTATGTTATTGAAATGGAAATCGTGCGATAAAATTTCATTATGATCCGTATTGACAGTAGTTAGCTAGCTGCTTTACGTCGCACCGACACAGATAGGTCTTATGGCGACGATGGGATAGGAAAGACCTAGGAGTTGTAAGGAATCTTTTTTTTTGCCAGGGGCTTTACGTCGTACCGACACAGATAGGTCTTATGGCGACGATGGCATAGGAAAGACCTAGGAGTTGTAAGAAATCGGCCGTGGCCTTCATTTAGGTACAGCCCCAGCATTTGCCTGGTGTGAAAATGGAAAACCACGGAAAACCATCTTCAGGGATGCCGACAGTGGGATTCGAACCCTCTATATCCCGGATGCAAGCTCACAGCCGCGTGCCCTTGACCGCCCGGTGACGGTAGTTACAATGGGTCAACCTATTCAATACCACACTAATAAAACATGTAATTATATTTGGTCAAAAATCAGTTACATTGTCATATATTTAGTACATGGGTCCGGTTTCGGCCGCTTTGACCATCATCAGTCGTAAAGATATTTTAAAAATCGGCACTGCTAAAAACATAAAATGCGCGTAGAGGCGCGCGGCTGTGAGCTTACATCCGGGAGATAGTAGGTTCGAATCCCACTATCGGCAGCCCTGAAGATGGTTTTCCGTGGTTTCCCATTTTCGCACCAGGCAAATGCTGGGGCTGTACCTTAATTAAGGCCACGGCCGCTTCCTTCCAGCTCCTAGGCCTTTCCTCTCCCATCGTCGCCATAAGACCTATCTGTGTCGGTGCGACGTAAAGCCCCTAGCAAAAATAAACATAAAAGACTATGAAACAAACAAAGCCATCTAAAAAAAGAATGCATATTAAAATCAATCTCTGATGGAAAACTTGGTGTCGCTTATTTCCATACGTCTCATATAATATTGTGCCATGGTTTTGAACTGGTGAATTACTGTATGGAATTCATTCTTGACTTGCTCTATCTTAACAAGTAACTTAAGTTCACTTGTGAGTGATTACTCTACCATTGAGCTACAGTGGCCTGGGTTATATTTGTTCTGCTGGAAAGGATCTAAGCTATAGGTGTAGCACTGGTAGGTTATGGGTTCGGATCCCATTACTGTCCATTTGGCCATTTTTGTTCTGTACCTAACATCCCTTTAACACATACTATATGTTCGTAACACGACCTAATAGGTTGAAAGTCGATTTCGATTATAATGCAGTCGTGAAAATTCAATATTCAGTTTCTGTTATGTTGGCGTTAATTAGTTAGGTAAGCTATCTGGGATGTATCTACATTTTTGTAAAAAGTAATACTTTGTAGCTCGACATTCCCTGATGTAGGGGAAAGTATCAATCTATACTATTAATAAAAATGAGATGGTGTCTATCTGTTTGTTTGTTTGTTTGTTTGTTCCGGATAAGCTCAAAAACTACTGGACCGATTGGGATGAAATTTGGTAAGGATATAGCTGAAAATCGCGAGTCACGCATGGGATACCTTTGCTTTTGATGTATTTCACTGTTTTAAACCAGCGGGGGATTTTTCTGGGGTGTGTTCCAAATTTGGGCAAACATTTATTCATTTTCATGTACTCTGATATTAATTTACTTCTTCCGTTTTATTCAATAATGAATTTATTTGTCTTTACAGTCTATGGCTAATAATACATGTATTGATAATAGTTCCTCGCAGAACTGAATTAAGAATTAATAACTGATGAAAGGTTTTCTTGTATAAGATCTACGAGTGACAAGACCACCCAAGTGACAGCACGTTCCACAAACGCAGTCTCATTTAATTTTATCCATCCACACCGGAAATCTGTGGTTTGCTTTTTATCGATTATTGCTTCGAAATGTTATTAACGTCATTCTAGTCACAATAGATCAAATGATAGATCAACAAATATAGAGCTTTCGAACGGGTAGTTAAAGTCAGTTTGTGGGATGTCGGTTGAGCTCGAAGAAGGAGGCACACCACATTCTTACTGCAGTTATATAGCTTCTTAAGTACCGACATTATTATTATTATTATTATTATTATTATTATTATTATTATTATTATTATTATTATTATTATTGACATTTTTCTAATTTCCTGTGGTCGCCACTTTGTGTGAGGATACTTTTCCCTATCTGGAAGGATGTATTCACTAATTCGCGGTTTTGTTGTAGTTGGTAGTTTGGCGTGTTGTGTTTAGACTAAGAGGCATGTATTAAAATGAATATAAACACTCAGTCCCGTTCGTTCGTTCGTTCGTTCGTTCGTTCGTTCGTTCGTTCGTTCGTTCGTTCGTTCGTAATCTGTTTACCCTCCAGGGTCGGTTTTTCCCTCGGACTCAGCGAGGGATCCCACCTCTACCACCTCAAGGGCAGTGTCCCGGAGCTTCAGTCTCTGGGTCGGGGGATACAACTGGGGAGGATGACCAGTACTTCGCCCAGGCGGCCTCACCTGCTATGCTCAACAGGAGCCTTGTGGGGGGATGGGAAGTTTGGAAGGGATATATAAGGAAGAGGAAAGGAAGCGGCCGTGGCCTTTTGTTAGGTACCATCCCGGCATTTGCCTGGAGGAGAAGTGGGAAACCACGGGAAACCATTTCTAGGATGGCTGAGGAGGGAATCGAACCCCCCTCTACTCAGTTGACCTCCCGAGGCTGAGTGTTCCAGCCCTCGTACCATTTTTCAAAATTCGTGGCAGAGCCGGGAATCGAACCCGGGCCTCTCCGGGTGGCAGCTAATCACACTAACCACTACACCACAGATGCACTTAGTCCCGTACAGAGATAAATTACTGGCCCGGCCAGAAGTCGAACACAGCGTCCTCTGTACTGAAGGCCATGACGCTTGTCATGCAGCCAAGGACACGGAGAAGTATTGAAATGAAAATATCATTAATTACCACCTGTAGTTAATAAGAATTAGAGTACAGAATAAATATTCTTCTGATGGCTGTACACTAACCAGAAAGTGGTATACGGCAAGTCACGTTCTGGTGACATTTCTTCCTTTACCTCAGTCGGTGGCGGGTGTAATTTCTACTTCCATCTGGCAAGCCTTACACTTTCTGGAAAGCCACACAGTGGAGGTGTTCTTCCGAGGAGCTGTCACGTGACCGAACTCCCCGTAAAAGGGATGAAGAACGCCGTTTTGTTTGTATCGTTCTTTCTGCTGTGCCTAACAACGGATAAGAGTTTACTTGCAGGAATTGGTTGCAGACATGTTGTAAATTATTCTGACTGATTCGTTAAGGGCATTATCTATCCGTATGACATGACAAGATGCATTTCACACAGGCGCTGCATATTCTCCTGCTGAAAAAGGAGGGCATTACTATAGTCCTGTTCACGCAACATTAGTACCTTAATCGTCAACAGCGAATAAATTCACGCCCACAACGTGGAAAGGGCGTCTTTCAAAGCTGACCAATGAAAACGATTGTTCGTCCATTTCTAGGATCGTAGTATGTAAGTGCAAATGGTTTCTAGAGGACCCGCTGCAATCGCTGTTGACGATTAAGATGCCAGATACCATACCACCTGAACTACATTTACGAAATAAAAAAACATACGCCTCAACCCAGGATCGACCCCTCCGCCTCCTGCATGCTAATCCAGAACGCTAACCACTGCTCCACCTGTACAACACGAGTAAAATGTGTTGACAGAGGTAGTTGCCCTACATGTGGTTACAGTGTTGCCAGACTGCCACTCTGCAACGTCCTTTTTTCTGCCGGATATACTCGCAGGACGAACTTTTGTGAGATACTTTTTTTTTTATTACTGGCATGTGAGGAGTCGCGCTGCGACGTCCGAGTGCGCGAATTTCGGTTCATACTGTATATTGCTTTACTTACAGGCTATATTTACGTATGATTTTTTTTACTGCGGGTTGGTGACGCTATGTGCTTCTGATCATTCATTAGAGTGACGTCACAACGCATTTTACGTCAGCCCATAGCAATGCTAGTAGCCATTCCAGCAATGGAGAATGCCGTGCGCTACTCTTCGTTAAGTTATAAAAGTAATAATGTACTCTTGGGGGTGGGCTTGTGGGTACCTGAACATGGCAATGAACACATTTCTTCTCTGAAAGGAATTCCACGTAAGTTTTGTATGTTTTCTACTTCATCGCCTCCGTATAAAACTTGCGTGAATAGATTTGGAATTTTACAAAAAGCAGAGCCGCAGAGCAGATATCCTGAACGTAGATGGCTGAGCACTCATCTTCTACCTGTCACCTTACGAATATTGTTTATACGAGCGTACACCTTTCGCTTTACCTTGAAACAGTGGTTTTCGCGGGGTAGGTGCGATCTAACGTGACCCCAAGGTAGAATGGTGTTGGACTGTGCAGGAGCTTGTGATTGCACCACGACACATCTAGTATTCTGTTAGCTTCCCTGTTGCGCAGATGGAAGCCACATATCAGATTTCTGTAAAAATAAATCGTTTCATGTGGTTTGCGTGGTAGCTGAGGGCGTCCTTGTACACACATGGTCTCGTGAAAATTTTCATGGAACATTTTATACTCTATCATTCTTACATAACTGAGAAACAGCGAGCCGAGTCTCAGGAATACTCCTCTTGTAACTAGAAGAAGGTTTCTAACTAACCCCATGGCACTACAGCCCTAAAGGCCTTGGTCTACCAAGGACTGCTGCTCAGCCCGAAAGCCTGCAGATTACGAGGTGTCGTGTGGTCAGCACGACGAATCCTCTCGGCCGTTATTCTTGGCTTTCTAGACCAAAGAAAGTTTCCACTCGTCTTTGGATTATTTTTATTGGTTTAGGAAGCGCAAGCCAATCCAATTGTCGCCTGGAATCATCTTCTTCAAGTTGTTCCGCAGAAATCGTTATTACTTGGCTTTTTTCATCATAGTTCAATATTTCATCATCATCATCATCATCTGTTTACCCTCCAGGTTCGGTTTTTCCCTCGGACTCAGCGAGGGATCCCACCTCTACCGCCTCAAGGGCAGTGTCCTGGAGCTTCAGACTCTTGGTCGTGGGATACAACTGAGGAGTATGACCAGTACCTCGCCCAGGCGGCCTCACCTGCTATGGTGAACAGGGGCCTTGTAGGGGGATGGGAAGATTGGAAGGGATATGCAAGGATGAGGGAAGGAAGTGGCCGTGGCCTTAAGTTAGGGACCATCCCGGCATTCGCCTGGAGGTGAAGTGGGAAACCACGGAAAACCACTTCGAGGATGGCTGAGGTGGGAATCGAACCCACCTCTACTCAGTTGACCTCCCGAGGCTGAGTGGACCCCGTTCCAGCCCTCGTACCACTTTTCAAATTTCGTGGCAGAGCCGGGAATCGAACCCGGACCTCCGGGGGTGGCAGCTAATCACGCTAACCACTACACCACAGAGGCGGCTCAATATTTCATACACGGGAATATTCCTTGGAAAATCCTCCAACTTAGCTCAACTTACTCGAATCCCTTACAGGGAATTGAACCCACGCCTCTCTGAGTGAACCGAGCACGCCTTTACCGCCAGACAGATGCTTCGTTTGGTTGTATTTTTCAAACACTGCCTGCTTCACCTGACTATTGAATTTCCAGATTTGTTATGTAATCCCCTTGAACTGAGAGTCCGTCGTCGTTTATAAAATAATATTTGGGCATGCCTCTACGTAACTTTACAGCATGTAGATTTCTTCCAGTAGTGATAAAGTGAACTCGTATGACATACGAAAAAAACGTTAACCTACATCCGTCGGGAGAATCATGTTTCTTGACTGGCTGTCTTCCCTCCCTCAACCACTGAAAACCATATTCCACGGAGCAGAATTATCTATCGATCGAGAATAAGATTGCTAACACAATTTCTTTCTTTTGCGTTTCATTTTCTTTCACAGCAGAGGAACGAAGTAAACCTCAAGCATTGGAACTTAACCTACTTCTAAGTAGAGGAGAAGAGTTGGAGGGTGACACATTTAACAGCTCCATGATGGATGTCCAGAATAGAGGAGAAAATGTGCAGCTCGCGAACTTCAGTTAATAAGCGCAGAGGACTTTAAATATTCATTTTATCCTCCTTTCAATGTATAAAAAATTTCCCAATAAGTTCGGTTTAGTAGAAAGTGATCTAATAACCTTCATCCATACGCTTACGCGCTCGCTGTCTTTATTGTTCAATTCTTTCTACTGGAGCGGGCGGCGTCAATTCTTATCGTAAGGGGAGTCGTAATGCTGTATCTCATCAATGTTCAAGTAGCTGAATAAATGAACCTTTTTCTCAGTAGCCATTGAATGTATTAATATGATTGATGATGATGATGCTTGTTGTTTAAAGGGGCCTAACATCGAGGTCATCGGCCCCTAATGGTACGAAATGAAATTACAACAAAAAGTTCAAAATCATCCACTGACCAAAATAAAAAAAATCGTCATGAAGAAGGCATGGACGGACATGAACCAAAAACAAAAAAGCAACAAAAAACGAGCAAACAAAAAAGGAGTGGATCCAACTCAAAAAAGATCATAGATAATTCATTACTGACCAAGGGCCCACTCATGAAGTACAATCCTGAATCGAGGATGCTTGATATCTAAAGGGGTCCAAATTCCAGGTCTAAGGACCCTCAGAATGGTACATGTCGCGAGTAAAGTAGAACCATGGTATTTCTCAAGCTGCGGTACTAATCAAAGGTAGCGTAAACTCACAGTGTTCCAAACATTAAGGTACTACTCACAAGTATTGTACATCGTAAAGGTAACGCAGACCTATCGTGTTTCTCACATAATGGCGCCACTCATAGCCAACTCAAACCTAGGTGTACTAATCACGGGTGCCGGCATTCCCGTAGTGTTCCTCACAAAGTGAGTACTAATCACTGGCAACGCAGACCCACGGTGTCGCTCATATAGTGGTACAAATCACAGGCAACGCCCAGACCCGTGGTGTTGCTCATATAGTGGTACAACTCAAAGGCAACGCCCAGACCCGTGGTGTTGCTCATATAGTGGTACAACTCACAGGCAACGCCCAGACCCGTGGTGTTGCTCATATAGTGGTACAACTCACAGGCAACGCCCAGACCCGTGGTGTTGCTCATATAGTGGTACAACTCACAGGCAACGCCCAGACCCGTGGTGTTGCTCATATAGTGGTACAACTCACAGGCAACGCCCAGACCCGTGGTGTTGCTCATATAGTGGTACAACTCACAGGCAACGCCCAGACCCGTGGTGTTGCTCACATGGGTATGACTCACGGGTACTGGGAACCCACACTGAACCCCGCTTGAGTGCTACGAATCACAAAACTATTCAGTACCTAACAGAGTGGTACTACTCGCAAGTAAAGGCGACCCATGGTGTTCCCCGCGTGGTAGTACGAATCAAAAATAGTCTCATGGTTCTAATTCAATCATTCCTTGGTCGCCCCTTTTAAGAAATATGATTTTTTGACATGATGTTAACTCATGTCTTTTGCATGCACTGATCTAGAGTAGCCAATTCTTATTTTTCCCTGCAAATACTTTATTTTTTTTAAAAACGATTCAGGAAATGTCAACCAAATAGTATCACAACATTTGGTAAACACTTCATGGAAATGCACCCGGTAGTTTCTGAGGAAAGGGAGCATTTGTTTCGGAAAAAGCAATTTTTAAGTAAATTCCATTCAAAAATAAAAGTTTCGGTAAAACTCACCTACTGCAGAATAGAAATTTTAAAATTCTCTGTTATTATGAAGTGACAGTTGCAACTAAAATATTTGCTTTATACCCATTTATACCTAGGTGTAAAATGTTGTTCTTTATAAATGACAGAAGTTGCTTAAAAAATGATTAACATCGCTGGTTGTCAGCCAGAGAAATCTGCTGTGGCAGAACATGTCATACATAATGGCCATCAAATAGTACCCATATATACCGAAGTGAAAACATACGTCATGAAAATAAACCTTCTTCCTTGCAACAATTAAGAATTGACAGGTAATACGTTCTTTGGACACTCAGTACGGGACGTCACTTCACAAAGCGTCATAAATAGAATGTCCGACTCGTTGGCTGAACGGTCAGCGTACTGGCCTTCGGTTCAGAGGTCCCGGGTTCGATTCCAGGCCGGGTCGGGGATTTTAACCTTAATTGGTTAATTCCAATGGCACGGGGGCTGGGTGTATGTGTTGTCTTCATCATCATTTCATCCTCATCACGACACGCAGGTCACCTACGGGTGTCAAATAGAAAGACCTGCACCTGGCGATCCGAACCCTTCCTGGGATATCCAGGCACTAAAAGCCGTACGACATTTCATAAATAGAATGGTCTCTGGTCATACACCAAAATAGTTACGTGATAATAAGGAAGTCCGCCTCTGTGGTGTTGTGGTTAGTGTGATTAGCTGCCACCACTGGAGGCCCGGGTTCGATTCCCGGCTCTGCCACGAAATTTGAAAAGTGGTACGAGGGCTGGAACGGGGTCCACTCAGCCTCGGGAGGTCAACTGAGTAGAGGTGGGTTCGATTCCCACCTCAGATATCCTGGAAGTGGTTTCTCGTAGTTTCCCACTTCTCCTCCAGGCAAATGCCGGGATGGTATCTAACTTAAGGCCACGGCCGCTTCTTTCCCTCTTGTCTATCCCTTCCAATCTTCCCATCCGCCACCAAGGCACCTGTTCAGCACAGCAGGTGAGGCCGCCTGGGCGAGGTACTGGTCTTCCTCCCTAGTTGTATCCCTCCACCCAATGTCTCACGCTCCAGGACACTGCCCTTGAGGCGGTAGAGGTGGGATCCCTCGCTGAGTCCGAGGGAAAATCCAACCCTGAAGGGTAAGCAGATTAAGAAAGATAATAAGGAATATTGCCACCCTTCGGATGCCTAACAGCTTTACAACGCTTTTTCATGCTTCTGACAACGTAACGCATATTCAGTTGATGTAGATAACGTCAGCCATGCAATAGGGCGTCTTCAAGAGTTTTAATATTTGCGGTGGTGAATTTATCGCTTGTATGCATTGCTCCATTTGGTCACAGGTTCAAGTCTGAACTTCTGGATACCACTCCATTCATTGCACGTGGTTCTCGTGCAGGAATCTCGAAACGATGTTGGCTCTAGCATTATGAGACACGGGAACAGTGCCAGTTTGCTCCCCAAAAATTCTCCTCCTAGATGTTAAGTCCTTTTAAAACGTGGGGTTTGGTAGTCTTCGGAGGTTGTTCAGGCGTTAAATGTGGAGAAAGCGGTAGATGGTTTTATGAAAAAGAGATTAGAAAGCCAACTTTTCTTCAGAGAACTACATTTTCCAATCGAGACTGTTCAGGCGGTACAGCTAGTGGTAGAGCTTTCCACACTTCTTATTATGAAATGCATAATATACAGCACGGTAATAGGATATTTATTACGAAAATGTATTTATGAATGAAGTTCTAATATCTTACCTGTGATTATTTTTGACAGCTTATTCGACTCATTGGCTGAATGGTCAGCGTTGAGGACTTCGGTTCAGAGGGCCCCGAGTTCGATTCCCGGTCGGGTCGGGGATTTTAATCGCCTTTGATTAATTCTTCTGGCCCGAGGACTGGGTGTTTGTGTTTTTTCCTACACTCTCCTCTTCATATTCACACAACACACTACACTACTAACCACCACAGAAACACGCAATAGAGACAACAGGTTGCGTCAGGAAGGGCATCCGACAGAAAATCAGAGCCAAGTCCACATGTGCGACAGAGTTGGCACCCGCGACGCCACAGGTGCGTGCAAAAGCGGTAGAAGAAGAAGAATATTATTTTTGATAGCTTCGTATATAAAACATTCCTTCAAAATATTAATTTATGAATCAAGTTCTATTTTTCCTTTTACTTGCGAATATTATTGAAAACTACGTATGTAAGACTCGTTCAAAACTGTATTTAAGAAACAAGCTCTATTATGGTTCTGTTTTTCTGTTTGTGAACGTTGTTATTGTATAGGAATGTTTGCATTAATAACATGCCTGTGTTCGGGTTGATCATGCCCCCCCCCCGCGCACCTGTAGCTGTCAGCTTGCATTCGGGAGGTAGTGGTTTCGAACCCCACTGTCGGCAGCCCTTAAGATGGTTTTCCGTGATTTCCCATTTTCACACCAGGCAAATGCAAAGAATGCGGACGCTTCCTATCTACTCCTAGCTCTTTCCTATCCACCTTAATTAAGGTCTGAAAATGGGAAACCATGGAAATTCAATCTTCAGGGCTGCTAACAGTGGGGTTCGAATCCACTGTCACCTGAATGCAAGCTCACAGCTGCACGACCCTAACCGCACGGCCAACTTGCTCGGTAAATTTTGCCGTTTGGCGGTTGATCTCCAGACTCAACTTTTAACTTTCATTCTCAACTCTTTTAAGTTAACCTTATCAAGTAAATATTGAGTAAAAAATGAAGAAAAATGTAATAATTTCTGGCCCAATTCAATGGCAAGTCACTGCCAGTATAACTTCAGCCATCAACGCTTATTTGCATAACAGCAAGACTGGGTGTGTACTCCGAATGCCAAATACTATCAATTAAATATACTTGTGTGATGATTCTGATTGCCACAGTATCTGTTTCCTACTGTTGGCCCGGTTTCAATGGATTTTGGCCCAGGTTGTCGCTGATTACCTACTAATGATGTTGTTACTAATATCTCATTATCTGAGGCATTGAAATAAGAGACAACATTTTAATTAACATCCACTTGCAACTGTGTTACTAATGGAACACTACTCGTTCCTTATCTCAGGCGTACTCTTAGTAAACCACTCAAACGTCTTGTTACACCATTTCTAGTATGATATCATTCCCTCAGCAAACATCTAAATTTCTCTTTTAACGAACCACTCAAACGTCTTGTTTCACCATTTCTAGTATGATATCATTCCCTCAGCAAACATCTAAATTTCTCTTTTAACGATATCATTACACTCATTTGGGAATCGCTTTTAAGAACTCTCATTAGCCCTAATTGAGCTTAAGATATTCATCGTGGTCCGAATTCGAATCTTAGTGACTCATTTTTACACATCTACTGTACATACAGAACAGCCAACCCCACAGAAACACGCAACGGTGAACACAACCCTCCACATTGGGTTGGCGTCACGTCGAGTCAAGCAATCAATTACCACGTATCTGCATTTAGGGCTGGCAGCTAGGTGTCAGATTCCCTAAGGCATCTGGCCGCAAAACTAGGCTTAATCCACAATAGTACTGACCTCATATGATTGGGAAAAGAATATAATAATAATAATAATAATAATAATAATAATAATAATAATAATAATAATAATAATAATATGTTTTATTTTTTTGGTAAAGTTAGTGATGTACACTTACACTTAACCAGTCTTAACCTAGAAGACTTAATAATAATTACTGATGACAATAATATGAAAACAATATCAAGAATAATAACAGTAATAGTATTAATAAAATAATCAAACGTAGTGATATTAAGGAAGAATCATATCACACATAAAATGGAAATCATATCATCTATATACTACACATTGTACGTAGTGTACATTAAAATATATGATTAATAAGTACTAGATATACTACTAAAGAAATATTCAAAAATACACTGCATTCGCTTACGGGTGGGGCCGGGAGAAACCTCGCTTCCCTGGCACTAGCCACTTGCTGGCTTAAGGCGCGCCAGCATCACTTGGCGAGCATTAGCTACGCTGTCGGGCGGAAATCAGCTACCTGTACGCTTCCACTGTCTGTATCACAGTGCTAAGACACATTATGTCATCAATGTCCGACTCGTTGGCTGAACGGTCAGCGTACTGGCCTTCGGTTCAGAGGATCCCGGGTTCGATTCCCGGCCGGGTCGGGGATTTTAACCTTAATTGGTTAATTCCAATGGCATGGGGGCTGGGTGTATGTGCTGTCTTCATCATCATTTCATCCTCATCACGACGCGCAGGTCGCCTACGGGAGTCAAATAGAAAGACCTTCACCTGGCGAGCCGAACCCGTCCTGGGATCTCCCGGCACTAAAAGCCATACGACATGTCATTTCATGTCAGTAATTAATTAATTAATTAGTCTACGCAGTAGTTACCTTGGATGTTGGAAGTGATGTCCGTCTGTTGCCACACAGTTCTGACATCGTTCAATTCACCAATTTTGTCCTCCGTCAATACTCTTCCTTTTCGCTTAGGAATTGAAGCATTTAGCGATCCTCTTGTCCTTAATTTGTTAGCTGTCTAACATTTTCTCTACCCGAAACTGGAGCACACGGATATTTCATCGTAAATTGTCTGCGCACCTTTCTACATGACTGTTTTTACATATGTATTGTACATAAAAGGTCTCTGTTCAAGCGGGTATTCAGCCTGTTGCATTTCTAACCACTGCGTTACACACGTGCTGCACAGCGGGCTGGCTTACAACTGCCGCATTCTCGAACTTGACTCGTGCTTCTCAAGCTCATCCATGGCTCGCGAGGTTTATCCCGGCCCCACCCGTAAGCAAACGCACTGTATATATAATTCAAGCAGACACCGTGATATCGCCTTCAATTGAGAGGTGAAGAGAAGAAGATCTGTGACAGGAAGAGGGAAATAATGAGGAAGAGGAAGTAGGAGGGGATGTTTTCAGGTCAAAACTTGATGATTCATGCAAGTTTACGTAGTATTTCGACACAGGTATGTTTAAAAGCTCAGCTACTGGACAAGCTTCTGACGTCCACTGGTAAGAGATTCCATTGTCGGGCTGCGGTAACGGTGAATGATTTCGTGTGGATTGTTGTTCTGTATTCAGGAAGGGATAAGAAAGAAGTAAAGACAATCTTACTAGCTGAAACTTTTGGGCGCATACAGCATATCATTAGGACAGTCATATGGTAAGCTTAAAATTAATTTGTTTGCATCATCTAGAACGATTTGGTATTTTCTCAATAGGTGTTGCTTGTATTTTGTAAATGATACTTGTCCAAATAAACTAATTATAATATTCAGTTTCCAATTAGGTTGTAGTGAGGTAGAACATTTCAAAAGATTTAAATTATGGTTTGAATTTTAAATAATTTGTTCTTATAAAAAATAATTTCATCTGAGAAATTTACGACCCGATAATTCTTAACCTTACCTTCCTCCAAGGATGCAACTGAATCTCCGAAAGATCAGGTGACAGAACCGTTCGTAAGAGTACGATTTCTAATGTTAATTATGTTTCTTTTCGAAGGATTGACTTCTAAACCCATTGAAGCCAAACTGTTAACGGTAAGAATAATAAGATCCAACATCTCTTTCAATAACCACAATATCATCAGCGAAGTCTAAAGCTGACAGTACTACCAATTCCAGATCGATTATGTATCCTAGTCCTTGGGATATTTGCGGCTTTGTTTCGTTTCCCGGTATTCACATCAACGCTTTCCATTACTTCCTCATCAGTAACTTTATGTCCAAGGAATTTTTAGTATTCGTCTATAGTACCATTGTTCAAAGGCTTTTACTAGTTTCCTCTCTGCCACCTCTAATCTCCAGCTCTCATTTCCGTACAGAAATACACCCCCCTACATATGTCTTACCTAATTTTTTCCTCAGTTTTAAGCTGATATTTTTATATTTAAGGAGCTTTCTCTCTTTAATGAAGGCTATCTTTGCCTGGTTAATTCTGTTGACTAGATCTCTTTTACTTCGGCTATCAGCTGTTATTTTTCTTCCTAATTAAAACTCTTCAACGTTCTGAGTTGGTTCCCGCGCAGAGCTATCTTTATATTTCTTTGTTGCTTACATATCACCATTACTTTTGTTTTATCTGAATTTATTTTCATATTATATCCATATGTAAAAATATTCATTACTTCCAGCATTGTCGTTCAATGTTCCTCACTCTCCGCTATTATTTCTACCTCGTCAGCAAAACGAATTGTATCTATTCCTTCTTCTTGAATGTGAACTCCACCTCTTTGTCCTAGCTTCTCCCTTGTTTCATCTAGAGCTTTCTGGATGTATCCGTTGAATAGTACTGGTGAGAGGGCACAACCTTGACTAACACCCCGTCTTATGTTTGCTTCCTCTTGTTTCCCATCGCAGTTTATCATCGCCACTTCTCTGTAGAGACTGCAGACTCCTGTCTTCATATTTGACTCCGTTTCTTTTATCATTTGGAATAACTGATACCATTCTACCTTATCAAATGATTTCTCTAGATAAATAATAATAACAATAATAAGAATAAGATGAAATATCACTGTAGGTGTAGCTGTCTGACCGTCAAGTTATCAGCCTCGAAGCTAGTTGGGTTCTCAATCTTCACCACCAAAGGCTATGCAGTTATAAAGAAACCACAAAAAAAGATGAGTGCGTCACAATAAGGCGTAGGCCTGCTAGACAAGATGAACACCCATTGCAAATACGAGAGTAAATACAATATTTAATTTCTAAACACCGACTAGAGTAGCCATTCCCAAACTGTAGTCCGCGAACCCCCGGGATCCGCAATAATAATGTACGTTGTAGGTATTTGAGGAGTGGAATTTGATTGTACGCGCACAATTCATGGATCATTATACTAAATTTAGGGAGTATACCTTCACTGTTGTATTATATACATACAGTCACGGCCGACTTGATGCGTCGCTCTAGCTAGCGGAGCGCAGCGAGGGATCCTGTCGGCCGTGATACAGTATATGTAACTCTTACATTGACCAATAGATGGTACAAGTTTGCAGTGGAAAAAGAAGAAATACTACGAGGCAGTGTAATTGATACAATTGTGGGACACTTGGAATTGCTAGTATCCGCCTCCGGTTGAGGAAATCTCGTAGATCAGAAATCCCTTCTTTGAAACCGAACATCAAGTGCCCTTCCTTGAGGAAGATCATCTAGCCGAAGTATCTTGGCAGAGAGTAATTGAAAAATAAATTGAAGTACAGTATGATATGGGTGGAGAATCAAATCGAGTAGGATGCATAATTTCAGGAAGTTCCATGAATATATCAACTCGACGTCTCTGATCGATTTTTGGGTCCATGACATTCCCTTATATCCTACAATGTTTAGAAAGGAAATACTGCGTTTAATGTCTTTCACGACAACATACCTGTGTGAGTGTACCTTTTCTGCTTTCACAAAAATGAAAACGAAGTACAGAAACAGAGGTAATGTAGAGGCTGATCTTCGGTTCGAGTGACTACGCTTGTAAAACGGGTGCTCTTTGAGAAACAGCACCATCCGTCTCATTCATCCAACAGCCGCAACAAGTGAATTTTTTCACAAAGTTTCCAGATCCAGTCTATTGTAGTTATTAGCCAAGTGTCACACTGTTTTATAATTTCTGTGCATTTATAAAGTATCCTTATGTAACTGAAGTCAAATTAAACTTTCAAAGAAAGTAAATATTAGTCCTAAATTATACGAATACAATCAAAATGTGGTATCATTATAAAATCATGTTTTTTTATTTAGGATCACTTCAACCTCCCGTGGGTTACGATTACACAACTTCATGACTGTTGATGTTCTATCTTTTTACGCCAATACTCCTTCATTCTCTGGCTCACTTTTGCTCGTTCCTCATCCGAGAACACCCTTCTTGTTCTCCTGGGTTTCTCTAAGAACAGATCCGTCACCTCCGCAATTTTCCTTCTGAGCACTGTTCTATTTGTAATTCCCTCCTCAATGCCACATTTTTAAGATCCTAATGAACTTCCTTCAGCCATGGTACTTGGGTCTTTCTCCTTTCCTGGAAGATGATGATCTTATTTGCTAGGCGTTCCGGCCCCATTCTTCTCAGTCAGTCGTCTTTTTCTCACATACATACATACATACATACATACATACATACATACATACATACATACATACATGCATACAGTATCATTATAGACTGTTATGCCTTTCAGCGTTCAGTCTGCAAGCCTCTGTGAATGTACTAAACGTCGCCACAATCCTCTATTTGCAACTAGTGCTGTGGCCTCATTTAGTTCTATATTTCTTATCTTTAAATCATAAGAAACTGAGTCTAACCATGTCGTCTTGGTCTACCTCTACTTCTCTTACCCTCCATAACAGAGTCCATTATTCTCCTAGGTAACCTATCCTCCTCCATTCGCCGCACATAACCCCACCACCGAAGTCGGTTTATGCGTACAGCTTCATCCATTGATATCATTCTTAAATTAGCCGTTATCTCCTAATTCCGAGTACCCTCGTGCCATTGTTCCCGCCTGATTGTACCTGCATTCATTCTCGCTACTTTCATATCTGTTACTTATGAATAAGATATCCAGAATCCACCCAGCTTTCGCTCCCGTAAAGCAAAGTTGGTCTGAAAACATACCGAAGTAAAGATAGTTTCGTCTGGGAGCTGACTTCCTTCTTACAGAATACTATTGATCGCAACTGCGAGCTCACTGCATTAGTTTTACTACACCTTGATTCAATCTCACTTACTATATTACCATCCTGTGAGAACACAGAACCTAAATACTTGAAATTACCGACCTGTTCTAGTTTTGTATCACAAATCTGACATTCAGTTCTGTTGAATTTCTTACCCACTGACATAAATTTAGTCTTCGAGAGGCTAATTTTCATACCATAGTCATTGCACCTATTTTCAAGTTCCAAGATATTACACTGCAGGCTTTCGGCACAATCTACCATTAAGACCAAGTCATCAGCATAGGCCAGATTGCTTACTACATTTCCACCTAATTGAAACCCTCCCTGCCATGTTATACCTTTCAGCAGATGATCCATGTAAACTACGAACAGAAAAGGTGAAAGATTACAGCCTTGTCTAACCCCTGTAAGTACCCTGATCCAAGAACTCATGCCATCAATTCTCACTGAAGCCCAATTGTCAACATAAATGCCTTTGATTGATTTTAATAATCTACCTTTTATTCCATTCTTATCGAGGTTGAAATGTTCTCGTGTTTTTCATACAGCTCTTGATTTGATCTCAAACGGAAGGTAAACTCATTTCCTCTTGCTCTCTTGGGTCCCAGAATTTTTCTCAGAAATTTACGCTCTTTCTTTTCTATTTCGGTAATGCCGTTTCTGTCAGTTGTCTCTGCTGCTCTGCTTTCACCACGGTATTATAGTGTCTGAGTTTGGCTTGACAGGAGGGGGATTTGGACTTCCTGGCATAGTCTGAATGCAATCTCCATTTTTGCTCTTTCTTCTATAGCTGGCTTCTCATTGTTGTTAGGAGTCAGAATCTCCCCTAAGTATTTGAATTTGTAGACTGTCTTTATGTCACCGTACCTGGTCTTCATTGTCCATGTTGGTTCTTTGGGATCTATGTACGTGTACTCAAGTTCTCTCAGAGGATATTTGCAGTCCTGCCTTTTCTGCTGTTTCTTGCAAAACCTCTATCTGTTTAGTGGCAATCTCTAGATTTTCAGCGAAGAACACTGAGTCGTCTGCAAATGCAAGACATTCAAATTTAAGTCCAGCCTTTTTGTGTCCTATTTTGATTCCATTCGGGATATTTTGCTGAGTCATCCTCATTTCTGTTCTCTATTTCCTTATCACCTTCTCCAAGACGCATTTGAAAAGGATTGGGGAAAGGCCATCTCCTTGCCTCACACCTGTCTTGATTTAAAACGGTTCTGATAGTTCTCCAAGGAATTTTATTAGTGACCGGGTGTTTGTTAATGTCTGTTGAATTATATTAGTTTTGTCATCAGTTCCAAATTCTTTCAGCACTTGTATTAATGTGTCCTGTCGACAGAGTCACATGCCTTTTTGAAATCTACAAATGTCATAATTACCTTCTTGTCTGCTGCTAAAATTTTAGTTTTGCTTCAAGTCTTGATGCCAAATATCTGCTCCTCACAGGACCGTGACTTTTTGTTCATAGAATGCAGTATTATGTTGCTTGATGATGATGCTAGTTGTTTAAAGGGACCTAACATCTACGTCATCGGCCCAGTATTATGTTCTGTGCCTAATGGATTCTTGGACATGCTTGCAATATGCTCAGGGCGTCTCAGAGACAAAAAGTTTGGGAAACCCTGGACTGGAGTGCTGTTTGTCTGGCACAAACTGGTGGAAATCTAATAAAATCAAAGATTACTACAGTTCTAGTTCAGCAGACCTAATAACAGGCGGAAAATTCAGTTAAGAGTGCCTGACGCACCAGGCGAAAAAGAGCAGCCCCAACTAACACGATTCTCGGCGAATCCACAACACGAGAAAGTGAGGGAAACAGACGCCGCTCCCAATTACATGCGACAATAGATTGTTTCCTCAGAGCAGTAACGTCGCACACAACATATCGAGGGCCGTTCGTCAGCAGTTTCTACGGAAAAGATGAAAGTAGCAGTTGACAGCCGTCGGAACTCGTGACAGATCGCGGAGCGCTGTGTAAGTGCAGGCGGATATGAGAGTAAGTAATATTCTTGTATATATAGTCTCCCCCTCCAACCCCTGCTCCGTCTTTCGATGACTATTTTAGCTTCCTCTTCCCTCCATAACTCTCTTGTTCCCAAGTGACTTATTCTAAGAGCATAGCGAATGAAGGCAATGGTATTTCTCAACAGCTGTGCAACACTCCTCGAATAACTATGTGCAGATATATTTATTTCCAGCCTGAATTTTACATCTCGTACGACATAACAATAATGACAGCTAACAGTATAGGAAAACTGAGAGTTTGGTGCAAGGTAGAGGAAACTCCATTTGATCGCTTTTTTAGCAGGAAAATCCACAGTTCTAGCCTTCAGGCAAGCAACTCAGTGTTAAACAGATCCTAGGGATATGAGCTACGAATTTTAGGTAAATATAATAAACCAAACCCCATGGCGCAACAGCCCTGAAGGGCCTTGGCTTACCAAGCGACCGCTGCTCAGCTCGAAGGCCTGCAGATTACGAGGTAAAATGAAATGGCGGGAGATCCCAGGATGAGTTCGGCTCGCCAGGTGCAGGTCTCTTGATTTCACGTTGTTAGGCGACCTGCACGTCGTGATGAAGATGAAATGATGATGAAGACAACACATACACCCAGCCCTCATGCCAGGGAAATTAACCAATGATGGTTAAAATTCCCGACCCTACCAGCAATCCACCCGGGACCCCTGTGACCAAAGGCCAGCACACTAATCATTTAGCCGTGGAGCCGGACTGCAGATTACGAGGTGTCGTGTGGTCAGCACGACGAATCCTCACGGCCATTACTCTTGGCTCTCTAAACAGAGGGCTGCAATCTCACCGTCAGATAGCTCCTCAATGATAATCATGTAGGCTGAGTGGACCTCGAACTAGCCCTCAGGTCCAGGTAAAAATCCATGACATGACCGGGAATCGAACCCGGGGCATTCGGGTAAGAGGCAGGCACGCTACCCCTACACAGCGGGCCGGCCATAAAATAGAGTCAAGTATGAGAAATTACAGTCCATTTCTTAGATTAGCAGTTTGTCTTTTTCTCCCACTAGGAGCGCTAATGTGAGTCGAAAAATTCCTGAGGGTATTGAACCAAGGAACATATTACACAAAGAATTCTGTAAATAAGTTAATTTGGCTAGGATTTGAATCAAAAAGAAAACGAGTACAGAAACAAGCGATTTTCGAAATATGTTTTTTAGTTTGATAGAGCTATTCAAAACTCATAATTTGAAACCTTTCCTTGCCTTTACCCCTTCAACTCCCGGCACAATTGAGGAAATTACTAAATTTTACGTTTTTCGTAGTATGGGGACCCCTACTTGGTCTGTTAAGAAATGTTTTCATCATGAAAAGCGTTCGGCCCCATGGCTAAATGGTTAGCGTGCTGGCTTTTGGTCTCAGGGGTCCCGGGTTCGATTCCTGGCAGGGTCGGGAATTTTAACCATCATTGGTTAATTCCTCTGTCACGGGGCCTGTGTTGTTGTCTTCATCATCATTTCATCCTTATCACGACGCGCAGGTCGCCTACGGCCGTCAAATCAAAAGACCTCTACCTGGCGAGCCCGACATGTCCTCGGACACTCCCGACACTGAAAGCCGTACGCCATTTCATTTCATCATTAAAAGCACTTTGTAAAATCTTGAAAGGCTTGTAGATTTTTAGAGTATTAATAATAATACAAGGTGAACTCAAACTCCATCGACAAAACTTCGGAGGTTGTTCAGAGATGCCTTCTGAGTATATTGATTTAATAATAATAATAATAATAATAATAATAATAATAATAATAATAATAATAATAATAATGGCGGCTTTACGTCCCACCAACTACTTTTACGGTTTTCGAAGACGCCGAGGTGCCGGAATTTAGTCCTCCAGGAGTTCTTTTACGTGCCATTAAATCTGCCGGCATGAGGATGACGTATTTGAGCACCTTCAGATACCACCGGACCGAGTCGGAATCGAAACTGCCATGTTGGCGTAAGAAGGCCAGAGCCTCAATCATCTGAGCCACTCAGTTTGGCTTTATCGGTATAAGCGACCCGCGGTCTCCAGTGGCTCATTACTAATTAATAATGTAATACTTATTTGTTCGATTTGTAACCCCATCATCTTTTTTTTTTTTTTTTTTTTGAAAATACCTTAACAAAAGTGTAAAAACATGCAATATGCTTTTAAAGGGTGTTTTAAATGTAACAACTCAGTGTCGTTGGCTTCCAGAACGTTAAAGGACTTCTGCGGGACAAAATTCCAACACCGCGACGTCTGTCAATAACTAGCATTTAGGCCGAACGTAAAACAAAGGGCCAGACACCAGCATACGGATGTGCGCAAGTTTTCTTTCGTGAACAGGATCATAAGGGATTGGAATAAATTACCTGTAGCAGTATCAAGTCATTGAAGAAGATCATTAGTGATAGTGTAAAGAGAAAAAGTAAAATTTGTAAATTATTGATACTGAATTTGTAATTTTCTGCTTGATTTAGAATGTTTAATTAATAGTATTTCTTGTAATATTTTCTGTCCTTGGATTTGCTTGTTGTACTTTTGCTGGTAATTAATAAGATACAAGATAGTAAGATCCAAGCAGAAGAAATGAAAATTTTAAGTACATCGGTTAAACAGACAAGAAGACATAGAATTCAAAATATTAAAATCAGAGAAGAGCTAAATATAGAACCGTTAGTACAGAATATAAAGAAAGCTAGACTGAGATGGTTCGGACATGTAAAGAATGGGAAAGGAACGGGTAGCAAGAAGGGAATTGAAAAGAGAAGTTAAGAGAAAGAAACCAGTTGCAAGACCGAGAAGAGGGTGGATGGATCAGATTTGGAAGGACATTAGAGAAGCTGATTGGATGTGGCGGAAGTAATGGAGAAGGGAAAGTGGAAGGACAGAAAGGAATGGATGAGGCTTGTTAATCACACCCGGGCAACTGGAGTGTGACGTTGATGATGATCGTGATGACTCTTGTTTGTGTTGTTGTTGTTGTTGTTGTTGTTGTTGGGTAATTAATTTTTAACTTTAATTATCATTGTAATGTTACGCTAGTAGTAAGATCAACTTACAGCGTAAGCTGTAGTGTTAAGCACTGGAAATAATTAAGTTGTATGTGAAATTTTGTATTATGATGCTTGATTTAGAATGTTAAACTAGTAGTATTTATTTTAGTATTCTCTTTCCAGGGAATTGTTTGTTGTACTTTTGTTGTTGTTGTTGTTGTTGTTGTTGTTGTTGTTGGGTAATTATGTTTTAACTTTACCTTATTATCACACCACTGTAAGTGACCATTGCCATCGGGATATTTCCCAATTGTGATGTATTTGTTAATAATAATAATAATAATAATAATAATAATAATAATAATAATAATAATAATAATAATAATAATAATAATTGTTATTTTCAGTGCAATACAGATTCAGAGTTAATTGGGACAACAAACGAAATGAAATGCAGTTACTCTGTAGCAAGCCACCGGAGACCAGGGGTTCTTTATTCCAATATACTCAGAAAGCATCCCTGATAAACCTCCGAAAGTTCATCGTGTACAAGAATTTCTACTTTCAACAGATCTCCTTCAGCTATAAATTGCTAGTTTATCTCAGCTAGCGCCATTGATATTAGCATAGGATGGACTTGCCCCTTTCTTGTACTAAATCATGAAAAATATCTTTAAATATCTGAAAATTTACCATCATCGTATTATTCAAATTATAAGAGGTAGTCAAATACAAACGGGTCGTGCGCCCCAAAATCTATGGTAAAACATTTCGTACCTCAACAGTAATCACCAGAACTGTTAATACGCTCTCGTTTTCTGTCGATTAATTTTTAGATTCCACTCTTTGCAATAATTTACTATCACATTAGTACTATTTTGCATTTTGACAAGTGTTTATGTGAGTAGAATGATATCGCCCGTAAGATCAGACGTGGAATATCTTGGTTCTCGAGAAGATGTGGACAGTCTCCTTTTCCCCTTGATCATTTCATATCATTTATATATAAAAGTAAATATAAAGGTCCAATAATACTGCCTTGAGGAACTCCCCTTTTAATCATTACAGGATCAGAAATGCTTCATCTACTATATTTCTCTGAGTTCTGTTTCCTAGAGAAGTGACTGCTCATTCACTCGGTGTTTCATCTAGTCAAATTTTCAGTCGTCACCCATGATCTATGCTTGGGATATGTCAATAGCGATAAAGTCCATTTGACCTCTTGAATCAAACATATCTGCCTTATCAAAAATATATGGCACAAATCGAAAGTTCAAACTATATCTGTTTCCATTTGTAGTTACTTGCACATATAATTCTATTCCCGCCTCAAGTTTACTGAAAACTTCATCGTAAAGTTGGAGAAAATATGCGGGACATGCTGCTAATGTGGAAGTTTATATTTCGAAAGAGCGTGATGACAAAAACAACGAACTGACACCGTAGTGGCTAATTTGTGGGTTGCGCGGGCGGCAATTACAGGCCAAAGATTGATGCCCTGGGTCAGCAGGGGGCGCCGTGCGTCCTACAGCGTCGAGATACGTCACAGCTAGCACTTAGCGAGACTAACTAACCGGACACGGCGCGGAGACGGAAGTGAGCCTCGTCTCCACAGGCGAGGGTGAAGCAAGATGTGTACACGTGGTGGAGTGAGGAGGCCAGATTTTGTTCCGTCATCGTCCACAGTGAGCGTTTACTGAAGAAAATGGGGCTATGTCAGGGTCTCGGTCCTAGAATATGTACCGCAGGATAGGTACTGTCGAAATAGAACATCTAGTCTGTATAAGTTTGAAATTTTAAGGTTATTATTAGAGTCCGAATTATTAGGTACTGATAGGTTAGAATGCAAACTTACTTAAGCCAGTAACAAGTATACCCTACACTGTACAACGGTTATGCTATGAGATTTGCATAGATATTAGGGGTACAGCCTACAGAACTCCTTGCATTTATGCTACTCTTCCTACATTATGGTACAACGGGTTGCATGACACTTCCTACAAGCAACATTACTTAGCATTCTAACCTATTAAAACCTACAAATCCGAGGTATAGTTATTATGATCATATTTACATCTTCAAGAAAAAGTCAATGTCAATGTAGGATAAAATGAGACAGTGCTATAGGAAACAGCATACATATGGAAATAGTTCGGCGTCGATTTTACGGGCGAAATTTAAATCTACGAGGGTTGTAAATTAAGTAGTGCCAATGTAGTCCAGACACTCGCTGGAGATCAGGCATGCACGAATAGAATATACAGGGTATCTCATATAAACCAAGACCGTCCAGCGGCGTTTTTACTCTCCGAGACTTAAGCAGCAGTATGGGAGGCGGACGCATAGTCCTTGACCTTGCAAGGATCGTGTGCGCGTTTGACCTAGCAGTCGCCAGTCTGAATCACAGCTGTTAAAATGGTTAGACAGATATTTTCGTACGGAAAAATTATTTTAGGTCGACGGGCAGGCGATGCATTTGTTCAGCAATTTCCTGGTGCTCATGAGCACATATTCACGTAAAAAGGGAAATGGAATATGGCTTTTAATGCCGGGAGTGTCCGAGGACATTTTCGGCTAGCCAGGTGCAGGTCTTTTGAATAGACTTCCGTAGGCGACCTGCGTATCGCCATGAGGATGAAATGATGATGACGACGACACATAAACCAAGCCCCCGTGTCAGCTAAATTTACCAATGATAGTTAAAATTCTCGACCTTGCCGGGAATCGAACCCAGGACCCCTGTGACCAAAGGCCAGCACGCTAACCATTTAGCCATGGAGCCGGACACAGATTTACGTTACTGTAATAAATAAAATGTAAATAAATGTGAAACTACTGGATCAGTGCTCAATAAAATAACATGTGCGCGCACAAACAGTTTTAAAAGTGTTTACCTACTGATCCAGCCACAAGAATGAGATATCTTGCATGATTGAATGATCGTCTATTCTACCCACAGCTTCTTTTTTTTTTACAATTTGTTTTACGTCACACCGATGCAGATAGGTCTTATGGTAATGATGAGATGGGAAAGGCCTAGGAGTGGGAAGGAAGCGGCCGTGGCCTTAATTAAGGTGCAGCCCCAGCATTTGCCTGTTGTGAAAGTGGAAAACCATGGAAAACCTTCGAAACCACTATTTCCCGAATGCAAGCTTGTGTTCTTTCCGGATGAGGCCTGGTTTCATTTTAATGGTCAAGTAAACAGTCATAACTAGAGCCCGAATTTCCATGCACTATCAAATCTCACAGTAAGCATGCATTCATGGACAATAAACTGGAAAATATGCACTATCAAAATTCCGTTCCTTTTCAAACATTGCACAACAATTAATTTCTCCAAATTTAAGCTCATCTGTTTATCTGACAGCACATTCTTAAGCACAGATAATTACATTTTTCCGTCACAAGAAATGACAAGTGCATACTTAAATGAAGATATTTGGTACAAGTAATGTTAAATTACACGTCTTTTCATGAGCTTCATGAATTCAAATTCAAATTCTATCGCAATTCCTCTCCATGCGATGATTGCAGACGATAACTCCTGAAGATTGAAGCTGCCATAACAAAGACGTGTGAGGAGTGACAATTCCATGATAACAACGGAAAGTTTAGTGCAAAAGCAAGATTAGTAAACTGCTATCTCAGTAACTCGGCGTCACAGAAGTGTGATACAAGTTTCGTTTTGTTCGTCTAACGCAGAAGATAAAATGAGCCATCATTTACGGTTCAATTTATAGCAATTTATTATAACTAGAAAACCTTATTCCTAATAATTACAGAGATTGACGTGGGGCCTTCCAGATTACGATAATGTTTACTCAAGCAACAGGTAAGAAAGTGCTTGGTTAATTGGTTTATAGGATCTCTACCATATATACTAATTTTGGTTGTCAGATACGATGCCTGGAATACATTCTGTCCGTCTCCCAATTACATAAGTAGGCCTACTGTATAACGTGGATTAACGGTTCCAAATTCTGCAAACCAACATTCATAAAAGGCACTATCATGCAAGTTTATGTATGCACCAAAATCAGAAGAAAAGTCATATTGCAATAAAACCGACCAAATATTCGCTATTAAATCCAAAAATTTTCAAAATATGCATTATGCATGAATTTTCTCCCAAAAAGACCAAAACATGCAAACATGCACGGAAAAATAACGGTTATTTGGAATCATTAAGTCATACAGCAAATATCTGCAAAGTTTGTGAAGCGTAACCAGCTTATTTAGAAACATTCATTTGCAATGAAATCCGGGCTCCAGTCATAACTATCGCTATTGGTGTGCAGAAGACTCCAATTGTGTTTATGAAGTGCCTCATTATGATAGGAAGTTTGGTGTTTTGTGTGTTGTTAGTGCAAGACGAATAATTTGGCCTATTTTTTTCTACACGACCGTAAATGCAGTGTGTGATCGCCAGATGTTTCATTCCAGGCTTGTGTCAATGTCATACACCTGTCAGTGTCATATGTTACGTACACATGTTATGTGAACCTCTTAAACTGATTCTGAAGGTTCGATCCGCTTCCGCTTCGAACGCTAGCGCTGTGCCACGTCCGGGAGGTCTCTATTACATCTGGCTTATGTAAATGCATGGAACGCCTAATTGTTAAACATGTGCTGGATTTTCTGAATGAGAGAAACCTGTTGAATAAAAACCAACATGGATTCCTCCCTGGAAAATCCTGTACTACACTTTTAACAACAGTAATTGATGAGTGGCAACATTCCCTGGACCAGTCTAACATATCCCAAGTGGACTGCGTAACTCTCGACTGGAGTAAGGCCTTTGATCAGGTACCTCATCAACGACTGTTGTTAAAACTTAACAAGTATGGCATTCAAGGCAACCTGCAGGCATGGTTTCGATCATTCCTGGTAGGTCGGACGCAGAGCGTTGTGTTCAGTGGGGCCAGGTCAAAACAAACCTCAGTCACCTCGGGTGTGATTCAAGGTAGTGTGATAGGGCCGCTGCTGTACACAATATTTACGCTGGATCTGCCAGGTTGTGTATCGTCTTCTATGGCACAGTACGCTGATGACACCATCATTTACAGAGCCATTCACAATGAGAACGACGTAAATAAGTTACAATCAGATCTCGATAACGTGGTTCTGTGGTGCAAAATAAATAGAATGTGTATAAATGTACAGAAATGTAAATATATCCGCTTTACTAGAGCAAGATCACAGTTACAACACGAAATTTCACTGTGTGGTAAAAACCTGATGCCTTGTACCTCAATAAAATAGCTTGGCATTCACATCTGCAGCAATTTAAAATGGAATAAGCATGTTGAGGAAATAAGGTGCAAAGCATACAGAGTCCTGGGATTCATCCGCAGATCTCTACTGGGAGCCAGGAAGAAAGCCGTTCAGACAGCCTATTTGTCATTAGTACGGCCAATATTGTTGTACGGGCTTCCTTCCTGGCACCCTACTACAGTGGAGAACATGACGAAACTAGAGAGAGTTCAACGCCGAGCAGAACGTCTAATTACTCAACACGGTCATTTAAATACAGCCAGGTCACTGCCCTCCATAACATCCCTCTGTAAACAAATATACATTGCTTTCCTGAGAAAATCCCTCGCAGGTAACATTCATATAAACCCTTTCAACCGCTTACAGCTGAACTATCGTTCCGCTCAAAGAGGTCGAGGTGTGTCCCTTTTCCCTCCATTTGCAAGAACAGCATCATATCAAAGTGGCTTCTTTAGTCGTTCTGCTCGGTTGTGGAATGAACTCCCACCGCAGATAAAAGAACTACCTGCAGAAATTTTTTGTAAAGACGTAAAAAGGATGTATATATAACGAAACCCTCTGTACAAAACATAATTTATCTACTGTGTGAATGTTCAGTATGAGTGGGAGGATAGATGAAAGTTATGGGGTCCCGGGTGATTGAGACGGTAAATGGGAATGAATGAGCCGGCCTAGCTAAAATATATGTGAGGTTTCTAGAGAGGGAGAGAGAGACTCTCTCTCTCTCTCTCTCTCTCTCTCTCTCTCTCTCTCTCTCTCTCTCTGTGTGTGTGTGTGTGTGTGTGTGTGTGTGTGTGTGTGTGTGTGTGTGTGTGTGTGTGTGTGTGTGTGTGTGTGTGTGTGTGTGTGTGTGTGTGTGTGTGTGTGTGTGTGTGTGTGTGTGTGTGGGTATGTCGAATTACTTGAATGTTGATCAGATCTTGTGAGTATTATGTAAATATGCCTATGTAAATACGGTAACTGTATATAAGAACACCACGTAGAATGTAATTTTATACTTGTATATTATAATTTTAAGTGGTGATGGAGGCACTTTTGTGTATATGGGGCTATGCCCTTTCTCCATTCACCATCCCTAAATTGTAACTACAATTAGTGGAAAATAAATAATAATAATAATAATAATAATAATAATAATAATAATAATAATAATAATAATAATAATTTCCACTTCTATTATAACGTTTAAATTTAAAAGTTATTGTTTAAGAAGCCTTTCTCGTGGACAGTCGAGATTTTCTTCTGATGACGGAGAGCACAGTTCTCTGCGAAACGTAAAGAATTTCACCTCATTTTCTTGACACGGCATAAGCCCAGAAAGCCTATACAGCATCATGTCTATGAGTACGGGCCGTGAAAGCATCAATGACAACAATTCTAAAGTCGTTTATTGTCCATGAGTCACGATAATTTTAAAAAGAAAATATTTCCACACTTATACGCAGCACAATATTTTTGAGGGCTCTCTGCTTAATTTTCTTGCCGTATACTTATAGAGCCGCCTCTGTGGTGTAGTGGTTAGCGTGATTAGCTGGCACCCCCGGAGGTCCGGGTTCGATTCCCGGCTCTGCCACGAAATTTGAAAAGTGGTACGAGGGCTGGAACGGGGTCCACTCAGCCTCGGGAGGTCAACTGAGTAGAGGTGGGTTCGATTCCCACCTCCGCCATCCTCGAAGTGGTTTTCCGTGGTTTCCCACTTCACCTCCAGGCGAATACCGGGATGGTACCTAACTTAAGGCAACGGCCGCTTCCTTCCCTCATCCTTGCCTATCCTTTCCAATCTTCCCATCCCCCTACAAGGCCCCTGTTCACCATAGCAGGTGAGGCCGCCTGGGCGAGGTACTGGTCATACTCCCCAGTTGTATCCCCCGACCAAGAGTCTGAAGCTCCAGGACACTGCCCTTGAGGCGGTAGAGGTGGGATCCCTCGCTGAGTCCGAGGGAAAAGCCGAACCTGGAGGGTAAACAGATGATGATGATGATGATACTTATAGAACTTACTGAGGCGAATCGAACAACACGTCACATGACTTACTAATAAGCAGCGTGGCACGGCAATTTTAGTATCTCAAGATGGCTGTGCTATTGCATCATCTGCTAACATCATACTCTGATCAGAATCTTTCTAGTTACAATGGCCCTTCCTCTTTACAGCAAGATACTGAACACTGGTATGGCATGTGTTGTCTAGAAATGATTTCGATTTTGAAACTCATATTTTTGTAAACACTCAAAGGCCTAAGTATGGTTCCAAAACTTCAACGTCACTTTTTTTATTTGTTTAAATTTTCGTAAAGGGCACCTGAGCCGCGGCTCATATAGGTGCAGTACACCTACTTCTTCCTTTTCTGTCGCTTTTCCCACACTTGTGGGGTCGCGGCTGCGAACTGTGTAGCACAGGTGCATTTGGCCCTGTTTTAAGGCCGGATGCCCTTCCTGACGCCAACCCTATATGGTGGGATGTTGTCACTATTGCGTGTTTCTGTGGTGGTTGGTTATGGATTGTGTTGCATGAATATGAAGAGGAAAGTGTTGGGACAAACACAAACACCCAGTCTCCGGGCCAGAATAATTAATCAAAGGTGACTAAAATCCCCGGCTCGGCCGGGAATCGAACCCGTGACCCTCCGGACCGAAGGCCTCAACGCTGACTAGCCAATGAGTCGGACATATAGGTACAATGCATAGTCTATATGAAAGTAGCAGAAGCAACAGATGACAGAGAATTTTAAATACATATAGAGGTACAATACATTTATCTTATACAGGTTGCATAGTTCAGATAACGCAGATATTCACAGCATCTTATATCAATATTTTACAATGTTGTGCTTAAATACAGGAAATGAAGCAGCTTGTTGAATATGTTGAATGAGTTTTACACATGTGCAGAGTGGTACCATACACATTTTCGCCATATTTATTTGAGTTAATTAAGTCACTGTGAATTTTATTGATACCTCTAGTACTGTACGAATGTCAGAATTTGTCGTAGATAAAGTATTGGAGTGAACCAAATTATTTCTCAGTTTATAAACTATCATAACCAATAGTGGCGATCGGGAGTTGGTAGTGGGGGGCGGGCACAAAACTCAAAAAGTATCCGGGTCTGAAAGCTATAGCAGGGGTCAGGGGGGGGGGCAGATAAATCAAAATGTGTCCGGGTCTGAGAGCTATAGCAGGGGACGGGGGCACAAAAATAAAAGAGTATCCGGGTCTGAGAGCTATAGCAGGGGGGCACAAAAATCAAAAAGTATCCCGTTCTGAGAGCTATAGCAGGGGGGGGGACAAAAATCAAAAAGTATCCGGGTCTGAGAGCTATAGCAGGGGCGGGGGCACAAAAATCAAAAGTATTCGGGTCTGAGCGCTATAGCAGGGGCGGGGGGCAAAAAGATAAAAAAAGTATCCGGGTCCGAGAGCTACAGCAGGGGGCGAGGGGGACACAAAAATGAAAAGAGTATCCGTGTCTGAGAGGTATAGCAGGGAGCGGGGGGGGGGCACAAAAATCAAAAAGTATCCCGTTCTGAGAGCTATAGCAGGGGGGGGGGACAAAGAGGCGGGGGAGTGGAAAGACATCAAAATTGGAAAGAAAAACAACCTACAAAATGGTACGTGTTTTCGATAGAGACGTAAATGTTGAGTCTATCATCTTTAGAGCGGTAATAATAACACTCGCCAAAGGGCCAACAATTACACATGTATTACAATTAAATAGAAGTTTGGCGCGATAATACAATTAAAATGCAATTAAAATATCATTTAGTATTTGACTACACAGTAACACAGTAACAGATACAAGACAGAACTACACAGACAGATTTACAGAGTGAAAATGGCAGACTGACGAATGCGCGCGGGAAGCGGATGAATCATACCTCAATGTCCATTACCTTGGCAAAAATATACCCCTACTACCCTTAATCACAGTACATACAACACGCTGTGGCGCTGCACGAATCGGTTAGTTGCAACGAGTGGCATTTTGTGCGCATTTTTCTTAATAATTAAAAAAAATTAAAGGAAAAATTAATAGGGACTGTACAAATTGATTTTTTTTTATAATTCCTAGTTTGAGGCAACTTTTAAAAATAATTATTAGGTTCTTCGGTACGCTGAAGCTTAAAAATAGTCAGGTGGCTAAAATGGAATTAAAACATATTTTTTCCTCCAGAAAGTCGGGGCAATGGCCCCCACCTCCTAGTCGCCGTTACCGATCACAACTGAAACTTCCTTACGTAAAGACTCAAGTGGAAGAATATTACAATGTTTGTATAGATAAGCTGTTGGATCAATGTAGGTAGCTTAAAACGCACTTTTAATGCTCTCTTGTGTAGGATTTCAACACACTCTTTACTGCAACATACGCAAATATATACCATGTAAAGTATATGACTTTGAATAAGAGCGTGATAAATATTATTTTGTAAAGTGTTAGTCACTTGGAACTCAAGTGTATTAAGTTCGCCAATGGCTGGTGTAACGGTGTTCGATATTTTCTGCCTGACGTAGACATCAGATGTTATTTGTCATACAAGGACATTCAAAACTATTTAAAAAGAGCAGCCCAGGAAGCATTTGTGATAAGCACCGAGAAAGTAGCTGTGCGGTTTGAGTCACGTTAGCTATCAGCGTACATTTGGGAGATACTGGGTTCCACCTCCCCTTGTCGGCGGCACTGGAGATGGTTTTCCGTGGTTTCCCATTTTCACACCTGGCAAATACTGCTGCTTTACCTTAATGAAAGCCACGGTCGCTTCTTCCCCAATCCTATCCCATCGACGCATTAAGATTTATCTGTGTCGGTGAGACATAAATCTGAAAAATTGTGATGAGCACCCTTATTAACTAAATCCATATACTTCAAATACTGAAAATACTTCAAAAAATTCATTTGACCATTTTCAAATCTCGTGCTTACATTTTAGAGTTCACCGTAGTTCATTTACCTGACGTCGAAGTAAGGCCTTTGTAACAACCTTACATTATATGCTTTAATAATTCTATTCAACACGCTACACTGGGGCTTTGATTCAGGATCAGCTTGGTATTATGTCAACGTGCTCAGGTACATCACTCTCGTGTCCATAGATTCACCGGGATGCAAGATTTACTGCGGGGCAAAATTAAGGCATCTCAGCACCCCCATAAACCGCACAAGGTAGTTAACGACGTAAAATCAATAACAATGTAAGAACCATTCTCCGGATTTTATAATAATAATAATAATAATAATAATAATAATAATAATAATAATACCGAGCTCGATAGCTGCAGTCGCTTAAGTGTGGCCAGTATCCAGTATTCGGGAGATAGTAGGTTCGAACCCCACTGTCGGCAGCCCTGAAAATGGTTTTCCGTGGTTTCCCATTTTCACACCTTAATTAAGGCCACGGCCGCTTCCTTCCAACTCCTAGGCCTTTCCTATCCCATCGTCGCTATAAGACCTATCTGTGTCAGTGCGACGTAGAGCAACTAGTAAATAATAATAATAATAATAATAATAATAATAATAATAATAATAATAATAATAATACCGAGCTCGATGGCTGCAGTCGCTTAAATGCGGCCAGTATCCAGTATTCGGGAGATAGTAGGTTCGAACCCCACTGTCGGCAGCCCTGAAAATGGTTTTCCGTGGTTTCCCATTTTCACACCAGGTAAATGCTGGGGCTGTACCTTAATTAAGGCCACGGCGACTTCCTTTCCACTCCTAGCCCTTCCCTGTCCCATCGTCGCCATAAGACCTATCTGTGTCGGTGCGACGTAGAGCAACTAGTAAATAATAATAATAATAATAATAATAATAATAATAATAATAATAATAATAATAATAATAATAATAATAATAATACCGAGCTCGATGGCTGCAGTCGCTTAAATGCGGCCAGTATCCAGTATTCGGGAGATAGTAGGTTCGAACCCCACTGTCGGCAGCCCTGAAAATGGTTTTCCGTGGTTTCCCATTTTCACACCAGGCAAATGCTCGGGCTGTACCTTAATTAAGGCCACGGCCGCTTCCTTCCCACTCCTAGCCCTTCCCTGTCCCATCGTTGCCATAAGACCTATCTGTGTCGGTGCGACGTAGAGCAACTAGCAAAAATAATAATAATAATAATAATAATAATAATAATAATAATAATAATAATAATAACCCCGATCTGCTTAGGAAGAAAATCGGGAGGAATCAAAGTCAACTGCTTGGCTTTCACTGATGATTTTGCGATACATTCAGAAAATTTAGAAGAAGCGGCCATACAGATTAACCTCCTACAAAAGATCGCTACAAGACGAACTTACGATCTCGAAAGAGAAGACCAAGTTCATGATGAATGACAAACATGGACTACAATTCCTTGAAACAGAAATTGGACGGATTCACAGGGCTAAAAATTTCAAGTACCTCGGTGAAATCGTACAAGAGAACGGATTAGAGAAAGCTACTGTGGACGATCGTATCTGAAAAATGGAGAGAGCTTATAGACTAACTAAAAAATCTACAACAAGAAATACCAAAATAAGGCATAACAACACTGTAGTAAAAGCAGAATGCTTGTATGCCAGCGATTGCCTCTCGATGAATTACAAGTTGGAGAAGCTGGAGATCCTAGAAAGGAGAATACAACGGAAAATCTTGGGCTCAATCCAGACTGAAACCGGCTCGAAACTTCGGAACAACAATGAAGTCTACAAAAATGTGTAGAAAACTTCAAAGACCATGAAAAAGAGGAGGTTATCACTTCACGGACATTTGTACAGAAGGGACTAAACCAGAGTAACCAAAATGTTATTCGACAACCTGTGGAACAAGAGGACAAGGACGGCATGGATTAAGGAAGTTCGTAAAGATCTAGAGAAGTCCAACATCCAACAAGTTCAGATGTTAGACAGAAAATTATTTCGGACCATGATTCAGCATTTGTAAGGGTTTGAAGTCGAAAGAACTGCGAAGACGGGAATATTCTGGACGGATGAACACAAGAAGCACATATGAAGGATTACTGGAGAAAGAGGAAACTTCAGACAAAGAAAAAATGAAAGTGTAGCGTGATCCTAAGTGGTCAGTTCGTAAATAAATAAATAAATAAATAAATAAATAAATAAATAAATAAATAAATAAATAAATAAATATGTTTCGCCTATCGCCATAAAACTCTTATATCAGAAAAGAAGATTGATGTAGCAACATCAAAGGCCCTCTTTCCAGATGCTTCCATCCATTATCCTGCACAACAGCGTCCACTGTCACAACGCTGCTGCTGCAGCTGCTGCTGCTGTGGAGGTGGCGGGGGGGGGGGCGGATCATCCTCCCTATTCACCGGACATGAGTCCCTGCGACTTCGATCTATTTCCCAAACTAAAGGAACCACTTCGAAGGAAGCGTTTCCACACACGAGACGCCAAACTTCAAGTGGTAGGGCGCTCCGTTGTGGACATCAACAAAGATGGCACTGTTACTGGTATCTTGTGCCTTCTACACATCTGGTAACGGGTGTACCTTGCTGGAGGAGATTACACGAAAGCCATTTAGAGCTATGGTGGTTCTACAATAAGGTGCATATGTTGTCATTTCATTTCTTCCAGCTCTCGTATTTAAGTTCAGTTTTCTCCTGACCTGATTCGCGAAGATATCCTGCCGACAAGGTGCAAAGACTTTTCTGGCCAATAATTCCTCAGCGGGGCCGAGATCAAACCTCTCCTCCAACTAGAGAGACTCACGAAACGAACTTATCCCAGACAAAGGGAAAAACCTTAGTCTGGCCAATAGAAAGGACAGCGAAAAGTCTTACACTAGCAGAAATTGGCAATTAGAATAACGGAATGCAAACTCTCAGTTCTCATCAAAACGTCAGGTCAAACAGAATAGCACTAATGTAAGTAGTACGTAGAAATAGAGGAATTCCTGGCATGATTATCCTCATCATCATAACCGTAAGTTGTGGGAATCTACGGAACAACACACTAGACTACACAACATTTCGTCCTGCTCAGCGCTAGACGGTGTAGCGACAACTCAAAAAGTCTGAAAGTACGTAGAGCCAACTCGCACTGCCACACAGTGCGTAATTTCAGGAATCTAGCCGGCCAAAAATCGTATCTCGGAAACTAATGGACCGATTTACATAAAACTTAGTATGTAACTGATATTATTGGAGATAATTAAGTGTGTGGTCAATCAAGTACAAAGAACAAATTACTACGCCAAGAATAGAATTAGTAATCTTTGTAATTTTAATCATTTTTCGTTATAGCTTTAAGAAATTAAATAGATGTTAATAGTGGGACATGCTGTTTAGAATGTTTAAAAACAGATACAGGAATATATGTACCTGCCAAACAATTTATTCATTAGATGCAGTTACATCAGAATCGTTATCGTCACCTTCATTATCTCCTTCGGCAGAACCAGACACAGGAGGCTCAGACAGTAAGTTGAGCACTTCTCGTGAAAGCGGAATCAACTTCCTCCTCCTTGATTCCCCTAAGCTCGTACTATAAAGGTCCGATGATATAAGCAGCCTACGGAAAAGGTCAGTATTTGTGTCTTTCTGGAAGGTTTCCTATTATCTTTATTCCTGGTCTCCTGGGCTTCCTCGGAGAGGTGTCCAATAGGTACAACACAGTGCCATGACCCAAGAGTTTGTGCAAAGTTACAGGCATGTAGTACGATTTGTATTTTTGTAAGTACGATTGTATAGTTTCCTTTGCGTACATGCCAAATGTCACTTTATCAATGGCATACGCACACGAAAGAGTTTCTACGATGGCACGTAGATGGTTTATTAAACTTACATCTACTCCAGTAATATCCGCAGAAGTGGAAGCCTCTGAAAAATCTTCTAGCGGTTTCCACCATTGGTATTGCCAGCACTTTCCTTTGGATATCAACCAATAGACGCGTTTCCTCCCTGAACTTCTGTAGTGAAGTCATCTACTGTATTTATTTATTTATTGTGTGTGTATTTTAGGCTTTAAATCAGTGCGTAAATGTATTGTGTTGAATGAGAGTTATGCGATAAACCTACGTGTGTGATTTATTTCTTTAACATTAATACTGGTGATCTTTTGTAGTCATCTGCAGTATTTATTTACTGCGTCTGTTTTCTAACTTTTATTGTCTGGATAAATTTATTACATGCAATTAAATACATCACCCGCCCCTCAAGTCCATAACATTATTTGTCTATTTTCTCTCGCAATTTGACTTATATTTCAGTGCTGAGGTTTCTTATGTGCCGTAGTTTACCTCAGATTCTGTACAAACCAAAAGTGGCCCCTGTAAACCCCACGTCCCCTTCAGTTCATAAAAGTAATTTGTAACTTAGTTTCTTCAGCCTTTTGTCTTGAACTTACATACTGAATATCACAAATTTATGTGCCGCCGTTTTCCCGTGATGGCGTTGAGCGGAGCCGTTCGATATGGCAACCCTGTTGTCATAAGAGCAATACTGTTTTCATAACATGGAATGAGCTATAGTAGGCTAATGGCAGGGTCATCCTGACATTGTTGTGATGCACGTCCTTCTGCAAGGCCCATTCTCTGCTCGAACCAACTTTTATTGTACTTCAAATATTTGTCCCTTTTTCTACTATATTTTGTCCAGCGTGATCGAATTTTAGCACAGAAAATATTGACAGATTTCCTTATTGACTTGGATATATTCTCGGAACAATCCTCAAAGCCTAAATGTTCAATTCCAACATTCGCAATATCATCGTTCCGCTTATATTCCCTGCTGTTCCTCAACAGCTCGAAAACCGACCTCCGGGTTACAGAGTACATGGCTTCTGAAAAAAAAAAAAATTAATTACTCTCATGGTCGCAACAAAAAGTCGCAGTTTTCTATTCATTAAAGTATAGATAACGCATCCAAAAGACTTTCATTGCGGAAATCAAAGGCAATCCATTTGGAAAGTCAGCTCAAATTTGTGTAATTAGATAGCGCTTGGACACCGTGTACCTGAATTTTAAGTGCATATTTCGGACAACAATATAGTAATTTTCAGAAAATGCTACATACTATATAAAATACATACCTTCATCTAATATAATCACATTGCAAGCTAAAGAATTATTTAGTTCTGACGTCTTTACTGAGCCCTCGCATAATAATAACTGCGCGCTCGCCTCGCCAGAATATGATGCCCTAACGGAGGAGAGCCACTTTAGGCCTTCGGTGAGATTAGATAATCAGACAGCGCAACTTTTCAATACTTAATTACTGTACCCAAGAGTCTTATAAACACGACTCACAGAAAATGTGCACCAAAGGTAAGGGTTGAAAATATTATTTTTGGCCGGCTGGATGCTAGAAATTACCCACTGTGTGCCGTCAATACTTGAAATGCTTCTCTGGCGATTTCTGTTTAGAATCCGAACAAATGCAGGAAAGACATTCTTCTACAATTCTTGTCCATGCGGTTAACGAAGGAATAGGAATTCAACCGTGTGTCTAGTGACCTCCAGACACAAAGGTAGCTTCCGTGCAGTACCAAACCTAGTTATTCTCAAGTGAATGGCTAATCACAGACGACGAGAGACCTAATTATATGGTCGAGCTTATTTCTCGTTCAATAGCAGGTCAGTAGTGTTCTTTCAAGTACTGTAAATGGAACATCCTTTGCCTGAACAGTGCAGGAAACACACACCACAACATAAACTACAGAACACCATTAATCAATCAGAAACATAACGTTAATCTATATACAGGGTGAAGCGAAATTCGCGCACTCGGGCGTCACAGCGCGACTCCTCACACGCCAGCAATAAAAAAATGTCTCTCACAAAAGTTCGTCCTGCGAGTATATCCGGGAGGAAAAGGTCGTTAAAAGGTGGCAATCTGGCAACACTGTAACCACGTGTAGGGTAACTACCTCTGTCAGCACATATTAGTCGTGCTGTACAGGTGGTGCATTAGATAGAGTTTTCGGTTAACACGCAGGAGGTCGAGGGGTCGATCCTGGGTTGAGGCGTACGTTTTCTTATTTCGTAAATGTAGTCCAGGTGGTATGGTATCTGGCATCTTAATAGTCAACAGCGATTGCAGCGGGTCCTCTAGAAAGCATTTGCACTTACATACTACGATCCTAGAAATGGACGAACATTCGTTTTCATAGATCAGCTTTGAAAGACGCCCTTTCCACGTGGTGGGCGAGAATTTTTTTCACACCACTTCATCTACCAAATGCGTTACAACGTGTTCAGCGTTACTAAATTTTATAAATGTAGGATATATGTGGCCTAAGAAACGCTGTCTTACTGTATTACAGTATGTAATGTCCGATAATAATAATAATAATAATAATAATAATAATAATAATAATAATAATAATAATAATAATAATCGTATGGCCTCAGCTACCGTGTGCAGACATTTCAATTTGACGCCATCTGGCTGTCTGCTCGTCAATTTCGACGTTCCGTTTTACTCTAGTCCCACTAGATGGCAGACCGAGTAAACCGAAACTCTCTTGGGCGTCTACGGCTGAGATTTCATGAATTTTGTCGGGTAAACACCAAATGTGTCACCAGAGATCTTTTACATGCCGACATCGTACGACATGGAGTGTCGAATGGACTTGTTTCCGCCCTTCAAAAATCCGACTACCTCTGCTGGGTTTGAACCCGCTATCTTGGGATCCGGAGGCCGACACTCTACCACTGATCCACAGAGGCAGCTTGTAATGTCCGATAGAAATTAGCAAATAAAAAACGCGCCTCAACCCAGGATCGAACCCTCGATCTCCTGCATGCTAAACCAAAACTCTATCCACTGTACCAACCGTACAGCACGGCTTACAAGTGCTGACAGAGGTAGTTACCCTACATGTGGTTACAGTGTTGCCAGATTGCCACTTTTCAACGTTCTTTTCCTGCCGGATATACTTGCAGGACAATCTTTTGTAAGAGACATTTGTTTATTGCTGGCATGTGAGGAGTCGCGCTGCGACGCCCGAGTGCGCGAATTTCGCTTCATCCTGTATATAAAATAACATGTCCTGACTGACTGATTGACTGACTGACTGACTGACTGACTGACTGACTGACTGACTGACTAATTCATCATCGCCGAGCCAAAACTACTGGACATAAAGAAATAAAATTTTGGGGATACATTTATATTAGAGCGTAGGTTCTCACCAAGGGAGGATTTTTGAATATTCCGTCGCTAAGGGGGTGAAGAGGGGGTGAATCGTTTAAATGAGTGTATCTATATCTCAAAAATTAAAAAGTTTACAGATGTAAAAATTGGTATTTGGAATCTCCTTTAAAATTAAAGAAACGTGTATTTTTTTATTCGAAAAATTCCATTAAGGGGGGTGAAGAAAGGTGAAATCTGTGGTGTAGTGGTTAGCGTGATTAGCTGTCACCCCCGGAGGTCCGGGTTCGATTCCCGGCTCTGCCACGAAATTTGAAAAGTGGTACGATGGCTGGAACGGGGTCCACTCAGCCTCGGGAGGTCAACTGAGTAGAGGTGGGTTCGATTCCCACCTCAGCCATCCTGGAAGTGGTTTTCCGTGGTTTCCCACTTCTCCTCCAGGCGAATGCCGGGATGGTACCTAACTTAAGGCCACGGCCGCTTCCTTCCCTCTTCCTTGCCTATCCCTTCCAATCTTCCCATCCCTCCACAAGGCCCCTGTTTAGCATAGCAGGTGAGGCCGCCTGGGCGAGGTGCTGGTCATACTCCCCAGTTGTATCCCCCGACCAAGAGTCTGAAGCTCCAGGACACTGCCCTTGAGGCGGTAGAGGTGGGATCCCTCGCTGAGTCCGAGGGAAAAGCCGAACCTGGAGGGTAAACAGATGATGATGATGATGATGAAGAAGTAAGGTGAAAAATGGGTTAGGTACCTTTTATGAGGATACTTATCTCTCTAAAACGGAAGATGTTACAGACATGAAAATTAATATTGTAATTTCCTTTAAAAATATAAAACACGTATTTTTTGTTTTTGGAAAATCTAATTAAGTGGGGGTCAACAAGAGCTGCAAAAGTGGTGAAGTTTTTGAAAGACTATATCTACAGTATATCTCAGAAACGTAATAAGTCACAGATGTGAAAATTGGTATTTGGTATCTCCCGTAAAGGTAAAGAAACATAGATAATTTGTTTTCGGAAAATCCACTTGAGGGGAACTGAAAAATCGGGTGAAATTTTAAAATAAGCATTTCTACAGTATATCTCAAACACTTAACATGTTATAGGCGCGAAGATTGGTATTTTTAATCTCTTTTAAAGATGAAGAAACGTATATTGTTTTTTCTGAAAACCACCTATGGGGGGGGGTATAAAGGACTTAAAAGGGTGTTGAATTCCTTTTATTAGGATACTGATATGTCAAAAACTGAAGATTTTACAGATGTGAAAATTGGTATTTGGATTCTACTTTAAAAATATATAAATTAATACTTCTTTTTTTGTTATCGGAAAATCCACTCAAGAGGGGGGAGGGCGTGAAAGAATTCAAAAATGGGTTGAATATCTCAAAACTAAAGATATTCCAGGCGTGAAAATTTGTACTTGGAATCTTTTTTAAAAGTAAAGAAACACGCATTGTTTCGTTTTCGGAAAATCCACTTAACGGGAGGTGAAAGAATTGAAAAATTAGTTGAATTATTTGTATGGGGATACTTATATATAAAAAATAATAAAGATACAGACGTGAAAATTGGTGTATGGAATCTTTAAATATAAAGAAACAGATATTTTTTTTATTTTCGGAAAGTCCACTTACGGGGGCGGTGGGTGGGAAGAAGTAAAGAAGAAGTTGAATTCTTTTTATGAGGATACTTATATCTCAAAAACTGAAGATGTTACAGACGTGAAAATTGGCTTTTTGGACTATCATTTAAAAATAAACACATTTTTTGTTTTCGGAAAAGGCACTTAACGGGGGTGAAAAGAAGTAACAAAATTTGAATTTTTTAATGATGACACTTATATCTCAAAAAGTTCAGACGTTACAGACGTGAAAATTGGTATTTGAAATCTCCTGGAAAAATTTTCTTTTTTTTTTTTGCTAGTTGTTTTACGTCGCACCGACACAGATAGGTCTTACGGCGACGATGGGACAGGAAAGGGCTAGGAGTGGGAAGGAAGTGGCCGTGGCCTTAATTAAGGTACAGCCCCAGCATTTGCCTGGTGTGAAAATGGAAAACCACGGAAAACCATTTTCAGGGCTGCCGACAGTGGGATTCGAACCTACTATCTCCCGAATACTGGATACTGCCCGCACTTAAGCGACTGCAGCTATCGAGCTCGATCCTGGAAAAATAAAGAAACATGTAATGTTTTGTTTTCTGAAAATCCACTTAGGTGGGGGTGAGGGTGGGGGAAAGGACTGATAAAGGGGTTGAATTATTTTATGGAGATACTTGTATCTCAAAACTGAAGATGTTGACGTGGAAATAGATATTTGGAACTTTAAAACTAAAGGAACATTTATTTATTTATTTATTTATTTATTTATTTATTTACTTATTTATTTATTTATTCGTCTTGAGAGAAAATGGCTCACATGTACATTTCTATGTCGCATGGGCATCTTAGCCTCAAAAGCTAATACCACAAACTTGGTTTACAAAGAGTTACTGGGGTAAATGAAACTTAATTTTTCGGTGAGCTTTATACTTCAGGGATTTTCAGATAATGTCTTATCAGAGTAGCGAGGAACGATTACTTTTATCAAGTTACGAAATCCACGCGAGCGAAGCCGCTGGTAACTACTAGTTAAGTACAAATAGCTGTTATCCAAAATAACCGAAGCTCCTAAAATGAACTATTTCATGGTTTTCCTAAAGGTTTCCAAATACTGCCCTCTGTATATCTATACAATAGGCTAAAACCAAACAAAGTGCATGGCACTACAGACCGCTGCTCAGACCAAAGGCCGGGCTGAGTGGCTCAGACGGTTGAGGCGCTGGCCTTCTGACCCCAACTTGGCAGGTTCGATCCTGGCTCAGGCCGGTGGTATTTGAAGGTGCTCAAATACGTCAGCCTCGTGTCAGTAGATTTACTGACACGTAAAAGAACTCCTGCGGGACTAAATTCCGGCACCTCGGCGTCTCCGAAGAACGAAAAAGTAGTTAGTGGGACGTAAAGCAAATAGCATCATCATTATTATTATTATTATTATTATTATTATTATCAGACCAAAGACCTGCAGATTACGGGGTGATACGTGGTCAGCGTAACGAATTACCTCTGCCGTTATTGTTGGCTTTCCATGCCGAGTCCGCTGTCTCATCTGTCATAAGTGGCTGAGGTCCGCTGGCCAAGTTTACTATGCAGGGCTGAGAAAATGAGCACAGTGCTGTTACTGGACCAGGATCTAAGTAAGAGACATAAACGTTTCCCCAACACAATGTGACTGGCGCATAAAAATGTACATTGTCAAAAATCTGTGAGCTATCACAACCGCCTCAGAGTGTTCAGATACTTCTGAACAGCACTGTACTTCCAATGCTAGGGGATCACCAAAACTTTCCAGTGTTCTACTCTTAATCGACAACATCTTTGTTAATGTAGACAGTTCCAGTTCTAATTACGCCAGTAATAGCTTGTAATCAGGGTGATAGTCAATTACTGAAGCCTGTATCTCAATTAATTACCCTCAGGACTCTAAATGTTCTGAATAATTTAGAGGCCGTTACTCTGACTTTGCAATGTCTTCATATAATTCTGCTGCCTCTCACTAAGTTTTGTTGATGTCATAATCTACAGAGTCAACAACGTAACGTATAATTATCGCATGAACAGGTTTACTCGATCAGGCATGTATAACTTACCTAAATCGACTAATGACAGCTCATTTTCTTCGACCATCGTTTCAAGAACTGAACGACCTACCTCCATACTTACGATAAAACTTTGGAAATAAATACATTTATTTATTTATTTATTTATTTATTTATTTATTTATTTATTTATTTATTCTTCGCGAATGGGTCACTTAGGACCAGGCGGAGTCAACATTCGTTCAGCTTTCCCTCTTGCCCAATAATTCTTAATGTTCATCAATAATTGTAATTTTTGTTCCTCCGACCAGTTACGTGGTATTGATTTCTTCTCATCCTCCTCAAACCCCTTGTGTGAAAAATTTTCTTGATTACACTTCTATCCTGCAGATTTGGTGACCTTCATTCAGTGAGCTTTTTCTATACTTGCTTATACCATTTTGATCATATACGTTTGACTTGCAAAAAATTGTGTATTCGATAAGTAAGTCCGGTGTTATTTTTTTTTTCCCAAACGGCTTAACAATTGAATTCCTAGCAGTCTCATTGTATCAGTAAGTCAAGGCTTAGATGTTCGACTCCATGGCTGAATGGTTAGAGTGCTGGCCTTTGGTCACAGGGGTCCAGGGTTCGATTCCCGGCAGGGTCGGGAATTTAACGATAATTGTTTAATTCCGCTGGCACGGGGTCTGCGTGTATGTGTCGTCTTTATCATCGTTTCATCCTCATCACGACGCGCAGGTCGCCTACCGGTGTCAATTCAAAAGACCTGCATCTGGTAAGCCGAAATTGTCCTCGGACACTCCCGGCACTAAAAGCCATACGCGTTTCATTTCAAGGCTTCGATATTTTTTAATATATTTTGGAGCTGGGTTTGGGATATTGAATTCCATTTTTCATTCTGGGCCCTTAGATTTTTCTCATGATTTTACATTCTTTAATCTCTAATTGTTCCTCGAAGTTTTTATGATGTAAATTGAGCATTTCTGAAGCATAAAGGGCTTCAGGTGTGATCACTGTTAAGTAAGGACGAATTTTAGTGTTCCAGGACAAGCATTTTTTGTTATTCTTTGGGTGTTGAAAAGCAATTTCCATTTTCCAAATTCATGAAGCTACTGATTTATTTTCATTACAATTTTCAGTCTTCCATTTACCTAAGTATTGAAATTCCTTTATTTTCAGTATTTTATTCATATCAATGGTAAATTCAGTTGAAGCGCTTTTTATATTTGCCATAAATTTAGATTTTTCATACGAGATTTTGAAGCCTCCGTGGGTCAGGCGGCAGCGCGCCGCCCTCTCACCGCTGAGTTCAGTGGTTCAAATCCCGGTCACTCCATGTGAGATTTATGCTGGACAAAGCGGAGGTGGGACAGGGTTTTCTCCGGGTACTCCGGTTTTCCCTGTTATCTTTCATTACAGCAACACACTCCAATATCATTTCATCTGTCAGTCATTAATCACTGCCTCAGAGAAGTGCTACAGGCTTCAGCAGCCGTTACAATTCCTATCCTCGCCGCTAGATGGGGGCTCCAATCATTCCATTCCTGACCCGGTCGAATGACTGGAAACAGCCTGTTGATTTTCATTTTCATATGAGATTCCAAGTTCTTCTTCTTCTTCTTCTTCTTCTTCTTCTTCTTCTTCTTCTTCTCCTTCTGTTTACACTCCTCGGTCGGCTTTTCCCTCGGACTCAGTCAGGGATTCCACCTCTACCACGTCATCGACAGTGTCCTTGAATATGAGACTCTGGGTCGGGGATACAACTGGGGAGGAGGACCAGCACCTCGCCTGCTATTCTGAACAGGGGCCTTATGGGGGGGATGGGAAGTTTGGAAGGGATAGACAAGGAAGAGGGAAGCGGCCATCCCGGCATTTGCCTGGAGGGGAAGTGGGAAACCACGGAATACCACTTCTAGGATGGCTGAGGTGGGAATCGAACCCACCTCTACTCATTTCGCCTCCCGAGCCTGAGTTGACCCCGTTCCAGCCCTCGTATGCGGCCTTGCCCTCGTACCTCTTTTCAAATTTCATGGCAGAGCCGGGAATCGAACTCGGGCGTATGGGTGTGACCTTTAATCACACTAACCACTACACCACAGAGACAGAGATTTCAAATATTTATTTATTTATTTATTTATTTATTTATTTATTTATTTATTTATTTATTTATTTATTTATTTATTTATTTATTTATTTAATTTAATTTAATAATAACTCACTATACAAATGTTCCAATTTACCTATAGGATTATAGACAACAATAAATTACCAGTGAATAGATTAAGCAAAATTTCGTTTCTTTTGAGCTCAAATGTATCTTTTCCTTGTCTTCATATTTTTTAATGATAATTTTCTTTCCAGAACAAATTAAATAACTTTTACGGCGGTTTCTAGGAGATGTCAGAGTACCAGAATTTTTTTTCCGAAAGAAGTGCCAGTAAATCCAGTGGCAACAGGCTGCCATATTTGTGCACCGCCGGACTGAAAGGGGATCGAACTCGATAATTTGGGGTCAGAAAGCCAACGCTCTATCGCCTGCGCCACTCAGCCCCACTTTTTTTCATATTGAACCAACATCTGTCGTCTGTTTTAAAAAGATAGATTTTTCGTTTACTTTGTTTGCTTTTCTTTTTCTAGCGCTAACACGGATATATTTTTAGAGAGCTACGTTAGGAAATAACAGACAAGCTTGTAGATTTACATGACTGTTAACGTTAACGTTGGGATCGTAGCCACGGGACACGTGTTTTATGTTAAATCCGGGTCTCTGCAATGTGACTTTTCATTTTAAAGTCCACTTGGCCTCTCCGGGGCTCAAACCGCGACTGCCTCGTGACAAGCCAGTAAAAAATGAAATGGCGTATGGCTTTTAGTGCCGGGAGTATCTGAGGACAAGTTCGGCTCGCCAGATGCAGGTCTTTGGATTTTGATACCCATAGGCGACCTGCGCGTCGTGATGAGGATGAAATGATGATGAAGACGACACATACACCCAGCCGCCAAGCCAGCGGAATTAACCAATTATGGTTAAAATTCCCGACCCTGCCGTAAATCGAACCCGGGACCCCTGTGACCAAAGGGCAGCACGCTAACCATTTAGCCATTGAGCCGGACACAAGCCAGTAATTATACCATTCGCCTATAATGCCCTCTCGCACCCCCCCTCCCGTTATAATGGTATGGTACCAGCATTTGCCTGTTATAAAAATGGGCGAACATAGAGAACCATGTTCAAGACTTATGATGGTGGAGTTTGCAACCTTCTTTCTCTAACGAATATTTAAAGTTAATAATAATGTTATTTCCTTTATGTGCCACGAACTACTTTTATGGTTTTCGGAGCGGCCGAGGTGCCGGAATTCAGTCCCACGTGAGATTTTATGACGTGCCATTCAATCTACGGACAGGAGGCTTACGTATTTGAGCACCTACAAATACCACCGCACTGAGCCAGAATCGAACCTTCCAAGTTGGGGTCAGAAGGCTAGCGACTCAACCGTCTGAGCCACTCAGCAGTCCGGCTTTTAAGTAATTAGAAGAGCTTGTTATCCCCCTCAAAACAACAATCATCCCGTGACTACAATAAAGTATAGTAGAAGTAATGTCCTGCATTGAAAGATTGATGTTGATGTGATAGTCTTCTGTCTTGACTGGCTTCAAATAGGGGTAGCGTCTTACAGAATGTTCCAGAATTAGCCTGCGTTTCCTATCCCTGGCAGAACAATCTCAATGTAATTGTATAGTACACGATAGTTGATATCGTGATCATGGCCACAGAACTTCCAGTATCAATCGGAATCCTAACCATAGTGAAGTAAAAAATCATTTCAAAGATCCCTCGTGGATGGGTCACGATTCGAATCGCGGTCGCCATTGTGAGAAGCTAGTACTTACGTCACTCGGCTATCACGTTCTCTTGGAATCCAAGAAGGCTTATCTTATTATCTTTTTTTTTTTTGCTATTGGCTTCACAGTACGTCACACCGACACAGATTTGCGTGTGTGAAAATGGGAAACCACGGAAAACCATGTTCAGGGCTGCCGATAGTGGGGTTCGAACCCACTATCTCCCGAATACTGGATACTGGCCGCACTTAAGCGACTGCAGCTATCGAGCTCGGTAGGCTTATCTTGAACGTCCAACTTCTCGATAGTGTTATCATTATCCACCTACAGTTTTATACCGAGAAATCAAATCAATCAATCAATCAATACTGATCTGCATTTAGGGCAGTAGCCCAGGTGGCAGATTCCCTATCTGTTGTTTTTCTAGCCTTTTCCTAAATGATTTCAAAGAAATTGGAAATTTATTGAACGTCTCCCTTGGTAAGTTATTCCAATCCCTAACTCCCCTTCCTATAAATGAATATTTGCCCCAGTTTGTCGTCTTGAATTCCAACTCTATCTTCATATTGTGATCTTACCTACTTTTATAAACGCCACTCAAACTTATTCGTCTACTAATGTCATTCCACGCCATCTCTCCGCTGACAGCTCGGAACATCCCACTTAGTCGAGCAGCTCTTCTTCTTTCTCTCAATTCTTCCCAACCCAAACTTTGCAACATTTTTGTAACGCTACTCTTTTGTCGGAAATCACCCAGAACAAATCGAGCAGCTTTTCTTTGATTTTTTTCCAGTTCTTGAATCAGGTAATCCTGGTGAGGGTCCCATACACTGGAACCATACTCCAGTTGGGGTCTCACCAGAGACTTATATGCCCTCTCCTTTACATCCTTACTACAACCCCTAAACACCCTCATAACCATGTGCAGAGATCTGTACCCTTTATTTACAATCCCATTTATGTGATTACCCCAATGAAGATTTTTCCTTATATTAACACCTAGATACTTACAATGATCCCCAACAGGAACTTTCACCCCATCAACGCAGTAATTAAAACTGAGAGGACTTTTTCTATTTGTGAAACTCACAACCTGACTTTTAACCCCGTTTATCAACATACCATTGCCTGCTGTCCATCTCACAACATTATCGAGGTCACGTTGCAGTTGCTCAGAACCTTGTAAATTATTTATTACTCTATACAGAATAACATCATCCGCAAAAAGCCTTACCTCCGATTCCACTCCTTTACTCATATCATTTATATATATAAGAAAGCATAAAGGTCCGATAATACTGCCTTGAGGCTTAATTATTACAGGGTCAGATAAAGCTTCATCTACTCTAATTCTCAGAGATCTATTTTCTAGAAATATAGCAACCCATTCAGTCACTCTTTTATCTAGTCCAATTGCACACATTTTTGCCAGTAGTCTCCCATGATCCACCCCATCAAATGCTTTAGACAGGTCAATCGCGATACAGTCCATTTGACTCCCAGAATCCAAGATATCTGCTATATCTTGCTGGAATCCTACAAGTTGAGCTTCAGTGGAATAACCTTTCCTAAAACCGAACTGCTTTCTATCGAACCAGTTATTAATTTCACAACCATGTCTAATATAATCAGAAAGAATGCCTTCCCAAAGCTTACATACAACGCATGTCAAACTTACTGTCCTATAATTTTCAGCTTTATGTCTATCACCCTTTCTTTTACACACAGGGGCAACTATAGTAACTCTCCATTCATCTGGTATAGCTCCTCCGACCAAACAATAATCAAATAAGTACCTCAGATATGGTACTATATCCCAACCCATTGTCTTTAGCATATCCCCAGAAATCTGATCAATTCCAGCCGCTTTTCTAGTTTTCAACTTTTGTATCTTATTGTAAATGTCATTGTTATCATATGTAAATTTTAATACTTCTTTGGCCTTAGTCTCCTCCTCTATCTCGACATTTTCCTTGTAACCAACAATCTTTACATACTGCTGACTGAATACTTCTGCCTTTTGAAGATCCTCACAAACACACTCTCCCTGTTCATTGATTATTCCTGGAATGCCCTTCTTGGAACCTGTTTCTGCCTTAAAATACCTATATACCCTTCCATTTTTCAGTAAAATTTGTATGACTGCCAATTATGCTTGCCATCATGTTATCCTTAGCTGCCTTCTTTGCTAGATTCAATTTGCTAGTAAGTTCCTTCAATTTCTCCTTACTTCCACAGCCATTTCTAACTCTATTTCTTTCCAGTCTACATCTCCCTATAGAGCTCATCTGGTTTTATCAGCACCACATCCAGGATATTTTTCCCTCTGGTTGGTTCCATCACTTTCTGAATCAGCTGTCCTTCCCATATTAACTTATTTGCCATTTGTTGGTCATGCTTCCTGTCGTTCGCATTTCCTTCCCAATTTACATCTGGCAAATTCAGATCTCCCGCTACAATCACATTTCTTTCCATGTCGTTTCCCACATAGCCGAGTGTCCTATCAAATAATTCCGAATCCGCGTCAGTGCTACCGTTTCCCGGTCTGTACACTCCAAATATATAAAGTTGCCTATTATCTTTAGAAATGAGCCTTACACCTAGAATTTCATGTATCTCATCTTTAACTTTTTCGTACCTTACAAATTCTTCTTTCACCAGAATGAATACTCCCCCTCTCACTATTCCTATCCTATCTCTACGATACACACTCCAGTGCCGTGAGAAAATTTCTGCATCCATTATATCATTTCTCAGCCATGATTTAACTCCTATTACAATATCTGGTAAATATATATCTATTAAATTTCTTAATTCTATTCCTTTCTTTACAATACTTCTACAGTTCAACACTAACAATTTTATGTCATCCCTACTTGATTTCCAGTTCCCTGTTCCCTTATCACAGCTCCCTAGGCAAATATTGCGGTTTAATTTTGTTTTCTTATAGTCCCTTGATCCCTACATCATCAAGCCCTCATAAATTTCTTCCTTTGTTTTTCTTTACCATTTATTTTTCATTCTATGTAGATGCTTCTGAAACTGTCAACTAATGAACTCCTTCTTGTCCATTTTTTGTTCTTTGTTTACATGAGTTTCCCTTTACATACCCGCTATCTCTTTTTCTTGTCTCTTTTTCTGTGCGTTAAACCACATTTCATTATGGTCTTCCTGAATCCCCCGTATTTCAACAGCATAAATTATAACACGGCAGTGAGGCACATTGCAAATCTCTTCCTTAGTAAACCTATTTATTTTCTACGCTTCCGAATTTTGAAACCTTTCACGCATGATAATTTTCTCCTTGCTGACTTCATATTTTTCATAGCTCCCTTGGTGGATAAGAGAGAGTGTGTCTGACTCATGACCATACGTTCACGGGTTTAATCACGAGTTTTGAGCGACAGATAATCTGGACACTGCGCATCATTTACAGATAAAACCCAAACCAAACCCCATACCACAACACCCCCGAAGGGCCATGGTCTACCAAGCGACTGCTGTTCAGTCCGAAGGCCTACAGATTACTAGGTCTCGTGTGGTCAGCACGACGGATCCTCTCGGCCATATTTGTTTGCTTTCTAGACCGGAACATCTACCTCACCGTCAGATAGCTCCTCAATTGTAATCTAATCACGTAGGCTGAGAGGACCTCGAACCAGCCCTCAGATCCAGGTAAAAATCCCTGACTTGGTCGGAAATCGAACCTCCGGGAAAGAGGCAGGCGTGCTACCCCTACATCGCGGGGCCGGCTCATTTAAAGACCTCTGATTAAATTCGGAAAGCTGTAGACAGCTATGAGGATGGTTTTCGGTGGTTTCCCATTTTCACATCAGATAAATTCTGTTTCCTTCCCTGTGCTTCCCATCGTCACCGTAAAACGTGCCTGGGTTTGCACTGTGCATTTCCTTCTTCCTTAATCCATTTACCGTCCAGGGATGGTTTTTACCTCGGACTCAGCGAGGGATCCGACTTCTACCGCCTCAAGGGCAGTGCCCTGAAGCGAGGATACTGTGTCGAATCAAAATATCCTAGTCTCAAAAATATCCAAGTCTCAAAACATCCGAGTCTCAAAATATCCGAATTCTCAAGGACAGTTTAACAACCCAGTTTTGCTACCAGGACGATGAGTCTCAAAATATCCGAATTCCCGAGAACAGTTTAACATGCCAGTTTGCTACCAGGACGATGAGTCTCAAAATATCCGATTCCCGAGGACAGTTTGACAAACCAGTTTGCTACCAGGACGTCGAGTCTCAAAATATCCGAATTCCCGAGGACAGTTTAACAACCCAGTTTGCTACCAGCACGACGAGTCTCAAAATATCCGAATTCCCGAGGACAGTTTAACAAGCCGGTTTGCTCGCAAGACGACGAGTCTCAAAATATTCGAATTCCCAAGGACAGTTTAACAAGCCAGTTTGCTACCAGGACGACGAGCCTCAAAATATTCGAATTCCCAAGGACAGTTTAACAAGCCAGTTTGCTACCAGCACGACGAGTCTCAAAATATCCGAATTCCCGAGGACAGTTTAACAAGCCAGTTTGCTCGCAAGACGACGAGCCTCAAAATATTCGAATTCCCAAGGACAGTTTAACAAGCCAGTTTGCTCGCAAGACGACGAGCCTCAAAATATTCGAATTCCCAAGGACAGTTTAACAAGCCAGTTTGCTACCAGGACGACGAGCCTCAAAATATTCGAATTCCCAAGGACAGTTTAACAAGCCAGTTTGCTACCAGCACGACGAGTCTCAAAATATCCGAATTCCCGAGGACAGTTTAACAAGCCAGTTTGCTCGCAAGACGACGAGCCTCAAAATATTCGAATTCCCAAGGACAGTTTAACAAGCCAGTTTGCTCGCAAGACGACGAGCCTCAAAATATTCGAATTCCCAAGGACAGTTTAACAAGCCAGTTTGCTACCAGGACGACGAGCCTCAAAATATTCGAATTCCCGAGGACAGTTTAACAAGCCAGTTTGCTCGCAAGACGACGAGCCTCAAAATATTCGAATTCCCAAGGACAGTTTAACAAGCCAGTTTGCTACCAGGACGACGAGCCTCAAAATATCCGAATTCCCAAGGACAGTTTAACAAGCCAGTTTGCTACCAGGACGACGAGCCTCAAAATATCCGAATTCCCGAGGACAGTTTAACATGCCAGTTTGCTACCAGGACGACGAGCCTCAAAATATCCGAATTCCCGAGGACAGTTTAACATGCCAGTTTGCTACCAGGACGACGAGCCTCAAAATATTCGAATTCCCAAGGACAGTTTAACAAGCCAGTTTGCTACCAGGACGACGAGCCTCAAAATATTCGAATTCCCGAGGACAGTTTAACAAGCCAGTTTGCTACCAGGACGACGAGCCTCAAAATATTCGAATTCCCAAGGACAGTTTAACAAGCCAGTTTGCTACCAGGATGACGAGTCTCAAGATATTCGGTTTTCCAGCGGTGGTACCGTTTCAAAATACCCTGAATGTATACAGTGTCATCATAATAAGCATAAAGTAATACGAGATGGTGTGGAAAGATTCAAAGTTAACCACCAGCTGGGCCAGTTCTACCTCTGGATAGCGACTGTATCATCCAGACGACTCATCTGGCATTTTTCGCTCAAGTAAAGAAACCGAGCGCATTCCACTGCCATGTGCGCATTACGTGTGGACTTCCCGTTGGGAGATAAGCGAATGGAGTGAAAGGACGCTTCGTCTTCTTTGGATATAAGAATGAGTTGAGGGGCATAGAGCTCAGGACAGGGTGTCAGGTTCATCAAAGCAGACTATGGACTGACAACACCATATGGCCACTATGAGCGTCGGACTTCGAACCTCTGATAATTGGGCACTGTTTCTACCAGAGGAACAACACTGGATTATGACCATAAGACTTACCCTGTCGTTTCAGTGTTATTTTCTGTCTCAAAAGTCTATTAGAATGAGAGGTACAAAAAATTAATATATTTCTGATGGGAAAAGGATTGTTCCTTAACAAACGCCCCAATGTCTCCATTTTTCATCCCTACTGAAGTGTAGCTAGCGTACCCATCCACCTGTAGAAAACTATTTTTATGGTACGTCCTGGTCATAAATCAATCCCAATTTATCGACACATTCCAGACAGGATTTATGGACACTGGTTAGTGTCAAGTGCTTTTCGCTTCAAGTTGCGGCTGTCCTAAAGTGGATATAAAATTATAGTGTGATGGTCAGTAAAATACGAAGTGACAGATAATTTCCAAGTGACAAATGATTCATGGGTGTATGTTCCGTAAACAGTCAACAATATAAAATATGCGGTATATGATTTATGCTTTCTTACCATAGACGTTTTAAGTGTTGAGCGAGCCCAGAACTACCCATTATAATCGTTCTTTCTAAATATGTATATTGTTATATTTACCAGGTGTATGCATAAGTTTTTGCCCGTTTTGTGGTAAAGAAACCACGTAATTTTGAAGAAAAAATTCATTTTTTTTTTTGTTTATTCAAAATATTGGCATCGGCTTCTACACACTTCGCCCACCTTTCAGGTAAGTTATGTTTACCGTGCCAGAAAAACTGCTTGTCTTTTTCGGCAATCCATTCATCGAGCCATTTTCCAACTTCCTCGAAATTGCTGAAGTGCTGCTCTGCGAGCGCGTGCCCCATTGATGCGAAGAGGTGATAGTCAGATGGTGCCAGGTCGGGAGAGTACGGCGGGTGCGGAAGGATGTCCCATCCAAGCCATTTCAAGATGTCTGTCATTGGTTTTGCTGTGTGAGACAGCGCATTGTCGTGTAACAAAATCACTATTCCATGTCTTCTGGCCCATTCCGGTCGTCTTTCGATCAATGCATTGGGCATTAACGGTTTCGCCGGGCTTCAAGAGTCCATAATACACAGTACCGCTCTGGCCTCACCAGACACAAGGCACGTTTAAATTGTCTCTCATGTTCTAATCGATGAAGCGTGTTCACCATATGTTTCTACCAGCAAACTGTGACTTACCACAGCATTTTCCTTTTGATTAAATAAGAAAAGCAATGTGTGCCGCAAATGTTTTTTTTTCAGGCACAAACGTCGCCATGATCACTGAACGATACAACACAGACGCTAGTGTTTAGCGGACTCAACTTGTGTGTGTTGGTAGGTCAATGTCAGACGAACAAACTGATGTATGTGTCAAATTCATACGCTGCGTAGTGTTCGCTGGCGCCATCTCTTAGTGAAACCGGAAAAGATTTATGCGTACAATTGGTATTTTATTTATAGGTAGTTACTGAGAATAATAATAAACCGTAAGTTATAACTTATGTAAGAATTCAGAATATTATGGCATTTTTATTTATTTATTTATTTATTTTTTTGCTAGTTGCTTTACGTCGCACCGACACAGATAGGTCTTATGGCGACGATGGGACAGGAAAGGGCTAGGAGTGGGAAGGAAGCGGCCGTGGCCTTAATTAAGGTACAGCCCCAGCATTTGCCTGATGTGAAAATGGGAAACCACGGAAAACCATTTTCAGGGCTGACGACAGTGGGGTTCGAACCTACTATGGCAAATTTTAAAATGATATTCCCAAGATATGATTGTTTCTATATGTTGGTAACATTGAAAGTAATAACTCCAGCAACTCATGATTCATTTTTTAAATTACTACCTACCTCTGCCTAGTGCACTCCATTACTCTTAAGCAAAAAACGAGAGTCGTGATGTTCTCATCCCAAGCATTAAATTTCAATTTCACTGGGAAAATTATTTTAATTCACGGGACGCAAATGTTACTATTGAAATTACAACATTAAGAAATGGATTGCAGTAGCAAAAGCAAAGTCACAGGCCACGAAGGCCCTTAGAGGGGTGGAAGGTAAAGGCTTCCACCAATGTTAACATCGGCACGTAATGGGGTAGAGTGGTAGCACTACGCCCGGCCGCCTTTGCCCCAAGGAATTAACCTGGTACTCAACTTTGTTGTAGGCTGAGTGAACCTCAGGGCCATATCCACCTCCGGAAGTGGAAATCTCGTTTCTTAAATTTTACGACTTCCTGCCGGGGATTCGAACCCACGTCCTTCCGGGCAAACAGAGCACGCCTTACCGCCTCGGTCAGGCAGCCCCTGCATTGGAGTAGACCTACGATTTAACCGCAAAACGACTTATCAGAAAGTCTAGTGTACACTGTAGAAACGAACAAATTTGTCTATTTTATTTTTCTATTGTATCAAAACGGAAACTGACGGAAACATCAGAATCAGTCCGAGAGGGAGTCACATAACATAACAGGAGTACAGACATATTAAAGTATGACATAGCTATGTTAGCTTCAGCTTCGAACGCTACCACTGCACCGCGTCCGGTGAGCCATCTGGTGACGAATAAACGAACCACTTCCAGTTCTATTATAACTTCTAAATTCAAACCCCATTCCTTGAGAAATCTTTCTCGTGAACAGTCGAGATTTTCCTTCCGAAGAGGCAGAGCAAAGTTCTCTGCGAAACGCAAATAATTTCACCTTATTTTCTTGACTCGGCATAAGCCCAAAAGGCTGTATCATGTCTGTAAGTAAGGGCCGTGAAAGCATTAATGGCAACGGAAAGCTGCCGACAGTGGGGTGCGAACCCGCCATTTTCCGAATGCAAGCTCACAGCTACGTGACCCTAACCGCACGGTTTTGTAAATCTGAGCGTCTGCCGTAACTGGCATTGCCATATACGAAACAGTCATACTTTTTCCCCATGAAACATCTATCATTTGTAAGGAAACACACATCACATCTAAAATATTTATAGAGGTGAGAGAAATTGTAAAACTGGGGAACAGGTGGATCATTTCAAGTACTTAGGATGAGCTTAGGCTAGCAGCTTACTAAGTGGAACTAAATCAAGGTTGTAATATAACTATAAATAACTAAATAAACATTATTCATATATCGCTTACGCGTTAATTAAAAATTAAAAACTGATTAATTAATTGATTAATCAACATGTCCGTAATATGGGCGCCAGAGTTCACCAAAATGGATCCCTCGAATTTTGTTGCAGTATGATAATCTTTTCTACAAAGGCGTGTTGGTAGATATGCTTCGGGCTTAACCCTACCCTCTTAACACGATTAAATAGGTAGGAACTGCACCTAGGTTCAGTAGCAGCGATTGGGAATTAAATGTGCGGGGTGGGGGGAGGGGGGAATATACAGACAAAAAACAGCACCCAGATTTGTTGGATTAAGTGGAAGGGAGGTTTATATAAATTAGAACTGAAAAAGCTACAAAATGTTAATTTTTTTATGCATTCTGAGCGAATTTCGACTAAGAGGTAGAGGTTGACAGTTTACCAATTTAAATGCGGAAATAATAGTTTGTTGAAAATTTGATTCAATACTATACAATAAAGCTTTCAACAAAGGAACAATATTATCAGAATTAAGAATAAGTACGGTACGATTATACAATTAAAATCATTCAGTATTTGACTATACACTAAGAAACTAACAGACACTAAAGAAACTGCCAGACTGATGAATGCGCGCGGCATGCGGGTGAACGAAATCTCAGTCTCCATGATCCTGCTACCCTTTATCAAATACGGTAGAGACAATACGCGATAGTCTGCGAGATATCGAGGGACAGCGATTAGAGCTCTGTCTAGCGGAGTGACCTGGAGTTACTGATTTTGTCATAAGAGCACGTGTATTTGTTTGTGAAGTTTTTGGCGTTATTTATGCGTTTGCATGGGTCTGACATAAGTAAACAGTAGCGTGTGTCATTCCTTTATATCTCCTCTCAATATGAGTGGAAAGATATGTGCTGTGTTTGTCCGCAATAACTATGAGGTGCAGAAGGATTCGCGGTCTTCCGTTTCCCTCGTGACAAGAAAATGTAAGTAAAGAGTGTGTTCGCATATAAATTCTTCCAGTTACAAAGATATTTTACAGTACGTCCTAAACTTCTGGCTTAAAATATATTAAGCTTATTTTATTGTGCAATTGAGTAGGTAACCTTTAGTACTGATGCGTTGTTGTGCGTGTGATCTGTAGGTTTTAATTTAATTCAGGAAAATGCATATGCATATGTGTGTGGCTGGTTGTGTTCCAAGTTACTCCAATTGGAATGCCGTAATGCGTTGTCAAGCACTGAAGAAAATATGGGTGACTTAAGAAATGTACATATTTTGTTGAAACAATATGATGATGCAAAAATTTGCTTTACACTAATGTAAAGGCAAGTATTGCGTGTAAGGAAATTTCGAATGTTTTTGAGGCCAAATTTATAGATTTTCTTTCTGTCAGTATACTGAAAGCTAAGAGGAAAATTGTTAATTCATTGAATCATGTGTGTAAGGAATGTGCCGATATTTTTATTGACAAGTATCTGAATGTGATGATACAATGTTTTTAAATAAAAAAAGACCAATCTAGCCGTGAAAATTCAGGCAGGAATGCTAAAGCTAAAAAATAAATGCATAAATGAAAGATCAAGCCCTTGCACAGCAGTACATTTCACGTCTTGATTATATGTCTAATTTCAGTCTTTAAATAACAACCTGTTAAATAATTCTTCATTCATTTATCCAGAATTGCTTTAACAACTTTGAAGTTAATATCTTAACAACACTTTCTTTCTGGACGTAATTTATTTATCCATTTCCGTATATGCATTTCCATTGATAATTGAATTTAACGCGAATTTCCAGGTCACGCCACTAGGAGCGCCGCTTGCGATTGTCTCCCATTTTAACAAGGCTAAATCCGGAAGTGTCGCGTATTGTCTCTACTGTATTTGCCTTTATCGCAACACATGCGAAGTCTCCACTACTTGTTGCGGCGCTATAAAAATCGGTCAGCGGGGACAAACGGTATTTTGTGTGTACTTCCGCTAATAATTTTGTTGATAATTGAAGAAAATTAAGGAAATAATTAGCTTATAAGACAACAGGGCTTGTACAAATTCTTAGTTTCAGCCGGTTAAAATGGAATAAAAATATAATATTTTCTCCTCTAATCGCCGCTACTCCCTAGGTTCACCAATAACTTCAGTGATTCTAAAATAACTGACTATATACTGAATAATATCTGTGCATGAGCACCTTATTGGCGCATAAAATATACATACGATACACGCACAAAATTCTGCTGAAAAACTCCACATTTTGCACAATTATCCAACACTAGCATTTGTACATGCTCTTTGCAAATTGCACTCAAATCTCGATACCTGCCCAATATGGGGATTAACCACGTCTCAACCTGTCATTTCATATCCAGGATATTTTTCAGAACGTTTTCATAAAACGATGACATTTTCCAGATATATTCTAAAATATCTAAATAAATAAAGTTATAGGGGTTGGCAATTATTCCTGTTTCCTTCATGGATGTATGCGAAGTATCATGGCTCTATTCACATGTTTAATATGACGTATTATGGAGGTATTTTTCTCCGAAAACACGTGGCAGAAACGTGAAGTACGATAGAGGTGAAACAACTCGATACAGAAGGAGGACGATTTCGGATTTTATTCCACAGTACAGTTGCTGCTCTAAAGTTGTGGAAAATTATCCGTGCTTCTGAGTTGCGTTTTGTTTGTGGCGTCGTCTTATCACGTCCACCGTCATCAAACCGCATGTGAAGTTCACGATCTCGTAGAGTAGTTTAATGCTGACTTAATGTTTAGGCTTCATAAGGAGGCCCGAATTTAGGGTGCTTGGGGCCCTGGGCACAGCCAATTTTGGCGCCCGCTCCTACTGTAATGTTAGTGAAGTCTTCATGAGTGTAAAAAAATTTCCGTATTGTATTATTAATGGTAGTACACTATTTATCCATAAAATCAAAATTCATGAAGTTAGGTGAACTGAATTGTTAAAAACATATGTTTTTAATTTTATGGTATAATAATTATTATTAGAGCCCGATACTAAGAAAAATCCTAGGTAATAGGTGGGTTGATGGACAGTGGCGAATGAGACCAAATGAGGATTTGTACAGCAAGACAGAACCTCTCACAGCGTCAATTAAGAAGATACGGCTATTATTTTACGGTCATCTCTTGAGGATGACTGATGATCGGCTAACAAAAAGAATATGGAATTTTATTCAATCTAAGGCAACAAGGCCGAGATGGTTCCAGGAATGCGAAAACGATGTGAGGCAGATTGGTATTTCAGACCAAGAAATTCATGACAGGAACGCATTCAGAAGATTGGTGAACAAATATCAAGGTTTCCAAATGGCATCAACTTCCAGAAGACGGGAAGGACCTTTGTCTGAAGAGCATGAACAGGCACTCGTCGCTGGGCTCAGAAGATACTGGCAGGAAGTCACAAGACCTAGACACTGAAATGAAGTTGGTTGTTACCACGCAGTCCATAGAGGCTCAACTCGATGTATTAAAAAAAATGTTACAGCCCGCCTGGTGGCCACGATCGTTAAGGTGCTGAAGTCTAAACGGTCTGACACCGTGGTTAGCCGGTTCGAGTCCCGTTGGTCGAAAAAAATTTCACCATCAGAATGTTGGCCGGCAGGGTAGGGGAGGTGGTGGTATACAATTTCTAATCACTAGATTGCTTGCAAAAAGCCTGGATTAAATTCCAAACCTCTCCTCAGTGCTCATATGGAGTGAGGGCATATGACACTGTAGATAGTGAGTGCCTTGAGCAGACCCTTTGGTGCTATTAGACAGGAGTAGGCTATGTGCCGGCACCGGGTTTCACCCTCTCCATACTATCATATATCGCGTCATTCATTTCATCTCATTAACTCCTCTGATTAGGCTGACGTCAGGAAGGGCATCCGGTCATAAAAACCCGCCACGACAGATTCATCTCACCTCATGCCCGACACCGTAGGGAAACGGGACAAGGGTTGGACAAACAATAATAACAATTAGTGTACATAAAATCTATTAATATTGATGGGTGTCGTCACGTCGGCGAATTCTGGAGAGGATTCACAATGAGTTAATTGACCAGTGATGCTACGACAAATTGCACTCAAACCTCAATACCTGGCCAATGTCGGGACTAACCTCGTCTCAACCTGTCATTTCATATACAGTAATTTTCCAGACAGTTTTCCTAAAACGATAAAATGTTCCAGATATATTCTAAAATATCTAAAGTCAGATATTTATCCGATTTACGTCAACGCAAGATCGCATCAGTGACTTTTAGCTTTCCTGTCTGTTTGTCCGTCTGTTCCACCACCACGGCGAAACGGCTGGATAGATCTCGACCACACTTCATATATAAAGTATACTCATCCAAGGGAAGATTTCGATATGCATATGATTTAAAATCCCTGAATAGAGTGGGGGTTTATAGGGAAGCCGCAACAGTTTTCTTCCATTTTCTCTTATACTATTGATTTTCTGTAAAATCCGTGGGCTACATGTGTAACGTCGCTTCATATTAAACAACTTTTCGCTTGGTCACTGGACACTCTTTTCTTTGAGGGAAAATTCCAGTATGTTCAAATGTATTGCTTTTAGGCCCCGGAAAATATAGAAATATGGAAACAATTTCAATGACGTTGCAGACCTTTGTTTCGTGGTAATTGTTTTCTAAACGGTAAATCATTTCACAAAGCGGATTACGCAATCGCCGCTCAATTTGGAGAGATCTTTAACTTTGGTCCTATGTTTTATTGTCGTATCTCCTTTCTTTAAGGGTTATTTTAGACAGCGCTTCATTTCTCGAATCTCTCCAACTCGAGTGTGACTGGCATTAGGGAAGGGGGCCTGTCATTATAATGAAAACTATCCATCTCTATTGTGAATGACACTTGGCAAATGAGCCTGGCGTTATTGCAGAAACTCTCAAAGTCGATAGTGAATGACGGTAGGAAATGTGGCCTGCCGTTATTATAAACATTTTCCCAACGTGCACCTTACATCGGAAACAACGTATGGGGTCCTACCCGTTTTATTCTTCGGATAGCCCTAAAAGACATGCAATTTAAGATAATCGTACTCACTGGGTGTACAGTTACATACGTAGAACTCCATATACCAGGTAGAATACCGTACCGAAGCACGGGTACATTTTCCGATTTGTAAAAGTTCCTTGTGCTTACAAGAAATATTGGAATGTTCAGGATAAGCAACATTCCTAGTATATTCCGGGGATGTTTTCAAATATCACAGTAAAATATTATTCCTTTATAGAACAGCAATAACACATTGTGTTTCCCAAAATTTGGCATTCTGGTCCCAGGCCAAACGGCGTTCTTTATAAACCCAATACTGTCCGTAAGGAGAATTTTTTCCTATAAAAAATGTTTGCAGTAATCCAAATACCTCCTTGAATATCCGTAGCTATAAACGTATGATGAATAAGAAGTTTGGTACGTCTGCAATTCAACGATGAAATGAAATGACGGGGAACTTCAAAGAATAATGTGGGAACATTATCTGCATTCGTCATTTCATTTTGCAAATGATGGAGTCATTTAATGGTGTGTTGCAGATTTGTAGCTTTCCGGGTCATTTATTGTTTATGACGGTGAAAAGACATTCCCCATTGTGACAGGATGGTGGCTGACGGTCTGTAAATACTTTTTTTCTGAATATGAAACACAACATTGCAGTGATAACCAATATACGTGAATTGGAACTTTTGAATAGTGGCAACTGTTTAATTGTTATTAATATGATGGATATAATATTGAAAAACTGAAGTACCCTTATTGCTGTAAATTTTCTGTATAGAATTCTCCACCGTTAGATTTGTAAGCGTACTGAGAACTTGGTTTTTGGTACGAAACCAAAATATGCAAGTAGAGGTAACCTACTCATCTCCCCCAGTTTATTGCCACTGCGTGTGGTTCATAAGGGGCTTCCAGTGGTAACGTTGGTTATTACTAGAGCCCGGATTTTTATGCATTAATAGGTTAGAATGCAAATTTACTGAAGCGAGTAACAAGTATAGTCTACCTTCACAACGATTATGCCCTGGGGTTTGCATAAACATGAGGGGTACGGCCAATTAGAACCCCTATTATTTATGTTACTCTTGCTACATTATGGAAGAGCGGGTGGCTGATACTTCCTACAAACCAAATTAGTTTGCAATCTAACCTGTTACTGCATAAAAATCCGGGCCTTAGTACACGATTGGGAAAACCTAGAAAGCTTGAAAACTCTTAGTTTTGTTGATATGACAGTCTCAATCGTTGAAATCATAATGTGCGGTCAAAATGTTTCCTGAACCGGGATGTCAGTCAGGCCAAATCGCCGTGAGCACTGAGGAACTCATCCCACAGACGCACCAGGTTCAAGATCCCCGTGAGGTAAAACACCGAGTCCTGCTGCGTTGAGACGTCCGTAACCGCCTGCTGCACATCCTCGAACGACAGAAAGTGACGACCCTTCAAGGTCTTTTTGAGGGGACCGAAGGCGTGACGATCGCTTGTGGAGAGATCAGGACTGTAGGCCTCATCCACCGCCCGCTTGTTGCCCGTAATGGATGAGGCTGCGGCGTTTGTCTTCGGCAGCCAAGAAGAGAATAACAGCACGTTTCTCCTGTTTGAACACATCTGGTAATAAGGTCGCCATTGTTCACGTGGCCGTATTTAACCCACGCACCTCGGCACGCAAGTCCGCTGCAGTAACGCCCTCAAACGGAAACTTTTTCATCACGCCTTATAAATTATGCTTCTCAATTTGAAATTACTTTTTGTAAATAGATTAAAATCCAACCAGATCTTCGTAGAGACTTCATAACCCGTAGATGAATCAGTATTAATAGCTTGAATCACCATATGGAAAGGCAGAATCCACAATCTGTCATATTAGACTGAACCAGAACGACAAATCACTCTGAGTTTAAGAGCACCACCACTGCACGAAGCCGGTGTAGGTTACTGCGACTAATCATAGCACATCCCACTGTCCGCTGTTCTTGTATTTAACCAAACACAATACTGTACTTTAGACGCTTAAATGTCGAATTTACGTTCTGACAAGAATGGATAATCAACGTATCCCATCAGGTGTGATTTTCACAGAAAGCCTTCGAAAATGGAAAATGGAAATTGCGAACAATGGCTGTTCCAGAACTTTTCGAACAGAACATATTCTACTTTAAAACACGTTTACGTTCCTAATAACTGTATATTATAACAACACGTTCTGCTTTAACTGTTTTGGTGTCCAGAGAAAGCAAAAGTCAGGCGTGGCACTGTTTAATCCCTTGAATTTGGTGTCACAACAGTTTGACCTACTGCACAAATGTTATAAAAGTTCGGAGAACAAACTCGTCTTTGAGATTGCGAGATAGCAAGATCAAGGGCATGTCACTTCCTTATCTCCGCACGCTAGTGTGATAAACTACCGATGTTTCTGTGAATAAGAAGTGAGCTTTCTTCCAAAAAAACAAGTGGTTGCACCTCTATATCCAGTCCGTCACAACAAGCTCCTACACTCCCCCCCCCTCCCCCACAAGCACTTTTTTGAAGGAAGAGGAAACAGATTATACTTAAGGCAATGTGTTTCTCTCCTTAGTGATTTCATTCTAAGCGACAAACAGTCTAAAATGAATTCATTGTTATACATGTATCTTATGCCATTTGGAGATTTAAATTGGCACTTTTGTTTAGCACGGATTCAAGCAGTGACGGTTCTAGTAAGATAAATGTTTTGGGTGATCCCAAAGTTAACTAATATTCGTCAAATTCAAAAGCAGCATAATTCAGAATGTCATTAATGCGTTCACGTTATCAGAGTATTTAACAGAATAATTCATTGTATTTAAGGGGGGAGTGAATGAAATTGCGCGAGAATATCATTCTTCGATTTATTTTTTTTATTCATTAGTCCAACTCATTGACAAAAATTTCCTGAAGTTTCATAATCCAAATCGCATCTGAAGTGCCATAAAATAATTAAATTCACAACGTGTTCATCCTGCCACATCCATTTGGCACAGAGACTCATCAATATTGGTTATATAATCAGTGATTCTGAGCACTTCCTTCAGGCAAAACGTACTTTGGAAACATCAACCAGGCTATGGGGTATATTCTCATTGTTTTGTATATCATCTGTGACTGTCAGATACTCTCCTTGGAAACAATAGACATTCGTAATCTTTGTTTACAAGGTTACAAAGTGTGATTTCTTCTTACTTGTATTTGCTTGAGTTCTTTCAATAATTTCTCGTTGTTTTAATTCTGTTTATTTAAATGTATTTAAATCGTGTCACGACAACGAAAAGTGATTAAAAAGACGTGTAAGAAGCATGTGCGTGCTCCAATAAGTTCTAGGAAATGGTAATTGAGGTTAAGTCTGGCGGGACCACATTTTATCCATAGATGAACACCCGATACACAATATGTCTTCCATTAGTTGGTATCATTATGAACATGCTCAGGGGAATAGCAGTCTTTACACTCACAAGAAAAGTCTTCCTGAATCGATTCTGAACACCATCGAATCAACATTCAGGTTTCTGTCCAATCCCGAATTACTAAAAAAGTGTATTCTTGTCAAAAAAAGAAAAGCAGAATCCGATCGAGTCTCTGAATGCTCTCATACGGTAACTTCGCCCTAAAACAACATCTTCCCAGTTAAATTTGCAGTTTACGATGCAGTTATTGCATTTAATGATGGCAACTCAGAGAGGATAAAGGTCTTGCAGACAATGGGCTTCAAGGTTGGCGCATTCATGGGAGACATCTTAAAGAGAATTGACACACATAATTGTAGCCGAGAAATCGATTGAAAATCTTGAAAATAACACAAGACAGAAAAGACGAAGCTAGACGAAAAATCTAGAAGGAAAGGGGGACAGTGAGTACAGTTCTGTAGCCTTTTGATGAACAGAATGGCAACAGAAAATGAAGTTCAACTTAAAAGTGTAATTTCTCACAATCGCCATTTTCATTATTCAGGTACATTTTTCTCAGAAACTGGGGAAGGTAGAGCCATAATTTATGTCATCCCTATTCCTGTGTGTAAAACAAACATTTTTTTTGCTAGTTGCTTTACGTCGCACCGACACAGATAGGTCTTATGGCGACGATGGGACAGGGAAGGGCTAGGAGTGGGAAGGAATCGGCCGTGGCCTTAATTAAGGTACAGCCCCAGCATTTGCCTGGTGTGAAAATGGGAAACCACGGAAAACCATTTTCAGGGCTGCCGACAGTGGGGTTCGAACCTACTATCTCCCGAATACTGGATACTGGCCGCACTTAAGCGACTGCAGCTATCGAGCTCTTTAAACAAACATTTACACAGGGACAAATTGTAATAACATTCTTGTACACCTAGATATACAAGAAAATGTATCAATTTTATGGATATTTTTCAGTTTAAAAATTAATTAAACATAAAATTAATTAAATATCAATGTGTTAAAATGCTTCTGTGGATTTGTTTATATACATATTCAGGTTATACTGTAAAATATGCTTGACAATTTGTTGGAAAGTTTATGAGAAAAAGTACCTTGGTTTATCATGGGGTCATCAAATTTATAAATTGCAAAATACTTCACTTTTTTAAGATATTAAAATTGGTGACGAGATGCACTTAACAACTGTTAAACTTTGTACAAAATTTCAAAATTGTAGATTTGGTGAATGATTATATATGCACATGTATTTCGTGTACGTCCCGCATTAAGTGCTTTGCCAAATATTTCGTAAAATATATATTATACGTCATAAAATTATGTTATAATATAGACATGAACATGTGAATTTATTAAGAAATGGTGCATTGAAGTCGGCGTGCATTGTATGTGAGACGTAATCGTCAATGTCATAATTTGGTTCACAAATGTAGTGGTAGTTTCCTTGCTTCGAAACTGAAATCACTGCTGGCTTTCCCCAGCCATAGTTGCTCTCAGGTAGGTTTTATTTTGATAAGTTTACTTGTTGAGAAACTTCGCTCTGCCGTGACGGTAGTTAGAAGAAGAACTAAACAGCCTTTAATAAATCTTCTGTCTCCTTGAAACACCCTTCCGTTTCGTTATTTTTTGAGAACATTTCAAGCGTATTGTTACAATCCTTACGCATAATTTTCATAACAAAGCACTGGCTATTAATATGAGTGACAGTTTCTTCATCTCGGTTATATAACTCAGCAAAGTTTAGATGACTTTTGAATTTATGAACAAATTTGACGGAGGATCAGTACCAGAATTTTATTTATTTTTATTTTTTATTTTTTGCAAGTTGCTTTACGTCGCACCGACACAGATAGGTCTTATGGCGACGATGGGACAGGAAATGACTTAAGGTACAGCCCCAGCATTTGTATGGTGTGAAAATTGGAAACCACGGAAACCATCTTCAGTGCTGCCGACAGTGGGGTTCGTACCCACTATTTCTCGAATACTGGATACCGGCCGCACTTAAGCGACTGCAGCTATCAAGCTCGGTACCAGAAAAAACAAGAGCTGTGAAGTATCTATGTATTCTGGAAAACGTTCTTTTTGCAGTTTTTGCAGAATATAGTCTATTATATCTCGAATAAAATTCGAGACTAAGTTGTCGGTTTTCATCGCATTCGTGCCATTAATGCCAGGTTTCGAGAGTTAACAATTTTTTCGAAAGTTAGATTTTCAGAAATTTGGAAATCTCAGTATTTTTGGGTGGAACCGCGCCCACCCGGTGAAACCTCTACTGTATAAACAATAATGTTCTGCTTTTAGCTATATATAACTTTTACATTGCAACTTTTAGTTCTTAATCTGCTTCTCTAATAAATTAATTCTATATTATTATTATTATTATTATTATTATTATTATTATTATTATTATTATTATTATTATTTTATTTTTTAAGATTTGATTTACGTCGCACCTATACAAATAAGTCTTATGGTGACGAATGGAAAGGAAAAAGATAGGAGTGGGAAGGAAGCTACTGTGGAATTAATTAATGTACAGCCTGGTGTGAAAATAGGAAACCATGGAAAACCATCTTCAGGGATGCCGACAGTGGGATTTGACCCCTCTTTCTCTCGAATATAAGCTTTTAGCTACGTGACGCCAACCACGCAGCCAGCTAGAATCTGAAAACCAGGCTGACTTTGAACTATACCCCACGAGTCATTGTTTCACTTACTTCTTCCTTGTTACCGTACTTTTTTTCGTTCACGTTCCATCCTTTCGTTTGTTGGGAGCTTTTCAGGATTTTATCTGAAATGATAGGTATTTCGGTAAATTGGGGAAAACAAAATGCGCTACTCCGGGTTTCAATTTCCATCTCTCAGGGAATTTCTACATTTTTTTTTTTTTGCTTTACGTCGTACCGTGACAGATAGGTCTTATGGCAACGATGGGAGAGCAAAGGGCTAGGACTGGGAAGGAAGCGGCCGTAGCCTTATTTAAGGTACATTTTCCTGGTGTGAAAATGAGCAACCACGGAAAACCATTTTCAGGTCTGCCGACAGTGGGGTTCGAACCCACTATCTCCCGGATGCAAGCTCACAGCTGAGCGCCCCTAAACGTACGCCCAACTCGCCCGATTCTACTTTTTCACCGTTCAGTACGAAACAGTCCGATTTTATAACAAGATCTTCCAAAGAATAGACTATACTCGTATATCGCAGATGGCATTACTTGGTGACAACTGTCTGTCTTTCCGCGAAACTGCTTTGGTCTATCTGTCAAGCAGATTCTTTTGATTAGGCGGGCTGAAAAAAAAAGCCTAACACCTTGTACTTTATTGCATTCCAGCCTACAACCTGGAATGAAGCAGAACGACCTAATTATTATTTATCAAGTACTTCACTTTCTTACTGCTTGATATGACGCACAAAGAACACCATACATGCTGGGATTTTTTTTTTTTTCGGTGGATGCAGAGTGGGTCTCGGCCCACAAGTGGCCACGGCTGGTGTATGGTCCAACAGCTCTGCACTCTGACCGGCCAAACAAGCAGAGGAGGGGTGGCCACGGCTCTGTGGCTCCACGCCTCTGTATTCGGGAGACGGAGAGAGGGCTGTTCCCCACTGTCGGCTGTCCTGAGAATGGTTTTCCGGGATTCTCCATTCTCCTGCACTAGGGCGAATGCCGGGAAGAGTTTCTAGTATAGGCCACGGCCGCCAACTCTCTCACTTTCTCCGCACAACGCCTTCTCCCATACGAATCTCCGGCCTGAGAGATGGCGTCCCCATATAGGAGGCCCGCCTCCCCCTTCAAGGGATGAATGAAAATATTTAGTAGTAGTAGTAGTAGTAGTAATAGTAGTAGTAGTAGTAGTAGTAGTAGTAGTAGCAGATTTTTTCGTGGAAATTCATTATTCTTGCAAGTATGGCAGAAAGTGAATAATAAACTGTAAAAATTGTAGAATTTTAATTCTGAGATACGACGTGGTACAGAAACGCACCACGGGGCACATAAGGCTTTAAAACCAAAGATCCTGATAATTAAAATGCTTGTTTATTACATGTTCAGTTATTACTATAACTACTTTAACTAAAAATCTGTGCAGTTACGTTCAGTAAAGACATTGTTTGAGTACACTCTGAAAATATCCACAATAAACATACAGTAGAATACTTACATCTTTAAGGATCTATGTAATTCCATAATCCGCAGGAGTTAACCCCTTTTACCCGATGCACCGTTCATTGAATAATAATAATAATAATAATAATAATAATAATAATACAGGGTCGGCGGGTATGAGGTGAGACGAATCTGTCGTGGCAGGTTTTTATGATCGGATGCCCTTCCTGACGTCAACTTCATCAGAAGAGTTCATATGATGAAGTGAATGATGTGATATATGATAGTAGGAAGGGAGAGGGTGAAACCCGGTGTCGGTACATAGCCTACTCCTGTCGAATATCATCAAGGGGTGTGCTCAAAACTTAACATCTCCATCTGACGGACTAACCACCATCACCAGCGTAATATGCCCTCACTCCATATGAGCACTGCGGAGAGGTTTTCATTTTAATCCACCTTTTTGGCACACAATGTAGTGGTTAGAAATTGTACACCACGACCTCCCCTATCCTGTCGGCCAATATTCTGATGGTGACTTTTTTTCGATCAACGGGACTCAAACCGACCAACCACAGTGTCAGATCTTTTAGACTTCTATGCCTTAACGATCATGGCCACCAGGCGTGCTTGGATGATAATAATAATAATAATAATAATAATAATAATAATAATAATAATAATAAATTTAATGGCCTGTGATCACCGGAGATTCCTGGACGGCACACACACCCAGCCCCCGAGAAGTCGACATTAACCAATGAAGGTCGAAATCCTCGAGCCGGCAACGAATCGAACCCGGGACCTCATGGACCAAAGGCCAAGATGTAACTTGGCAATAATAATAATAATAATAATAATAATAATAATAATAATAATAATAATAATAATAATAATTAATCCGAACTAAGTTTTTATTCCCTCATTGCCCTAGCGTCGTTGTTCCCACCTGTTTGTGTCAGTAATATTCCTCGCTACCTTCATGTCTCTTATTTTCATAGAGTAGCCTACTTATTTCGCGAGAACCCCGTGCTATCTTGAACAAAATTCTAATAATAAAACATACGCATTGTCAAGAGCAGAAGGAAGTCACGTTGTTATACGATAAACTCTGACCTGACAGAAGACCAAGTTCTCAATAACATAGCAGAATGCCGTATGCGGGGAATATCCTCCTATCATCAAACGATATATAACAGCAAGTCAAAGTCAGCGATAAATCATCCATCTCAACGTCACTTCGCTGGCTTATCCTACAGAAAACAAATCATCAGGTAAGATTTCAATCTTTACTGAAGCCCTTTTTGTCCTATTTCATGAAAAAGACCGAAGCCAAATTATTATTATTATTATTATTATTATTATTATTATTATTATTATTATTATCATTATTATTATTATTTACACATCGCAGCAACCTTACACTTGGCCCATGCGTAGAGTTACCAGATTTTTCAGAAGATCAATGCGCCTTTTTTTCTGAGGTGGTGGTGTAAGCACTGACTTGCAATTAAACTACATTTTAATTAGTTAAATACTGTAGATATAGTAGATATATTTTACTATGTGCTACGAAGTTGAGGAAAATAATGAACATACATAACCTTATAGAGATCAACATTTACCAGTGGATTCTGCAAAATTTTCATACAGTATTAACAACTTTTATTTACATTACTAAAATAGTTACATTATTCTTAATAAATAAACACTGGAAAGTATCTAAGTGATCTGAATTCTACTCATTACCGAATTCACACAATCTTTGATTCTTTCCTTGTCTTACTTTTTTGTCTAATGCAGGGAATACTCTTTTTATAGCATTTTACTCAAGTATACTGACAAAAAATGAAATACGAAATTGGGGATATAGAGTGAAAAATGTTCATTGAAAAACTATTTCCCCCACCCCGCAATTAATACAAACGCTTAACAATTCATTAACCTTACCGGTGAGTTATCTCGAAATACGCACAATTCTTTTGGATATATCTGATATGCCTTTGCTGGCGGGGCCTAGTGTTTACACTGCACTATGTCTTCTGGTATAGGCTAGAGCAATTTTGTTACTTTCATTGATCTGTCTCAGTCTTATCCTTGGCTTTGACGATATGAAAGTGACTGAGGTATGAGCGATGCTAGTAATGCCATTCCTTACGCAGCCAGTCCCTACATGAATGGTGTGAAACTGTTGCTCATAGGGTCGGATGGTGCATGCATTTCAGTGGGCTTGGCAGACTGATATGTAATAGCAACTTCTGGCTCGGTGAGGAAAGCAACGGGAAACTACCTCACTCCTCATTTCCCTAGTAACGCCTCTTCAGTGATGCCTAGGCCATCTATGACAGCTCATGGTGGAACTGTTGAGGATCCAACCAGCCTTCGGGCTGATGACTAAACATACACATACATACATATTTCAGATAGTTTGAAAGCGTTAATAATGCCTTCAAGGTCAGAAAATTCAACTGGGCGAGCATCTAAATGTTAATTTTTCGAAAAATGATTATACATGAAATAAGAAGTTTTAAAGTGCAAACTTAAATCACAACATGAAATAAGTGATTTTACGTCACATGCGATTACAATAAGGGGACAATTTTTCCTTCTGAAATACGGTACGTCTAACAAGCCTATGCCAAATGCGATCGATAGGGAAAAGAGTGCGTGGATAAGCTATCTTTCTTACGAATCAACACACTCTTTTCTTAATCGATCGCATCGATCGATCGGTCGATGAATCTGTAGTCTGTTAAGCCTGGTTGGATCCTTAAACAGCGCCACCAAACGTGGCGACATTGTAGTGGTGAAATGTCATATGGCTTTTAGTGCCGGGATATCCCAGGAAGGGTTCGGCTCGCCAGGTGCAGGACTTTCTATTTGACACCCGTAGGTGACCTGCGCGTCGTGATGAGGATGAAATGATGATGAAGACAACACGTACACCCAGCCCCCGTGCCATTGGAATTAACCAATTAAGGTTAAAATCCCCGACCCGGCCGGGAATCGAACCCGGGACCCTCTGATCCGAAGGCCAGTACGCTGACCGTTCAGCCAACGAGTCGGACATTGTAGTGGTGATTGGTTTAAAAGGACAGTCTGGAGATAAAAATCGACATTTTGATCATTTTGGCAAAAAGAAAAATGGGTGAAACCGAAATGGTCGAGTTTCTTCCTTCCTGCCACGAAGTTATTCCATTGAATTCAAAGAATTTATAACTTTAATAATGCTTCGTTTACCAGTCTGCACAAATCAGAAATGGGCGTGGCATATTGTTTGTTTTCATTTTCCTTCCTATTATAATTTTACATGTTATTCCCATTTTTCTCCCATAACAGTCTGCCAAATGCAACAAAATTTATATATATTAGGAAACCTGTGTATGGAATGTTTAATTGCAGATATTTTTAAAGTAGTAAGGATCTTTAAATTCAAAATTTTAGAACATAAAAATTACACAAGTCCGCTCTGTGGTGTAGTAGTTGGTGTGATTAGCTGCCACCCCCGGAGGCCAGGGTTCAATTCCCGATTATGCAACGAAATCAGAAAAGTGGTATGAGAGCTGGAACGGGAGGTCAACTGAATAGAGGTGGGTTTGCTTCCCACCTCAGCCATCCTCCGAGTGGTTTTCCGTGGTTTCTCACTTCTACTCCAAGCAAATGCTGGGATGGCACCTAACTTAAGCCCATGGTCACCTCCTTCCCTCTTCCTTGTCTATCCCTTCCAATCTTCCCATCCCTGCACTAGGCCCCTGTTCAGCATACCAGGTGAGGCCGCCTGGGCGAGATACTGGTCCCTCCTCCCCAGTTGTATCCCCCGACCTAATGTCTCGCGCTCCAGGACACTTCCCTTGAGGCGGTAGAGGTGGCATCCCCTCACCAAGTCCGAGGGAAAAGCCGATCCTGGAGTGTAAACAGGTTAAGAAAGGAAAAAAGGAAAATTACACAAACTTTAGTACAATATATCTCCTTACATAAATTATACAGAAAGACCAATGCACAGTGCTTTTTAAGGAAGCGTGTACCTAATTCCAGATTTTCATTAACACCTCAGTTAAATTTCATGAAGAATTGATGATGATGATGATGATGATGTTGTTTAAAGGGGCCTAATATCGAGGTCATCGGCCCCTAATGGTACGAAATGAAATGATAAACAAAAAGTTCAAAATCATCCATTGACCAAAAGGAAAAATGTCAGGAAGAATAAATGGATGGACATGAACCCCCCAAAAAACAATGGATCCGACTCAAAAAAAAAGATCATAAATAATAGTATTACGGAGCAAGGGACCACTTATAAAGCACAATCCTGAATCGAGGATGCTTGATGTCTAATGGAGTCCGAAATTCAGGTCAAAGGTCCCTCAGAATGGTACTTATCGCTAGTAAAGTAGAACCATGGTATTTGTCATGTTGGGGTACTAATCAAAAGTAGCGAAGACTCACAGTGTTCCACACATAATGGTACAACTCACAAGTATTGTACGTCGAACAGGTAACGCACATCTATGGTGTTTCTCACACAATGGCGCCATTCATAGCGAACGCAAACCGATGAGGTTCCTCACCTAGGTGTACTAGTCACGGGTGCCGGTATTCCCGTGGTGTTCCTCACATAGGCAACGCAGACCCACGGTGTCGCTCACACGGGCACGACTCTCGGGTACTGGAAACCCAGAGGGAACCACTCTCTGTTGCTACTAATCAAAAACCTATTTCGTACCTAATATGGTGGTACTACGCGCAAGTAAAGGCGACCCATGGTGTTCCCCGCGTGATGGTACTAATCAAATGTAGGTTCATGGTTCTAAGACAATCATCCCTTGGTCGCCCCTTTTAGTCGCCTCTCACGACAGGCAGGGGATACCGTGGGTGTATTTTTCGTCTGCGTCCCCCACCCACAGTGGGTAGAGAGAGAGAAAAAAGAAGAAGAAAGAAGGGATCCGTCACTTCAAAAAATGAAGTAACGGACGAAAAAAGGCAAGGGCCACGAAGGGCGCGAAAATGAAAGACTTCCTAGGCCTCGAATGCTCTAATACCGTCGGGGTCGGAAAAGAACAAGAGTTGACCAAGGGAGGTCGGACAGGATAGACGAAAGTGAGGAGCCTGGCACAAGTAAGTGGAAGCAATGCCAAGACTCAGCTAAGAGCCCCGTGGTCGCCAATCCACACTCCCAAGTTGAGAACCCCTTGGGCCCCTGTTAGTCACCTCTTACGACAGGCAGGGGATACCGCGGGTGTATTCTACATGTGCGTCCCCCACCCGCAAGGGGTAGTGTGTTTGGTCCGCGAGAGGTATTTTATTTCCCTCAAGTCCGTCGGCATGCTAGTTAGGAACCCCTATCCGTCACCTGAGACGCGCCACGTGGGAGTATCACCTCTCCCCCTGCTACGCCAGCGTAGTAGGTTCGTGGTCATGAAGAATTAAGAATTTCAAAAAATATTTTCAAAACAAATTTGTAGGAACTCATAATTTTATATGAAATGTTTTTGTGATGTCCCTACTAATATTTATGTGACATTCCCACAAAGTATCCTGAAAATCCATTCATTAAGTAAAAATATCTGTTTATCTCCAGACTGTCCCCGTAAGAGGAAATACAACTGAGCAACCACTCTTAACACTAAACTGTGGAAAATGGAAAAGGTCCAAAATTTCGAACAATGAAGGTATCAGCAAAAATGTCCGTCTCATTGGCTGAGTGGTCAACACAGAGGCCTTCGGTTCAGAGGGTCCCGGGTTCGACTCCCGGCCTGGTCGGGGATTTTAATCGCTTCTGATTAATTATTCTGGCTCGGGGACTGGGTGTATGTGTCCCTCCCAACACTTTCTTCTTCATATTCACACAACGCACTACACTATCAACCACCACAGAAACACGCAATAGTGATTACATTCCTCCATATAGGGTTAGCGTCAGAAAGGGTACCGGGCCGTAAAAGAGGGCCAAATCGACATGTGCAACACAGTTCGCACCCGCGACCCCACAGATGTGGGAAAAAGGGGTAGTAGTAGTAGTAGTAGTAGTAGAAGAAGAAGGTATCAGCAAAAGAAAGGTAAGGTCCACATTGGGCATGAAAATGAAAGACTGTCTAGGCCTCGAAAACCCAAAACTGTTCGGGTCGAAAGAAAACTAGAGTTGACCAAGGAAGGTCGGATAAGAAAGGAGAAAGTGAGGAGCCTAACACAAGAAAGTGGGAGCAGACTCAGCTAGCGGAACAGAGGTCACCAAACTATGCTCCCAATTAGAGAGCCCCTAGAACCCCTTTCAGTCGCCTCTTACGACAGGCAGGAGATATCGTGGATGGATGAACTGTACCGCTCCCACGCACAGAGTGTGTGGACACTTCGTAAAATCCAATGGTGATGCCTTCTTCGAACTGCCGAGTGAGGTAGTTTGCCATTGCTTTCCTCACTTACCCAGAAAGTCCTATCGTACGACATTAACCACAGAATTAATTGATTATAGTGAGACAGCCGACAGATGGCGTCTGGTTGTTCAAAACCTTTCATAGGGAATTTTGCGTTAATTGTATAATCTCCCCATTGGATGATTGATATAGTATATCCTTGACATACTATATCTTAAGAGGAGGCTGGAAAGGGTGAACTCCGAGCTGAGTGGCTCAGACGGTTGAGGCGCTGGCCTTCTGACCCCAAATTGGCAGGTCCGGTCCTGGATCAGTCCGGTGGTATTTGAAGGTGCTCAAATACGTCAGCCTCGTGCTGGTAGATTAACTGAAGGGACTCCTGCGGGACTAAATTCCGGCACCTAGGAGTCTTCGGAGACGGTAAAAGTAGTTAGTGGGACGTAAAGCAAATAATAATATTATTAGGAAGTGTGACCACTCCACGGCCTCAACACTAAGGAGCATGGTGCGGTAACCATGGATATCCTGGCTGAGTCAGGCGTAGCTTTTATTTACGTCAGTCTTTGAATCTCTTCTAAATAATCTCTATTAATCAATTGTTACTCTCTTCTGACGCATACAGTTCGAGATGTACGAGACACAGGGAGTAATTAATTCTTCATGGCCTTCCTCTTCTTTCGTGGGGTCAGACCTTGTCTTCCTTCTCCGATTTTTCGAGTTGGGAGAGCATAATTATTTAACTGTACTTCCTGTTAAAACAAAAAATATCTCATCAACAACTGTGCTACTCAGACACATGTAACATCAAAGTTCACATGTACCAGAATAAGAAAATATGACATATTTATTTAATTCCTTAATTGTAAAACTGTTGGCTATACTACACATGTATGATTATTTTAGGAGCAAGGAGCCCAGGAAAAAGTCCCCGAATTTCCTCACGACAAACACCAGTTGATTTGTTTTCAAATCCATTGAAAATTATTCACTCTCTCTCTAGAAAACCTGTGAATCGTAGTTCATCAGAACATACAGGGAAGTGCAATGATAGACATTAACGATGCCCACCCCAGTAGCGCAAAAAATGACCCCAGTTGTCCCAAGCAGTGGATAAAGTTACATGTCAGTATACAGGGGCTTGCTTGTGAAGCACTTCAGCAGTATAGAGCCATCATATCATAACTTGGTGACTGAGCACGGCATTCAAAGGAATAGCAGGGTGCAAACAAGGAATACGCTAGCATTATCAAATTGAATGTTCACAGAAAAGCTCCTTTCAACCTATATTTTAATATGTTTTAATGTTTCCTAGGTATGTCGGACATCACGCTGAGAGTATCCATGATCTTCTTGCTGGTAGTGTCCACCAGACAGGACCAGTGTTCACGACCCGTGTCCGTATCAATACGAAGCAGCAGGAACCAAACAGGTCACTGGCACACACACATCCTGTGGGACCACCAGGCTGATACTGCTGACTTGGACAACAGAGAGACCAGGCCATTATTGTTTAACATGAGTCAGAGAACCCGAGGCTGTTCAGCTGAACAGATGCTGTCAATGGAAGCGACACTCATGCTCCCACCTCCACTCGCTAAGCCTGGATATGCACTTATACCAGGAGTTGGGCGGTATAAGCTCCATACAAAGGGTGTCACGTGGGAAGAAGCCCGTCAGACCTGTGTATCTGAAGGAGGTCACCTGGCTGTCATTCGCTCCAAGAAGCAGGGAGATGCCCTAACGGCGTTATACGCCAGACATCCAAAGATTGAGGGGACTACCTGGGACCAGGTGATATGGCTGGGTTTTCACGACCATGATACTGAAGGACAGTTCATCACGGTTCTAGGAGAGTCATTTGCTGATATTGGATATGCTGACTGGGACTCGGGCCAGCCAGATAATCACTATTATAAGGACCTCAAAGTAGATTCTGATTGCGGTGGATTGTTGCGCAAGGGAAAAATCTGTGATCTCCCCTGCAATGCGAAATATGCATTTGTCTGTGAGGACCCAGCAGGATATTAGATGTTTAAGTACAATGTCGGAAAATCCATTTTTTTTCTTAGCAAATGTTCAAATTATTTTGATGGTTAGGTTTGCATAGCTGTGAGCTTGCGTTCGGGTTTTGATGGGTTTGAATCACACCGTCGGCAGCCATAAAGATGGCTTTCCATTGTTTCCGATTTCCACACCAGAAAAATACTAGGGCTGTACCTTAATTATTGCCACGGCCGCTTCCTTCCCGACCCTAGCACTTTCCCATCTTTGCATCACCAAAAAACCTTCAATGTGTTAGTGCGACGTTAAACCACTAGCAAATAAAAAAAGGAAAACATAAGAAAAATTTTTGAGATCACACTTTCGTCAGGAAATGCTCAAAAATGCAGGTCGACATCTGAGAGACATGGTGTGTATGTATGTATGTATGTATGTATGTATGTATGTATGTATGTATGTATGTATTGCACCCTTTTAATACTTGGGCTGACGGGAGCAATATGTACGTGAACATGTTGAGTGCTCAAACTGAAGGATGGTTGGACACCCAAAAGCTGTACCATCAGCTGTCATAGGCAGCATAGGTGTCAGCAAAGAGGCGTACTAGGACAATGAAGAAGTTGCCTGCTCCTTTCATCACATATAGTGCATACTATCTACATTAACTACCTTTGCTCCACAAGTTGAGAACTTCAGAGACAAGAAGTACTGAACAGGGTTGAAATATAAAATGTATTTTTTATGTACTTCAAGATGGTATTTGCTTATTGATAAAATAGTCATTTTAATCATTATAAACGATTGCTTAGCTCAAAAACATATGATCGCAATATAATTCAGATTATTTGCCTTTACACATATGTTTTTATACCCTTAACGAAGTGACGTGAGGAGAACAGTTTAGACGGAAATGTGTTACATAAACCAAAGCGAACAAGTTATTTCACTACTGTAGGGATATCACTATACTACACTAATATTTAAATATTCCACTATATGAGCAAGTACAGTATAATTCAGAATGATGCAGATGGTCACGTTCAGATCCGATAAAATCTAGCATTTTCAACAGGATGTAGTCCGACTCGTTGGCTGAATGGTCAGCGTACTGGCATTCGGCTCATAGAGTCCCAGGTTCGATTCCCGGCCTGGTCGGGGATTTTAACCTTCATTGGTTTATTCCAATGGCCCGGGGGCTGAGTGTTTGTGCCGTCTCCAACATTCCTGCAACTCACACACCACACATAACACTATCCTCCACCACAATAACATGCAGTTACTTACACGTGGCAAGGCCGCCCACCCTCATCGGAGGGTCTGCCTTACAAGAGCTGCATTCGGCTGGAAATACCTACACAAAATTAATTATTAACAGGAGGTACTTGGGAATCAAGCGAGACGAAAGCATATCTCAAAATATTCTCTTGTGCACTTTGTTATTTGTTTACAGAGCTAAGCGTATTATTGTTCATATCCAGACATTTTGTCAAGCCCCTCAGTATCGTAATATTTTTTGTGATGTATTAACTTAAGAAATTTGTAAATGAATGTGGTCAATAAAACTTACCTAATAAAAGCTTCTTCAGTGTTATTTCTAATAGTGATGAATTATTTTGAGAACTCGTGTATTGTCATTTAGTGCTGATCCCACTTTCCCCGTTTCCTTCAGATCTCACCTTGATTATGTCTAGTCTTCTAAGCCTAAGTTGACAGGCTCGATTCTGGCTCGGTATGGTACTCAAAAACAGCTTCGTGTCGGTAGATTTGTTTGGCGCGCATAAGCGACTTTGTGAGACAAAATTATGGCTCCTCAACGTCTATAAGTAAAAGTAGTTTCGGGGATTATTATTAAATGTTTTACGTCCCAATTAGTAATTTTACGGTTTCCTGAGACGGAGAGGTACCGGAAATTTGTTGCGCAGGAATTCTCTTTCTGGGACACGGAACGCACTATGCTTACAAAGTCAAATCATGCTTCACGTAAGGAATGTTTTCTCAACACCTATTACTGGAACACATTTGAAATTAGCACACCTTATAACTGCACATCTCGGTTCGATACTGAAACAACTGCTTTATTAAATATAAATATATTCCGATTTTAAAAATATTTATTTGGAAGCAAAACGGATTGGCAATTGTTTCCAATATATCCTCCAATAACATCCCTAATATCTAACCGACAAAAATTGTTTAATCTCATCACGTGCACAACATCATCATTAAGAAAACCTGAACGTTTGAATTCACTAAATTTGATACAAACTGAGAAAATGTTCCTTAGGTATTTAAAAAAAATCACATCCAGGAATTGACCTTTAAAGCCACAACTTTAGTGCATGCATATTTCATATCTTGTATCATCTGCGTTCTCTTCAATTTCCTCTTCTAACCTTCTCTTATTAGCTCGCCTGCCTTCCTTGGCCTTCATATGCAAGTTTTTAAAGGCTACTTCAGCATATGTCAGTCTTTCGCAGTCGAATCGCGAAATGGCATCTGCAGTATGGGAGCTAATACTCAGCCCTTGTCTTTGCAGCAATTCATAATTTGTGATGTTTCCCTGGTTAAATAATTCCATACCATCACATACATACACCAAAATGAAGTGTTCTTATTTCCATAATCACAGCTTTTGGCAAGAGACTCCATATAATGCTATTTACACATTTATTAAGATTCTGCGTACAACCATCGAGACACATTTTCAAAAGGTTTATGTCAGACAGATCCTTGATATTAGCTTTTATTTCCTCCATTATAGCATATGGCAGACTTTTGGATGGCTGTAAGTTTCTCCTGTTTGTATTCCTGTGTCATACTTACACCAGCAGTCTTGGCAGGTGTTTCACAAGTACTGTTTCAGTCTGACTGTCAAATTATCCATCCAATGGGAGCACCTTTTTACAAAATAATTAAAAATACTTTCAGAAGCACTGTAGGATCATTGTAATGTATACATCACTGAAGAGGGAAATGAATGGAGATTAAAAATTAAACATAAAATAGAAAATGAATTTTTCATCATTTTCTGCGTTCCATATCCCCTTAAGTGCCGGTAAATGTTTCGACACCAGACTAGCATATTTCAGTACCTTGACATACCATTAGAATGTCAGAGGGAGACTGGGAGAGTGGTTCGGCGGCCACGGGACCCATTAGCTGAGTCCTGGGATTGCTTCCACTTACTTGTGTCAGGCTCCTAACTTTCATCTATAATATCCGACCTCCCTTGGTCAACACTTGTTCTTTTCCGACCCCGACGGTATTAGGTATCGAGGCCTAGGGAGTCTTTCATTTTCACGCCCTTCGTGGCCTTTGTCCGATACCTTCATTTCTCGAAGTGTCGGATCCTTCCATTTTCTCTCTCCGATTAGTGTTACACAGAGGATGGTTGCCTGCTTGTACTTCCTCTTAAAATAATAATCACCACCACCACAACCACTAGACTGACCTGGGATGGAATCCGCTCGGAATTCCAACGCTGTACTGCCTGAGCTGCTAATACAGGATGGAGGAGATTGGATCACCGAGTCGTAAGCACCTTTTCTGTGGAATGAAAACAGGATAACAATAAACCAACGAGTCGTGAACAATCTAGATTCCCTCCTGGGGTTTTCAATTTATATGACACGTATGGCAGTTACAGAGGCCGCAGCAGTGTTTCCACTTACATGTTCCAGATTACTTCCTCTCATCTTACCTTCCTGGCAGACTGAATGGTCCGACAGTAGTGCGAGAAGTCAAGTTGGTGGATGCGATCTTGGCACAGTCCGAGAGTATTTGAAGATCCTTAAACAGCCTACGTCAGCCTCGTTACATTAGATCTACCAGTATGTAAAAGAACTTCTGAGAGACAAAATTCTGACACCTTGATGTCTCTAAAATCTGTGAAACAACAAACAACCAACAACATTGTGATGATGATGATGATAATGATGATGATAAATAATAATGCTATTACCTTTACGTTCCACTAACTACTTTTGGCGGTTTTCGGAAACACCCAGGTGCCAGAAGTTTGTCCCGCAGGAGTTCTTTTACGTGCCAGTAAATTTATCAACACGAGGCTGACGTATTTGAGCACCTTCAAATACCACCAGACTGAGCCAGGATTGAACTGCCAAGTTGGGATCAGAAAGCCAGCGCCTGAACCGTCTGAGACACTCAGCCCGGTGATGATGACGATCATCATCATCATCATCATCATCATCATCTGTTTACCCTCCAGGTTCGGTTTTTCCCTCGGACTCAGCGAGGGATCCCACCTCTACCGCCTCAAGGGCAGTGTCCTGGAGCTTCAGACTCTTGGTCGGGGGATACAACTGGGGAGTATGACCAGTACCTCGCCCAGGCGGCCCTCACCTGCGATGCTGAACAGGGGCCTTGTGGAGGGATGGGAAGATTGGATGGGACAGGCAAGGAAGAGGGAAGGAAGCGGCCCTGGCCTTAAGTTAGGTACCATCCCGGCATTCGCCTGGAAGAGAAGTGGGGAAACCACGGAAAACCACTTCCAGGATGGCTGAGGTGGGAATCGAACCCACCTCGACTCAGTTGACCTCCCGAGGCTGAGTGGACCCCGTTCCAGCCCTCGTACGACTTTTCAAATTTCGTGGCAGAGCCGGGAATCGAACCCGGGCCTCCGGGGGTGGCAGCTAATCACGCTAACCACTACACCACAGAGGCGGACGATGACGATCACGATTATTATTATTATTATTATTATTATTATTATTATTATTATTATTATTATTATTATTATTATTATTATTATTATTATTTAGGGGTTTCTAACATCAGGGTCATCAGGCTTAACATACAAGCGGTGCTCTCACGGATGTTACGATTGTACAAGTCGTGTGTGTATCCTCTGATCCTTGCATTTATTTTTGAGTGCAATACTTATTTAGATAGATCAACGAAATGCATTATCAATAAAGATATAAAAATAAATTAACAAAAACCGACTGCATTTATTTATAAATGCTTATGTACACTGACCATCATTTTCAGAGTTCTTCGCAAGCGCACACTCATTTCACCTACTGAGAAAGCACACTGTAATGACAAAAGTCATTGGATAGGGGTAAAGTGTAGGCTCTCGTAACTCGGCCAAGTAGAGCAACTGATCATGGCATTGATTCAACAAGTGGAAGAAACATCCGTGCAAACATTCTGACCTCGTGCTGTTGAGATAGCTATCTGTAGCTTCCTGTTATTTGTGGGTGCAGGGTCTTGGGTGTGAATTAATTTCACTACCACGTCCCATAAATGCTCGATAGGATTCCTATCAGGAGAACGAAATAGCTACAGCAGTCTTCGAAACTCTTCAGAACGCTCCTTGAATCAATTATGGAAAACTTGGGCCCGATAACACGCTGCATTATTCTGCTGAAATATCTCATACTAGCTGCCACCCCCGGAAGCCCGGCTTCCATTCCCGGCTCGGCCACGAAATTTGAAAAGTGGTGCAAGGGCTGGAACGGGGTCCACTCAACCTCGGGAGGACAACTAAGTAGAAGTAGGGTCGATTCCCACCTCAGCCATCCTGGAAGTGGTTTTCCGTGGTTTCCCATTTTCACACCAGGCAAATGCTGGGGCTGTACCTTAATTAAGGCCACGGCCGCTTCCTTCCAACTCCTAGGCATTTCCTATCCCATCGTCGCCATAAGACCTATCTGTGTCGGTGCGACGTAAAGCCCCTAGCAAAAAAAAAAAAAAAAAAAAAAATTCTGAGGATACATTCAGCACAAGCCCCGTGTTCTGGTGAATTCGATAGCCTATCATTGCTGTTGTTATTATTGAAATGAAAAACCTACAACCTGTTTTCCAGTTATTGACCGGGTCAGAGACGGAATGAATGAAGCCCCCATCTTGCGGCGAGGATAAGAATTGTGCCGGCTGCCGAAGCCTGTCGCACTCTTCTGGGACAATGATTAATGAATAAAAAATGAAATGAAATGAAATGAAATGAAATGGAGAGTGTTGCTGGAATGAAAGATGACAGGGAAAACCGGGTATACCCGGAGAAAAACCTATCCCGCCGCCACTTTTTCCAGCACAAATCTCACATGTATTGACCGCGATTTCAACCACGGGACCCAGCGGTGAGTGGCCGACACGCTGGCGCCTGAGCTAAGGAGGCTTCTGTTGTTGCTGTTATTATTAAAACCACTAAAGATTACAACTCTAAGTTTGGTTGGCAGCAGTTCTCCAAAGGTTCCTGTTCTGTGACATTCTCTTCAGTGGCATGCCAGCTCCTCCATTAGTTGACCAATATATTCCAGTCTCGTAGTAGCTACACTTTTTGTACAAAATAAATTATTTTTTGAGGGAACGTAAAGATAAAAATTGAGCCAAAAAATCACTCAAATTGCAATACAATTTATTTTCTACCTGAAATTAATATAGGCCTAAACGTTCGCACAAGACCATAAGACGTATCTGTATCGGTGCGACGTAAAGCAACTTGTATAAAATATAAGGAAAAACTGCGACGTGTCTCGAACTCACATCATCGAGGTTCGCAGATAAGTACGGTGACTAATCGGCCACCGCTCTGGTTGACTACGTTCTAACTCTCCAAGTATATATTCTTAGCATGGAATCGGTGATTCATCATTTTGTTCGGAAATTATAAGGTTGCGGACATAACATACTTAAATTTGTTTTCTCCTTTTAGTGTTCTATCACCTCTACTTGGTCCGAAGCAGATACTGCATCATGATGTTCGACCTCAATTTTTCGGAAAACGAACACGAATTGGCCTAAACCCTCATACGCGGTTTATTTTTGAGTGGTCCTGAACAGGTACATGAAGCTCGTTGGAATCGGTTGGACGCAGGGTCTGGCCTCTTCTTGTGAGACCTCTTTCCTGGGTCTTTCTGAAACCTCGTTATTGGTTTTTATTTCTATAATAATAATTTTATTGGCTTTACGTCCCACTTACTATTTTTATGGTTTTCGGAGACACCGAGGTACCGGAATATAGTCCCGCAGGAGTTTAACGTGCCTATAAATCTATCGACACGGGGCTGTTGTTTTGAACACCTTCAAATACCACCGGACTGAGCCAGGATCGAAAGTTGGGGTCAGAAGGCCAGCGCCTCAACCGTCTGAACCACTCAGCCCGGTAGTCCTTTTTCTATTCAGATAATTGTGCTTAATCTCTCCCATGGTCTCATTTCCATTGCTTCTTTGTATTTCTTTCGAAGAGTTTACATTTCACATTCGTACCTCAACACACACACTGAGCTAAACACTTAAAAACTGGGCTCGTTTTAACCATTCTAAGTAATTTGGTCATTAACTGATGTAACTCCTTTAAAAACGCATAAAATAGAACCAGCAATAAATTCGTTATTCTTTTTTAGTTATTCTCTCTGAAGGCTTGAGAAATTGGACATAAAACTTGTGACATCATGGTCAGCACAGCACCTTTTTTTTCTCAAGCAAAATATGTATGACTTCGGGAGGACATGACCGAATTCATCTTGTGAGTTCAAAAGTGTCCGCCTCTGTGGTGTAGTGGTTAGCATGATTAGCTGCCACACAGGAGGCACGGGTACAATTCCTGGCTCTGCCACGAAATTTGAAAAGTGGTACAAGAACTGGAACGGGGTCCACTCAGCCTCGGGAGGTCAACCGAGTAGAGAGGGGTTCAATTCCTACTTCAGCCATCCTAGAAGTGGTTTTCCGTGATTTCCCAGTTCTCCTTCAGGCAAAGTCCGGGATGAAACCTAACTCAAGGCCACGGCCGCTTAATTCCCGCTTCCTTGTCTATCCCCTCCCATCTCCCCTCCCCCACCACCACCAACACAAGGCCCTTGTTCAGCATAGCATGTGAGACCGCCTGGACGAGGTATTGGTCCTCCTCCCCAGCTGTATCCCCCAACCCAAATCCCATGTTCCAGGACACTGCCCTTGAGGCGGTAGAGGTGGCATCCCTCGCTGAGTCCGAGGAAAAACCTAACCCTGAAGGGTAAACAGATTAAGAAATAAAGACAGAAAGATAAAAAAAAAAGAGAGAGAGTTCAAAGTACTCAAGAATAGTAACAATAACAATAGAAACAACAGTAAAAATTATGCTATTTGCTTTACCTCACACCGACACAGGTAGGTCTTATGAAAGGCCTAGGAATAGGAAGAAAGCGACCGTGGCCTTAATTAAGATACAACACCAGCATTTGCCTGGTGTGAAAATGGGAAACCACGGAAAACTATCTTCAGTTCTACCGACAGTGGGGTTCGAACCCACTATCTCCCGGGTGCAAGCTCACAGCCACGCACCCCTAACCGCACGGCCAACTCGCCCGGTGTAAAAATTATGAATAATATAATTTTGAAGAAAGAAAATTTGTTTGATTTTAACATTTAGCGTAAAAATTATTTTATAGGGATTTTAGGAAAAATGTAGAGACGCTTGTTTGGAGGGAAATGACCTAGAAAGAGTTGGCAAATCTGATTTTATCGCATACTTTCACAACATAATTATGTTTTATTGACATCAATATAGGTGTTCCAGTTTTCTATCGGGGTAGCAACACGGAAGCTAATTGTTTCTAATGACTTCACCCGGCATCGCCAGCGCCCTCACTGACAGCTCAGTCCCGTCTGTGTGATAAATGACGTGAGTCTGACAATTAATTAGAGCCTGAACATCAATCTTGTCTATTAGTGCGTAACGGATTTGTCACTGGCGATTAAAAAAGTAATAGAGATCGTGAAATACAAGAATAGTATTGTATTCTGCTGAAGAAACGGAAGGAAATGAAACGAACAATGTGTCGATATTTCTCGTTTAGCACGAGACAACTTAACAACTGGTGTTGGAGCATTCAAGCTTATTACGTCTTTCTTATCATGAAATTAACTGCATTTTTTTTCAAGTGTGGCTGTGGGCTTGTTAGTAGGTTTGACACACATTTTCAACCATACTCGGTATGAACAAAAGAAACTTAAAGTGTCAATAGAGTTATCACCGACCTCGGGTTCTCGAACCCCACTGTCGGCAGCCCTGAAATGGATTTCCGTGGTTTCACATTTTCACACGAGACAAATGCTGGCTGCGGCTGTACCTTAATTAAGGCCACGGCCACTTGCTTCCCACTCCTTGCCCCTTCCTATCCCATCGTCGCCATAAGACCTATCTGTGTCGGTGCGACGTATATCAGAATGTAAAAATAGAGCTATCTACATGGGAAGTAATCTAAATGAACATTGAGAAGGTAGATTAGAATGAGAATAGAAAAAATTGTCTCAAATTTCACTTCAGGAAATTTAACGATTAATTTAATTGCATCTAATGAATCGTCTTCGAGGAACGTCTGATTAGAATTTGAAGTCAACCTGCGAAGGATTCAGAAAATCAAAAGGGGCAAACTGACTCAGGGCCTATGAATGAAATAATTAGTTATCTAGTCCAGAGTTTCCCAAACTTTTATTCTCTGAGCCCCCCTGAGCTTATCGCACGCATGTCCACGGACCCCTTAGCCACGGAACATAATACTGCATTCAATAAGCAAAATGCAGAATTTTATAATGATTTTAATTAATAATTAATTAATTAATTAATAATTTTAATTTTATTCGTGTAATTTAAAACCATACTCCTTTTCACAAGAGAATAATCCTGACGTAAACAAATAGGCAGAGCACTTTGCCTTTGCACGTAGACATGACATAGTTCATTGGAGAAGCAACCGTCGCACTCACTCGACTGTATGTGAGCTCGAAGAGAAGAATTACGTCGCATTAATTTTATTTTATTTTTTCAGTTTATTTTATTTTATTTTATTTTATTTTATTACATTTAGACAGTCTGGAAGAGTACGTAATCAAATTAAAATATGGTTATCATATATACTGGTGTCCGACTCGTTGGCTGAATGGTCAGCGTACTGGCCTTCGGTTCAGAGGGTCCCGGGTTCGATTCCCGGCCGGGTCAGGGATTTTAACCTCCATTGGTTAATTCCAATGGCACGGGGGCTGGGTGTTTGTGCTGTCCCCAACATCCCTGCAACTCGCACACCACACACAACACAATCCTCCACCACAATAACACGCAGTTACCTACAAATGGCAGATGCCACCCACCCTCATCGGAGGGTCTGCCGTACAAGGGCTGCACTCGGCTAGAAATAGCCACACGAAATTATTATTATATATACAGGTGTGTGTATATATATATATATATATATATATATATATATATATATATATGCTTGTTTATAAAGTAGTACTCAAGAACCTCGTTTATCCGGATTAAGTGGATTAAGTAGATGTTATATAATCTATGTTTACTAATTATTCAATGTTTACATAGAACAGGCAGTAAAGGAAATCAAAGAGGAATTTGGAAAGGGAATCACAGTCCAGGGAGAGGAAATCAAAACCTTGAGATTTGCCGATGATATTGTTATTTTATCTTGGGTAAGGAGTACAAGATGAAAATAAATAAGTCCAAAACAAAAGTAATGGAGTGCAGTCGAACGAAGGCAGGTGATGTAGGAAATATTAGATTAGGGAATGAAGTCTTAAAGGAAGTAAATGAATATTGTTACTTGGGTAGTAAAATAACTAACGATGGCAGAAGTAAGGAGGGCATAAAATGCAAACTAGCACAAGCAAGGAAGAGCTTTCTTAAGAAAAGAAATTTGCTCACTTCAAACATTGATATCGGAATTAGAAAGATGTTTTTGAAGACTTTCGTGTGGAGCGTGGCATTGTATGGAAGTGAAACATGGACGATAACTAGCTCAGAAAGAAAGAGAATAGAAGCTTTTGAAATGTGGTGTTACAGAAGAATGCTGAAGGCGAGATGGATAAATCGAATGAAGAGATAGAATCGAATTGGTGAGAGGAGATCGATTTGGCTAAATTTGACGAGAAGAAGAGATAGAATGATAGGACACATCTTAAGACACCCAGGACTTGTTCAGTTGGTTTTTGAAGGAAGTGTAGGTGGTAAGAACGGTAGGGGTAGACCAAGGTATGAATATGACAAGCAGATTAGAGCAGATGTAGGATGCAATAGTTACGTAGAAATGAAAAGGTTAGCACAGGATAGGGTGGCATGGAGGGCTGCATCAAACCAGTCTCTGGACTGATGACTCAAACACATATAATCTATTAAAGTTGTACAGTAACACCTTTTTTCAAAGGTACAAAAAAAGAGAACACTTTTCGTTCATTTACGACTCTGCTTTTTACACTAAAATAATGTGTGAGGTTTTTTTTCTGTTTTACATTTGTATAGCGTTTGCGCGCAGCACGATCACGAACACGTTTACAAACAATAGTTCTACCGGTGTGGTTTCAGTCGAGGATTCTAAATAGGCCATCAGTTTGTCCAGCTTCATTGTTGCCCTTCTTCTGATGGAGCGCCGGTTTCTCTCTTTTTTTTTCTTTTTTTTTTTTTTTGCTTTACGTCACACCGACACAGATAGGTTTTTTTTCTTAGTTGCTTTACGTCGCACCGACACAGATAGGTCTTACGGCGACGATGGGACAGGAATGGGCCAGGAGTGGGAAGGAAGCGGCCGTGGCCTTCATTAAGGTACAGCCCCAGCATTTGCCTGGTGTGAAAATGGGAAACAACGGAAAACCATTTTCAGGGCTGCCGACAGTGGGGTTCGAACCTACTATCTCCCGAATACTGGATACTGGCCGCACTTAAGCGACTGCAGCTATCGAGCTCGATGGTTTCATTTTCGAATTCACCATCAGTGAATTAATAGTGCGTTGCATTCAGAAGAGCGTGGATTCGAATCCAACCTCGGCCGTGCTGGGAATGGTTTTCCACGGTTTCCTATTCTAAATTCCAGGCGAACGCCGGGAAGGTATCTTTAATAGACCGTGGCCGAATTACTTCCAATCCCTGTCCTTAACTATCCTTGGCGGTAAAGACATTCAAGAAGAGTCGACGCCGTAAAAGAAATACTGTAGGCCTACGAGTAAAAATATTTTTTTTATTATTTTCTATCCGGATAAACCGGAGATCCGGATAATGAGGGTCGGATAAACGAGGTTCTTGTGTAATTAAAAAACGAGAAATTAATGCACACGGCTTGGTGTAACACAGGAAGTCTTCTTATAGTGGGGGAAAGTCCCAAGCTGTACAGATGGAGATAAGGTGTTGCATCTTCCAGCAGTCAGTGAGTCAGTATTAATTTAGTGAGGGAAATGGAGCAAGAGGTAGGACCATCGCATGTAGTAAAGCACTAAAGAGGTAAACCGCTCAGAAGTGACCATAGGCTGTGCATTGTGAATGTGTTCAATAAACTAAGTGAACAGAATCCAGGTTAAGTCGCTTATTCCGAAGTTCAGATCTCCGCACTGTTGTCGTATGCTATGCGTAACACTGTACGTCCGAACACAAGACGTAGACGGGGTGGAGGTCGGTACTACACGCTCAGCAAATCACAACTCTTTCCTTGAACATACCATGTTTACATCAGGATTAAACTCTCGTGAAAATAATTATAATATTTACTTTCATCGAAAGTTTAATTTAACTTCATTTACATAAAGATACCTCATAAATACATAGAAATTATAAAACAATGTGACGCTTGGCTAATAATTACTAATTACACTTGCTACAAAGAGTATTGCCACACCCTATACAGGATGAAGCGAAATTCGCGCACTCGTGCGCCGCAGCGAGACTCCCCACATTCCAGCAATAAAAAAATGTATCTCACAAAAGTGCGTCCTGCGAGCATATCCGGCAGAAAAAGAACGTTGAAGAGTGGCAATCTGGCAACACTGTAACCACATGTAGGGTAACTACCTATGTCAGCGCATATTAGTCGTGCTGTACAGTTGGTGCACTGGGTAGAGTTTTGGGTTAGCACGCAGGAGGCCGAGGGTTCGTTCTTGGGTTGTGGCGCACTTTTTTATTTGCTAATTTCCATCGGACATTACCTACTGTAATACAGTAAGACACCGTTTCTTAGGTCACATGTATCCTACATTTACAAAATTTAGTATGGCTGAACACGTTGTAACGCATCTAGTAGATGAAGTGGTGCGAATATATTCACGCCCACGACGTGGAAAGGGCGTCTTTCAAAGCTGACCAATGAAAACGAAGGTTCATGCATTTCTAGGATCGTGGTATGTAAGTGAAAATGGTTTCTAGAGGACCCGCTGCAATCGATGTTGACGATTAAGATGCCAGATAACATACCACCTGGACTACAATTACGAAATAAAAAACATACGCCTCAAACCAGGATCGACACCCCTCGACCTCCTGCATCATCATCATCATCATCATCATCATCATCATCATCATCTGTTTACCCTCCAGGGTCGGCTTTTCCCTCGGACACAGCGAGGGATCCCACGTCTACCGCCTCAAGGGCAGTGTCCTGGAGCTTCAGACTCTTGGTCGGGGATAAAACTGGGGAGGAGGACCAGTACCTCGCCCAAGCGCCCTCACCTGCTATGCTGAACAGGGGCCTTGTGGAGGGATGAGAAGATTGGAAGGGATAGGCAAGAAAGAGGGAAGGAAGCGGCCGTGGCCTTATGTTAGGTACCATCCCGGCATTCGCCTGGAGGAGAAGTGGGAAACCACGGAAAACCACTTCCAGGATGGCTGAGGTGTGAATAGAACCCACCTCTACTCAGTTGACCTCCGAAGGCTGAGTGGACCCCGTTCCAGCCCTCATACCACTTTTCAAATTTCGTGACAGAGCCGGGAATCGAACCCGGGCCTCCGGAGGTGGCAGCTAATCACGCTAACCACTACACCACAGAGGCGGACGACCTCCTGCATGCTAACCCAAAACTCTATGCACTGCACCAACTGTACAGCACGACTAACACCTGCTGACAAAGGTAGTTACCCTACATGTGGTTACAGTGTTGCCAGATTGCCACTCTTCAACGTCCTTTTTCTGCAGGATATACTCGCAGGAGGAACTTTTGTGACAAACATTTTTTTTATCGCTGGCATGTGAGGAGTCGCGCTACGACGCCCGAGTGCGCTAATTTCGCTTCGCCCTGTATTTCTCTAAAATATATGTATACAGGAAGGGTGAAAGAAAAGAATATGTGCAGCCCTTAATGAAATGTGATTCCAAACTACAATTCACTGCCATCACAACAATAAGAAGTATGTAGTTACACAAGGACATCCACTTTAACAGTGCAAAACAAGTATTGGCACAGTATACTACTAAACACTGTAGGTGTTCGTGCGTACGTGTCAATATCGTGTATGCAAGCTGTTAGCACGAATGACAGCCTCCAGACGTTTTGGCATTGAATTCACCAACTTCCTCGTCGTTTCAGGTGCAATTGCCGACCATCCACCTTACAGAACCCTCTACAGTTTTTCTTCACCAGACGGCTGGTGCTTGACCTTTTCTCCTCCAAGATGATCCTACAAATGCTCGATGGGATTCAAATAGGGTCTCAGTGGTGGAGTAAGAAGTCGTCTGGGGGCATTGCACAGTAACCACTCTTGAGTTTTTAAAGTAGTGTGTTTGGGGTCGTTCCCCTGTTGGAAATAGAAGACCCCCATCCAGCCCGAGCATGTATACACTGTTGGATAAATTATCCCGCAACACCCCAACGTGTTTGCACTGATCCGTATGTCCTTCAATTTAGGCCATCTTTCCAACTCCCGAGGATGCCATGCACCCCCAAACCATAGCAGTCCACCACCATGCTTTACTGTTCGCACAGTGTGTTGTTGATTCGGTGTTAGGTTTTTGCCACACTTTCTCTCGTCCGTCAGAACCAAACAGGCTGAACTTCGACCTGTCTGAGAATAGGCCTATGACAGTATCCCGGAATTCCAGCGGTGTTCCACAATATTTCTTGGCGAAGGCACGGCGTTTCTTCCTATTTACCTACGAGATATATGGTTTCTTTCGTGGGGATCTGCTATGCAAGACATTCCGTACTGTATGTGCACTCACCGTCTTGTCAGATGTTCTGGCGATGTCCGCAGGTAACGAGGCAGCACTTCTTGTCGAATCTTTTTGGACGTTTTTTTGCTAGTGGCTTTACGTCGCACCCACACAGATAGGTCTTATGGCGACGATGGGATAGGAAAGGCCTAGGAGTTGGAAGGAACCGGCTGTGGCCTTAATTAATGTACAGCCTCAGCATTTGCCTGGTGCGAAAATGGTAAACCACGGAAAATCATCTTCAGGCCTGCCGACAGTGGGATTCGAACCCACTATCTCCCGGATGATAGCTTACAGCCGCGCGCTCCTTACCGCACGGCCAACTCGCCCGGTCTTTTTGGACTAAACGTACAACCTGATCTGGCTTTGTTTTCGGTAGATCCATGCTCCTTATATTTGTGTATAACACATCGCACAGTGGAGAAGCTGATAGTAAGCATTCTACCGATCTCTCTGTAACTTCTGCCTTGTGAATGCAGTAACACAACGTTCTCTCGAACGGCGGATGAGTGTTCTCCTTTCTTTGGTCCCATGTTGACCGTTCTGAGTACCACCAGATCTACCGTCAGACTAACTGGTAAATAAACCTGAGTGACGACACAGATACATGTCCCTGTGTTCTATCCCTTTCAGATCTGAAAGAAAACTGGAGGCGTGAATTTTTGTTTGTATGTCAAAAACTAACTAAAATGCTCCTCAATACACATATTAATAGTTTATTTTACAAAATAAAAACTAACATCCGAAAACAAGGACCCACACAATTGTGCGTATCAAAATTCAAAACCTCATATCACATACGATGATGTATCTTCAAAATTTACGTTCACTAACCAATGTACACACTTCATTGGATATATTCCGGCATTCAGTAAAGCTTCTAGATTAATATAAACGCAATAAATAAATACTTACTTTTGGCACTACTGCTTCTCGCCATCTCGCCGATCAACTGTGCTTTTTAAACTGTTCTTCCTTCGCCCTGGCGGTCAAGCGCATACTAAAAACAATTGAAATAGACGCCACGTGTCCCGCACAATCACTGCAATCCGGTCTAGCGCCGAAAAAACATAAAATACGGTCAGGGATAAACAAAATACGAACCCGCACAATTGTGCGTACTCGGTCTGAAAGGGCTATGCTTTTACACCAACGAGGCGTACGAAGGCTCCTCTTTGCCAATAATTATTTGGTTGTTCTAATACTGTATTTTCCTTTCGAAACCTCTCGTTGCTCGTGTCCCTGCATAATATCGTAGGTAATATTATGAATCTACCGTATATCTGTCTACGTGTATATCTTGCAAGTTACATTGTCGTTCATTGCTCCCAACAGTACACAAACATGAGGTGTGCCAGTACTTCTTTAGCAAGTGTACAACAGTCTGGATCTGGAAACTTACTTTTAAAAATTCACTTTTTGCTGTTGTTGGATCAATGGGACGGATGATGCTGTTTGCCGAAGACCAAATGATTGACAAGAATAGTCACTCGAACCGAAGATCAGCCTCTACATTAGCTGTTTCTGTACTTCGTTTTAATTTATGTGAGAGCAGAAGAGGTACACTCACTGAGTTATATTGTCATGAAAGGCATTAAACGCTTTTCTTGACATTGTAGGAACTTGCTGGACCTAAACATGCCACTCCAACATGAGATTAACTCAACCAGAGGCGGAAAATATGGTCTGAGTGTGGGTACTGACAATTCCCAGTGTCTCACAGTTTCATGACCTACACTGCCTTGTGGTATTTCTTCTTTTTTCCGCTGCTAACTTGTACCGTCCAACGGCCAAATTAAGAGTTACATATAGGTCTACTGTATGTAAGTTACACAATAGGGAAACATAGTGTTTAAATTTTGTACAGTGGTCTGTGAATTGTGTGTATATAATAACATTTCACTCTTACAAGTTACATTATTTTTGCGGGCCCCTTGGATTATCATCGCGACCCCCCACGGGTCCGCGAGCCACAGTGTGGGGATGACTGATCTCAAGTATCCTGAGATCCAACTTGCTTGGTTGCTACGTAACATCGCGTCACGCGTGCTTTTATTGCTAATTTCGTGACTTTTTTTTTTAATTTTTTGCTTTACGTCGCTCCGACACACATATGTCTTATGGCGACGATAGGATGGGAAAGGCCTAGGAATGGGAAGGAAGCGGCCGTGGCCTTAATTAAGGTACAGATCTCAGCATTTGCCTGGTGTGAAAATGGAAAACCACGGAAAACCATCTTCAGGGCTGCCGACAGTGGGATTCGAACCCACTATCTCCCGATTACTGGATACTGGCCGCACTTAAGCGACTTCAGCTATCGAGCTCAGTACGTAAATTTTCAGATCAGCCTCAGGCATAAGCTACAAGTCAAAAAGATATTTCCACCGTTACGAAAAGAATGGCTTTCCGCTTCTCCGTTTCTCGTATTTTATAAACAAATCCGTTAAGTCAACAAGTAGAGTGTGTTCCACACGTTGTGATTTCTCGATATGTTTACATCTAAAAGACGCGAAATATGCAGAATCTACCTTCACAGCAATATTGTATGGTTGTTCAAACGGATTTTCACATTGTTTCATTCATCAACTCCTGAAAACGGCATAATGAATCAACTTTCATAATCTTGACCGAGTAAACTGTTAGTAGTCAGTAACGGCCTGATGATTCAACTACTACTAAATATTTTCATTCCCTGAAGGGGGAGGCGGGCCTCTTGGATTGTGACGCCGTCTCTCAGACCAGGAGATTTGTATCGGAGAAAGAGATGTGCGGGGAAGGTAAGAGGGTTGTCGGCCGTAGCCTATACTAAGAACTGCCCGGCATTCGCCTTAGTGCAGGAGAATGGAAAACCACGGAGAATCATTCTCAGGACAGGCGACGCTGGGGACCAGCCCCTTTCCGTCTCCCAAATACAGAAGCGTAAAGCCACGATAGAGCTGTGGCCAGTGGCCACCCCTCCTCTGCTTGGTTGGCCGTTCGGAGTGCAAAGCTGTGGGACGACGAACCAACCGCGGCCACTTGTGGACCGAGATCCATTCTGCACCCACCGATCCAGAAGGGGGGATCGGAGGATCATACACTATGCACACTTATTAATGTATTGGGAAAGCAGAACGCGCTGTGTCTCGCATACGTGAGCACAGCGGAGAAAGGGACAGACACTGCCCACACGTCTGTTAGGCAGATCGCTGTATTGTGTAAACAGCGGCCAAATGCAATGGCGCATCAACTGGACGTTCACTCCAAATATGAGGTGCGTGCGACAATCTGATTCCTATGGGCCAAAAGAAAGAATTGCACGGACATTCATCGTGAAATTGGTGCTGTGTATGGGGAGCGGGCTATTACCCGGCAAGGTATCGTAAAGTGGTGTCAGCAATTCGGAGCCGCACACACGGATATCACGGACAACCATCGCGAAGGCAGACCCGCAACGTCCAGGATCCGTGCAAAGGTCAACAGTGCGAATGCGATCGTTAGACAGAACCGGCGCATTAAACTGAGAGAAATCGCGACGCAGCTGAACATGTCGTATGGCAGTGTGTTCGCCATTGTTCACGAGGACCTTGGATACTATAAGCTGTGTCAAAGATGGGTCCCACGTCTTCTCACCGATGAGCACAAGGGATAACGTTTCCAATCCTCCCTGGCATTTTTGCAACGCTATGACGCAGACGGCAACAGGTTTCTGCGGCGAATCGTCACAGGCGACGAAACGTGGGTCCACCACTTCACCCCCGAAACGAAGCGAACATCAGTGGAATTGGTGCACCCCTCATCACCACAACGAAAGAAGGCCAAGGTTCAACCTTCAGCCGGTAAGGTTATGGAGACAGTGTTTTTTGACATGGAGGGTTTGCTGCACGTGGAATTCATGACGAAAGGAACGACGATCAACGCGGCGTCGTATTGTCAAACGTTGCACCGGTTGCGTAAAGCGATTAAAGAGAAGCGCCGGGGGAAGTTGAGCGTCGGTGTGATTTTGTTGCACGATAACGCAACACCTCACAAGGCCCGCCAAACGAGAGAACTGCTGCAGCGTTTCAAGTGGGAGGTCTGGCAACATCCACCCTACAGTCCCGACCTAGCGCCATGTGACTTTTTATCTGTTCGGTAAGCTCAAAACGGAGCTCGGTGGTAGACGTTTCCAGACCGATGAGGAGATGAAGGCCGCTGTCTCCGAGTGGTTGCAGAACGCTGGAGGAAATTTCTATGCATCCGGCATCGACAAGTTGGTTGTGCGTTCGCAGGAATGTTTGGAATCTCTTCGAAACTATGTGGAAAAGTGACGTTACAGTGTATGTCGTTATAGTCGTGTTGCTGTTGTATAGATGGTGTAATAAATGGCCATAACTGAGAAGTGCAACTTATTTTCTGATTTGCCCTAGTATCTACATTCATGTTTCTGATGAATTGCAACACCAATAAAGGATCATAGGAACTAAATTTCTTCTACATGTTACTGATACTGATATACATGGAGGATTGAAAAATGAAAATCCACAGCCTGTTTCCAGTCTTTCGAACGGGTTAGGAATGGAATGAAAGAAGCCCCCATCTAGCGGTGACGAATTGTGCCGGCTGCGGCTGCTGAAGCCTGTCGCACTCCTCTGGGGAAATGGTTAATGACTGACAGATGAAATTAAATGAAATTGGAGAGTACCTCAATATGGAGGCGCAATACCAACACCTGATGATGTCGTATCGAGGTGAGACTCTTGATATTGGGTACATTGATCCTTCCTCTTTATGATGATGATGCTTGTTGTTTAAAGGGGGCCTAACATTGAGGTCATCGGCCCCTAATAGTACGAAATGAAATGACAACAAAAAGTTAAAAAAACTACTGACAAAAAAAATTGTCAAGAAAAATGAATGGATGGACATAAACTCAACAAAAAACAAAAAACCAACAAAAACCAGTGGATCAGACTCAAAAAAGATCGTAAATAATATTATTACTGACCAAGGGACCACTTATAAAGCACAATGCTGCTTGATGTTTAAAGGGGTGCAAAATCCACGTCTAAGGCCCCACAGAATGGTACATGTCGCGAGCAAAGTAGAACCATGATATTTCTCAAGCTGCGGTACTAATCAAAGGTAGCGTAAACTCACGGTGTTCCAAACATTAGGGTACTACTCACAAGTAGTGTACGTCGTAAAGGTAACGCAGACCTATGGTGATTCTCACACAATGACGCCACTCATAGCCAACGCAAACCGATGAGGTTCCTCACCTAGGTGTACTAATCACGGGCGCCGGCATTCCCGTGGTGTTCCTCACATAGTGGGTACTAATCACTGGCAACGCAGACCCACGGTGTCGTTCATATAGTGGTACAACTCACAGCCAACGCCCAGACCCGTAGTGTTGCTCACATGAGTACGACTCACGGGTACTGGAAACCCACACTGAACCCCGCTTGAGTGCTACGAATCACAAAACTATTCAGTACCGAACAGATTGGTACTACTCGCAAGTAAATGCGACCCATGGTGTTCCCGGCGTGATGGTACGAATCAATAGTAGTTTCATGGTTCTAATTCAATCATCCCTTGGTCGCCCCTTTTAGTCGCCTCTCACGACAGGCAGGGGATACCGTGGGTGTATTATTCGTTTGCCTCCCCCACCCACAGGGGGTGTGTGTTTGGTCCGCGAGAGGCAGTTTATTTCCCTCAAGTCCGCCGGCAAGCCAGTTAGAACCCCCCTATCCGCCACCTGGGACGCGCCACGTGGGAGTATCACCTCTCCCCCTGCTACGCCTGCGTATCAGGTTCGTGGCCTTCCTCTTCACAACGAGATAATTAATACTGTCGCCGCACCAGTATGTCCTTTAGTCCCTTTCTCTGATACGGGTACGCGGGTGGGGTCAGACGATTTTATATGCCGTGTTTTATGGCCGGATGCCTTTCCTGTCTATAAATTATATCGATTTTGGATCTGTCATCTCTTTGTAACGCTCATCGACCTAAGTCGTACAGCATTTTGTGAAACCCTCACGAGCTGCATTGAGAACCGACGTGCCCTGACACTGAATCGAGTAGACCTTGGCTGATTTCCTGGTGAATTCCCTGCCAGGCTGCTACTGTGAGACCCCACGGCTCATTGATGCTGGCTGATGAAGGATTTTTACAGTTAAATTGTCGACTAAACATACCCAAAGATATTGAATAAATAGCATTTCTTCCAAAGGAAGGAGCCGTATAGGCTTTGCTTCTAAGAAATTTCAAACCTTCATCATAACGTGTACTCGGGCGTTGTCTTGTTGGAATATAGCGTTAGCAGAGGATGCGCTGAACGAACGGCATGGCTTTTGTCTCTTCAAGTACCGGTAGCTGGTGATAGTTCCCTCAATACGTAGCAATCGCAAAAAGCAAGCAATCTTGTAGTTTCTTCGTGACTGTTGTTATCGTAATCACAGCAAAGGACCTCCAGTTTTACGTGGAAACCGAACCACAGGGATGTGATTTTCATTTCAAAAATCCCACTTGCAGGGATTAGAACCACGTCCATCTTGATGAGAAGCCAGTGACTATGCCACGGTTGTTTATCCTGCGCCACAACAAGGCACAGTGACTACTGGAGAAAAGTTTACAGTCTATGGACTCTCATGCACTAATTTTAACAATTGAAATCGTGAACGATATCCAACGGCTCACAGTGGGGAAGAAGACAGTGAAACATGATAAACATTCAAAAATCAAAACTCGGCTATTTCATGTTTCCCTGATCGTGGCTGCGTAAAAGGAAGAGTGCTCTATCTGAAACATGCACCGACTTGGCCCCAGGCGTGTTCGTACAGAAGTGTTGCAACGTCAAATCTGATTACTTTATGAGTTCATGCACTACGCGCTGGGTGCGTGCAGGTGTGTTTGAGCTTGCATTGTGTAAACGCGAAGGAATTGTGGAAAGAAATGAACATGGCTGGTACATCGTACAAAGATATATGTACTCGTACAAAGATATATGTGTCAACTGTTGACACAATTTCCATCAATTCATGAATTGATGAAGATTTAGATACCTTCCCAATACGTCCAAGCAAACTTTTTTGTTGCATTGCATCGAGCATACATTCTACTTTAAGTACGTTGCCCGTTTGTTCCCCTTTCGACAAAAAACAAATTGTTCTAAGTTCGTGCGTTCTTCTGTCTTTTTCCAGAATCTCAGGCAGAGACGTTAGACAAAACTAGAATGAACTTAGTCTCATGAGGGGAACAGGGTACAAGAATATTTTTAAAAAAATCTGTTTCTTGAAAGAACACATTAGAGTCCCGAATCCTCTGAGAATGAATTCAATCATCTTATTTCTCAATTTGTGTCGCAATATAAACAGAAGTGGTCCTAATCTCGATAGATTTATTGATATAAATGAAAGAGGGCTTCAGACATTACTGTGCTTTCCTGTATATAAAGGCAGTGGAGAAAAGAAAAGAGGTCTTCCGTCAGTGTCTTTTTTCGGAAGTTTCTGACTGCACTAAACGTAAGAGGACCCAAGAACTGCGGCAGACGTATTCATCAGAAGAAGTAGCATATGCCACTCAGATGAGTTTGCGAGCTATTGGTGACATAGAGGCTTCAAATTTAGTGATGGAAATCATTATTAATGCATCTCCTTCCCAAGCAAGGTGATATAAAACTTTATTCGGTATTCGGCACAACAGAATATCTCTACCCTGACTGGAGAGGAAGATCTTTCCATGGTTATAGAAGCTGAACTTTCATGAAATGAGTAAGTTTATGACGTTTTGAGTTCTAAAGACTGAAATAGATTTCCTTCATATAAAGTGATCCAAGAAGCTATAACACATTGTAATTTGAAGATCAATAAAGAAATATTGTTATATTTAGCGTTATTTGTGTTATGTATTATCCTTTGTTATTAACTCAGTTCAATACTCTTCTTCATTTCCCTTAAGCCGGGCTGAGTGGCTTAGACGGTTAAGGCGCTGGCCTTCTGGCTCCAACTTGGCAGGTTCGATCCTGGCTCCGTCCGGTGGTATTTGAAGGTGCTCAAATACGTCAGCCTCGTGTCAGTAGATTTACTGGCACGTAAAAGAACTCCTTCGGGACTAAATTCTGGCACCTCGGCGTCTCCGAAGACCGTAAAAGAGTAGTTAGTGGGACGTAAAACAAATAACGTTATTATTATTATTATTATTATTATTATTATTATTATTATTATCATTTCCCTTAAAATACTTAATACCAACTTTTGAGGCCTTCTGCCCCGCCGTGCGGCTCCCCTTACTATAACACTTGACGTTCGGCTGGACAATGCACGCTGGATGATACTGCTCACTGCGATTTCGTTTTATGAGTATACAGTCATCATTGTAGTCCAAGTTGAAGCTGACTACGAGGTATTGCGGATCTGCATGCCGCTGTGTGTATTCACGAAACTAGTGTAGTCTGAGACGTCGATAGTCCTGGGCCAAGGGAATCCGCCGCAAAGGAGTGCACGTAACCAGCCTCTCCGAAGCAGGCAATGCTACTTGGAGGTGGGGACGGAGCGAGTAATACCGATGAGTAATCCGGTTGTAGCGGTAGAGCGCACCACCGATCCCCTCCGCTTACAACTGCGAGTACTCGCGGAGGACCTGAGTATACAGTGTAGCGCACAACACACGTACGAAAGTACCTGTAATCAATCTGTGTGTTTCGAATGTACGTATATATTTCCTACGCTTGTTATGTTTTGTAGATAATGTAAAGTCTGTTAGATAATATTTGTGGTGTTAGTGTGATATTTAAACATATTCGTAGATAGAAGTTATATTTTTAGAACATTTAAAGAAATTTTTACAGAACGTTGTTCCACAAATGCCACGAAAACAGTCGAGTGCCTGGCAGTTTTTTTGACATCACTGATAATAGGAAACACGCAAAATGCAAATTTTGTGGCCGCACATACGCGACGAGTGGTGGCACATCAAATATAATATAATATAATATAATATAATATAATATAATATAATATAATATAATATAATATAATATAAACCGGGCGAGTTGGCCGTGCGCGTAGAGGCGCGCGGCTGTGAGCTTGCATCCGGGAGATAGTAGGTTCGAATCCCACTATCGGCAGCCCTGAAAATGGTTTTCCGTGGTTTCCCATTTTCACACCAGGCAAATGCTAGGGCTGTACCTTAATTAAGGCCACGGCCGCTTCCTTCCAACTCCTAGGCCTTTCCTATCCCATCGTCGCCATAAGACCTACCTGTGTCGGCGCGACGTAAAGCCCCTAGCAAACAAAAATATAATATAATATAATATAATATAATATAATATAATATAATATAATATAATATAATATAATATAATATAATATAATATAATATAATATAATATAATATAATATAATAACTGTATTTATAGAAGCATTCTACTGATAGCTGTTTGGCATTGGGACGTGTAGTAGTATGTTGTCAGATATGTTTTGTAATCACATTTGCAAAGAAGGACATTCCAGTCAACGTTCATTTACGTAATTACTTTTGTCATTCTGTAGATGAAATTATGTCAGTGTTTTTCATTATATTCTGATAAGATTCTTTATATTCAGGTTATTCTTCTCATTAACAGTGTACCGTATCACATGAACTTACGAAATAATTGTTAATACATTACTTTTCTGTTAACTTCCAATCCCCTTGAATACAAACCCTTTCGGTAGGCATGCGCCATACTTTTTTTCACTATTAGAATGAGTTAACTATACGAGTTACTAACATTTATTCCACATACTACCTCCTACTCCCTAGCAGTTACGTATATAACAATTATAGTGAATATATATGCAGTTATTTACAGTTGTTACGCTGTGAGAGAAGGGTATTAATAGGGGGATGCAATACCTTCGCAGTGCCATACCTATAACGTGTTTAAACGTCCCGCGTCAGGGCATTTACTCGGTAGTTCACTCGGTACTACCGGGTGATGACGTCACAACAACTGCTCCGCTCCGCTCCGCTCCGCTCCGTTCCCAGCACTAATGCTACTAAACCTGTTACAATGCTCCACCATCGTGCTGACACTTGTGATGAAGCTGTACGATCCGTCACTGCCATGCGGAGGAGATGTCTGTCGTCTCATTCATCCGTACCCGTTGAAACTCTGTTGTTTGTTTATACTGCGCCACAAGAAGCCACAGTGACTCTTGGAGAAAGGTTTACAGTCGACTGACTCTGATACACTAATTGTTTGTCTTCTCAACATCCCACTGTTAATACGCCTAACACGACAGTCCAGCTGATACAGTTGTTCCCAGGAATGCCAAAACATTCAGCTGTTCTAATTACCTGCTTGTCGTACCCTGATTCGCATTTACTGAAAGTTTCATATGTTTTTCAGCCTCCCTTCACAATGAAATGAAATAGCGGATGGCTTTTAGAGCCGGGAGTGTGCGAGGACATGTTCGGCTCGCCAGGTGCAGGTCTTTTGATTTGACTCCCTTAGGCAACCTGCGCGTCGTGATAAGGATGACGACACATACAGCCAGCCCCCGTGCCAGCGAAATCAACCAATTATGTTTAAAATTCCCGACCCCGCCGAGAATCGAACCCGGAACCCCTGTGACTAAATGCCAGCACACTAACCATTTAGCCATGGAGCCGGACTCCCTTCACGATGTTGCATTGTATTAACGTGAGTGTATCTATATTAATAAATGGGAATCGATCTATAAAAGTAGTAATAAAATAAAGATATGCATGGATTAACGAGGCACACTAGATACTTAAAACATACTAATGGGGAATCTGATATCGCTAAGATCACTGAAAAAAATCTCCAAAACTTTCCAAGGGGACGGAACTAGACGAATCAGAACTGGGGATCAAGTCCGGCTCCATGGCTAAATGGTTAGCGTGCTAGCCGTTGGTCACTGGGGTCCCGGGTTCGATTCCCAGCCGGGTCGGGGATTTTAACTTCGTCTGGTTAATTTCTCGGGCTCGGGGGCTTGTTATTTGTGTTCGTCTTAAATGTATTATAAGTTCAATTCATCAGAGTCGATTCAGAATTAATAATCGGAAACATACAACAAATTGCCAATTCATAATTAATAATCTGAAACATACAAATTTGTAGCTGGCTATTTGGTCGTTCAGACCGAAAGCCAAAATTTAAAATAAAATATAAGGAACTGGGGTTCGAGACCGACGCAGCATAACAATGCAAGCGTAAACATTATTTTAATGTTGTAAACATTTCGTAGTCCACCTCTGTGGTGTAGTGGTTAGTGTGATTAGCTACCACCCCCGGAGGCCCAGGTTCAATTCCCGGCTCTGCCACGAAATTTCAAAAGTGGTACGAGGGCTGGAACGGGGTCCACTCAGCCTCGGGTCCACCTGAGCCATCCTGGAATTGGTTTTCCATGGTTTCCCGCTTCTCTTCCATACCTCCATAGTACCTACATAACTTAAGACTATGGCCGCTTCCTTTCCTCTTCCTTGTCTATCCCTTCCAATCTTCCCATCCCCCCGCAAGACCCCTGTTCAGCATAGCAGGTGAGGCCGCATGGGCGAGGTACTGGTCATCCTTCCCGGTTGTATCCCCCGACCCCGAGTCTGAAGCTCCAGGACACTGCATTTGAGGTGGCAGAGGTGGGATCCCTCGCTGAGACCGAGGGAAAAACAGATCCTGGAGGGTAAACAGATAAAGAAGAAGGAACATTTCTTAGGAGACAAAGTAGGGGTTCTCATACTACGAAGAACATAAAATTAAGCAATTTCCTCAATTGTGCCAAAAGTTGAAGGACTAAAGGGCCCGGAAAGGTTTCAAATTGTGAGTCATGGATAGTTCTATCAAAGTAAAAAAGAACAAATTTAGAAAATATCTTCCGGCCTAAATACAGTTCTGGAAATCCGCCTAAAATCGCTTGTGTCTTTACTCGTTTTCTTTTTAATTCAAATCCTAGCCAAATTAACTTATTTACATAATACTTTCTGTAATTTCTTGGTTCAATACCCTCAGGCGATTTTTTCTTGAAAAATGTCCACGCCGAATGTAGTTATAAGGGCTTAAGTTAAACTCTGCATTGACTCAAATTACCGCTCCTAGTGGTGCTTAAGAGAAATAATGCATTGACTCACGTTAGCGCTCGTAGTGGTGCTTAAGAGAAATAATGCATTGACTCACGTTAGCGCTCGTAGTGGTGCTTAAGAGAAACAATGCATTGACTCACGTTAGCGCTCGTAGTGGTGCTTAAGTGAAACTCTGCATTGAGTCACATTAACGCTCGTAGTGGTGCTTAAGTGAAACAATGCATTGACTCACGTTAGCGCTCGTAGTGGTGCTTAAGAGAAACAATGCATTGACTCACGTTAGCGCTCGTAGTGGTGCTTAAGAGAAATAATGCATTGACTCACGTTAGCGCTCGTAGTGATGCTTAAGAGAAATAATGCATTGACTCACGTTAGCGCTCGTAGTGGTGCTTAAGAGAAATAATGCATTGACTCACGTTAGCGCTCGTAGTGGTGCTTAAGAGAAATAATGCATTGACTCACGTTAGCGCTCGTAGTGGTGCTTAAGAGAAATAATGCATTGACTCACGTTAGCGCTCGTAGTGGTGCTTAAGAGAAACAATGCATTGACTCACGTTAGCGCTCGTAGTGGTGCTTAAGGGGAACAATACATTGACTCACGTTAGCGCTCGTAGTGGTGCTTAAGGGGAACAATGCATTGACTCACGTTAGCGCTCGTAGTGGTGCTTAAGAGAAATAATGCATTGACTCACGTTAGCGCTCGTAGTGGTGCTTAAGAGAAACAATGCATTGACTCACGTTAGCGCTCGTAGTGGTGCTTAAGTGAAACTCTGCATTGAGTCACATTAACGCTCGTAGTGGTGCTTAAGTGAAACAATGCATTGACTCACGTTAGCGCTCGTAGTGGTGCTTAAGAGAAACAATGCATTGACTCACGTTAGCGCTCGTAGTGGTGCTTAAGAGAAATAATGCATTGACTCACGTTAGCGCTCGTAGTGGTGCTTAAGGGGAACAATGCATTGACTCACGTTAGCGCTCGTAGTGGTGCTTAAGGGGAACAATACATTGACTCACGTTAGCGCTCGTAGTGGTGCTTAAGGGGAACAATGCATTGACTCACGTTAGCGCTCGTAGTGGTGCTTAAGTGAAACAATGCATTGACTCACGTTAGCGCTCGTAGTGGTGCTTAAGTGAATCAATGCATTGACTCACGTTAGCGCTCGTAGTGGTGCTTAAGAGAAATAATGAATTGACTCACGTTAGCGCTCGTAGTGGTGCTTAAGAGAAACAATGCATTGACTCACGTTAGCGCAAGTAGTGGTGCTTAAGGGGAACATTGCATTGACTCACGTTAGCGCTCGTAGTGGTGCTTAAGAGAAACAATGCATTGACTCACGTTAGCGCTCGTAGTGGTGCTTAAGGGGAACAATGCTTTGACTCACGTTAGCGCTCGTAGTGGTGCTTAAGGGGAACAATACATTGACTCACGTTAGCGCTCGTAGTGGTGCTTAAGAGAAATAATGCATTGACTCGCGTTAGCGCTCGTAGTGGTGCTTAAGAGAAACAATGCATTGACTCACGTTAGCGCTCGTAGTGGTGCTTAAGGGGAACAATGCATTGACTCACGTTAGCGCTCGTAGTGGTGCTTAAGGGGAACAATGCATTGACTCACGTTAGCGCTCGTAGTGGTGCTTAAGAGAAATAATGCATTGACTCACGTTAGCGCTCGTAGTGGTGCTTAAGAGAAACAATGCATTGACTCACGTTAGCGCTCGTAGTGGTGCTTAAGGGGAACAATGCATTGACTCGCGTTAGCGCTCGTAGTGGTGCTTAAGGGGAACAATGCATTGACTCACGTTAGCGCTCGTAGTGGTGCTTAAGAGAAATAATGCATTGACTCACGTTAGCGCTCGTAGTGGTGCTTACGAGAAACAATGCATTGACTCACGTTAGCGCTCGTAGTGATGCTTAAGAGAAACAATGCATTGACTCACATTAGCGTTCGTAATGGTAAAAAAAAGGCAAACTGTTAATCTAATCGATCAGATAGGGCATCATGCCGGCACATCGTAAGAAACGTTCAGTGTGTTTTTTGAGTTTGGAAAAGTGGAGAAAACAACAAGAATTAATTACAAATGCACCAACAATAAGATTCAGTGATTGAACCTGTTTCCAGTGAACATGAAGATCGTGCATGCACGTACTGTATACTTTGCATTCGATGTTTAAGAAGAGGATTGTAATTTTAGGAATAAATAAAGAATATAATCTCACACTTTATTATATTCCTAAAATTCGTTGCTCATATCCTCAGTATATTTTCAACATTGAGTTGCTTGCCTGAAGTGCTAGAACTGCGTATTTTTCACCCAGTGGGAAACTCTTTTCAAAAGTATATGTCAACACGCGTGTATTGACACATGTCTTGTTATGACTTCAGCTCGGAGACTGGTTGGATCCTCAAATATCGCCACCTAAGATTATACGGTAATGGGGAAACCGCAAAAACCCATGGTGGTACTACAATGAGATGTACTAAGCAAAATGATGAGTGAGGTAGTTTTCCATTGCTTTCCTCGCTGGGCTAGATAGTACTACTGTAGCATCACTGCCATATGATTAGCACTTCTAATAACATTCAGAGACACTCGTCATGCTTCGAATGTCCTTACACATACCTCACCATCTTCCATACTGATGATGGTGATTATTATATATGTTGTCTAAAGCTGCCTAACATCTAGGTCACTGGCCCCTAATGGTACGAAATGAGAAGAAAATTAGTGACATTTTAAAATTCCAAAATAAATCCACTGATTAGAATTCAAAACTTGATGAATGTATAATAATCAGCGGATCCAACTCACAATATTAAAAGTTAAAAATAATTCCAAAATCAGTCCAATGACTAGAATTCAAAAAGACGACGATGAACAATAATCATTAACTTAAAACAATCAGTGGATCCGACCTGCAATGTCCTACCTTCCCAGAAACTAACTTAAAACAATGGTATATACTGACTACTTATTAATGCAAGGCTACATTATAAGTCAATCACAATTGGGGCCGGTTTCGACCTCTAGTCAGGGTCATCTTCAGCCTGTAGTTCAAAAGGTGCAAGGTAAAAATTCACTGGAAAACAACAAGAGTACGTAGAAAACGAATATTTTTTCACATGATGAAAGTTCAATATCGTATAAGAAAGATGCACTGGGTATTCAAAAGTCTTAACATTTTCAAAAGGTGCAAAGTAAAAAGGGGGCTGCCTGGCCGAGGTAATAAAGGCGTGCTCAGTTCGCCCGGAAGGACGTGGGTTCGAATCCCCGTCAGGAAGTCGTAAAATTTAAGAAACGAGATGTCCACTTCCGGAGGTGTACATGGCTCTGAGGTTCACCCAGCCTACACCAAAACTGAGTACCAGGTTAAATCCTGGGGGCAAAGGTGGCCGGGAGTAGAGCTAACCTCTCTACCCCATCAAGTACCGAGCTTACGGATAGTGAAAGCCTTTACCTTCCACCCCTTCAAGGCTCTCCATGGCCTGTACGCAGATGACTTTGCTTTGCTTTTAATCACAAGTAACGTAGACTCACGGTGTTCTTAACATTGTGGTACTACTCACGGGTAATGTACGAGTACTATGCACAAGTAACGCAGACCTATGGTGTTTCTCACACAATGGTACTAATCACAGGGACCCGTACTATCCCGTAGTGTTCATCACACAGTGGGTACAAATCACAGGCAACGTAGACCCACGGCGTCGTTTATATAATGATATTAATCATAGGCAACGCCCAGACCCGTGGTGTTCCTCGAAGCGCAGACCCATGATGTCCACAACCAGATGATGAAACACCCAGTGAAAGCATCCTCTTATTTTCCCTTTGGGGTGTTTCAACCGAACCTGGACAGAGGGGAGCCTCCCTCATGGTGGTGGATACTATACACGATTAATGTAAACCCGTAGAGATCCACCCGAAGACGCATGGTATTGCTCACATAGTGGTACTAGTCGCAAGAAAAGTCGACTCATGGTGTTCCTCGCGCGATGGTACTAATCACGGGTAATCTCGCGGTTCAAAATTCAGCATTTCTTTGTCGCCCCTTTTAATCGCCACTTACGACAGGCAGGGGATACCGCGGGTGTACTATTTGTTTGCATCCCCCACCAACAGGGGGTTGTGTGTTTGGTCCGCGAGAGCTATTTTATTTTGCTCAAGTCCGTCGGCAAGCCGGATAGTACCCCACTATCCGCCACCTGGGACGCACCACGTGGGAGTATCACCTCTCCCCCTGCTGTGGCAGTGTAGTAGGATCGTGGTTTTATTTATTTATTTATTTATTTATTTATTTATTTATTTATTTATTTATTTATTTATTTATTTATTTATTTATTTATTTATTTATTTATTTATTTATTTCATCATCATCATCATCATCTGTTTACCCTCCAGGTTCGGCTTTTCCCTCGGACTCAGCGAGGGATCACACCTCTACCGCCTCAAGGGCAGTGTCCTGGAGCTTCAGACTCTTGGTCGGGGGATACAACTGGGGAGTATGACCAGTACCTCGCCCAGGCGGCCTCGCCTGCTATGGTGAACAGGGGCCTTGTAGGGGGATGGGAAGTTTGGAAGGGATAGGCAAGGAAGATGGAAGGAAGCGGCCGTGGCCTTAAGTGAGGTACCATCCCGGCATTCGCCTGGAGGAGAAGTGGGAAACCACGGAAAACCACTTCCAGGATGGCTGAGGTGGGAATCGAACCCACCTCTACTCAGTTGACCTCCCGAGGCTGAGTGGACCCCGTTCCAGCCCTCGTACCACTTTTCAAATTTCGTGGCAGAGCCGGGAATCGAACCCGGGCCTCCGGGGGTGGCAGCTAATCACGCTAACTACTACACCACAGAGGCGGACACGGGGAATCTCGCGGTTCAAAATTCAGCATTTTTTGTCGCCCCTTTTAATCGCCACTTACAACAGGCAGGGGATACCGCGGGTGTACTATTTGTTTGCATCCCCCACCAACAGGGGGTTGTGTGTTTGGTCCGCGAGACCTATTTTATTTTGCTCAAGTCCGTCGGCAAGCCGGATAGTACCCCACTATCCGCCACCTGGGACGCACCACGTGGGAGTATCACCTCCCCCCCTGCTATGGCAGCGTAGTAGGATCGTGGTTTTATTTATTTATTTATTTATTTATTTATTTATTTATTTATTTATTTATTTATTTATTTATTTATTTGTTTATTTATTTTGTTTTCCTATTTATTTTCAGTAGGTTGTACAAATAACCCGCAAATCCAACAACCTGCACGTGAATAATCGAAAGTTCACTGTAAGTAGACTATACAGGGTGAAGCGTGATTCGCGCACTCGGGCGTTGCAGCGCGACTCCTCACATGCCAGCACTAAAAAAATGTCTCTTACAAATTTTCGTCTTGCGAGTATATCCGGTAGAAAACGGACGTTGAAGGGTAGCAATCTGGCAACACTGGAGCCATATGTAAGGTAACTACCGCTGTCAGCACGTTCTCGTCGTGCTGTACAGTTGGTGCAGTGGGTAGATTTTTTGGTTGGCATGCAGGAGGTCGATGGTTCGATCCTGGGCTGAGGCGCATTTTTTATTTGCTAATTTCCATCTGACATTACCTACCGTAATACAGTAAGACACCGTTTCTTTGGTCACATGTATCCTACATTTACTACATTTTGTAACTCTGAAACAACAAATACCTGGTTAGACTAATAAGAAATAGACAGCTGAAACAAATGACCAGTCATAGGACAGAATAACTACACAAACAATATCACTTTCGATCTGCTAAAGATGATAGCACAGTACAATAACACAACATCTACTTGTCATTTACATACTGCATGTATAATAATAATGTTATTTGTTTCACATCCCACGAACTACTTTTTAAGGTTTTCGGAGACGCCACCATACTACATCAATCAATCAATCAATACTGATCTGCATTTAGGGCAGTCGCCCAGGTGGCAGATTCCCTATCTGTTGCTTTCCTAGCCTTTTCCTAAATGATTTCAAAGAAATTGGAAATTTATTGAACATCTCCCTTGGTAAGTTATTCCAATCCCTAACTCCCCTTCCTATAAATGAATATTTGCCCCAGTTTGTCCTCTTGAATTCCAACTTTATCTTCATATCGTGATCTTTCCTACTTTTATAAACGCCATTCAAATCTATTCGTCTACTAATGTCATTCCACGCCATCTCTCCGCTGACAGCTCGGAACATACCACTTAGTCTAGCAGCTCTTCTTCTTTCTCTCAATTCTTCCCAACCCAAACATTGCAACATTTTTGTAACGCTACTCTTTTGTCGGAAATCACCCAGAACAAATCGAGCTGCTTTTCTTTGGATTTTTTCCAGTTCTTGAATCAGGTAATCCTGGTGAGGGTCCCATACACTGGAACCATACTCTAGTTGGGGTCTTACCAGAGACTTATATGCACTCTCCTTTACATCCTTACTACAACCCCTAAACACCCTCATAACCATGTGTAGAGATCGGTACCCTTTATTTACAATCCCATTTATGTGATTACCCCAGTGAAGATCTTTCCTTATATTAACACCTAAATACTTACAATGATCCCCAAAAGGAACTTTCACCCCATCAACACAGTAATTAAAACTGAGAGGACTTTTCCTATTTGTGAAACTCACAACCTGACTTTTAGCCCCGTTTATCAACATACCATTGCCTGCTGTCCATCTCAGAACATTTTCGAGGTCACGTTGCAGTTGCTCACAATCTTGTAACTTATTTATCACTCTATAGAGAATAACATCATCCGCAAAAAGCCTTACCTCCGATTCCACTCCTTTACTCATATCATTTATATATATATAAGAAAACATAAAGGTCCGATAACACTGCCCTGAGGAACTCCCCTCTCAACTATTACAGGGTCAGACAAAGCTTCACCTACTCTAACTCTCTGAGACCTATTTTCTAGAAATATAGCAACCCATTCAGTCACTCTTTTGTCTAGTCCAATTGCACTCATTTTTGCCAGTAGTCTCCCATGATCCACCCTATCAAATGCTTTAGACATGTCAATCGCGATACAGTCCATTTGACCTCCAGAATCCAAGATATCTGCTATATCTTGCTGGAATCCTACAAGTTGAGCTTCAGTGGAATAACCTTTCCTAAAACCGAATTGCCTTCTATCGAACCAGTTATTAATTTCACAAATATGTCTAATATAATCAGAAAGAATGCCTTCCCAAAGGTTACATACAATGCATGTCAAACTTACTGGCCTGTAATTTTCAGCTTTATGTCTATCACCCTTTCCTTTATACACAGGGGCTACTATAGCAACTCTCCATTCATCTGGTATAGCTCCTTCGACCAAACAATAATCAAATAAGTACTTCAGATATGGTACTACATTCCAACCCATTGTCTTTAGTAAATCCCCAGAAATCTGATCAATTCCAGCCGCTTTTCTAGTTTTCAACTTTTGTATCTTATTGTAAATGTCATTGTTATCATATGTAAATTTTATTACTTCTTTGGCCTTAGTCTCTTCCTCTATCTCGACATTATCCTTGTAACCAACAATCTTTACATACTGCTGACTGAATACTTCTGCCTTTTGAAGATCCTCACATACACACTCCCCTTGTTCATTAATTATTCCTGGAATGTCCTTCTTGGAACCTGTTTCTGCCTTAAAATACCTATACATACCCTTCCATTTTTCACTAAAATTTGTATGACTGCCAATTATGCTTGCCATCATGTTATCCTTAGCTGCCTTCTTTGCTAGATTCAATTTTCTAGTAAGTTCCTTCAATTTCTCCTTACTTCCACAGCCATTTCTAACTCTATTTCTTTCCAGTCTGCACCTCCTTCTTAGTCTCTTTATTTCTCTATTATAATAAGGTGGGTCTTTACCATTCCTTACCACCCTTAAAGGTACAAACCTGTTTTCGCATTCCTCAACAATTTCTTTAAACCCATCCCAGAGTCTGTTTACATTTTTATTTACCGTTTTCCACCGATCATAGTTACTTTTTAGAAACTGCCTCATACCTGCTTTATCAGCCATATGGTACTGCCTAACAGTCCTACTTTTAAGACCTTCCTTACTATCGCATTTATTTTTAACTACCACAAAAACAGCTTCATGATCACTAATACCATCTATTACTTCAGTTTCCCTATAGAGCTCATCTGGTTTTATCAGCACCACATCCAGGATATTTTTCCCTCTGGTTGGTTCCATCACTTTCTGAATCAGCTGTCCTTCCCATATTAACTTATTTGCCATTTGTTGGTCATGCTTCCTGTCGTTCGCATTTCCTTCCCAATTTACATCTGGCAAATTCAGATCTCCCGCTACAATCACATTTCTTTCCATGTCGTTTCCCACATAGCTTACTATCCTATCAAATAATTCCGAATCCGCATCAGTGCTACCCTTTCCCGATCTGTACACTCCAAATATATCAAGTTGCCTATTATCTTTAGAAATGAGCCTTACACCTAGAATTTCATGTGTCTCATCTTTAACTCTTTCGTAGCTTACAAATTCTTCTTTCACCAGAATGAAAACTCCCCCTCCCACCTTTCCTATCCTATCTCTACGATACACACTCCAGTGCCGTGAGAAAATTTCTGCATCCATTATATCATTTCTCAGCCATGATTCAACTCCTATTACAATATCTGGTAAATATATATCTATTAAATTACTTAATTCTATTCCTTTCTTTACAATACTTCTACAGTTCAGCACTAACAATTTTATGTCATCCCTACTTGATTTCCAGTTCCTTGTTCCCTTATCACCGCTCCCTAGGCCATCCCGTTTCCCTGAATGTACCTCCCTATTACCCTTCCAAACAAATTTCCTAACTTATACGTACCACTGCGGTTTAAATGAAGGCCATCCGAGCGCAGATCCCTATCTCCTACCCACCCATTAGGATCTAGAAATTTCACTCCCAGTTTCCCACATACCCACTCCATAGTCTCATTTAAATCCCCAATCACCCTCCAGTCAGTATCCCTCCTACACAGTATTCCACTAATAACAATCTCCGCTTTCTTAAACTTCACCCGTGCTGCATTTACCAGATCCCACACATCTCCAACTATGTTGGTACTTATATCAGCTTGCCTTACGTTGTTGGTACCAACGTGAAACACTACCACCTTCTCCTTCCCCTCCTCCCTCTCTTCTACTTTCCTCAACATCTGCCTCAACCTAATTCCTGGATAACATTCTACCCTGGTTCCCTTTCCTCCACACACTTTCCCCACGTGTCTAACGATGGAATCCCCCATGACCAGAGCCTCAACCCTACCCACCTCATTTGATCCCCTCCCCTCCTGGTCAGCCCTATCTTTCCTGATAGCTGCAGAAGCTACTTCCTCCTCCCTTTTCTCCTTCCCATAACCCTGTTCCACCTGTCTTTTCCTATCCTCTACTCTACATTTCCCTTTCCTACCTTTTCCCTTCCTCCTACTTCCATGCATCTCAGCAACAGTTCCCTGTCCCTCATCTTCCCTCTGTTGTTCTACCTGGAGTAATGTAGTATGTAATATGATCGCGCAGATGTAGCACATTAGCGCTAATACTGTCCATATTAAATTCACGCCCACGACGTGGAAAGGGCGCCTTTCAAAGCTGACCAATGAAAACGATTGTTCGTCCATTTCTAGGATCGTAGTATGTAAGTGCAAATGGTTTCTAGAGGACCCACTGCAATCGCTGTTGACGATTAAGATGCTAGATACCATACCACCTGGACTACATTTACGAAATAAAAAACATACGCCTCAACCCAGGATCGACCACTCGACCTCCTGCATGCTAACCCAAAGCTCTATCCACTGCACCAACTGTACAGTACAAGTAACTTTTGCTGACAGAGGTAGTTACCCTACATGTGATTACAGTGTTGCCAGATTGCTACTCTTCAACGTCGTTTTTCTGCCGGATATACTCGCAAAACGAAATTTTGTAAGAGACATTTTTTTTATTGCTGACATGTGAGGAGTCGCGCTGCGACGCCCGAGTGCGCGAATTACGCTTCATCCTGTATATTACAGGTTTGTAAGAGTTGCTCCTCAAATAATTTCTGCTCTATGTTTTGTCTACTCACAGTGCTGTCTTGGAGTGGCCACTTGTGCTAACTCTTCCCATACTATTGTTCCTTGTTTCGTAAAACAAACACTCAAGTTGTAGGACGCGTTCTGCATGAAACACGTGCCGACATTCCTCTATCTCTCTCGTGCCCGCCTGAATTCTATGTCAAATAGAAACTTTTCGTATTTCTGCTCTCTACTTGGCTCCCTTCTGCTGCTCGTAAATCAACATTCTCTCCTTCTCATTATTCCCGCTCCAGCTCAGCGATGGCCAAAAAAAATGTTCAGTCGCAAGTAGATTATCCGTTCTTCATAAGCTAGTAAGTAATAAAGTTAATATTTTGACAGAAAATTAAATAGCGTAATGGAAATTGTTTTGGCTTTTGAACGGAATCAATCATATTATGCGGTTGACTTATGTATGAGAACCAGATGAAGTGTCTAAACTTTGCATGGATTGCAGGGTATGAAAATAGGGATAAGAATCATAATTCGACTGACAATAAGATATTTTCTTCAAACTGAAAGTTCTTCAGACTTCTCAAAAAATAAATTTCGAGTAATATAGAGTGGGATCAATGTCAATTTATTTTGAGGGCCGAATTTAATAACATGAAATGTACGGTTCCGTGGGTAAGTGGTTAGCATTCTGCCCCCGCCGGGTTGGAGATTTGAACGTTCATTGGTTAATTGGGCGTCAGCTTGAAACCTTTTTGGGTACACTTCTAAGTCTTCACTGTAGGCATTAATGTTATTAACGTGCACAAACATAATTATGGCTCAAAAAGTGAACATTGAACCCAAATTTGAGAAAGAAATTCGAATTTTTAAATGATTTTTGAAATTCATTATTGGTATTTGCGTTCATTTTCGTGAACCAAGGTAGATAGATAATTTTTTTTTTTTTTTGCTATTTTGTTTTACGTCGCACCGACACAGATATGTCTTATGGCGACGATGGGAGAGGAAAGGCCTAGGAAGTGGAAGGAAGCGGCCATGGCCTTAATTAAGGTACAGCCCCGGCATGTGCCTGGTGTGAAAATGGGAAACCACGGAAAACCATCTTCAGGGCTGCCGACAGTGGGGCTCGAACCCACCATCTCCCAATTACTGGATACTGGCCGCACTTAAGCGACTGCAGCTATCGAGCTCGGTACATAATTGATTTTATGCATGTGTTTTATCAAAGTTGATGTTATAAGGCTGGCCTTGCAGTCTAATGGTACCGAGCTTTCCTCTTACCTAGAGGCCGCGAGTTGGATTCACGATCAGGTCAGAAATTTTTACATGAATCTGAGGGCTGGTTCGAGGTCCGTCAAGCTCCGTGAGAACAACTAGGGAGATAGCTGACGGTGAGATAGTGTTCCCGGTCTAGCAAGCCAAGAATAACGACCGAGAGGATACGTCACGAGTTATCTGCAAGTCTTTGGACTGAACAGCGGTCGCTTGGTAGGCCAAGTCCCGTCAGTGCTGTAACACCATGGGGGAGGGGGAATGTTATAAGGTCAGCAAAATTTGGCAGTCTTGCAAAGAATAATTTCTTAGAAATGAACTTCTAAATGGGCTTTTAAACTTGCAGATTTCACATCTAAGTTAGTTGCGACTAGTTTTTAGTTCGTGTGACGGTTTCGAAATGAGATTTACAAGGATAAGAGTTTATTTTAATTTGATATATCGACGATAGGCCTCGGAAGACCATGCGGCCAGCATTTACAGAGTGAGCTACATATATTTCGTGGCTGAAAAGAAAAAGTCGTGTCTGATAAATTAATATTACAGTCTGATAAATATTGGCAAATTACAGCGCATAATTGTGGAGTAAGGTTTGATAACAGGATGACAACTGACGTTGGCAGTGGTGTATACAGGACAGTATGATGTGGTTCAAGTCGGTTATTTCTCCAGGGTCTTCTGGGCAGTGACGATTGTCGAAGACCTTGATCCTGTGAAGATGACTTGGATAGCATACATGTCCCAGACGCATTCTAATTAAATATGAACGGTGTGTGCGAGTTAGTTTTAATTTCTTGAACCATATTTGCGTTGGTATGGTAGGCTGAATTTTACCATACTGCTTTCCTCTTGTAAGCTGTGACATTTTCCAGTACTCAGACCATTCCCTGTAGACCTGTTGTTTGATTATGGGCAGGAAATCAGAATATGGTGACTGTTTGTAAAGGCGGAGTTCACAAGTTGTGGCTATTTTCGCTAGCTGGTCTACTATCTCCATCATTATACCAGCGCGGACTTTTATCCATAGGAGATGCACTCCCTGAGCTGCTTTCTGTGCGGTATAGTTCAAAATGCCTAATATATACTGATGTGTAGACAGGTCCCAACGACAATTTTGTAGCTTTTGAAGAGCACATTGTGAGGCAGAAAGTATTAGAATTTTACGGAAGTGACGAATTCCATAGCTAATGCCTGAGTGGATAGCTAAAATTTCTGCAGTAACGATAGACGTCTCTTGAACTAAGGAGTACTTTCATCACACCTGAGATGCAACACGGAAGAATGCACAACCCACGCCTGTTGTGGTCTTGGATCCGTCAGTATAAATAGACTATGAACAAAATTAGGCCAGGTGGTATTGAGAAAAGCTGATAAACTTTCATTGATGGAAACACTGTTAGTAATGAAGCATAGTAAGAAGAATATGGAACGTATAAATATAAGAAGTTCGTACTTTTGTTGAAATACAGGGAGTCTTTCAGACTGGAGTATGAGGGAAATCAAGTGTTGGAAATTCTTGAAGCTTTCATATAATAATGTAGTCCGGTGTTTCTGACTGATGTTATTTCTGTCAATTGCCAGTTGTAGTAGTCTTAATTTACTTATCAGTTTATTGGTCCCCAGTGTTGACCGGCGGATAAAGAAAGTATTCGCCAGATATCGTCTTCTTATCTTGAGAGGCGTCTCCTTGGCTTCCACTAGGATTGCGTTTGTAGGAGTAGAATTCATTGCCCCAAGACATATGCGGATAGCACGATAATGTACTATATCAATGTTTCTGAGAACGTATTGTGGTGCATTTCCAAACAAATTGCTGCCGTAGTTTAATGTGGGACGTATTAATGGTCGATACAGTACTAACAATGTTGTTGTGTCCGCACCCACCAGATTCTATAAACAGCTCGTAAGACATTCAAAGCTCAATTAACTTTTGTTACTAGGTGCTCGACGTGACTTCTCCTGGTAAGATTACTATAGAGATGAAGTAATAGTTTCGCTGATGATTTTAGTGGAAGGAAAACGGACCGAGACGTATCGTGTGTGAAGTATGTGGAATCCTTTCTCGACTAAAAATAACAGCAATTGATTTCTCAGCAGATAAGGTGAGTCCTCTTTGCGCTAGGTGTGAAGCTGCCGTGGCTAGCCACATACATGTTAACCGGAAGCTAGTAGAGGCGGTGTAAATACATACATCATCCGCATATTGAAGCACTTCGATCGTAGGACCAAACACTTTATCCAGGTCTGTCGTGTAGGCGGCATATAATAAAGAACTGAGAATATCCCCCTGAGGAAGTCCATTCGTGACAATACGAGGGCCATAAAGGATATTGTCATGACGACGGTAAATACACTGTTCTTGTGATCAGAAGATTATTGATCCCAGAAACATGTATATTGCGGAGGCCCAAAAGTCTGAGTACAGGGATTATTACACTATCGTAAGCCTTAGAAATATCCAAAAATATAGCAAAAAATACTCTTTGTTCAAGAAACCCCGTTCTATATCAGTGGTTAACAGGCTGAGGTTGATCAACAAGAGTTGGGGGGGGGGAGGTTGGGGAATACTACCCAATAGACACAATGCAACTCTCCCTACTAATCCGTAGAGCGGACTAAACGATACTCTACTATATAGTGATAAATTAGATGGTACCTACACTGAATATTAACTACCAAGAAGTGCGTACTACCTTCTACGTTTAGCCTTTAGGTACCTACCAGGGCCTAGACACCGATATGTTTAGGGATTGGCTGGATTTATTATCAGAATTGTCTATAGTCTGAAGTATGAAGATTATTTCGATCGCCTTATTTTCCTCTACTTGCATCAGCTGAATATCACTAAGGCTAAGGGAGAATGTGGTGAGACTGCAGCAATCCGGGAAGCATGTTTATTGGCAGGGCTCCTATTAAATTATACGGACAAAATCGAAGATAAAGGATTAAATTCTGTCAAATGGTGACTGAATACCATAAAGTACCCGAATATATCTACTGAATAACTTGCCTTTCTCAGAAACAAATTAAAAGGTTAATTTCAGATATCTAGGTATAATGTAATAACTGATATTACTCACATTAAATAATAATAATAATAATAATAATAATAATAATAATAATAATAATAATAATAATAATAACAGAAGGCCTATAGATTCACCTGGAACAGATATAACAAAAAATCAATATCCAGGAATGAAAAATTAAGACATTACAACTCTGTTATCAAACCTGAAGCACTATACGCCTCGGAAACCTTCATCATTGGAGGAAGATCACTTATTAAAGACATACAGAAACAGGAGAGGAAAATATTTGATCCAGTCTACTCAAGGTAAATCTGGATGAAACTGAAGTCTCTGGAGCTTTTTCAGCATTCTGAAAAGATCACAGGCACCATCAGGAAAAGGCGATTAAATTTCTATAGCCACATTCTCAGAATGAATAATAACAGGCTCACCAAAAGGATTTTCAACCTTGCTCTGACAATGAAAGTCAAAAACAACTGGCTTAGTAAACTGGAAAAAAATTAATACCAGGATCAATAAATCATGGACTGAGGAACGAAAGAACATCTTTAGTGCCCAGATGAAGAGATTTTGGGAGAAGAAAAATCAACATCAGCTAAATAATAATAATAATAATAATAATAATAATTATTATTATTATTATTATTATTATTATTATTATTATTATTATTATTATTATAATATGATGATGATGATGATGATGATGATGATGATCATGATCATGATGATGATGATGATCCACAATAAATTTGCGGCCCCTAATTTCTATTTGATCAGCTCCATGCTCATCACCTAAAAGTCAATGACCCTAAGAAAATCACTTATAAACACTACCTGAAAATATAAAATTGTTCCATACAGTTTAGATCACTGTTTTTGTGCTTGTTTTCATCTACACAGAGAGCTTATCTCAGCTGTTCGCCATGTTCTACATTTCAGCTCACGCGAATACCTAGTGGAGTTTCATCTGTTCCTCGAAGTGCCCGATAATTTACCCTTCAGATAACTGAGATTTATGCTACCAGTAGCGTTACTCAAAAGTCGTCGAATGGTAGGTAAGTTATCTGGCGCTTAACCAGTACATGGTAGAATTAGCCATAAATTCCTGTCTCTAGCAAGTCCGAGGATTATCATCATCGTTATGCACATCAGTATAATTATCATTGAAATTTTCGTCTGTAGCTTTAGAGAACACAAACTCTCGGATATTTTTCCGCAGTCAATGGCGTAATAAATTTTTCGGCCAACAAGATTTAAACAAATCTTCATCTCTCAATGATGATACGACGAGGATGAGCCCCTCCTTCGAGTACTCTAAACCAGTAACAGATCTATATTTCGGCAGGCTGATTTGTTGGGTTGAGTCCAACATAGACGGTTCTTTCACAACTCTGTCCTGTGGTATCTGAAGGTGTTAAAAATACGCCATATCGTGTTTATATATTAACCAACACATAAAATAACTCATACGAGACAAAATTTACGGCATCTTCGTGTCTCCAAAAGATGTTAAAGTCGTTAGAACCAAGCTAAACCATTATTATTATTATTATTATTATTATTATTATTATTATTATTATTATTATTATTATTATTATTATTTATTCCGCCTGGACGATTGGTTCAGACAGTAGAGCTCTGACTTTCTGAGCCCACGATAATGGGCTTGTTCCCGGCTCAATCCGATGGTATTTGGAGATACGGTACTTAAAATACGCTAGCCTCACTTCGGTAGACTTACCAGCACATTAAAAAAAACCTACAGGACAAACTTGCCAGCACATTGCCGCCTCCGGAATCCGTAGAAATAGTTATATAAAAGCAACAAGAGCTAAATTAAGATGGATACGTATTTGCGACAATGAGAGGTATACAATCGACCCTCGATATCTCGAACATCTATTACTCGAATTTTCAGTATCTCCAAGTAACTTAATTTTCCCTGTCGTTTGTCCTATTCTTCACGTGTAATTATTTCTCCATTACTCAAAATTAGTTTTCACGAATTTCTCGAAGCAAATTTTCGTCCCTTGAAACAAAAAATACACTGTAACTCGAATTTTGTGCAACATTAACTGTGCAATCCCCCTGTGGGTGGGGGTGGTAGAATAACACCCACGGTATCCCCTGCCTGTCGTAAGAGGCGACTAAAAGGGGCCCCAGGGGCTCTGAACTTTGGAGCGTGGGCTGGCGACCACGGGGCCCTCAGCTGAGTCGTGGCATTGCTTCCACTTACTTGTGCCAGGCTCCTCACTTTCGTCTATCCTATCCGACCTCTCTTGGTCAACTCTTGTTCTTTTCCGACCCCGACGCTATTAGGTTTGCGAGGGCTAGGGAGTCTTTCAATTTCACGCCCTTCGTGGCCCTTGTCTTCTTTTGGCCGATATCTTCATTTTTCGAAGTGTCGGGCCCCTTCCCCTTTTTTCCTCTGATTAGTGTTAGATAGAGGATGGTTGCCCAGTTGTACTTCCTCTTAAAACAATAATCACCACCACCACCATTAACTGTGCAATACGTCATTTGTGGTTTGTGATGCACAGTTAACAAGTAAAGAAAGGGGTACAGTGATGCTGGGAGTTAATATGACTGGAACCGAAAAACTGAAACTTCCGGTGATCGGAAAATCGACGAAGCTCGTGTTTCTCGGGTGTGAATTAATTACCGGTCACGTACCAAAGCAACCCCCGAAGTCGCGGATGACAAGCTCCATTTACGAATCTCGGCTGCGTGGTATTGACGAGAAGTTTCAACCTTTAACAGTAACTACAGAAGAGGCTAGTGGATATTTTCCAAAGGTATTAACGGAGGACTGTTTCTTGTTTCACTGCTGTATGTACTGTATCCTGTCTTCTAAAAGTTACTATAATGAAAATCTACAGCCTGTTTCCAGTCATTTGACTGGGTCAGGAATGGAATGAATGAAGCCCCCTTCTAGCGGCGAGGATGTGAATTGTGCTGGCTGCCGAGGCCTGTCGCACTCCTCTGGGGCAATGATTAATGAATGATTAATGAAATGAAATGAGATTGGATAGTGTTGCTGGAATGAAAGATGACAGGTAAAACCGGAGTGCCCGGAGAAAAACCTGTTCCGCCTCCGCTTTGTCCAACACAAATCTCACATGGAGTGACCAGGATTTGAACCACGGAACCCAGCAGTGAGAGGCCGGCGCGCTGCCGCCTGAGCCACGGAGGCTTCTAAAAAGTTACTATAATAAGGGTTATAATTAAAGTGATGCCAAAAAATAGAGTTTGTATATTTGTAAATAATGTTAGAAATAATGTGTGCAGTATAAGCCTGTAGATACATATCATTCGATTATGTGCTATAGATGCTCAAAAACGGTATTCTCTATAGGCCTTATTGATATTTCTATAACTCGAATAAAATTTAACTTCCGAGGTGATTCGAGATAACGACATTCCACTGTATTTATTCTATCTAAAGATCAAGGCCGCGTCCCTTACACAGTGGCAACAGGTAATCTCTGTATGTATCAGAAGAAAATTCACTCCTCACTGCCATTTATTTCACGTCAGATACTTTCTGCAAGAATCTCCTTTCATGTTCACTGGAAGAAAGAAACAGTGTTTCAAAACACTTTCACATTGTATTTCATAAGGCCATACATTTCTATGTTATACCATACGCCGTGTACCATTCATCTCACAGCTGAGCTCTCTCGTAAAATATCAAATGTTTGAGACCATTTATTTTGCCCTCCCCTCTTAACTCTTGACTGATTCCCCCTCCTTTCTGCACCCGCCTCCGTTCTATACTTTTTCTTTCTCTTTTGACAGTTCTAAAAACAGCTTCTCGTCCCGCTTCTTCTAAGATGTATTGGACGAAATGTCCTGCTTAATGATGAAGTTTTGTCTAACTCATTATTTTAATTCGGCGTCTGTTAAAAGGGGCCTTCAGTCTGGAAATGGTTTCGCTGTTAACTTGTGCGACATGCAAACTTCAAGTTTACAACCACCATGATGTATTTTCTCATCAAACCGACAAAGGTCTTCCCAGTTCTCTTCGTTTCCTCTGAATGAATTAAAGAACAGTATAAGAACGAAAACTAGAGCTCCTTTCCATACTTGGTCCGTAACTTACGAAAGGGGAGGCCATATATTCACTAAATGGCAAATTCACAAGAAGTATGACGATACTGATTTGGAGCATTTATTCATGTTAAGGAAAATTGGTCGATGCTTTTACGTATATACATGGGGAATGCATTTAACTGAATGGATATCAAATACGTGACAAGTTTTATCTACGACTTATGCGGGAATTGACCTGTGGGCTGTTCACGAACACAGGTGCGTGCTGAGTTTTGAGTTAGTTTGTAAGCGACATGTCAGCAGAAGATTAGTGACGATCTCTCTGCATGATAATTCAAATGTAATTGAGCAGAAATGGTAATAGAAGAACTGTAATGGTTCGCGAACTGGTAAATTAATAATAATTTTTGTAACACTATTCTACAAAGGTTCTATTTCTGGGATTGAAGTATATCATTCTCAAGGAATTTACATTGCTAAATTCAAATATGAAATCAGAATTGCGCTATCAGAGATAGTTTTCCATTAATCTGAACATGTATGTATGTTGGGTATTCAGCCCGAAGGCTGGTTTGATCCTCTGCAGCTCCGCCAACAGCTGTCATAAATAGCCTAGGCGTCACTGAAGAGGCGTACTAGGGAAATGAGGAGTGAGGTAGTTTCCCATTGCTTTCCTCACCGAGCCAGCCGCTGCTATTACGTATCAGTCTGCCAAGCCCACTGAAATGCATGCACCAACCGACCCTATGAGCGATATTTTCACACCATTCATAGCAGGGACTGGCTGCATAAGGAATGGTATCACTAGCATCGCTCATACCTCGGTCACTTTCATATTGTTAAAGCCAAGGATGAGACTGAGACAGGTCAATGAAAGTAACAAATTTATTCTAGCCCATACCAGAAGACATAGTGCACAGTAAACACCACATCTCGCCAGCCAAGGCATAATCTGAACATACAGTACTATCATATGTGGTATCATTATTTGCGGCAAATATGTTAAGTTTGTAAATATATATATATTGGCAACATTAAGTTTACTATATCTGAATCTTTTTCAGAAATTGAAGTTCTTGTTCAGATGTTAAATTCAAACTCACATGAGTACGCAACGATTTATACCAATTTAGAATATATTTATTTGGCTTCTTAGATAAACCAAGTGAGTATTTCTGTGAATATTCTCTTCTTTTGTTTTTCTATTCGATATGTCTGCATGTCTGACAAAGAAAAGCGAGCCTGGGTATGTTTCAAGAAACTTTCAAGGAAGAGAAGAGACCCTAAATATAAAGAGTTTGTGAAAGAAATTATGAAGCTTGTAAAGATTTAGGATGCAATATGTCCTTGAAAGTACATTTAATGGACTCGCATCTAGACTTCTTTCCAGGGAGTTGTAGTGATGTATCAGATGAGCATGGAGAAGGTTTTGATAAAGACATAGCTACCACGGAGAAACGATATGAATGGAAATTAATGTCCACAACGTCAGGACAAGAAGGGTGCTCAATACAAAAGAAAGAAATAAGACATGAAACTTTGCGGTGACAAATTTCCGTCCATATTTCCAATTTTTATAAACATTCCTTTGAAAGACTGTTAGGAAGTGAGAACACTTATGTGAGGACTTCAACTAACACCTTCTGTTACTCTCCTAATGTTTATAGGACACCGTAATTGAATTTCTGTCAGTACATGTATGACTAAATTAAAGCTATATATAATGATATGAAAATATTGAAATAAATTAAAAATCGGATTACATCTATGCCTGGTGTATGAAAACAAACACCAGACTTGAATTCAGCGTTAAAATGATTATAAGAATCACACATTTTCTTCCAGAAATAGGACTTTCTTTTTGTAGAAAAGTCTAATTTGCAATTTGACAGCCGGAGGGAGGCTAGTTAGATCCTCATAAAGCACCAATATAAGTTATAAGATAATAAAGTTATCGTTAGCTAATAAATGGCTTTGTCTGCGTGAAAAAAATCCTATTCCTCACAAAATTAATTAATTAATAAATTGGTTGGTTGGTTGGTTGGTTGGTTGGTTGGTTGGTTGGTTGGTTGGTTGGTTGGTTGGTTGGTTGGTTGGTTGGTTGGTTGGTTGGTTGGTTGGTTGGTTGGTTGGTTGGTTGGTTGGTTGGTTGGTTGGTTGGTTGGTTGGTTGGTTGGTTGGTTGGTTGGTTGGTTGGTTGGTTGGTTGGTTGGTTGGTTGGTTGGTTGGTTGGTTGGTTGGTTGGTTGGTTGGTTGGTTGGTTGGTTGGTTGGTTGGTTGGTTGGTTGGTTGGTTGGTTGGTTGGTTGGTTGGTTGGTTGGTTGGTTGGTTGGTTGGTTGGTTGGTTGGTTGGTTGGTTGGTTGGTTGGTTGGTTGGTTGGTTGGTTGGTTGGTTGGTTGGTTGGTTGGTTGGTTGGTTGGTTGGTTGGTTGGTTGGTTGGTTGGTTGGTTGGTTGGTTGGTTGGTTGGTTGGTTGGTTGGTTGGTTGGTTGGTTGGTTGGTTGGTTGGTTGGTTGGTTGGTTGGTTGGTTGGTTGGTTGGTTGGTTGGTTGGTTGGTTGGTTGGTTGGTTGGTTGGTTGGTTGGTTGGTTGGTTGGTTGGTTGGTTGGTTGGTTGGTTGGTTGGTTGGTTGGTTGGTTGGTTGGTTGGTTGGTTGGTTGGTTGGTTGGTTGGTTGGTTGGTTGGTTGGTTGGTTGGTTGGTTGGTTGGTTGGTTGGTTGGTTGGTTGGTTGGTTGGTTGGTTGGTTGGTTGGTTGGTTGGTTGGTTGGTTGGTTGGTTGGTTGGTTGGTTGGTTGGTTGGTTGGTTGGTTGGTTGGTTGGTTGGTTGGTTGGTTGGTTGGTTGGTTGGTTGGTTGGTTGGTTGGTTGGTTGGTTGGTTGGTTGGTTGGTTGGTTGGTTGGTTGGTTGGTTGGTTGGTTGGTTGGTTGGTTGGTTGGTTGGTTGGTTGGTTGGTTGGTTGGTTGGTTGGTTGTTAAAACATCACAGAAGAACAACTGAACAGAATTTCTCGAAAATTGGTAAAGTTCAGTGGGAGCTGGGATAAAAATTTTCTCTAAACATTTTAAGCCTTATATTGCTCATTACTGAAAGTTAACTCTTCCTTGATACACAATTCACTTAGGCACAGATTTTTCTAGACGGCATAAAATAACTATCTTCATCAGTTTTCTCAAACGACAGTTTGTTGAACTGTTGAAATTGGTGGAAATCCTTTCTGTGGTTTCTGAGAAAGAACTTTCTGTGGTTTCTGAGAAAGAACGTTATGTTTCATGATACATCGAAGTGAAATATCACTCGGAGTTAGGTTACTTGATGTAGGTGGTCAATGCGTCGTGCCAGAACGGCCAATCCATACATGAAGTTGCAGGTTAGAGATATCCCTCATCCCCACACCAAAGTGAAAGTTTGGTATAAATCCTGTTGGCACATTAATGCGTATAAGCAAAATGAGAGAGCCTCCGTGGCTCAGACGGCAGTGCGTCGGCCTCTCACCGCTGGGTTCCGTGGTTCAAATCCCGGTCACTCCATATGAGATTTGTGCTGGACAAAGCGGAGGGGGGACAGGTTTTCCTCCGGATACTCCGGTCTTCCCTGTCATATTTCATTCCAGCAACACTCTCCACTATCATTTCATTTCATCTGTCAGTCATTAATCATTGCCCCAGAGGAGTGCGACAGGTCTCGGCAGCCGGCACAATTCCCATCCTACCGAGCTCGATAGCTGCAGTCGCTTAATTGCGGCCAGTATCCAGTATTTGGGAGATAGTAGGTTCGAACCCCACTATCGGCAGCCCTGAAAATGGTTTTCCATGGTTTCCCATTTTCACACCAGGCAAATGCTGGGGCTGTACCTTAATTAAGGCCACGGCCGATTCCTTCCCACTCCTAGCCCTATCCTGTCCCATCGTCGCCATAAGACCTATCTGAGTCGGTGCGACGTAAAGCAACTAGCAAAAAAAAAATAAAAAAAAATAAAAATTCCCATCCTCGCCTCAAGATGTGGCTTCATACATTCCATCCCTGACCCGGTCACTGAATGGAAAACAGGTTGTAGGTTTTCATTTTGTAGCAAAATTAGCGCTCTTTTCATATTCAGTAATAGCCATGTACTGTAACATCTGAATAACTTATATAGGCAGCTGGAAACCGTTCCTCGAAATCCCACTCCGGATAGTATTGCCAAGTGTGTTTTAAGTCAACATAATAAACAGAAGTGTGCCGATTTACTCGCCCGTACAGCTTAAATCTCAAATTTCAAGATCAGCTTCGTGTCGAATGAGAAACAATTCGCTGAACTCCAAAGGGTGTTCCGAATCATCTCCGCTTAGCCCTTGCGAAAGCTTTGACCGATATGGTCTCTGTTTCTTATATCGTGAAACAGGCTTCTTAAAGATGAACGATTAATGTCCTCTTAGATATACCTTATCTTTGGATTTCCGTCGTAGACTAATGAAAATTCATACAAAAATTTAATGCATTCTAAATCAAAGTATAATCTCCGGATCTTCAAAACCATTCTTACAAAATTTCAGAAAGTGTTGATAATAGAAGCATTACAAAGAAGGTTTGTACCGAGATAACTACATAAAAAATACAAATAAAATATGTTTATGAATGAAATGGAAGTTAATCCTCGGTCAATATGCATATTCTAGATATGAAACTCTTGAGGTAGAGCGTTGCTCTTTCAGCACTGCATTGTTATCAGACCGTGCGCTTAATTAAGATATCATGATAAATGCACAACAACCAAAATTTAATTAACACTACGGATTTATTCACAACAAGGTAAGAGAGTGGGCGGTCTGGAGTAAGTAATTCATATCCCAACACTAGAAAATAAGGTCCGATATTCACTTCGTGACCCTGATAAAGTTACCTAATTAACTATTATGGGACGCCACGGATGGTATTAATAACTCACAAGCTCATTTATAATGCTTAATCCGTGGACTAGCACACCAGCCTCCACAACTAGGGACATGATTTTCTCGCATTAACGATAAACGCGACAAAAATATTCTGAAGTGATTTGAAAATATCTTAACTAATCATACGACTCTGGTTAAGGAATTAGTGATTTTGTTTTCGCGATTTACAGCGAATTGAAGTGACAAGGAGAGTGTAAAGAGAAATTTATTTATTTTGCGGTAAGTGCGAAAATACAGCGAACTTCATGGAAAATAACGATCTTGAAGTTGTATTCCAATATCACGTGTGTGAAGGGAAACAAAAGAAGGAATAAGCATTTCTCATTTCGACAGATGTATCTCTTCGTATTAATATTCTATACAATCCCTTAATGGTATGGCCGCATAAGGTAAAATCTATGGCTATGTAGGGTTATAAGGTAATTTGTTATGTAATCTTAACTAGGGCTATATTATTGTCAATATTGCTTCTGTTTATTTACCTACTTTTCACATAAATACACTGACTGACAGAGCAAATGCAACACCAAGAAGGAGTGGTCAGAACTTTATGCCAATTGCAGGGTAGACTGACGTCACTGAGGTATGCTCATGATGTGAAATGCGCCGCTGTGCTGCGCACGTAGCGAACGATAAATGGGACACGGCGTTGGCGAATGGCCCATTTCGTACCGTGATTTCTCAGCCGACAGTCATTGTAGAACGTGTTGTCGTGTGCCACAGGACACGTGTATAGCTAAGAATGCCAGGCCGCCGTCAACGGAGGCATTTCCAGCAGACAGACGATTTTACGAGGGGTATGGTGATCGGGCTGAGAAGGGCAGGTTGGTCGCTTCGTCAAATCGCAGCCGATACCCATAGGGATGTGTCCACGGTGCAGCGCCTGTGGCGAAGATGGTTGGCGCAGGGACATGTGGCACGTGCGAGGGGTCCAGGCGCAGAACGAGTGACGTCAGCACGCGAGGATCGGCGCATCCGCCGCCAAGCGGTGGCAGCCCCGCACGCCACGTCAACCGCCATTCTTCAGCATGTGCAAGACACCCTGGCTGTTCCAATATCGACCAGAACAATTTCCTGTCGATTGGTTGAAGGAGGCCTGCACTCCCGGCGTCCGCTCAGAAGACTACCATTGACTCCACAGCATAGACGTGCACGCCTGACATGGTGCCGGGCTAGAGCGACTTGGATGAGGGAATGGCGGAACGTCGTGTTCTCCGATGAGTCACGCTTCTGTTCTGTCAGTGATAGTCACCGCAGACGAGTGTGGCGTCGGCGTGGAGAAAGGTCAAATCCGGCATTAACTGTGGAGCGCCTTACCGCTAGACAACGCGGCATCATGGTTTGGGGCGCTATTGTGTATGATTCCACGTCACCTCTAGTGCGTATTCAAGGCACGTTAAGTGCCCACCGCTACGTGCAGCATGTGCTGCGGCCGGTGGCACTCCCGTACCTTCAGGGGCTGCCCAATGCTCTGTTTCAGCAGGATAATGCCCGCTCACACACTGCTGGCATCTCCCAACAGGCTCTACGAGGTGTACAGATGCTTCCGTGGCCAGCGTACTCTCCGGATCTCTCACCAATCGAACACGTGTGGGATCTCATTGGACGCCGTTTGCAAACTCTGCCCCAGCCTCGTATGGACGACCAACTGTGGCAAATGGTTGACAGAGAATGGAGAACCATCCCTCAGGACACCATCCGCACTCTTATGGACTCTGTACCTCGACGTGTTTCTGCGTGCATCGCCGCTCGCGGTGGTCCTACATCCTACTGAGTCGATGCCGTGCGCATTGTGTAACCTGCATATCGGTTTGAAATAAACATAAATTATTCGTCCGTGCCGTCTCTGTTTTTTCCCCAACTTTCATCCCTTTCGAACCACTCCTTCTTGGTGTTGCATTTGCTCTGTCAGTCAGTGTAATTCACAAATCTTAAGAATTAAACTTTTTTATGAATAACTCTAGAAAAGGATTACAGTGAAATTAAAGTGATGGGGTCAGTTCTATTTCGCGAAATATTGCGAAAAATTGTTTCCTTTTCGCGAAATCGAACATAAATTAATGCCAAAACACCAAGTAGCAGGTGGCTTGGTAACCGATAGTTACTCGAGCTCACACGCGTTCCCTAATTGTTCGCATGGGGTCGTTCAGGTTGCCAACAGAGTCTGCATTAAATAAATACGCGAAACAATTCAAAGTAAACGACATAAGAAGGAACATACTTACGAATGGTAATCACTTAAGGCACGGACCTTTATTCCACGGTTACACACACGTAAACGGGAACATTTTAATCTCCTTCTGCAAGCCACTGCTCAGTCTATATATTAAGAGAGTTTACTAAAACCAGCTTTGTCCACATCATCCATCCATTCCAAACAGAGGGCATGATGAATTCTGACTACGAACTGCGGCATACCATATCGCGCTTCTTATTAAATGTTCATAAAACCATTGAAAAGAGCCTCCGTGGCTCAGACGGCAGCGCGTCGGCCTCTCATCGCTGGATACCGTGGTTCAAATCCCGGTCACTCCATATGAGATTTGTGCTGGACAAAGCGGAGGCGGGACAGGTTTTTCTCCGGGTACTCCGGTTTTCCCTGTCATCTTTCATTCCAGCAACACTCTCCATTCTCATTTCATAGCATCTATCATTCATTAATAAATCACTTTGGGAGTGGCGACACCATCGTACTAATAGCCTTATCTGCTTCATTCATTACATCCTGACCCGGTCAATGACTGGAAAACAGGTTGTAGGTTTTTCATTTTCAAAACTATTGAAAAGGGCAGGTAAACAATAAGACTGCGACAGGAATATCAAGACGAGTTATCTTATCTATTTATAACTAATGTTGCGGAGCAGTACGAGTCCTGTAGTAAATTACAAATTTGCGCTCCACGAGAATCCAAGGAAAAGAAACTCTGAAATGGTCATCATGGCAACTCCCGGAGTTGTCGCATTCTAGCAATAAACACTTATTTCCAATTCCTTCTCAAGAACCAATCGATGTGTTAATCTCCAAATGTGCCCAAGAGTACAAAACATGCATTTCGTATTTTTGTGATAGGATAGTTGGCAACACTGAGTCTAGTTATTTTAATGTAAGTCATAATTTCAGAGTGGAAGTGCTCAATACTTCTGGTATAAAAACAGTTCTCACACTGTTCAGAATGTTTCAGAAACATGCCAAAATATGTGTATTAACTTGTTTACACTATTAAAATATAAAGTTATAGACAACAGGAGCAATAATACGTACAAAATTCTTTAATTTTGTGACCTAATTACTCATGCCCCGGTCTTGAAAACTAAGAATAACGGCTGAGAGGATTCGTCGCGCTGACCACACGACACCTCGTAATCTGCAGGGCTACGGGCTGAGCAGCGGTCGCTTGGTAGGCCAATGCTCTTCAAGGGCTCTAGTGCCATGGGGGGATTACTCATGTGGGGATTACACATCAATTAAGGCCACGGCCACTTTCTTCACACTCCCAGGCATTTCCTAACCCATCGTCGCCGTAAGACTTATCTGTGTCGATACGACGTAAAGCAAATAATAACAAATAAATAAAAACCAAGATGATGAATTCAATTCTCGCTGTGCGTGCCACTTTTAAGTGTATGAAAAAAATGCTTTCATTATTATACATAGCCACTAAATCTTCTCAAATAAAGTGGCATGTTAAGCAGTCTAATCCACCATATCAACTGCAGAGCTATATAGAAGCAGATGTTCATGATAATGTGTTTTAATCAATCTCTGTAAGTAAAGATGTTTACTTTTCTTTTTATTTAGGCCTAGAAATACTGGGTACGTAACCTTATTCCTTTAATTTTGAGGCATTTTGCGGTGTTGTTATGACGGGCAAACAAAGTACTAGTTGGCAACACTGAGTCTACTTATTTTAATGTAAATCATAATTTTAATACTTCTTGGATAAAACAATCCTCAGACTGTTCAGGAAGTTTCCGAAACATGCCAAAATGTGTGTATTAACTTGTTTACACAATTAAAATGTAAAGTAATTAGTTATATGTAACAGGATTAATAATATGTACAAAATTCTTTAATTTTCTGACGTAATGACTGCTGTGGGGATATACAGGGCTCGTCAGAACTTACTTTCATCAATAAGCCAGGAAAGCAACCGAAACTGCCACATGAAGGTAGTGAACGCGACAAAGTTACACGTGATCACAAAAAATATGTAAAATAAATTGAAAATGGATAGGAACCTAGAAGACTTCACATGAATAATTAAAGTTTAAACGTCCTTATAATTAGTGGTGGCGACCATGGGGCTCCGGATAAGTCTAGTATTGCTTCTATTTACTTGTTTCTATCTCCTCTCTTTAAATTCTCCTTTCCAGTCTTCCTTGTTCAATATGTCTTCTCTGCGTGCCCCGAAGGTATTTAGATATGCGACAATGAAATAGTCTTTCAACTTCACATCTTCCACCTTCTTCTTCCTGGACTTAATCCCAACTACTTGGTTTCGGATGTTCTTTCTCAGAAAGCACAGGATTTCCGTGACTTGTAACAGCAGAATAACTGTCGTTTGAGAAAAGCGATGACGATCGTTATGGTCTTACCATCTCTAAATTCGGTGCCTAAATTTAACGGATGGATGGCCTTCCTGACGCCAACAATACGTGGACGGATCTATTCAATTTTGCAGGTTTCTGTAGGGTTAGTATCATGAAGAACACCTAGCCGTAAAACTGGGCCAAATCCATGACAAGTGGAGAACCTATTAAAATAGGTAAAAAGACCAGGAAGAAAAATAAAATAATATTTTTTTTACGTCACAACGACACAGGTAGGTCTTGTGGCAACTACGGGATAGGAAAGGCCTAGAAGTGGGAAGGAAGCGACCGTGGCCTTAATTTAGGTACAGCCCCAGCATTTTTCTGGTGTGAAAATGAGAAACCACGGAAAACGACAGTTTGGGTTCGAACCCACTATCATCCAAATGCAAGCTCATAGCTACGTGACAGCTCGGTGTAATAGGTTTTTAAATACATACATTGCTCAGAATTAGAAAAAGAATGATATTTCTGTATCGGTTGTGCCCACAGTAAGAAGGAAACGCATTTTTTTTTTTAATTTTCCTATAAGTACTGCATTAACATTTGTGTAGAATACAATTTCCGAATATTTATGTCTTAAAAGTTTTACCGTACCAGCTATTGAATGATAAGCCAGAATGACTACAATTTCCAACATCGAGATAATTACTGTATTTATCTCCACATCAAGATGTATAAGACATTTGAATATTCAGTGCATCTTTTTATGTGATACTGAACTTTCGTCTTACGAAAAAGTTTTTGTTTTCTACGTCTTATATTTGCTAGTAGCCGGCCCCGTGGTGTAGGTGTAGCGTGCCTGCTTCTTACCCGGATGCCCCGGGTTCGATTCTCGGCCAGGTCAGGGATTTTTGTCTGGACCCGAGGGCTGGTTCGAGGTCCACTCAGCCTACGCGATTAGAATTGAGGTGAGATAGCGGCTCCGGTCTAAAAAGCCAAGAATAACGGCCGAGAGGATTAGTCGTGCTGACCACACAACACCTCGTAATCTGCAGGCATTCGAGCTGAGCAGCGGTCGCTTGGTAGGCCAAGGCCCTTCAAGGGCTGTAGTGGCATGAGGTTTGGTTTGGTTTTTTTTTATATTTGCTAGTGAATTTTTTACCTTACACCTTTTGAACGACAGGCTGAAGATGACCCTGACTAGAGGTCGAAACAGGTTCCAATTGTGATTGACTTATAACGTAACCTTGCATTAATAAGTTTTCTTGTATTGAATGAGTGGAACCACAATATATTTGTAATTTAATCGTACCGACTATGAAGTCCAACTCGTTGGCTGAACGGTCAGCGTACTGGCCTTCAGTGCAGAGACTCCCGGGTTCTATTCCCGGCCCGGTCGGGGATTTTAACCTTAATTGGTTACATCCAATGGCACGGCGGCTGGGTGTATGTGTTGACTTCATCATAATTTCATCGTCATCACGACGCGCAGGTCGCCTACGGGAGTCAAATAGAAAGACCTGCACCTGGTGAGCCGAACCCGTCCTGGGATATCCCGGCACTAAAAGCCATATGGCATTTCTTATTTACCGACTATGATAAGAGTGATATTCATGAATTTAGACTTTTGTTGGTCAGACCGTTTAAACGCCGAGCCACGAGAACATGGGTGAACAGATTTTAATTTAAATCGGTATGTAAGGTCCTGTCCGCCTCTGTGGTGTAGTGGTTAGCGTGATTAGCTGCCACCCCCGGAGGTCCGGGTTCGATTCCCGGCTCTGCCACGAAAATTTGAAAAGTGGTACGAGGGCTGGAACGGGGTCCACTCAGCCTCGGGAGATCAACTGAGTAGAGGTGGGTTCGATTCCCACCTCAGCCATCCTCGAAGTGGTTTTCCGTGGTTTCCCACTTCTCCTCCAGGCGAATGCCGGGATGGTACCTAACTTAAGGCCACGGCCGCTTCCTTCCCTCTTCCTTGTCTATCCCTTCCAATCTTCCCATCCCTCCACAAGGCCCCTGTTCAGCATAGCAGGTGAGACCGCCTGGGCGAGGTACTGGTCATTCTCCCCAGTTGTATCCCCCGACCAAGACTATGAAGCTCCAGGACACTGCCCTTGAGGCGGTAGAGGTGGGATCCCTCGCTGAGTCCGAGGGAAAAGCCGAACCTGGAGGGTAAACAGATGATGATGATGTAAGGCCCTTTTTTTCTTTTAATTTGCGTTACATCACACCGAGACAGGTAGGTTCTATGGCGACTATGGGATAGGAAAGGCCTAGGAGTGGAAAGGACCTGGCCGTGGCCTTAAGGTACAGCCCCAGAATTTGCCTAGTGTGAAAATGGGAAACCGCGGAAAACCATCTTCAGGGCTGCCGACAGGAGGGTTCGAACCCACTATCTCCCGGATGCAAGCTCACAGCTTTGCGCCCCTGATCGCACGGCCAACTCACTATGGCACTACAGTCTAGAATATAAATAATTTTAATTTTATTCACCCTGGATGGAATGGTAGTTTAGGAGAAGGTTTAAAATTTAATTCTCAAATGTATGTGTTATTAGTGGTCCTATCAATAAATACTACATACCAAACGTTATATATATAATGCAATTTTGCGATCATGTATGTCTTATACAATTATATAGTATCGGTTTTGATAACAGAGATATTCATGAATTTATACTTTTGTTGTCCAATCCACATCAACTCAGTTTAACATGCCGTATTAAACCTTTGAATACAGGCATGTAACTTCGCATAAATTCATGAAGGAATCGTGAGACCGATTACCAATTCTCCTGCGAAGAATGGATGCATATGCTAGTTAATAAAAAAAACTCATGGAAGCATAGAAACCTCTTGGTACAAGAAAAAAATTCCGAAAACAATAATTAACTGAAGAACGAACGAATGAATGAATGAATGAATGAATGAATGAATGAATGAATGAATGAATGAATGAATCGAGCACACAAGTCCCCAGTCCTAGCGTGTTTCGGTTTCACAGTCTGGTGATGGTAGTAATCGTTGTTTTAAGCGACCACTTCTCAACGACGAATAATCACTTAGTAGAGTCTATACTTCTCTGAAAATGATTCCTCATACGTTTTTCCAAATTGTTTTTAACTAAATTTTGGGGTACAAACCTATTTATTTTTCGTATCGACATAGACATGTTGTAAGAACCCTCGTCATGATCATGTAAACCCCGCTTCATTCTCCAGATAACGGGACCTGTCTCGACGGTAACAGTCTAGTAGAATGGACGTTGTCTGATTGCTAATCAACTAAGGACGGCAATTGAATTTGTTCTACACGAGGGCTCTGTGTTATGAGACTATCCCGACGCCTTGAGCTCATTCAAATGCAGATAACTTCCATGGTAATTACCGCACTGGGAAGAACGCATTAGGAGCCTTGTTTATTCCGAACACAATAACTTGGTTTCACAGTCATTTAGCACCAATGAATATGTACTGTTCTCTTTTTTTTGGTCCGACACTGCCGGGGCGACAGAGTGCTTCCAGTAATACAACGATGGAGCCCGTCCTTTCGGCTTCATTAACACACTATATAAGTAGTTGTTGGGCGACACTGTGCATGAACACCACTTTTTTGTTTTATAAACTGTATTTAACGACTTTAAACGTCTCCCAATACTTGGCTGATAGCTCAGAGTGGCATCCTTCGGTTCAAAGGAACCCGGCTTCGATTCTGACTCTATTAGCTTGGAGGCTAGGTTTTGTCTTTGTCTCTATACAAAACCCTTCATATACAATCAACACGCCACACTACTAACCGTCACAGTGACACCCAGCAGTGCATATATCACTCCACAAAGGTTTGGCACCAGGAAGGGCAGCCGGCTGTAAAATAGGTCTAAAATCTCATTTAAGGCATAGATAGTACCCGGAACACCACAAAACTCACCTGGCTTCCTCCTTACCAACCTACCGCCATTACTGGCACCAATACAGCTTGGCACCACTGAAGTCGCAGATGGCAGTGATTCGGAGTTAGTGGCATGAACGTTACAGAACGTCTGGCTCGGAGCTATCCCTCAAGTAATCGATTTTTACAGTTCACTGCGTTACTCTTGTACTAACCGAAGTTGTAATGGCTGCTGAAGATGCAGTACGAGATACTACAGCCATGCGGTCTTTCCTCTCCGTAGTGGCCCGTGTGTGGCCGGACTCCGGTCTTGTTGAAACAGTGCCTTCCCGTGACCATTGTTGCCACTACCGATGCACTGTCGTATTTCACACGTCCAAACACGCCTCCCGAATTTCGTTGATCTATCACAATTCTTTCTTGGTGTTGGGATATCATATTCCGCCAGTATGCGTATATACACACATACATTCGTACGTACATACATACGCACGCACTGTTTTGCATGGGATATTAAAAACAGCAAATTTTGAGACCAACAACTCCCCTTTCCTATCTCTTACACCGCAAAGCAAATTTCATTAGTCTAAAAGGAAATTTATCATCAGATATTCGTATAATTTGAGTCGTTATACGTCCCTTAACTACTAATGCTAGAATGATGGAATTTCATCCTGAGAAAGGATTCAAGATCGGGCTTGTAAATCTTCTCTCGTCGTTCATCCAACTTCAAATGGTAACCGGTTGAGTAGGTCTCCATTCGCGAACTTGAACACGTGTTCTGAGCCCCTAATCAACTGAGTTCTACATTCAGAGGACAACAGTTTTGGTATAGGTACCTAATATCGTGCAGGACACGTCTCTGGCTCGGGGAAGTACAGCAACTCTACGTCGCAACGATTAAACAGGTGTGTGGAAGACCTATGGATTGTTGGAGCTCGGTCTTACTCACAGAAGCAAACAACACATCATCCATGGTCCATGGTGCTAGTTTCTGCAGTTCTTTCGTGATGGTATCCATGATTATGACAAAAAGCAGGGGTGAATGTGCTTGAAAATCTGTAGATATCTCGCTCTCCAGCTGGTGTATCAAGATTCTCATATACCTCATTGAAATGGACTGACTTCATCATTGCAATTGTTCTTTTTGCTGCCTTTCTAGCATCACAGTAAGGTTTCCTATTTTCTTCTGTCTTCGCGAAAAGAAACACCTGATAAGCGTTCTTTTTAGCCTGCACCATGTTTTTGACCTCTTCAGTCCACAGCCATGTTCGACGATCAAAGTTTCTACGCTTAAGTTTAGTCGCACCTACATGCTCATGGGAAGGTTTATGCAATGCTGCTTTTAGAACAATCAATGTTGTTTGGACATCAGTAATGGGTGGAAGGATTACGCTGGAAATGGTGTCAATTTTCTTCTCTTTGAAACGCCACCATTTTATTCTTGTTCAATCAATCAATCAATCAATCAATCAATCAATCAATCAATCAATCCTGATCTGCATTTAGGGCAGTCGCTCAGGTGGCAGATTACCTATCTGTTGTTTTCCTAGAATTTTCTTAAATGATTGCAAAGAAATTGGAAATTTATTGAACATCCCCTTGGTAAGTTATTCCAATCCCTAACTCCCCTTCCTATAAACGAATATTTGCCCAAATTTGACCTCTTGAATTCCAACCTTATCTTCATATTGTGGTCTTTCTTACATTTAAAGACACCACTCAAACGTATTCGTCTACTGATGTCCCCCACACCATCTGTTCACTGACAACTCGGAACATACCACTTAGTCGAGCAGCTCGTCTCCCTTCTCCCAAGTGTTCCCAGCCCAAACTTTGCAACATTTTCGTAACGCTACTCTTTTATCGGAAATCACCCATAACAAATCGAGCTGCTGCTCTTTGGATTTTTTTCAGTTCTCGAATCAAGTAATCCTGGTGAGGGTCCCATACACTGGAACCATACTCTAGTTAGGGTCTTACCAGAGACTTATATGCCCTCTCCTTTACATCCCCTACAGCCCCTAAATACCCTCATAACCATGTGCTAAGATCTGTACCCTTTATTTACAATCATATTTATGTGATTACCCCAATGACGATATTTCCTTATATTAAGACTTAGGTACTTACAATGATCCCCAAAGGGAACTTTCACCCCATCAACGCAGTAATTAAAACTGAGAGGACTTTTCCTATTTGTGAAACTCACAACCTTACTTTTAACCCCGTTTATCATCATACCATTGCCTACTGTCCATCTCATAACATTATCGAGGTCATTTTGCAGTTGCTCACAATCTTGTAACTAATTTATTACTCTGTACAGAATAACATCATCTGCAAAAAGCCTTATCTCTGATTCCACTTCTTTTCACATATCATTGATATATATAAGAAAACATAAAGGTCCAATAATACCGCCTTGAGGAATCCCCTTCTTAATTATTACAGGGACAGATAAAGCTTCACCTACTCTAATTCTCTGAGTTATATTTTCTACAAACAAAACCACTTATTCAGTCACTCTTTTGTCAAGTCCAATTGCACTCAGTTTTGCCAGTAGTATCCGATGATCCACCCTATCAAATGCCTTAGATAGGTCAATCGCGACACAGTCCAATTGACCTCCTGAATCCAGGATATCTGCTTTATCTTGCCGGAATCCTACAAGTTGAGCTTCCGTGGAATAACCTTTACTAAACCCAAACTGCCTTCTATCAAACCAGTCATTAATTTCCCAAACATGTCTTATATAATCAGAAAGAATGCTTTCCCAAAGCTTACATGCAATGCATGTCAAACTGACTGGCCTGTAATTTTCAGCTTCATTTCTATCAGCCTTTCCTTTGCACACAGAGGCTACTATAGCAACTCTCCATTCATTTGGTATAGCTCCTTCATAAAAATAATCAAATAAGTACTTCAGATATGGTACTATATTCCAACCCATTGTCTTTAGTATATTCCCCGAAACCTTATCTATTCCAGCTGCTTTTCTAGTTTTCAAATTTTGTATCTTACTGTAAATACCATTGTTGTCATGGGTAAATTTTAATACTTCTTTAGTGTTAGTCACCTCCTCTATCTGGACATTATCCTTGTAACCAACAATACATGCTGCTGACTGAATACTTCTGCCTTTTGAAGATCCTCGCATACACACTCCCCTTGTTCATTAATGATTCTTGGAATATCCTTCTTGGAACCTGTTTATACCTTAAAGTACCTATTCATACTCTTCCATTTTTCACTAAAATTTGTATGACCGCCAATTATGCTTGCCATCATGTTATCCTTAGCTGACTAGATTCAATTTCCTAGTACGTTCCTTCAATTTATCCTTACTTCCACAGCCATTTCTAACTCTATTTATTTCCAACCTGCACCTCCTTCTTAATCTCTTTATTCTCTGTTATAATATAGTGGATCTTTACCATTCCTTACCACCTTTAAAGGTGCAAACCTATTTTTACATTCCTCAACAATTGCTTTAAACCCACCCAGAGTCTGTTTACATTTTTGTTTACCGTTTTTCCAACGATCAGAGTTAGTGAACCGTTACGTAATTCTCTCTTTTGCGTATGAGTTTTAATGTGCATTGGAAAGATAGTGAACTGTGTTGGGCTGCCACTGTTTCATCTCCGCATCTTGGACAAACTTTAATTCACGCCACCGTACAAAGATATAACCGATCTGGCTCGTTTTATTGCCACTGTGATAAATCCATACGTGAGAAAATTTCTTCCTTTCAGTTGCTGCCCATAGCTCCGTGGTTTTTATAGGCTGCTAATCTGAACGTGAACGCTAAGAAACCTTTCCACGCCGTTCCATAAAGTCTCAATGGAGTTCATATCGGGGAATAATGGCACCCACGCCAATCTTTGAACTCTCCAAAATGCTCGTCAAACCTCTTCTGGACAATGGTTACCCTTGGCAGAAGCACATTAAACTTCTGTAATAGCTCATCATTGTAGGGACACATGGAAGCTATGAAGGAATGCAAGTGGTCACCAAGTAGTTGCCCACAGCCATCAGTATTCAAAAACTGGTCTAGACAGATTGGTAGGCGCAGTCTACGCCAAGAGAACACAGTTCTCACATATACCAGCCTGTACGGTGCCTTGTTGAAAACTGGGATCCACGCTCTCACGTGGACTGCAGCGTATTGAAAGTAGATCACCAACTCGAAACAACGAAACCACGTATTTCCAGTCTTCAATGTTCTACGTAACAACTTGACGAGCCCAGGTGGGACGCCGTGTCCTGTAGCGTATCTTTAACCTGGGCACTCGCGGGGTGAGGAGGGGAGAAGTATACCCCCATATTCCTTGGACGCTAAAGAACCTTTCGCTGCCCTGCTGTAGACAGGTTCAGTGCTCCGATCTGATGTCACTTGAGCCAGTGTGGCATTTCAAATCTCTCGAGTCATTCTCCCGAGACTTTGATGATCACTGACACTGCCACGGTCGACCACTCGCTGTCTGCGATTGACGGCATTCCATTCTCGGTCTGCACGTGACTCAGTGAATCTGGATTATTGTTCTTCTGCACAACATCGGAAATTGGATGCCCCATTCCCCGGACACCCACTATGATGCCTCGTTTAAAGACCACTATTTCAAGTCATGTTGCCATGAGAGCATAGTCTGTGTGCACAGTCACCACAACGGAGGCACTCGTGTGAATTTCAACGACATAAAAGCTCACCGGACAAGACATTAGTTACCCCTGGACATTTCACTGCGTACCTCCGCCTCTGAACTTCATAAATGCCTGGATTATGTTAGGAACTGATTCCACAAGGTACGTCGCATGCAGGTTAAGCCACTCTCTGAGAATTTCATCGCGCAATTCCACTAAATTGCGGGGATGCTGATGTCAGCGTTTTACAATCTGTTCAACACGTCCCACAGATTTTCAATGGGGTTCAAGTCAGGTGATTTTGCGGGGAGTTGTTCTCATGAAATCAGTCACATATGAGTCCAGCCATAGTGCAGATGTTGACTGAAAGACAACTCCTGATCATTCAGAATGTTTAAATGAACATGCTGGTGAATGTTAGTGGTCACCTCAATGAGCGGGTGCAATCCATGATACAAAAACACCCCCAGAACATTACAGACTCTTCTTCGGTTTGAACTTGACCTTGAACACATCTAGGATGAAATGCTTCATTTGGCCTTCATTGTAGTCGAAGACGTCCATAATCCTGTGAGGTTTGTAAGCGATTTTGATTTTCAAGCTGTGAAAAAGGTCTCCGGTCCCTATCAGTCAGGATATTTTTCCGATTAGAAGTCGTGTTTCGTGGCTTGTAGAAACGTTGAACAGTCCGCTGTGAAACAACAACAAATCCAGCAAGTTCACGCACCGTATGGTCATGGGTACGGCCAAACACGATTGCCCCTTTTTGCCTTTTTGTCACATCCTTACATCTAGCCATGTTGACGTACACTGCTTGAAACATCAATGTCTCGCTGATCGCTACTGCCCTATGCTCACGTCGAGGCATTGCGTGAGAGGGTGAGTACAGGACTCGTTCGCTGCGCCATGTGTACAGGCTTAACGATCCGTCTGTGCGTGCGAACTAGGGTGACATTTTTTTGTCCGGTGAGCTTGCGTGTAGTGGCGATCCGTACTCGTAATTCATGACTCTTGCTTTTGAGAGTATAAATAATGGTGGTGGAACAAAATCTGCCTAGAGTTGGGATCTCCAGTGAGTGTTCGAGACAGAGATTGAATTCCTAGCAGTTATTCGATCAACCATTAGAGAAGAGGAGGAATACACATTCCGAAGGATTTTCGCTCCATTGTAGCAGAACTTAACACATTGCTGACCGGATGCTTGAGATTGTCACATACCCTGTGGACCGGACATTTTTCTACTAAGCATACTAGGGTGCACTTGATTATAAAAAAGTACATAAATATTAAACCAGTCAATATTTTGCTATGGGTACTCTCCAATGCCCCTATTAGTTGTCGATCTGCCTTTACAAAACCATCTTCAGCGTCAATTCCTAACACATCATTAATGTTTACATCGTTGTTGTCGTCGTCATAATAACTTGAATAAATAAGTACACTAGGTAAATTACGGCCTGTAGAGGCTTGAATATCACTTCCACATTCAGTTTCCACTAATTCATTAGACTATTTCCATTTGAACGATCATCGGCATATAATTCTTCGTCGTCAGCTAACACCGTATTCCGCGGGCGCTCCATCTTGTTATTGACTGAACCGGCAGAAAGAAAGTCGACGTTTCGAAACTAAATCAAAGAATAAAAGAGGCCGTGAATAAAAGAAAAGTGGCAGATATACATCTATGATTTATTCTATTCAATGTGCACGTCCGAAATAGTTCAAGATATGGTCAAGAGATGTCACAGGAAGACCGAAAACTATGTCGTAAATAAAACCGAGATTTTTCGGGGACCGTCACCCATGTGTTAACATAGAGACAAATCGCATAGCAAGAGAGCTAATAGCTGATAATGTTATATACTAAGGTCGAATCAAATTGAAATGAAACAGCTCTCTCTTGTAGAATATGGTTACTCCACTCATGTGATAAATCATGAGAAGAGAGCAATAATCCCAGCACTGTCATTTTGCTCATCGTCTCATGAAATAAAAAATGTTCATATACAAAGTCTATCTTATAAGCCCAGACCGAACTTTGGGCTTCGGCAGCGACAGTATGGGAGGCGCGCGCATAGTTCTTGACATTGCAAGCTGCCTGCACGTGTTCGACCTGGCAAGCATGAGTCGCCAGTCTGAATCTTAGCTGTTAATATGGTGAGACACTTATCATTACAACACCGTATTTTGGTATGTAAAAGCTCTGGTTTCATCTTAATGGTCGTGCGAATAGTCATAACTTTCGCTACTAATGTGCAGAAAACCCTAACGGTGTTTAAAAAGTCCCTCATTGTGATAGGAAGATTGGTGTTTGGTGCGCTGTTAGAGCAAGACGAATAATTTGGCCTTTTTTTTTTTTTTTTTTTTTTGTAGAGACGAGGGTAAATACGGAGAGGTACCAAGATGACGCCGTTCGTCTATCATTTAACGGGAAAAGAAAAATCGCGTGAGTCGTTTCAACAAGATTCAGCCCCGGCTCCTACAGCACAAGATTCCCTTCTCACAATCTCGGAAGTTTTTACAGACAGAGTGATCTATTTCCCCCTCGTTCTCCAGATCTAACAGTGTGTTATGTTTACTTGTGGGGTTAACTGAAAGAAAAGGTGTATCGAACAAATCCTCACACGTTGGAGGAACTGGAAGAAAATATTGGGAATTAAATCAGAAACATTACAGTGGAAGAACTCACTCGTGTCAGCCAGAGTGTGGTTACCAGATACACTTCCTGTATAACCCAGGAAGGACGAAAGTTCCAGCATCTTTTACATGGTAAGTTTTCATTTAAGATTGTACGCACGCTTCAAGCGGGGCGTCCGCGCGCGACATAAGTTCGGCTGAGGCAGCTACTGTAAAGCAGAATATAAGAGAGACTCTGTATTTTCCTACACATTTTGTTACAGACAAGGTTTCGATAAATTAACTGTTGTAGAATTACAGCATATAGTCATCTAGCTGTAGCAGCCATCGTTTACGGTAATACACTTACCATGTGCTGGATTTAGAATGTTAAACTATTGTTTCAGCCACCAAATTAGGCGGGTCAGAGAAATTACGCTGTTGCCAAGATTATGCAGCAACTGGAAAAGAAATATCTAACTGAACACATCATTTCGGAGCGCGAGGCAAGTTGTTCTCTCTCAAGCTCATGATGTTACTTCATACAATGCTTCAAAACAAATTATACTAAAAGCTTCAGAAAAGACTGCTGATTTCAATGGTGTAACTATTTTCCATATAAACAACTTTAAATAATTATTAAAAACAAAATCTTGAACGAGAAAATTTAAATTCGTAGAATCATGTATTGAAAATTTCAGTAAGCGGCCAAGTTTTTATTTCTTCAGCCAATAAAATTTTGTCTGCGGGAAAAATGTAAAAAATCGCCTGACTTATATTTTTTATCCGTAACATATTTCCGTGAGTGTTGTCATTTACACTGATGATGAGTGGCTCAATTCTTTCGTCCCTTACTATTTCCTTGGCGCAATCGTGTGTTTGAAGATTTTCCGCGCGATTGAAGCACGTTTCCCAATCTACAGCAGTCACACGGTCGATGCCTTCTGACGTGAGTTTTTCTACGTCCTTTATTTTGAATGTCTGGCCTGCCACTTCTCTCTTGACTTGAGCCCAAATCAATTCACATTCACTATCTACAGTATCTTTAACTGTAGTTACGATGCGAGCTCAACAGCTGCATGACAGGGAAAGACCCGGGTTAAGCGTGGTCTGGAGCGGATGGGCTTCAACTAGACAGCGCTGCACGATCAGCGTTGCCAATCCGTGCCCGGAGGTAAGCGACTCTCGACCATCTGTCGCTTCGCCGTTCCCATATCTGACGACAGCGCAGTTTTCCTCACCCGCCTAATTTGGTGGCCGCGACAATAGTCGTATTTCTTGTGATATTTTCTTTCCATGAAATGTTTCGTGTTGTTGTTGTTATGGTTGGGCAATTATCTTTTTACCTTTACTTTATTAACACTTGTAATGTTACGCTAGTAGTAAGTTCAACCTATATTATTGTAAGCCATAGTGTTAAGCACTGGAATTAATTAAGTTGTGTGTGAATTTGTATAATGATCGCAAATTCAATTATAGATTTTGTACCACTTAGTGAGAGAGTAATGTTGCTGAGGTTACAAACATCACACCGGATCATGAATGTTATTCAAGTCCATGCACCAACTGCTGATAAGGATGATGATGAAGTAGAAGCATTCTATGACATCGAGGTGGCGTAGAGGCGCGTGACTGTGAGCTTGCATCCGGGAGATCGTGGGTTCGAACCCCACTGTCGGCCGCCCTGAAGATGGTTTTCCGTGGTTTCCCATTTTCACACCAGGCAAATGCTGGGGCTGTACCTTAATTAAGACCACGGCCGCTTCCTTCCAACTCCTAGGCCTTTCCTATCCCATCGTCGCCATAAGACCTATCTGTGTCGGTGCGACGTAAAGCAATTAGCAAAAAAAAAAAAAAAAGTCCGGTGAAATTTGAAGGTGCTCAAACACATCAGCCTCATGTCGGTAGATTTACTGGCATGTAAAAGAACTCCTGCGGTACTAAATTCTAAATTCCGGCACCTCGACGTCTCCGAAAACCGTAAAAATAGTTAATGGGTCGTAAAGCTAATAACATTTTATTATTATTATTATTATTATTATTATTATTATTATTATTATTATTATTATTATTATTATTACCGTGGTTGCTGGATCAGCAGAGGTGAAAGAAGGTGCCGGGTGAATGGGTCTAACTACCAAATCGAAGTTAATTTAAAACTTTAACAAAGGTTATATTTTCTGAATTTCAACAATCAATAACCACAAAAATTTAACAACTTTTCACTAGTTGAGATAACAATAACATACCAGGTACCATGACAAAGTTTATACAAGGCAAGTACATCCAAGATTTAGTGACAGTTTAGTAACCCGGGCTTCCAGCCCCTCGCATTACATTTTCTGAGCTCTCAGCTCGACCTTACAACCTTACTTAAGGGCAGAAATCCCCTAATACCATGGAGCACTTGCTCCCAAAATGACAATGTCAAGCCTCCCAGAGGCACTTTTACAACACTTGAAAAGAGCTGACACGCTCTCAGTTTTTTCAAGCCTATTCAAGGCAACACCAAAAATATCTTACACTTCTTGGCCTTCCATGGCCCAGCTTACAAAATTGAAACAGGAGTATCTTGTACCCAACCTATAGGGCCTTCGTGTAAAAGAAATAACAGTTAAATAAAATGGCCCGAACACAAAATGAAAGTAGGCGAATACTTGCACTCCTCGATGTCTTAAAACCAAAGGGGCACTAGGCCGATGAAACAGGGGCTATTCCCAAACTATGGAGATGACTCGTATAAAAATAAGTTAATATATTACAGAAAGGAAAAGACCAGTTACAGACGTAGTCACCTCAAACCAATGTGAAGGGGAGCTCGAGAGGGTACAGCACTCTCTATCCCCGATTTACAGTTAAAGATATTATGAAGTTTTTACATAAGCCGGCAGAAAATTACATTTACAGAAAAGTAGGTTACATCGTTAAAGTTTCGGGCCTATCCCTCGGGTTAAACTGCGGAGCTAGCAAGAAATAAAGATGTTAAACGGCCATTACCTTGCTGAAGAGCTGCTGCCTGATGAAAGGAGCACCTCCCGCCTTCTGCTTCACATACACACACTTAGTTAGATGTTGATCAAGTGGCCAAGAGGCGTGAAAATCCGCAGTTTATAAACCCTCGGGGAAAGTTCGAGACCTTTCATGAATAATTAAGCCACACCCTCTCAATTTTATTGGTAGATGAAAAGGTTACACACAAAATCGAAGAAGAAGCCTGTGATAGGCTGAAAATTAATTACAGAAATTAGGGATTGGCTGATTTCAAAACTGGCGGAAAGAAAAAATCAATATTGCCAACCCAAAAATGAATGAACGTAATTTAGTAAAGAACAAACTTATGAATACAAAATTACTTCCCATAAAGTTCCTTCACTTCCCACCAGGGTGCATGATCATAGTTTTTTGTAGTGACCTCTATGAGAGAATGTCCATATTTCTTGATGAACGGAAAACAAAAACAAGTTGAAATACACACAGTACTGGAAACTTCACCATCACAAAATTAAGGTAGTGACATCTTCTGAGTAAAAGTTTAAGTAAGGCTAGTTCCAAGTTCAGTGTTTCTCCAGTAGAGGAGTTCTATTAGGCGCAACATTTAAATGTACGGCGTATAGGTGTACCTCCCGGTACAATTATTATTATTATTATTATTATTATTATTATTATTATTATTATTATTATTATTATTATTATTATTATTATTATTAATCTTACTCTTAACCACACTTACAATACTTTTGTTCAGATAAGCTTTTGCTGGCGGGACCTAGTGTTTACAGTGCACTATGTCTTCTGGTAAAGGCTAGAGTAATTTTCTTATTTTCATAGACCTGTCTCACTTTTATCCTTGACTTTGACAACATGAAAATGACTGAGGTATGAGTGATACTAGTAATACCATTCCTTATGCTGCCAGTCCCTGCTATGAATGGTATGAAAATGTTTCTCATAGGGTCGGTTGATGCATGCATTCAGTGGGCTTGGCAGACTGTTGTGTAATAACTTCTGGGTCGGTGAGGAAAGCAACGGGACACTATCTCACTCCTCATTTCCCTAGTACGCCTCTTCAGTGATGCCTAGGCCATCTATGACAGCTGATGGCGGAGCTGTTGAAGATCCAACCAGCCTTAGGGCTGACGACTGACCATACATACATATTGACGTTATAATTTAGTAGAATTACATTATGCTAACACGCACGCTCACTCACATTTGTAAAGGAATTACAATATTATAGTTTACATTAACCAATATGAAATAATATTGCTCAAACACACATGCATACACAAAATAAATGCACATATTACATAACTATCGACTAGAAAAACGCAGTCTATCGCCATTCGCACACCCAGCTATACAGTCGGTAACAGGTAATCTCGGCAAGATCTCTTGAATTTAGTTAATGAGTCACTGTCCCTTACACTGACCGATAAGGAATTGCAAAGTCTGGAACCGGTCACAGTAAAAGAATTGTTGTACGCAGATGAATGATGAAGAGATATTGCAAGAGTAGATCCAGCGTTGTTATGCATTTTAATGTAAAATTGTATAGTGTACTGCAATCTGAATATCAACATCAGTGTCCTTATAATGACAAGTCTTGCATGCGCTCACAACACACGCATAAGAACCTTCATTTGACTTCTATCATCATATCACTCAGGACTTCCATACAATGATCTGGTTGACAGTCTGGTCAAACAAGATGCACGCACTGGCTTATTCCTTTCATTACGCCTCCCCTGTACTGATTTTTATGTAACTAGCAGAAGGAAAACGAATGTTGAATGGATAGCTCTGTGGAACAGGAGTACTCAACACAAAGGACGATACTATGCTTGCATTCAACCAGCTATCCCCCACAAACCATAGTATCAAGATGTCAGATTGGCCAGAGGCCAAGTAACTACCATCATTCCGATGAGATTCAACCATGCTTCATTCCCTGCTCAAGTCGACAGGACTGGAGTCCTCCAATCAGCACAATGTCCGTGTAGCGCAAGAAACACGGGAGATGTGAACCACATTATCTTCGAGTGCAGTAGAACTGTATCATTTGACAGAGAATTGTTCGCTATCCTTGTGCACCTTCGGGTTCCCTTAACCACACATATTCAGCTATTACTGGCAACTGGAGACTTACGTGTGTACAGTGCAATTGCAACATACTTCACAAAAACTGGTGTTAATATCTAAAGAACAAGTGTCTTTATTTCAAGTGTGTTTTGCTTTCTTTTTTGCTCTGATCTAGGTCATTTCTGTTATTTTGTCTTCTAACTTCTTGTCCCTTTTTCTTTCTCTTTTCTGTAACATTTTTATCATTGTACATTATTGATGGCCAAATGCCCTATCGACGAAGGTCATAATAATACAGAAGAAGACTATCATAATTTTGTAAGTATAAGACCCCCGCCCATCCGCCGATCCTGGCTGCGCCACTGGTTATCTATAATTTACATACATTCTATCGCTAGAGAATAAAGTAAATAAAAATTATGGATCCAAGTAATCTGAGTTACTGTAAGTTACAGAAAGAGTTAGTGACTGAAGTTTCATTATCGAGAATTAACCGTATTGCGAAGGAAGGGAAGGTGTCCTCTCCCGTGTAATCTCAAACGTCCTGCAATCGCCGCCTAATGGTCGGTAGCTTACTGGAACAGCATCTGCCACTAACGGCGATTACATTACCATAAGCCTCTCTCCAATTAGACCACATTCCTGAGTGGTGGACTGTGTTGAACACGAGTTTCATTATCACGTTATTGCCAAACATCTTATCAAGGGCACACAGTAGAACTTTCCTAATCATCTAAGTTCAGCTTCAGTGATCTAACAATCACGAGTGTAACGCCAGCTGTTATTTACAATTTTGTATTGCTGACAACGTATGTCAGGGGACCCGCAATTTTACTGTGCGTAAGGGTTGTTACTTCACAGAGCAGTGCGGGACGATAAGTGGCAACAACCGGCCTGTCAAGAGGCTTCAAGTTGGCAGTACTTCGCGGCTCTCGCTTCGAAACCTGCCGAACTGTAACTAAGAAACTTATACTGTATACTCTTAATAGCAATAATGACGACAATCAATAATTCCTGAAGTAATAGCTAAAATGCACAAATAATAATAATAATAATAATAATAGTAATAATAATAATAATAATAATAATAACAACCTGGTAACCTGTAGGTTCGTTGTCGGTCTGTCGGTCACTCAATACAGAGCATGATATCCGCAGAAAATAGATTTTTTTTTTTGCTAGTTGTTTTACGTCTCACCGACACAGATAGGTCATATGGCGACGATGGGACAGGAAAGGTCTAGGAGTGGGAAGGAAGCGGCCGTGGCCTTAATTAAGGTACAGCCCCAGCATTTGCCTGGTGTGAAAACGGGAAACCACGGAAAACCATTTTCAGGGATGCCGACAGTGGGGTTCGAACCTACTATCTCCCGAATACTGGATACTGGCCGCACTTAAGCGACTGCAGCTATCGAGCTCGGTAAATAGAAAATTTCTCCGTCATTTGAAGAGTAAGGTAAATTATGAGCATAACGAAAGTTGTTTATAATGAAGAGACGTTTCACATAAGGTCCACGGAGTATATAGAAAATCAAGAGAGTAAGAGAAAATGGAGGAAAACCGTTCTGGTTTTCCTATAAATTTATTCAAAGATTTTAAAATGATATGCATATCGAAACCTTTCTCGGAATGAGTATATTCTAACTATGAAGTTTGGTTGAGATCTATCCAGCCGTTTCGCCGTGATGGTGGAACAAACGGACAAACAGACAAACAAACAGACACGAAAAATAAAAACCACCGATTCGGTCTTTAGTTGACCTAAAACGGATAAATATCTGAAAAATTGGCAAAACAAATGAAATTACAGACAGCGGACCCCCTACAACTTTATTTATATAGATAATGCCAGTACTTAATGCCCTATATAGAATTATTTACGTTTGACTTGTCAATATTAAACTTAACTGCTATCTCGTTGTAAGATGACAACATTTATTTTGTTTACAAATTTAGAAAAATCCTTGAGGCGTTTGTACACGAGTTCCTATTTTTCCACCGGCCAGTGACCCGCTACATTTATTGCACTTCTACAAAGTTCACCTGTCTCACAGTTGAGTAACTTACACTCCCAAAGGATATGGTCAGCTGTCTGATGATTTGTCTCACCACACACACAGACATGTAGGGTCTTCTGTTATTTTGAGTATTCACCAAATTTCCCGTGGCCTGTTGTCATAGCTGTCATATTATGACTTAGGTTTAGTTTGATTTCAGTATACTCCCTACATTAGAGAAGTATGATTTTGTTATGCTTCAGTTTGTAGTGTATGTGTGTAGGCTATAGCGTAAAGTCAAAGGGGTGGACGGCCACAGTCGTCTTTCTTCCAGCAGGAAAAGATTTCATCCTACAAAGAAGAGAGATTGTCCTCCCGCAAAATACCGAATACGACTGGCAGATCACTTACCGTTGTATACAATTTTCTGGAGTAAAAGAAAAATTATGGATAAATCAAGTCGCTTGCAAAAGCATAGGACCTGATACCTAGACAAAAAAAATGAAAGAGTAAAAGTTATTTGGAAGTTTAGTGCTGGTGGAACAGTGCAAGCATTCATTTCACAAGATGCCACTGTCGGCGTACACACGTCCACATTATCCAAGTTCGTCGGTCAAAGCAACATTTTGAAATACAAGAGAAAAAGAAGCTTCCTCTTTTGGTGGTAACGCATACGGAGAACAGAGTCATTTGGAAAAAAGATCGGAAGGTTGTGATATTCAGTGATGAAAATAAATTAGGACGGTCTTGATGGTGGTTGATCATACAACTGGCATGAACTTTGGAAATCAGAGTAGGTATTTCCCGAGAGACTGCAAAGGGAAAAGTTTCTGAAAGTAAGGGGGGATTAGTTTATCGCGGAAAAATGTGTTTTTCTTTCCCCTTAGGCCGTAAGATAGCCACACACTGCCAGATTCTGTTTGAAGACCACCCTTTACAAGTTGCAGAGGGGACTAGCAAAGAGTCCTGGGTATTCCAACAAGACAATATGTCAATCAATCATGCTCGGTCATCATGAAAAGTTGCTAATATAGTGGAGTTGCCATGCAGTTTCTTCAGACCTTAAACCTACGGAAAACGTGTGAGGATTCATTTGCACGACTGTTTATGAAAAAGGGAAGCAGTATGATTAATGTGATAGAACTGAATTACAAGGAATAAACTTGTTTCCCGCTACTGCCAGAAATTTAAAAGGATGGCTGGTAGTAATGTTTTAGTAATGCTTTATTTTACCTGTCAAGATTAAGGCCTTCAGGCCTTCTCTTCTATCCAACCAGGCACTGAAATATACGCATATTGCAACTGTAGTTATTGATGATGATTATGTACTTGAATAATAGAACAGAGATGGTGTATTAATGTGTTTAATTAACACTCCAACTATCGTGGAGAACGAAGGTAAAAGCATGAATAATAATCAGAGAGAATAAAGATAATATTAAAAGCACAGAACATCAATATATAAAAGTCTTCGAAACACAAACAAAGTTCAAAGAGTTTATAACACATATATGAGTTTATACACACATATTGATACTAGAGGCCGCCACACACTCCCTCCGCAGTGACAGCGTCCATGTATTTTCTAGGGAAGGTGACCCTTCGACCTGATCTGGTGATCCGTGGTGCGGGTGTATTGGATTGAGTGCTGCCTGTCTTCTTCTGAAGGTTGACAGTCTTTGGAATGGAACTCGACGGAATGTCCACAGTGGTTTCTCCAGATATGTCTTCCATGTTGTCCGATGATTGGTCTGCCAGAAGGAAGGCAGGTTTCAATCTGTCAATGCTAATAGTTGGTTTCCCTGTTGGCATTTCAACCTCGAAGTGTTTGTCACTGCGAGATAGAACTGGATATGGCCCGTCATATGGTGATTGAAGGGGTGTTCTGACAGCATCATGTCGAACGAAAACGAACTTGCTCGTCATCAGCCGTGGGTGTATAAAGATCTTTTTGCGGTCGTGATGTTCTGTTGGGACTGGTCTTAGGTTCCTCAACTGTTCCTTCAATTTGAAAACGAAGGTTGGGATGTCAGTTACTAGTTTCTGTTCGTTGAGAAATACTCCTGGTAGCCTAATTGTTGAGCCGTAAGTCATTTCCACTGGCGAGGTGTTGACTTGCGGAATTATGTAGGAACGAAGTCCTAATAAGACCAAGGGAAGCTTCGAAACCCAATCATCAGACATCTGTGCCTTCAAAGCAGATTTTAATTGACGGTGCCAGCGTTCAATTTTTCCATTTTCTGCCGGATGATATGCTGTCGTTTTAATGTGGACGATGCCCAGTGTGCTTGTAAGGCATTAGAAAAGTTGACAATCAAACTGCCTTCCGTGATCAGTAGTTATGATATGAGGCACGCCAAAACGAGATATCCATGTTGAGACTATGGCGAATGAAACTGCTTCTGCTGTGATGTCAGCTAATGGAACTGCTTCTGGCCATCGGGAGAAACGATCAATAATTGTTAGTAAATAGCGGTATCCTTGTGATGGAGGTAGTGGTCCAACTATGTCCACGTTAATGTGACTGAATCTTGCTGTCGTTGGAGGATACTGTCCCACTGCACTGTTGGTGTGTCTCCAGACTTTACTTCGTTGGCAAGGAATACATGCTGATGTCCAGGTCTTTACGTCCTTTCTTAGTGATGGCCAAATGAAGTGCTTTTTTACTAAATTAATGGTTGCTTGAATACCAGGGTGAGCTAGATTGTGTAGCGAGTTGAAAATTGCCTGTCGTAGTTGTCGAGGTACATATGGGCGAATCATATCTTCAGTCATATCGCAAACGAGTTCTTTACCATTGGGCAACATTATTGTTCGAAGTGCAAGTGACGTATTCTTAATGTGTGGAAGTTCTTCGTCACATTGTTGGCTTTCTGCTATTTCTTCCATGGTAACAGTTGGAGGTATAGTGATTGAAGCAATTCGTGAACAAGCATCAGCTGCGATGTTCTCCTTTCCAGTAGTGTAACGTATGTCTGTGGTGAACTGTCCGATGAAACTAATGTGACGTATCTGACGTGGAGAAGCTTTGTCTGAACGTTGCTTGAACATGAAAGTGAGTGGCTTGTGGTCGGTGTAAATCTGAAAATCACGTCCTTCAAGCATGTACTGAAAGTGCTTCACAGCTGAGTAGGCAGCGAGGAGTTGTCTGTCGTAGGTCGAGTAATTCCTCTCTGCATTTGTCAGTTTCTTGGAGAAGAATGCTAATGGTTGCAGATTATTGTCCTTGATTTGTTGCAAGGATGCACCAATAGCATAATCTGAGGCATCTACCATTAAAATTAGTGGTAAATTTGAAGATGGATGAGCTAGAAGTGCTGAATCGGCCAAGCTATTTTTTAGGTCATTAAAGGCTTGTCGAAGGTTTTCTGTCCAATTAATTTTTCTGTTGTCATTTTTCTTAGTCCCGTGGAGTAGGTTCAAAAGCTCTGCTTGTTTACTGGCTGAATTTGGCAGTGCTCTTCGGTAAAAGTTAATGAGGCCAAGAAACCGGCGCAGTTCTTTTACTGTTGTGGGTAGCGGATAGTCAACAATGGTTTGCACTCGCTCTGGTAGTGGTCTGATTCCTTCTGCAGATATCACATATCCCAGGAAAGGTACTTCTGTTGAACTGAAAATGCACTTGTTCAGATTGATTCTGATGTTGAACGTACTGAGTCGTTCGAAAAGCATTTGAAGATGCTTCTTGTGCTCTTCTTCATCTTGTGATGCCACTAGGATGTCATCTATATAACAGTACACGAAATCGAGGTCTCTGAGTATACTGTCGATATATCTTTGAAAAGTTTGAGCCGCATTACGGAGTCCAAATGGGGTGCGCAAAAATTCGAACAAACCAAATGGAATTATCACTGCTGTCGTAGGTACATAGTCCGGATGTACAGGGATGTGATGATAAGCTCTGATCAGATCTATTTTTGAAAATATTCGTTTTCCATGCAGTTGGCTGTTACAATCTTGAAGGTTAGGAATAGGATACCTGTCAGGATTGGTGATGTTGTTGAGAGCACGGTAGTCTCCGCAAGGTCTCCAGGATCCGTCTTTCTTGGGAACTAAGTGGAGGGGACTTGCCCAGGCGCTCTTTGATGGCTGGCAGATTTTCATATCGATCATTTGTTGGAACTCTGCTTTAGCTGCTTTGAGTTTATCTGGTGGTAGTCGTCGTGCCTTTGCTGCTACAGGATGTCCTTCTGTGACAATGGTATGATAAACAGAGGTATCTGGGATGTCGAAATGGACGTTTTCATGGAGCAAGTTGGGAAATTTCTTTAGAATGTCAGCATGTTTTTGATCTGGTGGCATTAGATAAACTGTTTCTATGCCCGAGACTTTAATCAATGTGCCAGGTGTCTCTGCTGATGTTAATGGGTCAATGAGTCGCCTGTTCTTTAGATCTACGATAAGGTTGTAATGGTGAATGAAGTCGGCTCCAATAATCGGTGATTGCACATCTGCAATTACGAATTTCCATGTGAAATTGCGCCGTAAACCCAAACTGAGTACTAGTAGACGCTCTCCGTAAATGTTAATACCAGTGCCGTTTGTTGCATAAAGTTTACGATCTGTCTTTTTTGGGCGATCACTATCCGAAGGCGGAATCACAGAAATATCAGCTCCGGTATCGACCAGGAAACGACTTCCGCTACTTCTGTCTGGGAGAAATAGGCGGCGTGAAAAATGACTCCGATCACCTGCCGCCGCTAGTGTGGAGCGTTTTAGTTTGACTGCATGTTAGAATTCTGAGCGGAAGGTGGTTGATATGAGCATGGGCTTTGACATTTCTTTGCCCTGCTGCGATATTTCAAGTGATACCAACATAGTGCTCCATTAGGATTAAAAGAGTGGGCTGATCGGGACCAGCCTCGTGACCTTCTTGGTGAGGAACGAGATGATCGTGAGCTACTTCTTGAAGAACGTGACAACGTTTTCAGTTCATTGATTTTCAGTGTTAATTCAGCGATCTGCATTTCTAGTCTTGAGATACGATCGTTACTGACATCATTTATTTTATCGACTGCAATGGTGGATGGTGCCTGCGCGGTTTGAGCACAAACATTTAATCCCGGTTGTGAAATTTCATCAATTTTGTCAGCCATAGTGGCTATGGTGTCCAGATTATCTTTACTCGTAGCTAATATAGAACGTGCGGTAACAGGAAGCCGCTGCATAAATATGGTTTTCAAGAAATCGTCCTTGACTTGCGTACCGGCTAAAGTTCGCATCTCACGCAAGATTTGAGTAGGCTTCTTATCACCTAATTCTAATTCTGTTAATAATTTCGTCACTTTCCTATTCTCTGACTCTTCAAATTCCTGAATTAGTCGTGCTTTAAGCTCTGTGAACGGAGTGGTAGATAGTGGTCGAGATAAAAAGTCGGAAATTAATTCTACAATATCCGCTTCTAATGACGCAACAGCATGATTAAATTTCGTGGTTTCGTTAGTGATACCCAACATAGTAAACTGTGTTTCAACTTGAAGAAACCATACCTTTATGTTTTTCTTCCAGATGGGTGGAATCTTCACTGAAATGCGAGCAATACCCGCTTCGTTCCATACTGTTGTTGGCGGTGGATTTGTTTCGTTGCTGGCATCGGTCATTTTCACACTTGACTAACCACAAAATGCGTTCCGCGCCGTATTTAATATCACGTCGGGAGTCACCAATGTAGTAATTGATGATGATTATGTACTTGAATAATAGAACAGAGATGGTGTATTAATGTGTTTAATTAACACTCCAACTATCGTGGGGAACGAAGGTAAAAGCATGAATAATAATCAGAGAGAATAAAGATAATATTAAAAGCACAGAACATCAATATATAAAAGTCTTCGAAACACAAACAAAGTTCAAAGAGTTTATAACACATATATGAGTTTATACACACATATTGATACTAGAGGCCGCCACACAACCACCAGAGGGTGAGGTCATGTGTAATAGCTCTGCGTCTTACATCCGCCTATACAGAAAACCTGCGCTTCTTTCGTAGCTTCTGAGGAATATTTGGGGCTCATTTTGGGTGCTGAGTTTGTGTTAGTGTTGTCCAAAGAATATTCTCTCGTTTAATAGTGCTTTTAGTGTAATATGTATTCTAAATTTTGTGCAGTAAGTGTCAGGCATCTTGTTAACTGCTACAATAGTTCCATAGATAACACTACCTAGATAGCCACTCGTTATATTCGGCTAACATCTTTGCCCTCACTTTCACCCATTTTGTTTCTTTTGCCTTTGCTACCATGGAAACTATGATGAAGATTGGCACTCTGGTTAGCATTCTTAGCGTTGCCTGGGTCACACAGCCGGCCCATAGTGTCAGCCATCTTAACACGAGTAAAGTGAGCCTTCTGTACTGAACAGCATATTAGACATTGCCTGGTCAGCTTGCGTGGGGGTTTGGCTCTGAAATGAGTAGGAGCTAAACATAACCCTGCGTGAGACACTGGGATGGGGGGCCTCAACCCCGACACGGCGCGTCCCAATGGCTGATAGAGGACGTCCTGTAGATATGCAGGACAGGTGCGAATAAGGCATGTCAAATAAGCACCCGCGGATCAAATGAGGCTAAAAAGAAAATGGTCAACGGTCTCTAAGGCGGAAGAGGAATCTCCCAACGGCTTGGAGGGCGGAAGAACTAGTCCCAAGTCTTATCAAGTTGGTTTTATTCTTGGATAGAAGATATGGACCGAATAACTCCCGGGATAAGGGGCCCCCTTTACCAAGTGCCAACGGCCTCCAAGGAGGGTGGATGAGCGGGTATAGGGTAGGGCACTCTCTTGCCCTTGGAGTGGGAAACTGCTCCTAAAGGCGAATGAACCAGTATGGTCAACGGCATAGGATGGAGAAGGCCAGAGGGAAACCACTCCATTAAAGATCCACTGGATATCCCTTGTTATGCAGCAATGATGGTGGACTTTGGAACTAAATGTAATTCCGGAGGTAAAATAGTCCCCAATTCGGATCTCCGGCTGGGGTCAGGGACAAAGCGTGGAAGAAACACAAGAAATATTATTTTAGGAACTTGGAATGTACGATCTCTCAACATTTGTGGTAAACTAGAAAACTTAAAAAAGGAGATGTCTAAACATGACATAGACATATTAGGAGTGAGCGAAATAAAGTGGCCTGGGAAGGGGGACTTTTGGAGTGATAACTTTAGAATTATATACTCTGGAGAAAAAGGAAGCCATGCAGGTGTAGGAATAGTATTACAGTAAGTAAAAACGTAGGTGCAAGAGTTCAGATCCATGTACAATGCAGTGATAGAATAATTATGGTGAGAATAGCAAATGAACCAGTTGACATGATAATAATACATGTGTACATGCCAACAACGAATCATTCAGATGAAGAAGTAGATCAGGTATATGATCAGTTAGAGGAGTTGATGAATGCGATTAAGGACAACGAGAACCTCATTTTTCTTGGAGACTGGAACGCTTCTGTTGGTGAAGGAGAAGACGGGAAGACTGTAGGTCAGTATGGTCTTGGAGTAAGAAATGACAGAGGACAACAACTAATAGACTTTTTGTAAAGCAAAAGGACTAGTAATTACAAACACCTTGTTCAAACAGCCCAAGAGAAGAAGGTACACCTGGACTGCACCTGGAGATAAAGCGAGATACCAAATAGATTATATTATGGTAAGGGAAAGGTACCGTAACCAAGTGAAATAATGCAAAAGTTATCCAGGGGCTGATGTAGCGAGTGACCACAACCTAGTATTGTTAAAATCTGATTTAAGACTAAGAAAGAAGAGGAAGAATGTGGAAAAATATTGCAGATATAATGTCAGGAAACTAAAACAAGACAGACTTAAGGAAAACTATCAAACACTGGTAAAACAGAACGTCGCAGAAATACCCAATGGTACAATAAATGAGAAATGGATGGGCCTTAAACGCTCTATCATAGAAGCTGCAAATCAGGTAATAGGGAAAACGACGAAACAAGCACGAGAACCATGGGTTACAGATTACGTGCTTGAACTTATAGAGGAAAGAAGGAAATTTAAAAACTCAAAGAGTGAATAAGGAATCAGAAACTATAAAAGACTTCGAAACCTAGTCAACAGAGAAGCAAAAAAGGCTAAGGAAGAATATATAATGAGACAATGCAAAGAAATAGAAGAAAGAATGGAGAAAGGAAACATGGAAACTGCTTATGAATTTATTAAGAAACAATTCAGAACAGTCACTGGCCGTAGTAACAGCATATTAAGTGAAAATGGGAAACTGTTGTCTGAGAGTAAAGAAGTGGGAGAAAGATGGAAGCGATATATAGAAACATTATATGAAGATCCTAACACCTAATAAAGCGCCAGGATGCGATGAACTAACTGGAGAAATGATACAGAGACTGGATGATGAAACACACGGCTATATTTTTAAACTGATCACGGAAATATATGAAACCGGAGAAATTCCAGAAGATTTTAAAAAGTCTCTCACAATCCCTATACCAAAGAAACCTGGAACTCTAAAATGTGAAGAATATCGCACCTTGAGTCTATTGTTGCACATGTCAAAAATATTGACAAGAATAATATATAACCGAATAAGCTATAAAAATAAACCACATTTGTCTGAAGATCAGTTTGGATTCAGACGAAATAGATGCACACGAGAAGCTATTCTAACGTTACGACAGGTTATAGACAAAATGCTAGACGTAAGAAAACCTTTGTTTATTGCATTCGTCGATTTAGAAAAAGCTTTTGATAATGTGAACTGGAATATTTTAATGAAGATTATGACTAGTGTTGGTCTAGATTTTAGAGATAGAGGAATAGTATATGAACTCTATAACAACCAAAGAAGCATCATAAACATAAATGGTGAAGTATGGGAGGCTTATATAAAGAAAGGAGTCCGACAGGGATGTAATTTGTCACCAGTGTTGTTCAACCTGTATATTGAGAAAGAAATGTAAAGAGGAAATGGAAGAGATAAAGATAAATGCAGTAGAAATCAAAATGATAAGATTTGCTGATGACATAGCTGTCATAGAGGAGAACGAAGAGAAACTACAAAGCTGCTTTAATAAAAATGAATAAGATATTGCGAGATAAATATAATATGAAAATTAATACAAAAAAGACCGAAATTATGGTATGCAACCGCCAACATATTGCAGTCGACATCAGAATTAGTGATATACCACTAAGGGAAGTAAATGTCTTTACCTATTTAGGAAGTAAAAATCACTCCAGATGGCAAAGGTTCAGTCGACATAAAGAGCAGAATTGCCCAAGCAAAGATTGCTTAAATATTACAAGGAAAGGATACTACTTACAACAAGAAATTTAAATGTGGAGACTAAGAAGACATTTATTAAGTGCTATGTATGGAGTGTGGCCTTGTGTGGCTCAGAAACGTGGACTATTAGTGCATGTGATAAGAAACGTCTGGAAGCATTTGAGATGTGGTGCTGGAGGAGGATGGAAAAGATCTCATGGACAGCAAAACTCACAAATGAAGATGTTCTTCGACGAATAGATGAAAAAAGATCCTTTTTAGCAACAATAAGAAAGAGAAGACACCAATTAATTGGGCATCTCCATAGGCACAATGATTTCATAGTTAATGTCATGGAAGGAATGATTCAAGGTAAAAGATGGAGAGGAAGACCTAGACTGCAATATGCAAGACAGATCAGAGATGACGTAGGAGCAGGCTCATATGTGGAAATGAAGAGATTAGCGGATTACAGAGAAGAGTGGATAAGACGAATTGCTGCCAACCAATCTTACGATTGAGAATTAAGATGATTAAGAAGAGTATTACATTGTAATTTTTGTTATTTTTTTATACAAAGCCGAACATTTCCATTTGCTTCTTGTTTATTGTCAGTGACAGTGGATATTATGGCATCCAGAGGTGGCATAAATTCAGCGCTTAACCCTCTGATACTTTCGGGAAGGAGGTTCCACTCACGACAAGCCAGTAGCAGCGCTAAGATGCTCGGAGCCCCACCGCAATAATTAAAAAGGGGCCCCTCGTTTCCTAATAAGGAAAGTTACAAATTTATTTCTTAGCGCAAGGTTGTATATTATTACAATGAGCAGCAGTGAACGATGATAATAATAATAATAATAATAATAATAATAATAATAATAATAATAATAATGATACACAATTTAGCCTCCGTGGCTCAGGCAATAGCGCTCCGGCCTCTCAACGCTGGGTTCCGTGGTTCAATCCCAGTCACTCCATGTCAGATTTGTGCTGGACGAAGCGAAGGCGGGACAAGTTTTTCTACAGGTACTCCAGGTTTCCCTGTCCTGTTTCATTCCAGCAACACTCCCCAATTCCATCTATCATTCATTAAACGTTGCCCCAGTGGAGTGCAATAGGCTTCGGCAGCCGGCACAATTCCTATCCTCCATTCCATTCCTGACCAGGTCGAATGACTGGAAATAGGCTGTGGATTTTCGAGTTACGCAATCTAGTTTTCAAATCCGGAAGAATTAAAATAATACACTTATATGGTACGAACACACACACACACACACACACACACACACACACACACACACACACACACACACACACACACACACACACACACACACACAAGAAATGCATATCCCAATTATAGTAACTAAAACACACTGACCGTTACAATATTAAGAAATAATGTCCTTGCTAGGACCAAACAATTTACTACTGTTTACAACTCAACCATCAATCGTAGGCTTACTTAGCTACACTGACTGCCGAGGGTTATAAACAGACTCGAGACTTCAATATTTAAAGTTTAGATAAGGAGGATGTCTTTACTATCGCATCTTCGCTGATTGCTGGCTTCTCAGAACTGGCTAATTACTTGAAAAGGCTTGTTGATTGTTGTGAGTGGCAGCAAGGGATGTTTATTATAAGAACAGGTTGGGAAACCCACATTTGTTTCAGAAATAACTACCGTACTCCTATTGACAAAAGAAGCTCTGCACTTCGACGGCTTAAGTTTGGAATAACCATCTGTAATAAAAGTAATATAGTGTTGTGTGCTGTAGCTTTATCAATACGTAAAATCACTCTTCATCTACTGAACTAAGAAACAGTCATGGGTCCCCCACCCCAGCAGGGTCTACGAGATCCTTAACACCGCCACTGTGGCAAGCAATTACTGCGAATGAATTATTGTAAATGGCAGTTCTATGGGTAGATAAAGCATGAATGGAATTATTAGTTCATCTAGAGTTAACGCATGATAGGATGAGAGGTATTTGAAATATGAAGTTAGAATGGCTGTGAAGAATGAAGGACTTTATGGAGATGGCATAGGGCATGCGCAATGCGACGGATTCCTAGTCGAGGCCAAGATAGGTGGTTATATAAAGGAATTACATGGTCATAGTACCGTAGGTTATAGACGTATCTCACACATGCATTTTGACCACGTTGCAAAATGCTCAATAACTTGCACCCAATGTCTCTATAAATCGCGTCACAATAGTCACAATGAAGGGAAAGCCAGATTTTCTATCAGCATTTTTTTAAGTTTTTAAAGAAATAAGTAAGTGCTTAAAAATGATACGTGCAGCTCACCTCCATTGGGGGTGTGCCTGGAAAGAGCTGCACCTCCTCATGGCGACGTGGAGACGAGTTTGCGATACTATTGCGAGTCTCCCACGGCGGAGGAAGTTTCCTGTCGGACTGATGCGATGTCACTCGATAAACAAATATTGCCAGCTGAGAGGCACACTCGTAATGGATACTAGTCTAGTATTGTATTATAGGACTTCCTGAATGATGTGAGAACACTCTCCACATGTAATACTTGTCACAGGAGCTGATCTGCTGAACGCAACGCGAACAGTAATTCATCACTGGTGTCTACAATTATTACTGAGAAGAGAACAAGCCGACACGGCCATTTATCAAGTCAGGTCTTGGGAGGAGTTCACCAGCGCTGCGCTACAGTGCGGTCCTTCGATTGGTGTCAGCTGTCTTTACCGCTGTATTGTTCACGAAAAATAATCTTACAAGTTGCTTCAGGATGTTGTATCTTGAGACCACGGAATACAACAGCTTAACCAATTAATTTAATTTATTACCCATAATCTTACAGATTATACTACAGTACTTCGCAAAATGTACACAAACCACACCCTATAAAAGAGAAATCTGCTTACTCTAGTCTTATTCTACTACTTGCCTGGGTGTCATCTCCCTCTACCTCACCCTTCGCGGCTCTCCACCGACTAGGAGAGGTAACTCATTCCTTCTCCCTTCACCTCAGCCTCCTCGGAAAACCAGTATCTGTAGAGCGGAACCTAAGAGTACTTCGGCGATGAGACTCCTTCTGGACATACGGATAACCACTATGAACCTGATGGCATGTCCTCTCTCTTATCATATCGGGATGTAGACACCTACGCACGCGTACCAACTAACGTTCCCCTAGTCGAGAAACCTGGAGTAAGGGGTTCCTCTATCAACACTGTGCTGAGCTGGTGTGTCCCTCATCAATGATACTGTAGTTATTGATGATGGTTATGTACTTAAATGAATAATAGTTAAGGGATGGTGTATTTATGTGTTTAATTAACATTCAAAGAATCGTGGGGACGAAAGTAAAACATGAATAATAATCAGAGAGAATATAGATATTATTAGAAGCACAGAACATCAATATATAGAAGTTTTCGAAACATGAACAATGTTCAAGGAGTTTATAAACATATATGAGTTTATACACATATATTAACACTCGAGGCTGCCACACACTCCCTCCGCAGTGACAGCGTCCATGTATTTTCGAGGGAAGATGACCCTTCGACCTGATCTGGCGATCCGTGGTGCGGGTGTATTGGGTTGATTGCTGCCTGTCTTCTTTTTAAGGTTGACAGTCTTTGGAATGGAACTCGACGGAATGTCCAGTGTGGTTTCTCCAGATGTGTCTTCCTTGTTGTCTGATGATTGGTCTTCCAGAAGAAAGGCAGGTTTCAATCTGTCAATGCTAATAGTTTGTTTCCCTGTTGGCATTTCCACCTCGAAGTGTTTGTCACTGCGAGACAGGACTGGATATGGCCCGTCACATGATGATTGAAGAGGTGTTCTGACCGCATCATGTCAAACGAAAACGAACTTGCTCGTCATCATCCGTGGGTGAATAAAGATCTTTTTGTGGTCGTGATGTTCTGTTGGGACTGGTCTTAGGTTCCTCAACTGTTCCTTCAATTTGAAAACGAAGGTTGGGATGTCAGTTACTAATTTCTGTTCGTTGAGAAATACTCCTGGTAACCTAATTGTTGAGCCGTAAGTCATTTCCACTGGCGAAGTGTTGACTTGCGTAATTATGTAGGAACAAAGTCCTAAAAAGACCAGAGGAAGCTTCGAAACCCAACCATTACACATCTGTGCCTTCAAAGCAGATTTTAATTGACGGTGCCAGCGTTCAATTTTTCCATTTTCTGTTTTAATGTGGACGATGCCCAGTGTGCTTGTAAGGCATTTGAAAAGTTGACATTCAAACTGCCTTCCGCGGCCAGTAGTTATGATATGAGGCACGCCAAAACGAGATATCCATGTTGAGACTATGGCAAGTGAAACTGCTTCTGCTGTGATGTCAGCTAGTGGAACTGCTTCTGGCCATCGGGAGAAACGATCAATAATTGTTAGTAAATAGCGATATTCTTGTGATAGAGGAAGTGGTCCAACTACGTCCACATTAATGTGACTGAATCTTGCTGCCGTTGGAGGATAATGTCCCACTGCACTGCTGGTGTGTCTCCAGACTTTACTTCGTTGGCAAGGAATACATGCTGATGTCCAGGTCTTTACGTCCTTTCTTAGTGATGGCCAAATGAAGTGCTTTTTTTTACTAAATTAATGGGTGCTTGAACACCAGGGTGAGCTAGATTGTGTAGCGAGTTGAAAATTGCTTGTCGTAGTTGTTGAGGTACATATGGGTGAATAATATCTTCAGTCATGTCGCAAACGAGTTCTTTACCATCGGGCAACATTATTGTTCGAAGTGCAAGTGACGCATTCTTAATGTGTATAAGTTCTTCGTCACATTGTTGGCTTTCTGCTATTTCTTCCATGGTAACAGTTGGAGGTATAGTGATTGAAGCAATTCGTGAACAAACATCAGCTGCGATGTTCTCCTTCCCAGTAGTGTAACGTATGTCTGTGGTGAACTGTCCGATTAAACTAATGTGTCGGATCTGATGTGGAGAAGCTTTGTCTGAACGTTGCTTGAACATGAAAGTGAGTGGCTTGTGGTCGGTGTAAATCGGAAAATTACGTCCTTCAAGCATGTACTGAAAGTGCTTCACAGCTGAGTAGGCAGCGAGGAGTTCTCTATCGTAGGTTGAGTAATTCCTCTCTGCATTTGAGCCGCATTACGGAGTCCAAATGGGAGTCGCAAAAATTCAAACAAGCCAAATGGAGTTATCACTGCTGTCTTAGGTACATAGTCCGGATGTACAGGGATGTGATGATAAGCTCTGATCAGATCTATTTTTGAAAATATTCGTTTTCCATGTAGTTGGCTGTTAAAATCTTGAAGGTTAGGAATAGGATATCTGTCAGGCTTGGTGATGTTGAGAGCACGGTAATCTCCGCAAGGTCTCCAGGATCCGTCTTTCTTGGGAACTGAGTGAAGGGGACTTGCCCAGGTGCTCTTTGACGGCTGACAGATTTTCATATCGTTCATTTGTTGAAACTCTGCTTTAGCTGCTTTGAGTTTGTCAGTTAGTAATCGTCGTACCTTTGCTGCTACAGGATGTCCTTCTGTGACAATGGTATGAAAAACAGAGGTATCTGGGATGTCGAAATGGACGTTTTCATGAAGCAAGTTGGGAAATCTCTTTAGAATGTCAGCATGTTTTTGATCTGGTGGCATTATATAAACTGTTTCCATACCCGAGACTTTAATCAATGTGCCAGGTGTCTCTGCTGACGTTAATGGGTCAATGATAGGCCTGTTCTTTAGATCTGCTATAAGGCTGTAATGGTGAATGAAGTCGGCTCCGATAATCGGTGATTGCACATCTGCAATTACGAAATTCCATGTGAAATTGCGCCGTAAGCCCAAACTGAGTACTAGTAGACGCTCTCCGTAAATATTAATACCAGTGCCGTTTGCTGCATAAAGTTTACGATCTGTTTCTTTGGGGCGATCACTATCCGAAGGCGGAATCACAGAAATATCAGCTCCGGTATCGACCAGGAAACGACTTCCGCTACTTCTGTCTGTGAGAAATAGGCGGCGTGAAAAATGACTCCGATCACTTGCCGCCGCCAGTGTGGAGCGTTTTGGTTTGACTGCATGTTGGAATTCTGAGCGGAAGGTGGTGGATATGAGCATGGGCTCTGACATTTCTTTGCCCTGCTGCGATATTTAAAATGATACCAACATAGTGCTCCATTAGCATAAAAAGAATGGGCTGACCGGGACTTGTCTCGTGATCTTCGTGGTGAGGAACGAGATGAACGTGAGCTACTTCTTGAAGAACGAATAATAATAATGTTACTTGTTTTACGTCCCACTAACTACTTTTTCAGGTCTTCGGAAACGCCGAGGTGCCGGAATTTAGTCCCGCAGGAGTTCTTTTACGTGCCAGTAAATCTGCCGACACGGGGCTGTTGTATTTGAGCACCTTCAAATACCACCGGACTGAGCCAGGATCGAACCTGCCAAGTTGGGGTTAGAAGGCCAGCGCCTTAACCGTCTGAGCCACTCAGCCCGGCCTTGAAGAACGTGACAACGTTTTCAGTTCATTGATTGTCAGTGTTAATTCAGCGATCTGCCTTTCTAGTCTTGAGATACGATCGTTACTAACATCATTTATTTTATTGACTGCAATGGTGGATGGTGCCTGCGCGGTTTGAGCACAAACATTTAACCCCGGTTGTGAAATTTCAACAATTTTGTCAGCCACAGTGGCTATGGTGTCCAGATCATCTTTACTCGTAGCTAATATAGAACGTGCGGTAACAGGAAGCCGCTGCATAAATATGGTTTTCAAAAAATCGTCCTTGACTTGCATACCGGCTAAAGTTCGCATCTCACGCAAGAGCTGAGTTGGCTTCTTATCACCTAATCCTAATACTGTTAATAATTTCGTCACTTGTCTATTCTTTGACTCTTCAATTCCTGAATTAGTCTCGCTTTAAGCTCTGTGAACGGAGTGGTAGATAATGGTCGAGATAAAAAGTCGGAAATTAATTTCACAATATCAGCTTCTAATAACGCAATAACATGATTAAATTTCGTAGTTTCGTTAGTGATACCCAACGTAGTAAACTGTGTTTCAACTTGAAGAAACCATACCTTTATATTTTTCTTCCAGATGGGCGGAATCCTCACTGAAATGCGAGCAATACCCGCTTCGTTCCATACTGTTGTTGGCGGTGGATTTGTTTCGTTGCTGGCATCGGTCATTTTCACACTTGACTAACCACAAAATGTGTTCCGCGCCGTATTTTATATCACGTCGGGAGTCACCAATGTAGTTATTGATGTACTTAAATGAATAATAGTTAAGGGATGGTGTATTTATGTGTTTAATTAACACTCAAAGAATCGTGGGGACGAAAGTAAAACATGAATAATAATCAGAGAGAATATAGATAATATTAGAAGCACAGAACATCAATATATAGACGTTTTCGAAACATAAACAATGTTCAAGTAGTTTATAAACATATATGAGTTTATACACATATATTAACACTCGAGGCGGCGACAATACTAATTACTTTTCTTTCAGCTTAACTACACACAACTTTCTCACTACTGGTACATAAAAAATCTGCTTATATGACTATTCATCTTCCATTCCTTCATATAACTCAAAATTCTGTGATCATTCCCTTCCCGGGAAAACAAGGATAACTCTCTCTCGTTCAGGAATTTCATTTTAATTTCTTGCATTTCCTTACACACTTTCAGCAGGTGGAAATCTTCTCTCACTTCGCCACACAACACACATGTCTTCTTGTTTAACCCTTTTGCCCAACCCTTATTCACATAAATCCCCATCAACCACCATACCAGACCCCTACTTCTTTACCTACTTATGTTTAATATCTTTAAATTAATTTTTTGCCTTACTCTACTAAATATCTACAGGGGCGACTTCCTCTTGCAGTCTGCCTTTGCTTCTTGTATATATACATCTCTTACCCTTCTTAGCATCATTTTCCAATACAGTACTTTTATGTTGACTCCATTTCTCCCCGATACTCCCCCCAGCCCCATCCAGTCAAGCATTCTTATCAACCTATCCAACGAGTACGTCCCATCCTTACTTGAAATCTGGCAACAGTTTAATCAGTGAAGAAAGAATACATTTTCATCTATCCCGGGTGATTATAAAGGTTACGCGTAATTTTATTTGAAGTCTAATTGTAAGTTCAGAGGGAAAATAACTAAGGGAGTGTTATTTTATCAACGTCAGTTTGAAACAGACACACATTATGAAAATATTTCACATATGAAACTCCGGCCAGCAAATAAGAGAAATAGTTGTCGACAAATAACGTTAATTAACCTTACAAGAAATATTATGCACATCACCATTAATCACAGCCCATTATGTAAAACATGCAAACAAATACATTTTTCGAACAAAATTTGAAGTCTCTAATATCCACCTGAATTAATGAGTAGGTACGGTGATGTTTGTATGACAAACTTGAACATCTAAAACACTATCACCTTAAAACTTGATGGCACATCGTCATCTTGCAATTTATAAAAAAGAACGTAAACCTTATTTTTCACTCGCGAGAAATAAGGTTAGGTTTAGTTTACACAGCTCCGTTGTAAAACACTGAAAAATATTAATTACATCATTCTTGCACCACCGTTTAAAATTATTTTCATTCCTCAATCACAACTCTTGGTCATGATTTTCCGGGTCTCTCCGGGACTGATTTACTGTCCTTTGTAGTTAGGCACGTTTGCTGATAGGGGACAATGCTAGGATAGGCACAAATACAGTAGAGACAATACGCGACACTCAGCGAGATATCGAGCGACAGCTATTAGAGCTCTCTATAGCGGATTGACCTGAGAACTACTAATTCTGTCATAAGAGCACGTGTATTTGTGTGTGAAGTTTTTGTTGTTAGTTATGCGTTTTCAGTGAGTTGACATAATTAAAGAGTAGCGTGTGTCATTCCTTAATATCTCCTCTCAACATGAGGGGAAAGGTATGTGCTGTGTTTGGCTGCAGTAACTATGAATTAAAGAAGAATGCGCGGTCTTTCTTCCGTTTGCCTCGTGACAAGAAAATGTAAGTAATATTGTGTTTGCATATATATTCTTCCAGTGACAGAGATTTTTATAGTATTTCATAATCTTCTGACATGCTCAACCCATATTTTAACTGGCTTAAAATATAATACGCATATTTTATTGTATAGTGCAGCAGTTAACCTTCAATACCGATGTGTTGTTGTAGGTGTGATCTGTTGGTTTGATTTAATTCAGGAAAATACATATGCATATGAGTGTGACTGGTTGTGATCCAAGTTAACCCATTTGGAATGCCGTAATGCGTTGTCAAGCAATGAAGAAGATATGGGTGATTTAAGAAATGTACATATTTTGTTGAAACAGTATGATGATGCAAATTTGCTTTACCCTAATGTAATGGCATTATGGCAAGTATTGCTTATAGGGAAAGTTTGAATGTTTTTGAGGCTTCTGTTAGTAGGCTTCAAGTTAAAAGGAAAATTTTCCAGCTCTTTAATGTAAATTCAGTGAATCATGTGTGTAAGGAATGTGCCGATTTTGTTGACAAATGTTTTAATATGAGGATACAATGCTTTTAAATGAAAAAAATGAAAAATCTAGCCGTGAACGTTCAGGCAGGAATTCTAAAGCTAAAACAGTAACGCATAAATGAAAGATCAAGCCCTTTCACAGCAAACACTAAGCTATAATTGACTTCAATATACTGCATATATTCTAAACTCGAACCATCTATCTTTGTTTCAGACAGAGCAGTTCACCGTGTTGTGGATCCTGTTCGCTCTCATCGTGCTGGGGAACTCGGCAGTGCTCGTGGCTCTGTTGGTCAACAAGAGGCGCAAGTCGCGAATGAACTTCTTCATCATGCAGCTCGCTCTAGCAGGTATGTTAACAGCCGAATTAAAAAATTCCCCATCGAATATACTGCCTCTTATTTGTGCTTAGTTTGTCCTTCTCATTTTTACTTTCCGATCTTCCTTTATCGCCAACGGCCACACCATGTTGAATACACCGGTTCTCGTCCGATCACCGCAGTTAAGCAACATTGGGCGTGGTCAGTACATGGATGGGTGACCGCTTGGGAACACCACGTGCCGTTGGCTCGATTCCCTTTTGCCGGCCCCCGTGGTGTAGGGGTAGCGGCCTGCCTCTTACCCGGACGCCCCGGGTTCGATTCCCGGCCAGGTCAGGGATTTTTACCTGGACCTGAGGGCTGGTTCGAGGTCCACTCAGCCTACGTGATTAGAATTGAGGAGCTATCTGACGGTGAGATAGCGGCCCCGGTCTAGAAAGCCAAGAATAACGGCCGAAAGGATTCATCGTGCTGACCACACGACACCTCGTAATCTGCAGGCCTTCGGGCTGAGCAGCGGTAGCTTGGTACGCCAAGGCCCTTCATGGGCTGTAGTGCCATGTGGTTTGGGTTGGTTTGATCTTCCTTTATCAGCTCTTGCAGTTATTCACACCCAATTATATTTTGTAAATCCAGACGTCTCTTTCTGACATTTATGGACCTTCTCTTCCGTCAGCTGGTATACTCAAATTTCGTCTTCTATTTTCTTATATGATTAGAGTTAAGAAGAAACGAAAATTTCATTGCTTTCCACCGTAAGGCAACAATCACAATCATCACCATCTATGGAATACTATGCTGTATGTTTAGAGTTTATTCAATTAAGAAAGATAATATTTCGACGTAATGACGCTATATACCACACAGAATTGCCTATAAGGTAGGGGGTCATATTTCGTCCCTTTAACAGATTTGGACTTGTAGAAATTCAGGAATATTATGGACAAGGCTAGAAATTGATATATCTGTATCAGGGTTCAAGGAGAGGAAATCAGAACCCTGAGATTTGCCGATGATATTGTTATTTTATCTGACTCTGCAAAAGATCTGGAGAAATTGCTGAATGGTATGGACAGAGTCTTGGGCAAGGAATACAAGATGAAAATAAGTTCAAAACAAGCGTAACGGTGAGCGATCGAACAAAGTCAGTTGATTCAGGATGATGCAGAAAATATTAGATTAGGAGATGTCTTAAAGGAAGTAGAGGACTATTGTTACTTGGGTAGTAACATAACTATGGATGGTAGAAATAAGGACGACATAAAATGCAGACTAGCACAAGCAAATAAGGCTTTTCTTAAGAAAAGACATTTGTTCACCTCTAACATTGATATAGGAATTAGAAAGATGTGTTTGAAGACTTTCGTCTGGCGCGTGGCATTGTGTGGAAGTGAAACATGAACGATAACTAGCTCAGAAAGAAAGAGAATAGAAACTTTTGAAATGTGGTGTTGCAGAAGAATGCTGAAGGTGAGATGGATAGATCGAATCACAAATGAAGAGATTCTGAATCGAATTAGCGAGAAGAAATCGATTTGGCTAAATTTGACCAGGAGAAGAGATAGAATGATAGGACACATCTTAAAGCACCCAGGCCTTGTACGGTTGGTTTTTTAGGGAAGTGTAAGTGGTAAGAACGGTAGAGGTATACCAGGGTATGAATATGACAAATAGATTAGGGCAGATATAGGATGTAGTAGTTATGTAGAATTGAAAGGTTTAGCAGAGGATAGGGTGGTATGGAGTGCTTTATCAAACCAGTCCATGAACTGATGACTCAAACAGAAACATTACCGAATATATTCCCCACTTACGGGTAAGTTACGATGAAAATTTTATAACGTAAGGTACTCAATATTTGACATAAACACTGCAAAAACTAAACTACCAAAAACATGTTCGTAATTTCGTCCCCCGCCAAATGTATGTAAAGTACAATTAATTTTAAAATATTTTTCCCTTGAAACCTTACCAAACACTTTCCCTATTATTAGTTGAAGGCAATTTATGAAAAATGTTTTCTTGGTATTCTTTTTAACACAGTCCTTCAGCGTTGCTCGTAGGATGTTGAAAGCTTTTACTTGCTCATTTTTAACCCATTATCTTGCCCCTCGCTGCCTTAATAGTCTTTTACATAGTCTCCTTATCCAACTCACTCTGAGAATAATAATAATAATAAACTTCATAAATAACAAATAAAATGAAGGGGGACAAAATTACGAACATTCTCTGATTTATTATAATGGCCGCTAGAGTAACACACGCCAACTACCTCAACCACCTCACTGTAGCCAGGAACTACACCACACGACTGAAATGCATTCCAGCTTTTCATACACATATCAGTGCTCACTCTAGGAATAACTGTTTCTTAATCTGAATGATGCACTAACTCAGCTCAGCGTGTAAAATGAATCCTCCTTGTACACGGAAACTAAACGTGGTGCACACAACCATCTCTCACAACAAGACAACAGGATGAGGCTACGTGTTTGTGCGCGGCTAAACATTAGGTACCAACCGTGAAAGCTGGAAATCTCTAGGGGGACGAAATTAGGTGCAGGTACGGAATTCGGCCCCCCTACCTTATACAGGATGGTCGGAAACAACGTGAACCGGGGAGTGCGTTAGAGGGTTGGTCATACTGACAAATAATTTGAAAATATTAATTCGATATCTCGCGCCGTTGTTAATTTTTGGGTACTGAAATTAGTCAATCAGATCGCTTCACAGGTGAATTCAAATGGGCTTTGCGAGGCGATGTAGATAAATCTGCACATTACTTAAAATCGCGTTGAGAGCGATGCCAAGAAATCAGCATCAAACACGAACACACCGTGGATTTCAGCCAGTATTATCGTAGCGTACTTGCTATGGCGCGATCACGTCAGCTCGGAGGTCGGTGTTTCAGTCCCTCCCTGGGCGATGTTTATTCCCGCTCAAGCCAGTCTTAAGCCACGTACAGATTTAGCAACACCGCCTCGCAAAACCCAATTGATTTCGCCCACGACGCGATCTGATTGGCTAACTTCAGCAGCTGTTAAAATGACAACGGTGCGGGATATCGAATTACGTTTTTCTAATTATATTTCAATACGACAAAGCGCTCGTATACAAGTTTCACGTTATTTCCGACCACCCTGTATGTACAACCTGTGACAATAAAGTTCGTTAAATAGTTCTGTACTATCAACATAGATGCACGACAGTGACCTTATTGTCTTTCGAAATTGTCCCCTCCCATAACTATGCACTGCTGAAATAGGCGATGCATGTCCTGGAAACTTTGCAAGAGCGCTTCCTTTGGGATGGTGTTTAAAAGCCTCGTCCCGTTTCGTTGCGTGTCAAGAAATGTCGTCAAATCTCTTTCCTTTCAAAGCAAGTTTAATGCGTGACTTTTCGGCTCTGACCTTTTTCCGACGAGGGGATCCCGAAGAACGCCATTTCATGCTTTGCCGTTTCGTTTCAGAGTCGTACCTGAGATACCAAGTTTTATCCTCAGTGACAATACGGTTCAAGAAATTTGGTGTCGCATCCGCCGTTTCGACAAAATCCTGTGAAGCCTCTAAACGTCAGTCAAGTGATGTGGCACAAGACGTGAACACCTTTTCCTCTTCCCTAAATTCTGGGTAACGATTTGTCGCACGGATTAACGGTTAATTTGCAGTTCATCCGCTATCATGTGCACACTTTATCGCTGATCGTTCGTGCTTAATGTCCTCACCTTGTCAATGCTTTCGTCACTGACGGCGGTCGCCGGTCTTCCGCTACGAGGGTTGTCAGAAACACTTTCCCGGCCTCCTCAAAAACAGGCGAACCACTCGTACACACACTTCATAAACACGTACCAGTATCGCATGCGTTTCTTTCGGTGCCTTGCCAAGCTTAAAACAAAACTGTACATTGATCTTTTGGTGGTTCATGTTCCTGTTCGCAGTCCAGAACCAACGCACTAAACACGCACTGTCAGAAGGTTCTTACACGCCACACACACGATGCTCAACTGAACATCGTTGGGAGCAGGTGGTCAAAACTTGCTGCTACGCAGGTAAAACTGTACATTGATCTTTTGGTGGTTCATGTTCCTGTTCGCAGTTTAGAACCAACGCACTAAACACGCACTGTGTCAGAAGGTTCTTACATGGCACACACACGATGCTCAACTGAACATCGTTGGGAGCAGGTGGTCAAAACTTGCTGCTACGCAGGTGCAGCGTTGCGTGTCGCCAGTGTTGCGGATCGACCGTTCTGACTTCATTCACCGAACTTTATTGGCACAGGTTGTATTTCTACATCTAACACATCTACCCATCGCCACAACACATCCCTGAACATAAGGTGAGCGTCAGGAAGGCCATCCATCAATTTCAGTAAAGCTGAAGAAGAAAAACATAAATTGGTTTTACGTCCCATTTAGTCCCGAACGCAAGCTCAGAGCAATGTGTCGCAAACCGCGTGGCCAACTCGCTCGGCGTCTTAGAATCGTCATAACCGTTGCTATTGCTAAGGACTTTTATTTCTGTACAACATCCCCCTGCCACTTTGCGTTGGGTGAGACAGGTAATAGTTACAATTGCACTGAATTCCTTCTAAATTTAATTATACAGGGCGAGTTGGCCGTTCGGTTTGGGGCGCGCGGCTGTGAGCTTGCATCCGGGAGATAGTGGGTTCGAACCCAACTGTCGGCGGCCCTGAAAGTGTTTTTCCGTGGTTTCCCATTTTCACACCAGCCAAATAGGGGGTCTGTACCTTAATTAATGCCACGGCCGCTTCCTTCCCACTCCTAGGCTTTTCCTACTCCTGCGTCGCCATAAGACTTATCTGTGTCAGTGCGACGTACAGCCAATTGTAAAAAAATGTAATTACATCTCCATTCATGTCTACAACGTGTAATAATAGTATTACATTAAAGGGATGTAAGAGTGAAAAATCGTGCGCCAGTAACTCAGTTTAATTATTTTAATTATATATAATTGTTAAAGCTCACAGCCCACAACATCGTGAAATTAAAGACCGTTAGTATTTAACGAAATGTTGTTCTGTAAAGGGACGTACAAAGCATTTTTCATTAGACTTGCTTTTTATGAGCATTTCATATATAAATGCTTGGATTTGCTCAAGCCAGGCTCCAAATCTTTCTTATTTTTTATTTTGCTTTTGCGTCGCACCGACACAGATAGGTCTTATGGTGACGGATGGAATGGGATAAGGCTAGCAGTGGGGAGGAGGCGGCCATGGCCTTAATTAATGTACAGGCCCAGAATTCCCTGGTGTGAAATTGCGGAAACCACAGAGTACCATCTTCAGGGCTGTGGGTTTGAACCCACTATCTCCCGAATGCAAGCTCGCAGCTGCGCGACCCTAATAGCATTGCCAATTTGTTCGGTAATTTCAAATCATACGAAAGCTGGTAAATACGAACTGAAAAGGTAACTCGCGAGGACACAATTTAAAGTAATAGCACAGTCTAATATATACCGTCGCGAAGCTCTAATAAGAGGAAGGTTCATCCACTTGATAGCTGGAGCGACACTAGCACCTCTAGCGGCGAGGTAGAGGCAACTTGCTAGCAGACAACAGGGAACGAATTACTACTAGGCCTAGTCTAAAATGGTCATTACTTCTGAACCATTCATGCAAATAATGTCCTGACAAGGTTATTATAATCCTTATGAAATAGTGGAGGAGGTCAAACAATTCATTTCGATGAGGAGTTCGAGGATAATATCGAAATATTTATTTAATCTATAGGAATTATGTTTCTTTACCGCGGACTATAATATAAAATCGCTTCTAGAGGGAAAACGGTTCGAAATAGGTATATACCATCGCGGACGTTTTTGTAGAGGTTTCTATGCTCTACAATTCTTACGCTTACACTTGGGGTCTATCGTTGAAGGTTCAGGCAGCGTAAGCCAAGAAAGAAAGCGACCGACCGACATCGAACCTGCCAAGTTGGGCTAAGAAGGCCAGCGCAGCGCTCTACCATGGTCGTCACTTGCTTTCTTGGCTTACGCTGCCTGAACTGTCAACGATAGACCCCAAGTGTAAGCGTAAGAATTGTAGAGCACAGAAACCTGTACAAAAAAAGTCCGCGATAGTATATACCTATTTCGAACCGGTTGCCCTCTAGAAGCGATTTTATATTATAGTCCGCGGTAAAGAAAAATAATTCCTATAGATTAAATAAATATTTCGATATTATCCTCGAACTCCTCATCGAAATAAATTGTTTGACCTCCTCCACTATTTCATAAGGATTACAATAACCTTGTCAGGACATTATTTGCATGAATGATTCAGAAGTTATGACCATTTTAGACTGTAGTGGTAATTCGTTCCCTGTTGTCTGCTAGCAAGTTGCCTCTACCTCGCCGCTTGGAGAGCTGTAGTCGCATCGGATGAAAAATATCATCAGAGCCTCGCGACTGTATATATTAGACTGTGGTAATAGGTACTCAACAAGGAAATGAGACCTGGAAGCTGTCGACTAATAATTGTTTGTCCAGTTGAAACTAGAGAGAGAAAGAGCATTAGAGCGTACGGTAGGCTCCTTATCTTTAACGGATGTTAAATCGTCCAAGCTACAAAGCCATGGTCCACTGGAACTGTTTCTACTTTGACAAAGGAAACTTGACCACCACCAATGCATGGAGAATGTCAGGATAATTTACTAAAAGGAAGTTCAGAAGAGCTAAGTTCCTGAAGGCTATTTAAACCACTATTTGTATCTAGTGATGAGAAAAGAGCCCAGTGCATTGACGTCAATAGACCCAGTTCTAGTCCTTTCCAGTCCCATAGTCACCCTAACTCCTGCTTATGTAGTGAAAGAAAATATCTCATCCATTATCCGTTCTGACTTCTGTGTGACAATCTGTTGCGTCATTTTGCACACCACTGGTCTATTATGTAGCGAGGCAAGCCAAGATCTACGCAGCATTTCAGTTTAAACTTACACAGTAAATATCATGAAGCGTAACTGAATCTTGTCATTCCATAAAACACGAGTTTTCAAACGTTGCCAAGTAGCATAGATATTTAAATATTAATATGCGAATATTTATCCAGTCGAGTTTATAGGTGTATATTTTTAAGGTTCTCATATTAGCTAGTACAGTTGAACTTAGGATTATTAGATTATTGATTTAGCTTGTGTTATATCATCTATAAGGTAGGAGCCCAAATTCCGTCCCCGCACCTAATTTAGTTCCCCTAAGGATTTCCAGTTTGCAGGGTTGATAGACCTAAGTAATGTTTAGTCGCGCGCATACGTGTAGCCTCATCCCGTTGTCTTGTGAGAGTTTATTGAGTGCACTACGTTTTGTTTCCGTGTACAAGGAGGATTCATTTTACACACTGAGCTGAGTTAGAGCAGCATTCAAATTAAGAGCCTGTTATTCCTAGACTGAGCACTGATATGTGTATGAAATATTGGACTGCATTTCAGTCGTGTGGTGGTGTTCGTAGCGTGTAATCCCTACAGAGAGGTGAGTTACTGTAGCGGCCATTATAATCAGTGAGGATGTGTTCGTAATTTCGTCCCCCTTCATATTATTTGTTATTTATGAAGTTTATTATTATTTCGTTTGCAATGGACGTTTCTCTGCGCAGACGATGTCATGTTGGCCTCTGAGACCCTGGTTGATCTGCAATGCCAAACCCAAGAATGGAGCGATCGGCTGGCGCAATACGGCCTGCACTTAATAAAAAATAAAACTGAATATATGACATCAGATCCACAAGCAATCGGAACCATTCAGGTAGACGGTGAGGACCTGCAGCGAGTGACAAGATTCAAATATCTTGTCTGCACGATCACTGATGATGGCCGATTTGTCGAAGAAGTCAGTGCAAGGATATCCAAAGCCTGGACGAAATGGAGAACAACAACTGGCGTCACTTCCGACCAGAGGATGAAAGATAATCTCGAATCAAAAATATATCGCACTGCCATCGGTCCAGTTGCACTGTATGGTTGCGAATGTTGGCGGACTACGACTGAGACAGAGTGTCGACTGGATGCTGAGATGGACAGCTGGCGTCACTAAACTGGATCGCATCCCCAATGAATCCATCAGGAAGAGAATTGGTGTTGAATCCATTGCGCGAGAATCGTCTACGATGGTTTGGACATGTACTACGGGCAGACGCCGGCACTATCGCGAAGACGGATTCTGTGTCCTTCCTCACATATCTGATTATCTTATCAAATAATTCTGCATCAGCGTCAGTGCCAGCCTTGCCAGGTCTGTATACCCCACAACATCAAGTTGCCTATTATCTTTAGAGATAATTCTTATTTGTAGAATTCCATGTTTCTCAACAATAAATTTTTCAACATACCAATTCTTCTTATACCAGTAGATGAACCTGTCACTAAGATAAATACTCTAGTTCCGTGAGAACATTTCCACGTACATAATATTTCGTCTCAGCTATGATTCAATTCCTATTACAATATCTGGTAAACATATATCTATCAAATTATTTAATTCTATTCATTACTTTACAATACTTCTAGAGTTCACCTTTCTTTCTTAATCCGTTTACCCTTCGGGGTTGGTTTTTATCTCAGACTCAGCGAGGGATCCCACATCTACCGCCTCATGGGCAGTGTCCTGGAGCGTGAGACTTTGGGGCGGGGTGTACCACTGGAGGGGAGGACCAATACCTCGCCCAGGTGGCCTCACCTGCTATGCTCAACAGGGGCCTTGTGGGGGATGAGAAGATTGGGAAGGATAGACCAGTAAGACGGAAGGAAGCGGCCATGGCCTTAAGTTAGGTAACATCCCGGCATTTGCCTGGAGGAGAAGTGGGAAACCACGGAAAAAACACTTCGAGGAGAGCTGAGGAGGGAATTGAACCCCCTCTACGCCAAACCATTAAATGTCAAATTCTCCGTTAATATTAGCTCTATCGAAGAATATTTTTAAAGTTATGAAAAATATAATTTCCGATATTTTATGTTTTATGTATTGTTACGTTAAGAACAACAGATGGATCCCCCCGAATATTTTGAATTTGAAGTCTATGAACCGGCGTAATAACTACCAGAACATTAACAAAACGTCCAGTTTTTTGGCCTGAAGTTTGTATGTAGCTTACAATTCCTTAAAACCCATTCTTTTCACTTCAAAACAGCAGTATTAATCAGTGTCTGCCTCCGTGGTGTAGTGGTTAGTATGATTAGCTGCCACGCATGGAGGCCCGGGTTTAATTCCCGGTTCTGCCACGAAATTTTAAAAGTGGTACGAGGACTCAGCCCCGGGAGGTCAAATGAGTAGAGAGGGGTTCGATTCCCACCTCAGCTATCCTCGAAGTGGTTTTCCGTAGCTTCCCACTTCTCCTCCAAGCAAATGCCAGGATGGTACCTAACTTAAGACCATGGCCGCTTCCTTCCCTCTTTCTTGCCTATCCCTTCCGATCTTCCCATCCCCCAAAAAGGCTCCTGTTCATCATAGCAGGTACATCAGCTTGGGCGAGGTACTGGTTCTCATCCCCGGTTGTATTCCCGACCCAAAATCTCACGCTCCAGGACACTGCCCTTGCGGCAATAGAGGTCGGATCCCTCGCTGAGTCCGAGGAAAAAAAAACAATCCTGGAAGGTAAACGGATTAAGAAAGAGAGAAAGAAAGAAAAAAGAAAAAAGAAAGAAAGAAAGAAAGAAAGAAAGAAAGAAAGAAAGAAAGAAAGGAAGAAAGTTTGAACTTCCTAGTCGGGAAGTCAGTAAAAATTCTTGAACACTTCCACAGCTGAACAGAAAGCGTGATGGATTTTATATAGATAGATAGGTAGATAACCAATTCACTGTGCGGAAGAACCAGAGCTGCTACTAATTGCCTCTTTAGCCTTTCAAAGAACAAGTTCCTAAACTTTTGAAGCCCGCGAACAGATAGGAATACCTCTAGACAGATAGAAACCACATTCGGTGACCAAGTAAGTGATTTTTTTGGATATGAGAGAAGAAATATCGTTGTTATGTCTGTTGTCAGAGCGTTCTGGTTCGAGGAAATGGATCAAGTTTACCCTCTTAATTGTGTTTGTTCGCACGTCACGAATGCTTGAAAGTTCTCAAGATCACTTCACTTGACCCTCACACGATTTGTGTATATTATATGCTACTTCGGCTAAAAGCCATTAGGCAGAACAAAATTAACGATCTATTCGTCTGTCAAGTCAGGTCTTTATTTTTATTCTCGCCGGGCGAGTTGGCCGAGAGGTTTTCAGCGCGCAGCTGTTAGCTCGCATCCGAGAGATAGTGGTTCGAACGCCACTGTCGCCAGTCCTGAGGATGGTTTTCGGTGGTTTCCCATTTTCATACCATGCGAATGCTGGGGCTGTACCTTAATTAAGTCCACGTCCGCTTGCTTCCCATTCCTAGGCCTTTCCTGTCCCATCGTCGCCGCAAGACCTATCTGTGTCGGTGCGACGTAAAGCCAATAGCAAAAAAAAATATTATTTTTATTCTTGGTAAACAAACAATAAAGTGAATAAAGTAAAGTGTAAGTAAATATGAACAAATTAATTTACACAGTACCGTTTCGAAACGTGGGAAGAGGTTTTGGAAAACCTCTCGTATTGAGTACTGTTTTCGATTTTGTTCCAGACGTTTGACAGGTGGGGAAGGTACATCACTCAGCATAGGTAGCCAATGCATGTTAGCAGGGCGAATGCATGCTGACATGATGCGCATTGCCTGGTTCAGCTTCATGTCTATCACTCCGGCATGAGCACTGTTAAAACAAGTTAAACAGCAATATTCATTCAAGAAGTGACAAAAGTTTACTGATATGAAAGCGATGTCTCTGGCTATCGATATTGTGGTTTGCAGAGCGTGGCGAAAGGAAGTCGGACTGTGTACAGGTTCCCTACATCAAAAGAAAAGCCCGCCCTGCGGTGTATGGGTAACGTGAATGCCTCTTACCCTGGCCAGGTCAAGGATATTTACCCAGATCTGAGGGCTGGTTCAAGGTCCACTCACACTACGTGATTACATTTTTTTCTTTTTTTTTGGTAGTGGCTTTACGTCGTACCGACACAGATAGGTCTTATGGCGAAGATGGGATAGGAAAAGTCTAGGAGTTGGAAGGAAGCAGCCGTGGCCTTAATTAACGTATAGCCCCAGCATTTGCCTGGTGTGAAAATGGGAAACCACGGAAAACCATATTCAGGGCTGCCGACAGTGGGATTCGGACCCGCTATCTCCCGGATGCAAGCTCACAGCCGCGTGCCCCCAACCGCACGGCCAACTCGCCCGGTATGTGATTACAATTGAGGAGCTATCTGACGGTGAGATGGCGGCACCGGTCTAGGAAGCCAAGAATAATGGCCGAGAGGATTCGTCGTGCTGACGACATGACACCTGCAGCTCTTTCCTCTGAGCAGCGGTCGCTTCGTAGGCCGCGATGTTGCACCATGGGGATTGTTTTTCTAGTTTCCTAAATTATTGTTTTCTCAAAAGGAAAGGGAGAATAAGAAGAATGGCAGTAGATATAACTAAGGATTTTTTTTTTTTTTGCTAGTGGCTTTACGTCGCACCGACACAGATAGCTCTTATGGCAACGATGGGATAGGAAAGGCCTAGGAAGTGGAAGGAAGGGGCCGTGACCTTAATTAAGGTACAGCCTCAGTATTTGCCTGGTGTGAAAATGAGAAACCACGGAAAACCATCTTCAGGGCTGCCGACAGCGGGGCTCGAACCCACTATCTCCCGATTACTGGATACTGGCCGCACTTAAGCGACTGCAGCTATCGATCTCAGTACTAAGGAAATTATAAGTAGGTCTCGGAAGGTGAGGAAAAGTCGTGTTTTTTCTCGAGTGTCTGAAGACGAGGCCCAACATAATATTTGTTCATTCTGGGTCATTATAGGCCAGTAAATGATGGGTTTTGTTTGTCCATTTTTGCTTTTCTCGCCGGTTTTTTTGCTTATAGGTCCTTTTCTAATCTTTTTAAGGTATTTCGGACTTTTCTTCAACTTCAACTTCTTTCGACTATATTTTTACTGACCATTCTCAATACGAATCATCATAAGTTCATCCACCACCACTTAAACTTATTTTTGTAGTATGAGAGGAAACAAACTGAAAATAAAATGGAATTAAAAGTGAAACGAATACTTGAAGAAAACAGGGGTATCCAATGATGTGCAAGATAAGTGAAATATTGAAAGGAGAACATTCTGATGCGAGTGCTTTTGAAGAGGATGTTCTCACTTGCTTCAAGTATGGACTCTTTTTTTTTTTTTTTTTTTTTTTTGCTAGGGGCTTTACGTCGCACCGACACAGATAGGTCTTATGGCGACGATGGGATGGGAAAGGCCTAGGAGTTGGAAGGAAGCGGCCGTGGCCTTAATTAAGGTACAGCCCCAGCATTTGCCTGGTGTGAAAATGGGAAATCACGGAAAACCATCTTTAGGGCTGCCGATAGTGGGATTCGAACCTACTATCTCCCGGATGCAAGCACACAGCCGCGCGCCTCTACGCGCATGGCCAACTCGCCCGGTAGTATGGACTCTTAACAT